>NC_064631.1:470017635-470617635 GCF_023864275.1 Schistocerca cancellata | reverse complement strand
CTTCAGTCGTCGTTGGTCCCGTTCTTCCATATCTTTTTCCGGCATCAGCGTTGTCGGAGACTTGTTACATGGGATTCCTGATTTTCACGGAACATTCGTGAAATGGTCATAAGGGAAAATTCTCAGTTCTACGCTACCTCGGAGACTGTGTCCCATCGCTCGTGCGCCGACTATACCACCACGTTCAGACTCATTTAAATCTTGATAACCTGCCATTGTGGCAGCAATAACCGATCTGACAACTGCGCCAGACACTTGTCTCATACGGGCGATGTCAACCGCAGCACCATATTATGCCTGTTTACATATGTCTGTATTTGAATACGCATGCCTATACCAGTTTCTTTGGCGCTCCAGTGTATAACATTCAAGTTATTGTTTAACAGTAAAATAAAGAGAACTCGCTGATGCTGGTTTAACATAACTAACACCGGTACAGGTGATGAGAAGAAAACAATATCTTATTGTTGAAGCAAACAGGGAGGCTACTAGTAAGCGTCCCTAAAAGGAGAATCACTTCAAGATGAGTAACCATGCTTCCTTCGGCTAGAGCAGGATCGCCACGGTAGTGCCAAAAGAGCGGCGGTAGCTGCGAGCTGCTGTGGAGATCGGCTAATTGAATTCAGCTGCGGCGCGCCGATACATCTGTTTCCGGTAAATGGGCTGTAGCTGTAACTGTAACTGTAGTTGTAGTTGTGGCCACCACGAGGCGCGCGGCCGCCGTCGTGACCGGCTCGCACGCCGTGCTCGGTTCACGGCGGCCCGGCGGCGCCGATCCCGGGCTGTGCGCTTCCCGCAACTGGCACGGGTTTGGGACGCGGAACCCGGGTCGCTCTGACCAGCAACACCTGCCCGACTGATAAACGCTGCTCAACTCATAATAGCATACAAAATTTGTTTTGCTCAGTGGGATACAATTCGTGACAACTGAATATATACGAAAAATAATGAGAGAAAAAAAAAAAGAAGAAGAAGAAGGAGGGGGGAGAGAGGGGGAGAGAGGGAGAGGGAGAGAGAGAGAGAGAGAGAGAGAGAGAGAGAGAGAGAGAGAGAGAGAGAGAGAGGGGGGGGGGGAAGATGCACCACGAAGGAATTATTCGAATGGGGACGGAAATTGTTAGCACGTCTGGCTGTTATGCAAGCAGTCATTCGGCTTGGCAATGATTGAGACAGTTGTTGGATGTCCTCCTGAGGGACATCGCGCCAAATTCTCTCCAACTGGCGTGTTAGATGGCCAGAATCATGAGATGGTTGAAGAGCCACGTGCAGAGTACCCAGACGTTCTCAAATGGGGAGAGATCCGGCGACCTTGCTGACCAAGGTACGGTTTGGCAAGCGTGAAGACAAGCAGTGGAAACGTTCGCTGTGTGCGGGTGGGGGGGGGGGGGGCGGGGGGTTGCTATCTTGCTGAAATGTAAGCTCACGTTGGCTTGCCACGAAGGCCAACAAAACGGGACGTAGAATATCGTCGACGTACAGCTGTGTTGCAAGTGTGCCACAGATGACAACCAAAGGGGTCCTGCTATGAAATGAAATGGCATCCCAGACCATCACTTCTGGCTACCGGGCCGCCCCCAGACAGGTCTTCGGCCTGGAATCCCGCTGACTGCAGTGTAAGTGTCTTCAGTGACAAATCTGTCTCCGAAAAGAGTCCCAATGACCAGCGAAGACACGCGTGGAGACATCTCGGACTGCGGTGGATATAAAACTGACTGTCGCCCGCCATAAGCCCCGACAACCAGGAGCGATGGTGAGGGATGCCAATTGTTACCGCAGCAATACGGCGAGAGTTTCTGTTGTTTGTCTTCGAGCTTGCCAAACCCTACCTTGGCCAGCAGCGTCGCAGAATCTTTCTTCAATTGGGAACGTTTGGTGCATTACGGGCAGGGCTCTACAACTGGAGCGAGATTTTGACGATCTGGCGCGCCAGTTGGACAGAACTTGGCACTGTCTCCCTCAGAAGGACCTCCATCAACTCTGTCAATCAATGCCAAGCCGATTAACTGTTTGCATAAGCGCTAGTCGTGGACCAACGCGTTATTGACTTTCTCGGTTTGTGATGCACTTTTTCTTGACTAAATCATCCAATTTTTCTGTAACTGTAATAATTTGTTTATCTGTGCATGTACATCACATCTACTGATTCCCGTCCGCTTCGGATAATTCCCTCGTGATGTGTCTTTTTTTTCTTTTTACCTTCTTTTTTTTCTTACAGCGTATTTCTGTAACGTGATGAGGGTAACGTTCACAGCTTTAATGCTACAACAGTTAGATATGGCATTTACCGTTTACGACTATAAAAAGCCATAAGTAGTAATTGCACGCTTAATAGTAATTATATTTTTAATTTGATCATGTCAGGTTAGGCTTTACCGTGACTATTATTGATTTTAATTGAAGCTACAAGTGTACAGTTCTCAATCAACGTTTATTTTATTTTCAGAGCACGTTTCGGAAGTATGAACTCCATTATCAGGTAGATGTACTTGAAACAATACGACATGCTTAGTTTGCATGCATGACTTTTGGTATGTATAGTGGTAGTAGACAAAACAAAACGCTATTGTAGTACATGGCTCAGAATTTTGTGGAGGTCATTGATCGTAAAGATGAAAAATAAATAGAAAAGTAAAAATACCTCCAGTAGTTACAGGCTCCTCTTTCTGTTGTGTCTGCAACACATAAATCATATATATCTTCGGCTTATTTAAATTTGTACAAAGTGAATGTTCTGTACACGGAAGAGACAAAGAAACTGTGACCACTGGAGGTATTTGAATTTATGTTTCTGTTCATCTTTGCAAGCAAAGATCTCAACAGTTCTTTCAAACTTTTACTGAAGCAGTATGTTTGGTTTTGCCTCTGTTGGTAACTTTATTGATTTATATTTTCTTTGCTATTATTAGAGTCTAGAAGCCATCTCTGCTTATTTCGGTGCTTACAGAGAGTACTTGGCGTTGTATACGATGCAAATCTATAGAAAAAAGATCCTGTGACCACGGGGGTATTTTTTCATTTATATTACCCGAAATCGCACACACAATACGTACAGGTCGTATTATTTCACATAAAGCCAACTGATGGAGATTTAAGCCCGTGATCGCGTAGTGGAAATAATATAAATTAAGACTGGTAACAGTAAACTTCCAATTTCATTTTATTAAATACAGTATACTGCGTTCTATTTTGGCAAAAAGACGTACTCCTATCAAGCAGTCTATCAAAATTGCTACTCCCGTTGATATATTTACCCTGTGGTCTTTAACCTGTGAAGGCTGCGGGCCCACAGCTACATTTGAAGATGCAAAACCTAAGAAAACTCTCCATAATGCGTATTTATTATAATTTAGCGCATAAGTATAATATATTGCTCCACTTCAGCATGGCAGTCATTAGTGTTGGACCATACTATTTATCAGAATCGAAAATGCCCAGTGTTATCTGAAGCTGTCACCGACTTTTGCCGTAATTACTAAGAATCTTGGTGGCTTCTGCGGTCGCTTTTGTGACGCCATCCAACTGCTACGTTAGAATTATGGAGTATCTTATGAATCAAATTACCATTTGCACAATTTCAAACTACACCGCAGGACAAGTTTCAGTATGATTCAGTGGACCAAAATGGAATTCTGGGACTATTACAAATTACTGGTTGTGTTTGCATCCAATCATGATTATAATAAGTACAGTAAACGGCGCCGGCATTGAGACAGAAGGATTAAAAAATATATAAAAACTAAAATGACTACGAAGGGGTCGAAATAAACGAAGTGAATGATGCATATATCAAAAGAATCGATCTGATATATAGATTACAAATGTTTCGTAAGTTATCGATATGTTTGTAACGCTGATTTAGTAATTAAAACAATGAGGTATTTCGACTTTATACATCGACTGTGGTACCTCACTTGCTTCAGAATGTTTTTCAGCGAGTGTCGAAAAGTGATTTCAGCAATGCTCTCGTTTCATGTTTTGTGAGTATAGATCATCATCTGCTAACGGTATACTACGCCTTCCACATCGCTGGCAACGGGTTCTACACAACGCTGGCGACTAATATGAAGGGCAGTAACAGGTGCAAACATGTAACACTTTTGTATCGGTTGTGAATAAATAGTTGCCACTAGTTAAGTTCCAACCCTCGTACAATAAGAGAAGCTGCAGGCGTGTCTAGGATCAGAAGTTAAGTTTAAGCATGGATTTCTCACTGTGTTTCCATATTTTGTCCAACTACTGTGGTTTGAACAAACGAACCTTTGACGCATGTAAGAAAAAAAGACATTAACAGATGTAGTTATTTAGAGATACATATTCCAGCCTATGAACTAACGGTGTTGAGAAGCGCGGTAAGTCAACAAGTCACTATGAAAAGTTATACTGTTGTCGCAATATGCACTCTTATCGGATACAGACGTATCATCTTCGAACATCTGGCGAAGGGTTTTCCAAGCAGTGAATTAGTCGATTTTCGTTTTAAATTACGTAACGTTCGGCCGAGAGACCGCCACACCTACCAACTGTCATGGTTACGACTGTTTTGGCTCTCAGTTGTCCTGGGTCTTTGTGTTTCTTGAATTTCCGTGGACATTGAAACAGTTTGGTGGATACATAGCGACTGTTTGCGATGAATTATTTCTGATCTTCCAATGGCATCCAGAATCTATTGGAATGCAACCGGAGCTTTATCATTGGCGTAACAATGGTGACTAAATAATTTTCTCTCTCGGTGCAAAGTAAGGTTGGCCATCAGCATCAAAACGTTTCACCGTTTTCGGAGGGTGTGAAGAAAAGATGGGGGTGACCTGTGAATGTTCATTCGTGGACGGATGAGTAGTTATGTCGAGTATTGAACTCGCAGGTGTCAGACTTCATCTGGGGTACTAGTATCAGACGCTTCTTTCACAAGAAGCAATTGAAAATCATACGTGTTGCAGGCAAATGAGTTTTGGTTTTTGTTGGAAATTTATGACATGTGCAGTTTGGACTAACAGTAATTTAGTATTATCACAAGTGGCAGCACACAGCCATGTACGAGCCTGTTCACCAAGCTGGCTGAAAGCTCCATAGAAAAATGTACTCCCCTTTCATTTTGGTTCTGCTGAGAACGTTGCACCGCACCTCCCGCAAGGCATTTTGGCTATTCTCCGTGGGGATACACGCTGAAAGATCGAACTGCTTACTGCATGCTGTAACCTGTTTATAGTAGAATCTGTCTGCTCACATAATTAGATACGTGTGGTAGACAGATGCAGCGCTATGGGATGAAATACATATTTGAACTCTAGACGTACAGCTTGACTGAATACCTGAGTTCAAAATTATCATATTCTGGGAAAATCTACAAAAATGGCTCTGAGCACTATGGGACTTAACATCTGAGGTCATCAGTCCCCGGAAAATCTACAATCACACATCTACTGTACGAGCATAACGTCATACATAACATCAAGGATTTCAACTGTACCCAAGTAGTCTTGTCTTTATTCGAAAACACTTGGTGATCGGTGCATTCACCTAAGCTTATTCCGCCCTCGTACAAAGACATCACTTACACGTTTTTTTTAAGTCATCGTTCTTTCTATAGGTCTGATGCTGTCGTCCAGGTTTCCCCATCTTGTGCCAATCTTTTCATCTCAACATAACTATTCCTCCCAATATTCACTACAATGTGTACTGCATTACACAGTCTTGGTCTGCCTGTAGCATTTGTCTTCTCTACTGCTCATTCCAGGGCGACGTTAACTATTCCTGGATGCTGTATCAAATGTCCCACTAAGTTGTTTTTTTCGTCTGGTAATGGGTTTCCTTAGACTTCTAGCCCCACCTATTCTACTGAGTACTTCATCAGCGGTTTCTTCACATTCCGATGGTTAAAGTTTCACTTCCATACAATCTTGTGCTCCAGGCCTACGCTTTCAGGAACTTCTTTCTCGGTCCCATATCAATATCTGACATCAGTAGAGCTCTCCTGCTGAAAAAACCTTACGTTATGTGCGGCAGTCTGTTTCTCATATCTTCCTTGCTTCGGCCATTCCATGTAATATTGCCTCTTTCACTTCTTCCACTACTGTATACTTCCCTACTCTGATGTTAAGCAAGTCATTATTCTCCTTTCTTCTACTCTCCCTCACCTTCTTCGTAGTTTAGTAACATTTCATGCTAAGTATGGTGTCAAGTCTTTAAGTCTCCCTTGGATCTACATGGAAAGGCTACGTCGTTTGCGAAATTTACTATTGACATCTGTCCTCTTCAATCTTTATTGCTGTTCCGAAATTGCCTTTCGCTTCACTTACTGCTTTCTCGAGGAGCAAGTCGAACGACAGTGCTGAGACCTTTCCGCAAATTAACGTATGTTTAAATTCCTCCTACAGTCCGAGAACTCGTACCGTGGTTTCTTGTATTTATGGTCAAGAAAAATGATGCTGTACAGAGTAAATGTAATCAAAATCACGATAAAAATATGTGACTTATGAGTGGTCTAAGGCATCTTTGCCTTACAGCAGTGGCTTTCATCAAGCTGAATTGTCCCACAGTTCCCTTGACCTACTTTCGCACATGACATCCGACTCGAAGTTTCGGATAAACGAACTTCATTTTTGAAGAAAAAGAAAAACAATAAATAAGCGTAGGAATTTCTTTTTTAACTGTTCCATTTTAATCAACTTTTAATGTTACTACATATTATTCTTGCAATTAACTGCTTCTTCATCATGAGTTATTCAAATCTCGGCATAAAATTGGAAATTGCAACTCTTATCTTTTCCACATTCGTCCACGATCTATAATCTGTGTCAATGACTGCCCGTTCTGAAAAATCAACCTCACGTATGTAAGGGGTTACAGGAGGTATCAAAACTCATAGGTCGGCCGGAGTGGCCGGTTTTTCGAAAACCGATATGCCAAATTAATATTTCTGTGAGAGGACCGCGAAGTTCCTACCTTAAGACTGCGACGCCCCTGAGAGTCGCGACGGAGTCGCGACGCACAGTTAGAAAACCTCTCCCCTGAAACTTCCTGGCAGATTAAAACTGTGTGCCCGACCGAGACTCGAACTCGTGACCTTTGCCTTTCGCGGGCAAGTGCTCTACCAACTGAGCTACCGAAGCACGACTCACGACCGGTACCCACAGCCTTACTTCTGCCAGTACCTCGCCTCCTACCTTCCAAACTTTACAGAAGCTCTCCTGCGAACCTTGCAGAACTAGCACTCCTGAAAGAAAGGATATTGCGGAGACATGGCTTAGCCATGGAAGGTAGGAGGCGAGTTACTGGCAGAAGTAAGGCTGTGGGTACCGGTCGTGAGTCGTGCTTCGGTAGCTCAGTTGGTAGAGCACTTGCCCGCGAAAGGCAAAGGTCCCGAGTTCGAGTCTCGGTCGGGCACACAGTTTTAATCTGCCAGGAAGTTTCATATCAGCGCACACTCCGCTGCAGAGTGAAAATCTCATTCTGGAAACATCCCCCAGGCTGTGGCTAAGCCATGTCTCCGCAATATCCTTTCTTTCAGGAGTGCTAGTTCTGCAAGGTTCGCAGGAGAGCTTCTGTAAAGTTTGGAAGGTAGGAGGCGAGGTACTGGCAGAAGTAGGGCTGTGGGTACCGGTCGTGAGTCGTGCTTCGGTAGCTCAGTTGGTAGAGCACTTGCCCGCGAAAGGCAAAGGTCCCGAGTTCGAGTCTCGGTCGGGCACACAGTTTTAATCTGCCAGGAAGTTTCATATCAGCGCACACTCCGCTGCAGAGTGAAAATCTCATTCTGGAAACATCCCCCAGGCTGTGGCTAAGCCATGTCTCCGCAATACCCTTTCTTTCAGGAGTGCTAGTTCTGCAAGGTTCGCAGGAGAGCTTCTGTAAAGTTTGGAAGGTAGGAGGCGAGGTACTGGCAGAAGTAAGGCTGTGGGTACCGGTCGTGAGTCGTGCTTCGGTAGCTCAGTTGGTAGAGCACTTGCCCGCGAAAGGCAAAGGTCCCGAGTTCGAGTCTCGGTCGGGCACACAGTTTTAATCTGCCAGGAAGTTTCATATCAGCGCACACTCCGCTGCAGAGTGAAAATCTCATTCTGGAAACCTCTCCCCTGTTTGGAAGAGGAGCCGACTGCATTTAGCTTTCGCACGGCTCTCGGGACTAGTGGTCGTATGAATTGTTATTGTTGTCTGATGTTTAAAACGAGAATCGTTGCCGTGTGTTTATTAGGAAAGGGTGTGAAGATGTGTACTTATTTTGTGGAAACTACCATCGATGTGCGGTTTTCACACAATGGAATGGTAGTCAGGCGCTCAAATTGTTAGCCAATAACCAGACTGTAATAATACTTAGAAACCGTATTTTTTGTGCAAACATGCACTTTTTTAAATGGAAAATTGCCTGTTGACATTAACAGATGAAAAGTAAGGTAAATTAGAATGTCAGTGGCGGTGTGTTAAAGGCTTGCAGTGCAATTAGTTTACGAGATATTGTATTTTGAAAAGTTCCCACACCGACACTTGTACAATACCTGTGGTAGCACACACTAAAGAACAACACGTGTGGATACAATACTTACGTAAATTCTGACCACTAACGATACGATTGTCCATCACAGGCTGTGTTCAAAATGACCATCGGTAGCAGCGGTACAGGCTTTCAGTCTGGTATGGAACGACTTCTGCGTAAGTGCTAGACTTTCATCGGAGATGTCTGAGTAGGCTGCAATAATAGGTTGTTGCGCATCATCCGGGGTAATTGGTATGTCCTTGTAGATAGTGTCTTTCAGCTTTCCGTACACAAAAATGTCTACAGGTGTCAAATCCAGGGAATGGGTCGCCCAAGTTACGCGTCTTCTGCGCCCAATCCAACGATCCGGAAACATTTCGTGTAGACGTGCACTTTGAGCTGGACAACCATGTTGGTGCCAAAGGTTTCCCTTAGTCTGCATGCGTGGAAAGTGGTCTGCGATACTCGTGCGCGTTCAGTGTTCTGTCTATGAAAAAGGGACCTATGAGCTGATGGTTCACTGTCCCACACCACTTGTTTGTACTCTACGGACGCTGACGTTCCACGTAACGAAGCCAACGGGGATTGTCAACAGACCAATAGTGCATGTTTCGGCGGTTTTCCTGGCCATGATGGTAAATGTGGCTTGATCACTAAACAAGACATATGATACATCTAATAGGTTGAATGGCGCACACAAGTGTCGGTATGGAATTTTTTTCAAAATACGATGTCTCAAACTAGTCGCGCTAGAATCCTGCAACAAACACCACTGACATTCTTATTTGTTCTACTCTTAGTCTGTTAAAGGCAATAGGCATTGTGCCATTTAAAGAACTTTATGTTGGCAAAAAATACACTTTCTAAGTATTATTACAACGTTTGTTGGCTAACAGTACGAGCTCCTGGGTACCAGTCTATTGTGTAAAAACCGCCCATCAATAGCACTTTCCATTCCCGCGTTATCTGAGGTGCAAATTTGACCCTGTACATTTGTGCAGCCGGCATCTGTTTTGTGTAAGTGACTATTTCAGTAGCAAAGATTTTATTTTCTTGTTGCGCTTCTATCTTTGGCGATGTGTAATCTCTGTCACTATATTTTGTCGTGTTCTGTGTAAACAAAGCAGGTGTTCTCCTTTCCATTACGAAAATACGTGGTTTAAGTGATCCATCACAATACAGTCATCAAAACACCTTTTTCCTCCAAGCCTAAATTGGTGTTTTTTTCTTTTGTATGTTTTGTGTGGTGTTTTCACTTCACGTTTTTGATTAAATGTTTGTGTTCCTTATTAGCTGAGTACAGGAAATTTAGTTTTATAGAACCTTGACGCCATAATACCACTCGGTAAATGCTGCAGCTGTCGTCAAAACTTCGATTTGTGCTTTACGTCTCTTAAGCCTAATTTACATGCAAATAAAAAGAAATGTTAGCCTGTTAAAAAACCAATTATATATTTTCTAGTGATGTATTGACTTCTCACCTCCTCCCTCTAATATTGTGTTAAAGAAGGTGAATCATTACTGAAAACCATCTCAAAATGTTAGATGGCGACAAAGCGTTCTATAAAACAGTTGCATGTCACTTTTGTAATACTAGAAAAGCGTCATAGAACAATTGAAATGAGGACGTATTTAATTAGAGGAAATATGTCTTACGCCAAGAGTAGGCATAAATAATGGAGTATTAATCTTTTAGACCAAACCTGAGACAACATCTGTATGGCAGAAAACGTTTGACACCATAGATTTAATCTCGCTGTAGATTTATACTTATATTAGATCACTGTTTATGATGGGTAATCAGATTATTTATCGTTTCATTGGCAGATACTGGTTAGCAACACATACTAACGATTTCTGTAGTGATGCTTGTCTGGGAGTTAACTATGGCTGATTACTGAAACTAAAGAAAAGTAAAGACAAAGTGAGCCATGCCCTCTTCAGAAGCCACTATCTGTTAAATAGTTGCTGGGAAGAGATTTGTCGTATTCTGCAGGGGCGGATATTTACTGCCTTTAGAGAGAGCAGCGCGTGGCGGTGGCCGTGTACAGTGCTGGCGGCAGTAGAACAGACACAGTGCAGACAGAGTGGATGGGAGGTTGCTCCCTGGTGGGATGGAAAGAATTTCAGAGTAGCATACGTGGAGAAAGAGGGCAAAAGGACATGCTTTTAGTGTGAAGATACGCGTAGTACCACAAACGGTGGTCGCGGACTGACCTCTGAGGAATCTTTTCACGGAAGACGCCGGGTCATGCTTCCTTCCGAAAGGCGGAGGCGCGTTTTACACCGGGATTCTCCATGAGAGTTGTTATTCTGTTTACTCCAACGACAGTTCCTTAGGTCTCTGTGAACTGTGATACACATTGAAGTGTTTCTTTAGCGGGAGAATACTTGAGCTGAATTGAGCAATCAATAATCTTGACCTATGTTATGTCTGGTGCTGAGGTAACTTCAGACCCAGGAGTTTGTAGACGGCATATTGCGTCCAGTGAGTAGGGCAGCAAATTGCAAGTACGCCACGTACGTCATCTGCACAGCGGCCGACGATGCAGCGAGCTGATCATCGGTGCAGTACACCAACTGCTGTCCGTCCTTCAGTAGGTGATATGAGCACACCAGTTCAGCGGACAGGTAAACGCCCACAGTAAATGTATTGAGTTCCATTTGATTGTCCACTGAACATTTTCTGGAAGTGCCAGTCAGAAAGATGGTCTTCTGTTTCTCACCTCTAAACAGTATCTGACAACTTTGTGTCCGTCTAATAATAGTGGGTGCGGTCTAAAAAAAGTAATATATTCTGCCAATCTCGAAATTACTTGTAGGGTGGAATCCAATATTGGGTTCTTCATATTTATGTTTTTTTCTTTTTTTCTTTCTCATTTTTTTCACGCTGGTGATTCAGTCAAGTAGCATCCAGACACGAAACACTGGTTTGACGTGTTAAACTAAAGTGAAGTAAAACCACAACGCGAGCCTTCATTTTATGGAAACCGTAGGTGAAGATTGTAAATGGCAGGTCCATATTAATCATTTACAAGCGTGAGATCTCTATTGCGGGGACGACATTGGACACCACACAAACACCATATGCCATATGTTACAAACACCACGGGGGTATATACATCAGTGTATATATATATATATATATATATATATATATATATATATATATATATATGTGTGTGTGTGTGTGTGTGTGTGTGTGTGTGTGTGTGTGTGTGTGTATGTGTATTTTTTTTTTTTTTTTTTTTACACTCTGTAAATGGCTCTGAGCACTATGGGACTTAACTTCTGAGGTCGTCAGCCCCCTAGAACTTAGAACTACTTATACCTAACAAACCTAAGGACATCACACACATCCATGCCCGAGGCAGGATTCGAACCTGCGACCGCAGTGGTCGCGCGGTTCCGGACTGAAGCGCCTAGAACCGCTCGGCCACTCCGGCCGGCACGCTGTAAATCAAAGTGCTATTGTCGACGACGATCCAGACTTCATGGTTGAAGGTACTTAGGTGCTTGTGTTCACTTAATTACGAATAAACTTTTGGAGTCAACTTCTTAGGGCCTTTATATAGGTACGTAGGAAACCGACAGTTGTCGGAATGGATTAGAATGTCATAGCACCAAGGAACATGGTATCTTATGCCGATGCCATGGAAGAGGTAGTGTCCTGCCCAGAGTTCTTGTGTGGAACACCGAATTACGCTAATTAACTATTCTGTTGTGCAGGATCGTCGTCCGTTTGCGAACTGCTTCAAGTACTGTATCCACATAAAGTGTAGTGTGTAAGTCAACGATGCGAGTATGGCGGATGGCATGAAGTATCCATTGGAGTACCATATTT
Organism: Schistocerca cancellata; assembly: GCF_023864275.1. Taxonomy (NCBI): domain Eukaryota; kingdom Metazoa; phylum Arthropoda; class Insecta; order Orthoptera; family Acrididae; genus Schistocerca; species Schistocerca cancellata. The sequence goes on along the minus strand of NC_064631.1, from coordinate 470,605,327 downwards.
TGTAAAACTTGTAGACGCCCAATTTGCGTTGGGCTGGCAAGACCCTAGACCGCGCTGCCATACAGTACCTAGGAGAGAATCGTCGCCTTACATAATCGAAGCTTTGGTGTGGTACTGAGGTCAGTACTGTTGAAAAAAGGGAGGAGTTACTTGGGCATACCAAAAGCTTTGTTCCTGAGAGAGTCAATATGTTTATGGAGAAGGAAGTGTTTGTCCAAAGTGACCCCTAGGTAAGTCACCGTTGACCCCCAGGGGATATTCCGCCCAAGAAGTCTCAGGTTGGTATGTATTGATGGGTGTTTCTTGCTGAAATAGATGGCTGTCGTCTTGGCGGGATTTACTTGCAGTTTATTGGTCTTGCACCAAGCGGCTGTGGAATATAGTTGTTACTGAAGGCGTCAAATGTTGGCGTGGATATGTCTTCCGCTGGCGAGAAAAGGCATTTCATAGGCAAACTGCAATTTGTACCCCTGTGACTGTTGGTATGTCATTTACATAGATATTAAATAATAGTCGGGATAAAACGGATCCTTGAGGCAACCCCGCTTGCACCAGTCGGGTATCAGACGAATGGTCCTCTACTGTAACAATCATCTTTCTATCTGTCAAAAAACTAGCTATAAGTTTCACATAACAGTTAGGTACCGGCATCAATTCACCCAGTTTGCGAATTACGTGTTCCCTTCATACCTCATCAATGGCCCCTTAAATATCTAAGAAATCCGATGCAGCAGCACTAGACACATTGAAATTTCTGGTAACATGTTCCTCCAGACAAAGGTGTTGGAGCTCTGCGGATAGTTTACGCTGGGAGATATACTGTTCAGCCCCGATCGTACCATCTACCACCAATGGTTCCAAAATGCGGTCCTAGATGACTCTCTCGAATGTTTTTCCGTAACTACTAAGAAGACTAATGGGACGGTAACGTGTGGGCCGGGTAACGTCCTTCTGTGGTTTGGGAATAGGAACTACGGTGGCGATCTTCCACGCAGTGGGGAAATACTTCGACAACAGATAGTCCTTGTAAATTCTTTTCAAAAACACCAATGGTTTACGTGCTAACACATCCGTCAGCTTGGCATGGTGTGTATAACTACTGGGGCATGGAATTCAAAATCATGTTTTAGGCACGAGCTCTTTCTGCTTTGCTCATATCTGTTTGCAGACATTTTAAACCTGAATTAACGTTGTGATTGACAAACGTCACAGACTAATTCAGATAAGGAAAATAATGAAACTGAGATCTGCTGTACTTCACGTTCAGTATGGTTCATAGATCGAAGTGTGAGCACTGTCAAGGCAACAGGAACATAAAGCAGCAACTGATTTTAATTCGCATTTTGAATTTTTGGGTTACATTATTTAAAGTAAAACTCATCCTCAGCAGCTATTTCTAGCACGTTGATTATATTTCACGAGGGAATGCTGGTTTTCAAATACTTATGGAGAGCACATTTTACACTCATTCTCATATTCCGTAGCGAATGCTATAATGAACAGGGAGGTAGGGCAGGCCTGGATCGTATCTGCTCTGTGGATTAACCACCCCGGGCTGCTACACAGGCCATCACGAGTGTGATTTTTAGGGAAGTTCTGGGCGGGTCCTAAGCTTCTGACTCAGAGACTACAATACACAAACGATTAGCACACTGGGCTTCAGTTCAGGAGGAGGAGTATTCAAACACGCCTTCCACCATCCTGCTTCAAGTCTTTGCGATTTCCCCAGATCGCTTAAGGCAAATGCAGAGATGGTTCCTTCGAAATGGCACTACCGCTTTCCTTCTGTATCCTTCCCTAATCCGGGATTGTGCTCCGCCTCTAAAGACCCGCTATCGACGGGACATGAACACTAATCTCCTCCGATATACCAATAGCTGAAACACGGTAACACATGCAATACAACTGGTACTATTCACGGAGAGATTGTACACATGGCTTCCAACCCTAAGGTTACATGCAAGACTCTGACAACAGGTAGGGGACACAGTCACCAACTTAAATAATAAAACAAAATTCACCAGATTCTGAAAAAGTGGTCCCTGCGCTGTAAAGAATAAATGCTAAGGGAAAAAAGAAAGAAATATCACCAACTTCGAGCTTATTTCTGCCATTTTCGATAAAGCATCGTAACGCACATGAATGAATTTTTTTTTTAATTCAAGGCATCACAGAGTATGCTTTTGGTCTACAATTGTTTTTCCCGTTGATATCAACAATAACATAGTTCCTGGAAATACAAATAAATGGCGGAGAACATTGTTGAGTAACTCGTGATGCGTCCCACCAGATCTCACGATGAGAAGATTGTATATTATATTATGCTCGACTGAAAACCCACACAAATAAATTTCACGAAATGATATTTTTAAATGTAAAGATATGGTTTACGATGTCTAACTGATTTTGGCTCAAAAAAAAAAAAATTGGCTCTGAGCACTATGAGACTTAACATCTGAGGTCATCAGTCCCCTAGAACTTAGAACTACTTAAACCTAACTAACCTAAGGACGTCACACACATCCATGCCCGAGGCAGGATTCGAACCTGCGACCGTAGCGATCGCGCGGTTCCAGACAAGCGCCTAGAACCGCTCGGCCACTCCGGCTGGCGAATTGATTTTGGAGTACGTGTCACTGCGCTTTCGGGAACTAAGAATCAGCTGTAAAATGTTGTGACATTTCTACTCCATTGTCCTCTTCTCGCAGACTGCGAAAGCGAAGAGAGCTCCACTCCAAGTTTAAACGCAGCCAAAACCTCTCAGACAAACAGAAGTTAAACGATGTCAAAGTTAGCGTAAGGAGGGCTATGCGTGAAGCGTTCAGTGAATTCGAAAGTAAAATTCTATGTACCGACTTGACAGAAAATCCTAGGAAGTTCTGGTCGTACGTTAAATCAGTAAGTGGCTCGAAACAGCATATCCAGACACTACGGGATGATGATGGCATTGAAACAGAGGATGACACGCGTAAAGCTGAAATACTAAACACCTTTTTCCAAAGCTGTTTCACAGAGGAAGACCGCACTGCAGTTCCTTCTCTAAATCCTCGCACAAACGAAAAAATGGCTGACATCGAAATAAGTGTCCAAGGAATAGAAAAGCAACTGGAATCACTCAATAGAGGAAAGTCCACTGGACCTGACGGGATACCAATTCGATTCTACACAGAGTACGCGAAAGAACTTGCCCCCCTTCTAACAGCCGTGTACCGCAAGTCTCTAGAGGAACGGAGGGTTCCAAATGATTGGAAAAGAGCACAGATAGTCCCAGTCTTCAAGAAGGGTCGTCGAGCAGATGCGCAAAACTATAGACCTATATCTCTTACGTCGATCTCTTGTAGAATTTTAGAACATGTTTTTTGCTCGCGTATCATGTCATTTCTGGAAACCCAGAATCTACTATGTAGGAATCAACATGGATTCCGGAAACAGCGATCGTGTGAGACCCAACTCGCCTTATTTGTTCATGAGACCCAGAAAATATTAGATACAGGCTCCCAGGTAGATGCTATTTTTCTTGACTTCCGGAAGGCGTTCGATACAGTTCCGCACTGTCGCCTGATAAACAAAGTAAGAGCCTACGGAATATCAGACCAGCTGTGTGGCTGGATTGAAGAGTTTTTAGCAAACAGAACACAGCATGTTGTTATCAATGGAGAGACGTCTACAGACGTTAAAGTAACCTCTGGCGTGCCACAGGGGAGTGTTATGGGACCATTGCTTTTCACAATATATATAAATGACTTAGTAGATAGTGTCGGAAGTTCCATGCGGCTTTTCGCGGATGATGCTGTAGTATACAGAGAAGTTGCTGCTTTAGAAAATTGTAGCGAAATACAGGAAGATCTGCAGCGGATAGGCACTTGGTGCAGGGAGTGGCAACTGACCCTTAACATAGACAAATGTAATGTATTGCGAATACATAGAAAGAAGGATCCTTTATTGTATGATTATATGATAGCGGAACAAACACTGGTAGCAGTTACTTCTGTAAAATATCTGGGAGTATGCGTACGGAACGATTTGAAGTGGAATGATCATATAAAACTAATTGTTGGTAAGGCGGGTACCAGGTTGAGATTCATTGGGAGAGTGCTTAGAAAATGTAGTCCATCAACAAAGGAGGTGGCTTACAAAACACTCGTTCGACCTATACTTGAGTATTGCTCATCAGTGTGGGATCCGTACCAGGTCGGGTTGACGGAGAAGATAGAGAAGATCCAAAGAAGAGCGGCGCGTCTCGTCACTGGGTTATTTGGTAACCGTGATAGCGTTACGGAGATGTTTAATAAGCTCAAGTGGCAGACTCTGCAAGAGAGGCGCTCTGCATCGCGGTGTAGCTTGCTCGCCAGGTTTCGAGAGGGTGCGTTTCTGGATGAGGTATCGAATATATTGCTTCCCCCTACTTATACTTCCCGAGGAGATCACGAATGTAAAATTAGAGAGATTAGAGCGCGCACGGAGGCTTTCAGACAGTCGTTCTTCCCGCGAACCATACGCGACTGGAACAGGAAAGGGAGGTAATGACAGTGGCACGTAAAGTGCCCTCCGCCACACACCGTTGGGTGGCTTGCGGAGTATCAATGTAGATGTAGATGTAGACTGCTGGCGCTCTTCGCGTATCAAGACAGTGTGTGGTGTTTTACTGTAATATATTTTTTACAGTCACTGTATTAGAGCTAGTGACAGTAATGAAAATAATAATATTCCAGAAGTAATGACAGATGACACAAAGAAATTCAAAGTACGACGAAAGGAACGATTCCTGGCGATTATGTTGTTTCAGAAGAAGTGCTTAAGGCTGGAACAAAAGTAATTCAGAACTGCATTGTAAAATTGTTTATACGTTATATATCGGATAAAGTAAATTCTAAAAGATTTTATATAATTATTTTAATTTACAAGAAAAAAGAGAATGCATATACGAATGTATACATCTATGATCAACCTAAACGTAATGTACGAGGTAAGCACTGAAATTACCGGAAATTCTGTAGAATAAAAAACATTGGGTCAATTGATGTAGCACAAAGGATCATTTGCAAGCGTTAAACGAAATCATAAAACAGAACATTGCGTATGAACCATCACTTTCTGTGGAATTCACAGATTTCGGGAAAGATTCTGATATACTTTGAACGAAATCCTTTCTGACATCCTTTAATAAATAGATCACTGGTGAAATGTTGGTATAGTTGGGAGTATGTAGATACTTATTAGGAACAGAGATAAGTTAATAACTGCTAGTGGAGTCAGACAAATAGTTTCAATGTCAATAAAAGTATTCGCAGCAGTCTTGGAACAAGTTATAAGATTCTTTACCTGGGAAAACTGTGGAGTAGTACGACTTAATGCATCACAGCCTAGCAACCTCCACTTTTCTGATGACACTGTGATAATTTCGCGTAATTCCGATAAATTTTAACGACTATTGGAACAGCGTAATAGGCCAGATCTGAAACTAGGTATGAAAATAAATTATGTAAAGATTGAGTTCTGAACAACGAACAGATCGAAAAGAAAATGGGACATACTAACAAATAGATCAGAAGTTGCACTGAAGACTGCGATGAAAATGAAATGAAAGTACTCGGGACATGAAGCCAACCGGATGGCTAGTAGATGGACCAAGGGAGTTCTTAGGTGGATCCCAAGAGGATAGAAGAGACGAAGACATGGCGTAATGGAAGAAGGATAGGTAAAAGAGAAAACACATAGGAAAAAAAAAACAGGTATCTGTAGTTCGTAGTGTATGGAATGGTCCAGCTTGGATGACGAATATCCGATGAGTGAATCCCTGCACTTGCCTGCATATCGTTATTCGGCAGCTTTTTTTACAATGATCTTTTTTCACGTTCCGCCGACTTCGCTAACCTATCTGTCATTACGCTTCAAGTATTACAATATTTACAGCGTGTTTTTCTGCATGCGTGCTCCGCTGTAATCCTCTTACTGTGTTACAGTTATTGCTGTTTCTCGTTTTTATGCGTCTGTGGTCCGCCACACCCATATTGAACCTTTATTTCGTTCTCGACTGTAATGTTCTTCCGTATAAAAGACGGTTAATTACTGTGGCATAAAGAAACGGCAAACCACACTTGGGGTACAGAGAGGAAGAGTTAACTGAACGGTTGAAGACAGGTTTATGGAAGTATGGAGTTTTACGACTTACAGCGAAGATATGAAGTCCGCTGCAGAGTTTATTTCATTCCGCCGGTACATTATTAGCAACTATTACCAGCAGTGTTCTCAGTAGCGCGCTGGGTGCTGGGTTGAAAGATATCTGTTGCTCAGATTGCCAACCTCCTTCAGTGCCTATGAGACGGGAACAATATCGAGATCGCTGACCTGCGGTCGCCTTGAATCTTTGATTTATGTGATCCCTTGTTCACTCCTGCCTCGTGAGCAATTACGGGTAATCTGAACGTTTCTGAATTATCTCAGTCGGGTTTCTCGTCATATCTACGAATCCTTCGAAGTCACCTGACATCTGTGTATTTCCAAATCTTTCCCACTGTAGTTCCGATTAACGGAGATAGTTCTCTTACTGGTTGTTCTCACTGTTTATTAACAAATTTTGATTCTGTAAGGGGGCCACGTCGTCTACTAAAGTGCAGCTGATCTGAGAAATTAGACACTCTTCAAAATAATGAATTCACTGATATGGAATCATAGTAAAAAAGGGTAAGGAGTAAGATTGTGATAATCGCGCAAATGAAACAACTGCAGCTGCGAAGTTGTGCCGTGATTGTTGCGAATTTAGTCTAAAAGAGAGATAGTAGTATTAAAGAAGGAAAAGTGTTGCATCTGTGGATGTAGCTGAAAGCAAACTGGTCATCTGAGTCTCGGCGCAAGTCCTCAAAGGGAAACTCGAAGTTATTCAACTTCTATAAAAATGACTTTACTGTCCTTACGGATTATCTTGCATCAGTGCTCGACTCACCATAGTAAACTGAAGTTGGACGCTGAGCATATGCAGAATTAGTCATTGGCGACACACAACGGCCCTCGCCAGCAGCTGAGTTCGGATAAACATAAAATGTTTGTTTCTACGTCCTTCAGCTCATCTGCTCTGGCGGCATCGCAAACTGGCGGAGGAGAAGTCTGGCGGTGGAGGCTCCCAGCAAAGAAATAATTTTTTATCGAAATTACTGAAAGGAAAACTCGTTTTTCTGCGTTTGGCGCTTTTCACTCTTTCCGTAATGGCTGGACTATGGATCTTCCGGACACTGACCTGTAAAAAAATTCCTTAGACAATGCTGGTCCACTTCGGAGTTTTTCTTCAGGTGGTTAACCAGTAATATGCGTCCTACCATTTAGTGCTGAAAAAGGCAGCTCACTCTCCCTGCCTCACTTTGTGGACAATGAGGTGGGTCCTTGTCAGCACAGTCTAATTTCTCTCAGTAACCTCCAGTTTATTTACCTTAAACGATTCTGGAATTCTTGTGTTTAGTAAACATTTAGTTTTTGTGAAGTGGACGTTCAGCGGCGTCTCACGCTTTCAAAGGCACCCCAAACTGGGGTTCTCATGCGTACATGTTATCTATAGTGTCAAGTGCTTTCCAAATCAACACAGTTTTCTATGTATTGTGCACAGTAGTGCCTTCCTGGACCTGGCTAGAAGCAGAGTTCCGTCCCTTTCCACTTCTGGGCAATAAAATGATCGCTAGTGGGGGCCTTATTCCACAAGAGATCGTATCTGTGTTGCTTGCTGTGCGTCCGGCACCAGAGTGCGTTACTACAGTGAGAGTCCGGTGGTCTCGAAAACTGGTTTGAGGGTGGTTTCTCTGTATGCCACATGACTCCACCGCTCGCCCGAGCACTTTCATCGCATCCCAATCTGGTTTCAACGTCCTCTTACTTATACTCATGTAAAGGATGCAAATTCAAATAAAAATGCAAATTATAGCAGTTTATTATCAACAATTACTAGTACTGTTATGCATTACGTTTCTCAGAGTCAATTATTCTGATCTAACGGGTCTTTATATTCCGATTTTGTGTAAGTTACGGGACAGTTTTGGAAATAAATGGTTGCGTACTAATATGCAGTGTGTGTCAAACATTTAGAGCGGAAATTGTACAGTTGTTAGAGGACTAACCGAAGACAGCAAGTGTTAGCCGTACTGATCACTGCAAAAATCACAATAATAAAATGTGGAACTTAAATTTTAAATGAAGAAGGAATATTTAATTGTATATATATATGCGGTAAGAGCAACCTGAAATGGAGCGCCACACGGAACTAGTAGTAAGAGGCAGGTGCCTCATGAGCTGCAGAAATAATTCGTCTGTGGAACAGAAAGGTTAAAAACCCTGTGTCTACCGATTACAGGCCACTGTTTGAACCCTCATCCAGTCGTATTAATATGAGAGATAGAGCAGATCAAAAGAGAGTGATATGTTTCATCACATTTGCCTTCAGTAAGCGCGAGAGCATCAAGGACGTACTCCTTAGACTCGAGTGGCAAGGTGGAAGACACACTGCATTGTGATGAGGATTGCTGTAAAACGTCCTCCAATGTGCATATCGGAAAATGGTGACGAGAAAATGATAAAAATTCAAACTCATGTGACGCCTTATAGACAGTATTTCTTCCCATGCACCATTCATGAATGAAACAAGACAGTTGCGCCCAAAGAACTCTCTGCCATACTCCGTAACCTTTCTTGCTGAATATAAATTTTATATCTATATTAGAAAAGCTGACAAATGTTGTATGCAAAGTAAAAAATTCGTCTTCCTAGAAATGAAGGAATGCTAATGAGGTGTCGATGAGAAAAGAAACCTGTCGAGACCTCGTCCTGGCTTTAGTTATTTTATTTTATTTTATTTTTTTAATTTACTGCTGCCTGAAATTTGACCAGCTGCCTTTATGATACAGCGAGTCCTGTTTTCCTCGCCGGTCGCACAAACTCTTCGTCCAAACACACAGGCCTCGGAGACCAATGTGCTAGTGCCTGTGTCCCGCCACGTGTAGATGGACCAATTTTGTAGAGGATTGGTTGTTATTTGAATTCTAGAAGCAGTCTCGTGTTAATTTAAAAATTAATATAAACTGGAAACAAAGAGAAGAGAAACAAATAGAAAAGAAAGATTTTGTGTTATTATTTTATAGAGATGTGAGGGTAAATAGAAAATGTGAAATTGTGTATCCATCTTAGACCAAATAGGGAAGTCTCGAGAAACAAATCGAGTCAACTCTAATCCTAATAGTCTCTACCGCTTCCTCTAATCAGGTACACTTTTAAAATGACACATGGAAACGAAAGCCAGTCGCTCTATATGTTAAGAATGTTGGAAATGCAAAACACACCTTTTTCATACTACCCAAGACAGGTGGACCTCATATCCAATGATTTCAACTGCAAACACCACAAATGCAAGAGCAGCAAATCCGAATGATGAATACGAAGAATATGGTTCAAAAGCTTGTAAAATTACGTGCTATATCTACTGATGCTAGTCCGAGGAGCAGGTCATAATGATACTATCTGGTTGTGCCCTTTCAGGGCAGCAGTTTGTAGATCCTAAATTTCTAGGCTTATTTACGTTTCTATGAAAGTGGTGTTACATAATTACGATGTTGCGTTGTTACATTTAATGTTCTGTCAGTGTGTTGTTAATATGTTGCATTGTTACATTATTACATTGTTGCACAATCAGTATATTTAATGTGGCTATGTATGCTTTTTCTTTCATGTCCTCAAGGTTTCTAATGTATTTGTATCGGTATTAGTATCTGTATCAGGTTCCTGTGTCACTCTTTGTGGTGTAGTTTTCGTTCACTGGGTATGCCTGTTCTCTGTGTGTGGGTCTTCGTGGCTCCTCTCTAACGTATTCTTCCTGTAATTATCTGGAAATTTCGTTATAGAACAAATCCATAAGTTTGAGATAAGAAACATGGAACCTGGAGCAATTGAGTTCAAATGGTTCGGAGCACTATGGGACTTAAAATCTGACGTCATCAGTCCCCTAGACTTAGAACTACTTAAAACTATCTAACCTAAAGATAGCACACACATCCATGCCCGAGGCAGGATTCGAACCTGTGACCGTAGGAGCAGCGCGGTTCCGGACTGTTCGCGCAAATGAAACAACTGCAGCTGCGAAGTTGTGCCGTGATTGTTGTGAATTTAGTCTAAAAGACAGATAGTAGTATTAAAGAAGGAAAAGTGTTGCATCTGTGGATGTAGCTGAAAGCAAACTGGTCATCTGAGCCTCGGCGCAAGTCGTCAAAGGGAAACTCGAAGTTGTTCAACTTCTACATTGTAGTATAGGTAAATCTGGTTTACGTATAGACATACATCATGAGGGATTGGGTCAGGAGACTCCGCTAACTAACTGGACATGGCGTCTTGTGTGCTGTTACGAGATCAGTCTTGACGCAAACGTCAATACGACTGCCGTCTTTGCGTACAAGACGAATTGTACAATCGATCAGCTTTAGTGAAACAGCGTTGGTGACACATATGGAGGCTGCAGGGAAGCTGACTCACCTAGGAAGCAGCCGGACGCACAACATCTTTCCAAGACTGTCCCAAAGATTACGGGAAACAGGGCAAGCGGTATCTGAAAATAACGACAGAAAAGGACAAAGAAATGTGCGAATCTCGACTAGGAAGCAGCAACACTCGCCTGCATGCGGCGTCTCCAATTAGCACTAGATCAGGTGTACGTGAATCGGGTGCCGCACTTAGTGGTGAGTGGAAAGAGATACGTGCGAAGGAGCTAAACCCGTACAATTAATTGTAAGTGCGTTGCAGTAAGTCCCGCAGACATCACGTGAAGTTAATTCAATGGATACCACGCCACTGAACCTGGATCAGTACTTTCGTGTGTATGCAATTTTCTCGAAAGAAGCTTTTTGCACCAGAGCTTATCCCGTCGTACAGTGTCCACTGTTTTCGTGATTTGGAGTTTAATTTTTTTCCAGATCCGCTTCCTGTAGCCACCACAGTCAGTTAACTTTGGTCTGTGTGTTTTTATATTTTAACTGTCTGCGTGTCGTATTTTATGAGGCGAAGGTTGAGAACCAGCTTAACACTAGCCTCAACAAGGGAGCAAAACTGACTGAAAACTACACAGAGTGTACGTAACATTCCACACGACGATCGTTAATCTGAAGCGCGGTTCCTAGTCGGGTCTTGCTGCGGGGCGGGTTAGAAAAATTCGTCGTATGTTTGTTCACTGTCTCTCGTCGTACTGTGCACTACCAAAGTTCCGTCTACCTCAGTACGGCGTCTGATCACCAGCCCGCTTCTCTGCATACGTAGACACTGTTCAGACGGCGTTAAAAGCAGCATTGAAGAAAAACACCGTCAATATTTACGTTTGCAAAGCACGCCTAAACTCTGGTAGCAAGCTATCCTGTAATATCTTATAACAATTTTCGGGTGGAGGGCATTTCCTTCATCTCTTTAGAAAAATGGCAAAATTCTGCAATGAGTTCTTTTATTTCTTTAGGCTCAAAATAAACACTTGCCATCACCCCTTATTTAATTAACGAATAATATCACTGTCCTCAGCTCACAGTTCACACAACCCAGTATGCACACAAGGCAGCGAGAAATCTACTTAAGTTCGACCCGAATTATTACGTGATTTACAGTCATGATTGTGCTACAATGTATGAGTTTCACATTCGGTACTTTTCAGTGGATTTCTAATAAACTGCTCGCGAACTATACCATAAACGGGTATGAAACATGTCACGCGGAATTCTACAAAGGCCGAAAGTTCACATGCGTTTATCTTTCCAACTGAACACTTCACAAAGCTCAAATTTCCACAATCTGTCCGTAAATGCAATTGATTTCGTGGAAATACTCATTACGTAGACGAACACGTCCAACATGACCTGCACGTCCGATAGCTAGCCAACGACTGACTCCCTGCTGTTCCTTCCAGGGCCTGTAACTACTTGATAAAGCGTGGGAAATACTTAACTCTGATTGGTTGTTCAAAATGACCAGCCAATCAAAACAATCCTTCGAGTTCTTTCTCGCTCCAAAACTGTCCTAGGCCAATCAATATTCACAGATGCACTTACGACACTTCATCATGCAAATCTTAATAAAATGTTTAACAAGCCCAAACGAAAAGAAAGCTAATCTTGAAATGACTTTAGAAAATCATTACTCTGCAGATGGCTATTCTGGCTGCCTTCTTACCAAAGCAAGTACCACTGGACATACGTCATCAGCAAGGTAGGGAAATTACAGCTTTCATAGCAACTGCTTGCTTCACACTTTCCCATAACATAGTTATCTAATGTTTAATATCAGATAATCTGATTCTTTACATATGTACCACATAGACACACTCACTCACCCTCATTTATTCACACAGCAAAACAATTAGTTATTAAATAAATAATAATTCTATTTGGATTGTATGTTACGATAATGAAAAATAGTAAACGTTTTTAACTACACTCCTGGAAATTGAAATAAGAACACCGTGAATTCATTGTCCCAGGAAGGGGAAACTTTATTGACACATTCCTGGGGTCAGATACATCACATGATCACACTGACAGAACCACAGGCACATAGACACAGGCAACAGAGCATGCACAATGTCGGCACTAGTACAGTGTATATCCACCTTTCGCAGCAATGCAGGCTGCTATTCTCCCATGGAGACGATCGTAGAGATGCTGGATGTAGTCCTGTGGAACGGCTTGCCATGCCATTTCCACCTGGCGCCTCAGTTGGACCAGCGTTCGTGCTGGACGTGCAGACCGCGTGAGACGACGCTTCATCCAGTCCCAAACATGCTCAATGGGGGACAGATCCGGAGATCTTGCTGGCCAGGGTAGTTGACTTACACCTTCTAGAGCACGTTGGGTGGCACGGGATACATGCGGACGTGCATTGTCCTGTTGGAACAGCAACTTCCCTTGCCGGTCTAGGAATGGTAGAACGATGGGTTCGATGACGGTTTGGATGTACCGTGCACTATTCAGTGTCCCCTCGACGATCACCAGTGGTGTACGGCCAGTGTAGGAGATCGCTCCCCACACCATGATGCCGGGTGTTGGCCCTGTGTGCCTCGGTCGTATGCAGTCCTGATTGTGGCGCTCACCTGCACGGCGCCAAACACGCATACGACCATCATTGGCACCAAGGCAGAAGCGACTCTCATCGCTGAAGACGACACGTCTCCATTCGTCCCTCCATTCACGCCTGTCGCGACACCACTGGAGGCGGGCTGCACGATGTTGGGGCGTGAGCGGAAGACGGCCTAACGGTGTGCGGGACCGTAGCCCAGCTTCATGGAGACGGTTGCGAATGGTCCTCGCCGATACCCCAGGAGCAACAGTGTCCCTAATTTGCTGGGAAGTGGCGGTGCGGTCCCCTACGGCACTGCGTAGGATCCTACGGTCTTGGCGTGCATCCGTGCGTCGCTGCGGTCCGGTCCCAGGTCGACGGGCACGTGCACCTTCCGCCGACCACTGGCGACAACATCGATGTACTGTGGAGACCTCACGTCCCACGTGTTGAGCAATTCGGCGGTACGTCCACCCGGCCTCCCGCATGCCCACTATACGCCCTCGCTCAAAGTCCGTCAACTGCACATACGGTTCACGTCCACGCTGTCGCGGCATGCTACCAGTGTTAAAGACTGCGATGGAGTTCCGTATGCCACGGCAAACTGGCTGACACTGACGGCGGCGGTGCACAAATGCTGCGCAGCTAGCGCCATTCGACGGCCAACACCGCGGTTCCTGGTGTGTCCGCTGTGCCGTGCGTGTGATCATTGCTTGTACAGCCCTCTCGCAGTGTCCGGAGCAAGTATGGTGGGTCTGACACACCGGTGTCAATGTGTTCTTTTTTCCATTTCCAGGAGTGTATAAAAAAATCTAAATAAATTGTTCTGCCATTTAGTGAACTTCAGTAATAATTCCAAATGACACTGAAAGACAAACTGTTATGAATCCTAACTGACTTTAATCTTATAAGTGTCGGTTTTTGGTGTTTTAGGTAATCTGAATGTATGTCAGGTACATAGCTGAGGTTTTAATACAATCTTCCTTTTAACAACTAAGGGCTGTATATCGACTTTTAACAAAATTGAATAATATTAACACTGTTTTTTAGATTCTTAGGGGCTTGAATATTCTGTCGCTCGAACTAACACAGGTTGCGCTTCCCACGGCTAGGCTAGGGACAGGTGAGAGTGAGTCACGCTAAGATACCAGCGACTGTATACTGCCACCGCCAACGGCTCCAAAGCTACGAGCCCGTACTTCAAAGTAGCTTACTGCAATTAAATGCTATTGCGTATTGACTTGCAACGTTCTGTGACATGCGACACTGTGTGACAGCAAAACGTGCAGAAGATGTTGGAAGTGCCTGACAACATCAAGATCGACATTTCGAAAGACGCACCGAAACGGGCTTTGCTTTTATTGTCGTCTTATGTTCCTGCACTATTGAGTTGTATGTGGCATCTTGTTTCAAGTTACCTTTAGAGGCTACCCCACGCGGTCTGAGGCATCTTGTCGCGGTCAGGGCGGCTCCCCCCCGTTGGAGGTTCGAGTCCTCCCTCGGGCATGGGTGTGTGTGTTGTCCTTAGTAAGTTAGATTAAGTAGTGCGTAAGCTTAGGGACCGATGACCTCAGCAGTTTGGCCCCATAAGACCTTACCACTACCACTACCAGCAGCTTTAGAAGTTAGTGAACAATGGCTGACAAGTGCAAAATAGCCTTAGAAATAAATGTACCGAAGTCGTAATAGAAAGGCAGCCACTTCACAAGAACAAGCGAGTGTTTAACAAATTACTCATGTGAGTAACAGAACAACATGCAGAGAGACATCGTTTGTTATTAGGTTTTCTCTTTCTTCACAGGATGGCCACAGCACATCTATAAAAAAACCCTTTAATATCTATGTGTACTTATGTTTATTGTCACCGTAGCCTAATGATGACATCTAACCCGAAACATGTTCTTAATTAAATAAATTAAGTAGTCAACAAATAATGTGTGTAGTAGTGGTATTTGAAACAACTTTTCATATTTTTGAAACAGTCACGGTCGATTAACAGAAAATATGGCTTTAAACCGGCTCACCTCCGTGTTTCGCAAGCAAGCGCGATATGCGCGTTAAACTCTATCTGCTGTTCAGAGACATAACGCTCAGCAGTCGCAACAGTTACTTATGAATGCACTGAGAACATCATGCTACAGTTTAAAGCAGCCATCAGTATAGATATGCAGTGGCCTTTTTGACAGGCATAGTAAATGTTTGGTTAAAAAGACCATATCTTCTTCTTCCCCGTTTAACTGCACTAAGGTGCATTGTCTTCCCATGTTGTTGATTCTTGCCCCGCTTTATCCATTATACCCGAATGTGGTTCCAAGATGACGGAACATTATCACACTTTGCACATCTTACACGTGAAAATCTGCGTAGAACATTCCCAGGAAGTTAGGCAGAAGAGGGAGTTCTTGTCGCGTGCAGCTCGTTCAGCCATTCTAATCTCCTGTGATATCTTCTTGTGGAATCACGTGAAGAGTTGTGTGTCCGAGTCAACTTTTGTGACTGAAGAAAATATTCTGGAAAAATAATCGCTGTTCGTGTCCTTCGAAGAATGCTGGGCTGGTTTGAAAGACGTGTCAAGACTGTGTAGAAGTTGGGAGAAACGAATCTGAAAAACTTTTGTTAAACTGTCATCTCGTAGTAGTTGTGCAGAGAAATAATTAAGAAACGTGTCGATTTTAGCACTGTCAGCCGAACAACGATAAATTCGAAGTTTTCTAATATTGTATGTTTCTACTG
The DNA here is from genome assembly GCF_023864275.1 of Schistocerca cancellata. Classification (NCBI taxonomy): domain Eukaryota; kingdom Metazoa; phylum Arthropoda; class Insecta; order Orthoptera; family Acrididae; genus Schistocerca; species Schistocerca cancellata. The sequence continues at coordinate 470,589,538 of NC_064631.1, read as the reverse complement.
ACTCCCTTTCAGGCCAATTTTCCTTGTCTGAAAGTGGCGCATTTGTCCTCCTCCCTCAGCCATGACCATTTGTATCACTGTGACGTTAACGTACTCATATACTCACAGTAGCTAGGCAGAGCAGCTCGTGCCCGTGCTGAGAATTCACACACTCATTGTCAGTAGAGGCAGTGGTCAGAATTCACACAGTCTTTTAGTGATATGCGGCCCGCGAGAGAAATTACGCGTCGTAATGTTCGGAAATTTAACTATGAAGCACTTGTCGTCGGATTCACATCAATTTTTCGCATTACTACTTTATTAAAACAAGTCCTAATAAGGGTCGACAGCCTCACTTTGACCAGTGAAGCAGGGTTAAACTTTCCACTACGCTAAAAGCAAATTTAATATCCAATAGCTGCCTAGCTACTTTCAGCAATATTCTGTGATCCGATCACTAGATTTGAAAACAGTAATGGGCTAACAGTCAACACACCACCTCCAGCTATCGTCTAAAATCTTCCAATGCCAATCTTCACAAAAACGTAACAGGGTAACAGTTGGAAATCAATAGGTCACAATACACAATAAAACATCACACCACAGTGTCCCACGGAAAAAAATTTATTGGCTGTAGCTTGACTTCACTTAGTTCGTGCAGCTAGCCACTGGCTTGGCTATCTGATATAAGACCTCTTCCTGCCGAGCGTGAACGCACTGACTAATGCGCAACCCTCGCCAGAACACTTCCAGAATGACTAATAACATCACCACCGCCATACACCTGAACGTACTTCCGAATTCTAACAGGCTTCCCTTATTATAAAAGTAACTTCGTTGATCACGAAAGGTCATAAAAACTGACAGCAGATACGTTAAGCGCTTTAAAACACCATCTCCAGCGAACGACTTGCCTCTTTCACCGCATGGTCTGCTAGCTAACCCTTCGATTCCGCGCGCTCCGAGGAACTTCGCGAAATAATAACAACATTCTGGCCGTTCACGCAGTCAGCCTCAGGAACAGGATGCTGACACTTTCATTGGGAGTTTCCATCCGCCGCTAAACACACTGCAAAACGTGCTGCATTCTACTAGGATTTCTCACGATTGTATCTCCAGTAGGTGCCTGAAAGTACCTGCTGGTACAGGAAAGCCAGTAGCTCTGAAGCAGCACAATACTCACCAACCACAAAGCACTTAGCTGGACTGTGTAAAGGCTATACATTCTATTGTATGGTCATAAAAGCTTCTTTCCACTATACGATGGAGACCCTTCTTTGGAGTCCACAACAGCCTAAGGGCGGCCGCACAACGTGTGTCAGAACGAAATGTATGTCATTTGACTCATATTTGGAAGTACCCCGGTTCAAACGCTTGCACAGTCAATGGCTCTGAGCACTATGGGACTCAACATCTGAGGTCATCAGACCCCTAGAACAGAAATACTTAAACCTAACTAACCTAAGGACATCACACACATCCTTGCCCGAGGCAGGATTCCAACCAGCGACCATAGCGGTCGCGCGGTTCCAGACTGAAGCGCCTAGAACCGCTCGGCCACACCGACCGGCTTGCACAGTCACTCAGGCTTGATTTATACAGCGTGATTCAGATGCCTCTACACTGGGTTTTATGCAGCCCTCGGCGCCTTCAAATGGAACATGGACGACTTTCATATTTTCTCGATCACTGCTCGTAAATTAGTTAGTCCCACAGAAAAAAAAAAAAAAATTAACAGGGCCTTTTTGTACGAAATTTAATATAGTTACATTTTGTACTGGAATACGTTCTCATTAGAAGCCGTAGGTTTCGAATTATTCCCGAAAAACGTACAGAAGTGATCTTCGAACTAGTTTTCTTGAATGGCTAGAAAACTGTGACTTCCAGCAAAAACGTATTCCAGTACAAAAAGTAACTGTATTAAATTTCGTACAAAAACACGCTGTTCGCTTTTTCTGTAAGACTTAATTGTTTGTGCGTAGTTAGCGAGAGAATAGGGAAATCTTGCAGATGCTATCTGAAGGCATTGCGGGCTGCATAAAACCCAGCGGTAGGAGCAGCTGCCGGCCGGCAGGTTCGAATCCTGCCTCGGGCATAGATGTGTGTGATGTCCTTAGGTTACTTCGGTTTAAGTAGTTCTAAGTTCCAGGGGACTGATGACCTCAGACGTTAAGTCCCATAGTGCTCAGAGCCATTTGAACCATTTTTTTAGGAGCAGCTGACTCACCCTGTAACTAGTTTTCTTTAATCTCTAAAGACAAATACCGACTATGAAAATGACAAGATTGATATGTTCCCTCATCCTTCCTCAGTCTGAGTTTCAGCTTCGATTAGATGGGACAATAAGCCCTAAGCTTCCTCCTCGTGAATCGTCATCGTTTCACTACAGTCGTTGAATGTGTAAAGCGCATAGGAAGAAAGGATGGAATGAAACTCCAGTGGAAGACTCTACAGGAGAGACGCTCAGTAGCTCGGTACGGGCTTTTGTTAAAGTTTCGAGAACATACCTTCACCGAAGAGTCCAGCAGTATATTGCTCCCTCCTACGTATATCTCGCGAAGAGACCATGAGGATAAAATCAGAGAGATTAGAGCCCACACAGAAGCATACAGACAATCCTTCTTTCCACGAACAATACGAGACTGGAATAGAAGGGAGAACCGATAGAGGTACTCAGGGTACCCTCCGCCACACACGGTCAGGTGGCTTGCGGAGTATGGATGTACATATCGTAGGCCGATTTGGTGGTAGTGGTAGGGGAGATAATTAAGCGTACATGGGGTACCTGCGTACGTCGTCTCTGGAGTGAGAATTCAGTGTCCTCCGCGCCACACACGGACGTACACAACCAAGCAGCTAGGCGGCGCGGTCCAGGCCCGCGAGGGCGCGGCCCACGCGTGGCCGTCGCTTCCGCCGTCGGGGGCAGCGCGCGGACCCACACGCGGGTCCCGTTGCCTTTTAATGCCGGCTGCCCTCACGCGCGCACGGAGCGATCTGCGCAGCGCTGGCGGGCGCCGCGGCAGAGTTAATAAAATCATTTGGCCGGTGGTTAGAGCGCAGTAAATCAGCGCCGCTCCGGCCATTACGGCGGGCCATTCGCCGCCGCCGGCGCGCGCTCCCATTGCCCGTAATGAGACGGCGGAGCGGGCGAGCCGGCGGGCCGGAAGGCGGGCGCGCCGGCTGACACTGCGCGCACTCGCGAGCGGGCGCCGTCACTGCAGCCGTTTGTCTGAGTCACGCAGCGGTGAACGATGAGTTTCGAGTGCATCTGTTAACGGTGTGGACTAAAACGTCCTTCCAGTTTTGTCGAAACTGGACATTCTGAGCCTCTGGTTGCGTACAAAATACAGTTTGATTCTTGCAAAGGGCACAGCACAAACCATCCACTCTTTATAATGCTATTTATTTACAAAAATAGCGCGTTACCGGTTTCGAACCGACAGATTCATCATTAGATAGCTTGTTCACACTGTGATACGTATTGTAACTTCATGTTAGTTTTACTTTTTATTCCCCCATGTGATGAAATTTCGTTGGGGTCGTGCTACCCTACAACCAAAACATAATGTGAAAAAAATGCCCATCAACATTTTTAAAATTACCCTTTAGGTGAGAGTAAGTTACTTCCAAATTTAAACATTCATAAACCACGGCACCTATTACACATTTAATGAAATGAGCTAAAAATTATTTACTCAAACTATGATCAGCGTAAAAGCAAAACGAGGATAATATGAATGTAGTCGAATTAAGTCGGGTGATGCTGAGGGAATTAGATTAGGAAATGAGACACTTAAAGTAGTAAATGAGTTTTGCTATTTGGGGAGCAGGATAACTCATGATGGTCGAAGCAGAGAGGATATAAAATGTAGACTGGCAATGGCAAGGAAAGCGTTTCTGAAGAAAAATTTGTTAACATCGAGTATAGATTTAAATGTCAGGAAGTCGTTTCTGAAAGTATTTGTATGGAATGTAGCCATGTATGGAAGTGAAACGTGGACGATAAATAGTTTAGACAAGAAGAGAATAGAAGCTTTCGAAATGTGGTGCTACAGAAGAATGCTGAAGATTACATGGGTAGATCACATAAGTAATGAGGTATTGAATAGAATTGGGGAGAAGAGGAGCTTGTGGCACAACTTGAGTAGAAGAAGGGATCGGTTGGTAGGACATGTTCTGAGACATCGAGGGATCACCAATTTAGTATTGGAGGGCATCGTGGAGGGTAAAAATCGTAAAGGGAGACCAAGAGATGAATACACTAAGCAGATTCAGAAGGATGTAGGTTGCAGTAGGTACTGGGAGATGATGAAGCTTGCACAGGATAGAGTAGCATGGAGAGCTGCATCAAACTAGTCTCAGGACTGAAGACACCAACAACATCAACCTGAACACTGTACTAAAATTTAACGAGGAAATGTAGTTTTTCGTTACTGCAGCGATCAGTATTACAAAAGTAATTCAGAGTACAGGCAACAACAACTCAGATACCATGGCACACAACCACGTTGCTTAAATGGCAGGCACTCTACAATACAGGATACAAAATATAAAATTTCATGAGACCAGGCAATCTCGTGGGATTAAACAAACTACACCCAGAAGCGGACGCCCGTCCACTCAGCTGCTTCCAATACAGGTTCGGCATGGACCCCCAAACGGGAACAGCAATGGTCACGAATAGGCACGAAAAATCCCAGAACTAGTGGGTATCTACAACAGACTGAGATCTGCCTTAAGTAACTAGAAACACAATAATTAATTACAGCAAATCATCTATGGGATTAATGAACCTAGTAATGAACATCAGCTAAGCAGTACAAATCTATTATCTTATGCGCTTAAGGCCAATTATACATTAAGCCGCGAGCGAACTAGACACGTCCAATCGACACGCACGGGATACGGGGGCGGAAAATACCCACCAGCACAAGCAGGACGCAACCCAGGGCCCCACACCCGCTACCAAGACAAACAGCAGATGTCCCGATAAAACTAAATGAAATGCAATTAACTAGCGTGCAGGCTAACGGTATAGCGAGACCGCCTCCCCCCCCCCCCCCACCCCACCCCACCCGACGCAAAACACAAGGCGACTTACAGCAAATAGCCACACTTAAATTTATGATTAAATCAGAATTAATTACCATATCCACATACTGTCATTGAAGGAGTTCCTGTACTTTCATTAATAGAGTAAGTTTCAAACTATTTAAACACACAACAACTGGCCTCTCAGTAACTTGTAAGAATTTATGAAACTACTCATTTAGAATTAGACACGTGTCTCTCAGATACGCTGTCACTTCAGACAGAAATGTAACAGTAATTTTATTGCAATTCGCAGCAAAATATATATCCAGGGAAAATTTTATCCATCTATAGCAATTGTACAGCTTAACTCAGTCGTGTGATATAAATACAATAACCAGGTGGCACTTAGACAAGGACCAGCCAAACTGTTTTCAATGGCGGTAAACACTGACAGTAGCAATCTCCAAACAGAATGAATCAGCACTCCAGGCCCTAGTAAATGTTAATCAGAACATCGCATACAGCTCTCACTAGAACCCTGCGTACTAATCAAGTTTAAATTAACATATTCGAGGACAGACTCTGTAGGAGAAGCAAAGGCCGCCCAAGAAAACGAAGTCAACAGCACTGGACCCAGTAGTCGATTCTGGCCACAGTTTACAGTACAAGCAAGGCCCTTGCCCTCTTGCTTGTTCGACGAAGCCAGCCGCCGCAGATCCCAGTGCTAGGAGACATACAGGAACGTGACTGCTTCCACGCCGGCGATATTTGCTACGGCGCCATCACCCGGGTAAACAGCCCCTTTTAGATGTGCTCCTCCTGCTGTCTCGCACGGCGCTTGTACTGTCCGCCAGACTTCCTAAACGGCGTTACTGCTAGACGTGCCAAAGCAAAATCCTCGCTACTTGCTAGAGCTTATCTCTCGCTCCCCGATCGGCCCGGTATGTGGCGCCACAGCGCGCTCTGCGCACACCATCTGAAAGATGACCCATACTGGCGGCGGGAATATCGCTGATCGAGCCACACGGCTCACTGTACAAGACCACTTAACACTTTTTTTATTTGTTGCGTTATTTCACGTAACATGTTTCGGCCACTGCTATCTTTAGAACTGGCGAAATAAAGCTCGTTGTGAATATACTGTAAATCCGATAGCGAAGAAAACTTGAACCTGTTTGTTGTTAACCCGTTGTAACAGTTTTCGGCTCTGGGCAGTCTGTCTGAAGGTTTAGTTTCTATCCTTTCTTTCTATACGTGTTTTATCAGCTACCATTACAGTTTCAGAATGAATTTTCTCACTGGAACGGAATGTGCACTGATATGAAAGTTGATGGTCATTTAAAACTATGTGCCGGACGAGGACTCGAACTTGGAACCTTCGTCTTTTGCTGACTAGTGCTCTACCAATTTGGCACGACTTACTCCTTTAGAGCTTCAGTTCAGCCAGTATTCTTCTCCTTCCTTCCAAACATCACACAAGTTTTTGTACATATTCCGTGGGAATAGCACTACTGGAGAAAAGGATATTGTGGAGAATTCAAATGACTCTGAGCACTATGGGACTTAACATCTGTGGTCATCAGTCCCCTAGAACTTAGAACTACTTAAACCTAACCTAAGGACATCACACACATCCATGCCCGAGGCAGGATTCGAACCTGGAACCGTAGCGGTCACGCGGTTCCAGACTGTAGCGCCTAGAACCGCACGGCCACAACGGAGAATTATCTTAGTCACTGCCTAGAGTATTGTTTCCAGATTGGCAGTAGTGTGAGGGTGGACCATGAATCATGCCTGAATACCTCAGTAGGTATAGCAATTGCCTGCAAAAGGCAAAGGTCCAAGATCCGTTCCGGCACATAACTTTAATCTGCCAGAGGAATTCAGAATTACAATTTTTTAACCATTGTTTAAAGTCACTGGATCATTTACATGATTTAAGAGCAGAAGCGGGTCCAGCATCAGTCCTTCTGGGACCTTTGCTCTCCGTTCAATGATTAGTTCCAATCCTGTGACACATTAGGTAGTTTCACCCTTTGGCTTCTATTTAGGTAATGCTCCACCAATCCAAGACGCCTCAGTTACGTAATAATGTTCGCCAAAAGTGATTTTTTTTTTTACATAATCAAGAAACTCGCTCTGCTTGACGGTCAGAAGTAAAAAAGTCTTCACTGTCTTGTAGGAGCTGGTTGCCACCACAGAATTAACTCCTGCCTGCCATGACGCGGTATTTGTGCCGCCTTTTCTGTAACATTGCTCACGAATATGGTATACATACCAAACAAGACTAACGAGGGATATTGATCATTCAAAGAAGGGCATCAAGAATTAACGCTGGGTTCATTGCTCTGTGAAAGAGCGTTACAGATATAGTTAAAAATCTTATCTGGCAGACGCTTGAAGATGGACATCAAGTTCCCAGCAAAACCAGTATTAAATGATGAATGTAGTAGGTACTACAGCCCCCCACGTATCGCGAAAACAAGATCAGGCTAATTAGAGCGAGTGCAGAAGCATTTAAACAGTCATCCTTCCAGTGTTCCACATGCGAATGGAACGCGAAGAACTCCTGATGCGTTTTTCACTTTAAGTACTCTCTGCTGCTTACGTCACAGTAAGCATTCACGATATGGATGTACTCCGCCGAAAAATAAAACGCCATATCTTCAATGATAAGACCGTTTAATTGTCAAATGAGCTGACGAGTAGATCATCAGTGTATGAATATAGGACAACAATTTCAGACCAAATGAAACGCACGTCACAGTAAAAGATGCCCAGACATTCGCATCAATACAGAGAGTAACCCTTCCCCTCTGGTGGCAAAGGAAGCGTGTGTTCTCACATAAAGAGTGTTAAGTGGCATCCTGCGACAAACTGTCCAAAGTACCCTGCGGCTTTTGTTGCAGTTCGGCGGTAGTTCTTCGAAACCCTGGACAGCGCGAAAGTTCCCTCTTTCATCAAGCGCCATACGTGTTCAATTGACGAGGGACCTGATGATATTGCTAGTCAGGGAAGTTGCTGTACAAGATGGAGAGCATGTTGCGCCTCAGAATGCTGTATGTGGACGAGCATTGTCCTGCTGGAAAAGCACACCAACTTCCTGTCGAAGAAATAACGATAGCATGGGAATAACAGTCTGTGGTACATAATTGGGCACTTTACCATGGGGAAACATCACAACAGATGACCCCTCACACTATGAATCCTGGGATGGGACCTGTGTGTCGTGAGCGAGTGCACTCCCGGATACGCGGCTCATCACTTATAAGCTGTACGCGTGTACGTCCACCACTCGCATACGAACAAAACATACTCTCATCAGAGAGGACAACAGAGCGCCATTTCACTGTGTGGTCAACTCTTTCAGGTGCAGCAGTAGCCATGCTTGGTGTTGTCGTGGTGCCAGTGGTAACCTGGCCAGAGGCACCAGTGATCTTAATCTTGCTGCAAGCAAGTGGCTCCCAATGGTCCCTGATGACACAGCAAGTGCATTACGTGCAGGATTTCGTCGCTGTATGATGTCCGGTCAGCCACTGCTGCTCACACAACGTGTAGATATTGACGTGAGTTTATGCTACGCGGACATCCAAAGCTGGTCTGCAGGAGTGGGAGTGTTCCACATACCAATCCTGAAGCAGCGAGACAGTCCCGGCACATTGTGCCCAACATGTGCAGGCAATAAGTCCATCCAGCTTCCTACAATCCTAGAGTGCGATCCGTTCTAATGGCTGAAACTGTACTTATCGCAGGGTACGTTTGTACCCTAGGATGTATGTTGTGAACACCACCTCTAAACTCGGTGTATTTATTACCTGCTGTGTGAAAACAGTGGGCGCACAGACTGTGGGCACACAGACGGGTCTCTTGATCGACTTCTGATCGTAGATGACCATTACAAACGAATCAGTACCACTACAACCCCTGGATAGGAATACACAGTAAAGTTACAACCCTCATGGGATACCTCCTAATATCGTGTCGGGCCTGCTCCTCCCCCGGCAGCAGTTCGACGTGGCTTGAATTCATAAAGTCGTAGGAAGTCCCTTGCAGAAAAATATTGAACGATGCTATTCTCTAGCTGTCCTTAACTGCGAAAGTGTTGGCCAGTGCAGGATTTTGTTCACGGCTGACCTTTCGATTATTTTCGATAAATGTTCGATGGGATTCATGTCGGGCGATTTGGGTGACAAAATCATTTGCTCGAATTGTTCAGAATCTTCTTCAGACCAATCGCGGACAACTGTGGCTCGGTGATATGGCCATTTTCACCCATAAAAATTCTATCGTTGCATGGCTGCAAATCGTTTCCAAGTAGCTCAACGTAACATTTTGGAGTGAGTGACAGTTTCATTTGGAACAGAGAACTCAGTCTATTCTACGTAAAAGCAGCCCACACCATTACAGAGGCGCCACTACTGTTCTGGCGTAAGCACCGGTACGAAGATGATGAACGCAAGAGCAGAAAGGGCTGTGCGACAACTTCAGCCAATAGCACACTGACCAGGACGTCACCATGGCAGGAGCGGCCTCTACAAGAAGAGAATATAACCGCAGCTTCTGCCAGCCTCGTGGGCAGCAGACGATCGGAACTTGCAGATCCAGACTAGAAACCACGTTGTATATAGCGAGAGAAATGTATTATTTGCGTGTCACCCATAGCTTGCGACACGATGTAAACCAAAGTTAAGTATTGTCAATTTAATTTATTGCAATAAAATCCATTAATGTGATTTGCTTGAATTTTTATATAACTATACGAGAAAGCAGCATCCTTTAGGTACCCTATAAGAGAGGAGTGGGCAGGACCCCACAACCACCTCACACAATCCCTTGTTGACAACCTGGGTCAAAATGGTGCAAATGGCTCTGAGCACTATGGGACTTACCAGTACCCTAGAAGTTAGATCTCCCTAAACCTAACTATCCTAGGCACACCACATACATCCATGCCCGAGGAAGGATTCGAACCTGCGACCGTAGCGGTCGCGCGGTCCCAGACTGTAGCGCCTAGAACCGCTCGGCCACCCCAGGCCGGCCAACCTGGGTCAATGGCTTCGTGGGTTCTGCGCCACGCTCGAACATTTCCATCAGCTCTTACCAACTGAAATCGGGATTTATACGACCAAGTCACAGTTTCCCAGTTGTGTAGGGTCCAACCGATGTGGTGACGAGCCCAGGAGGGGCGCTGCAGGCGATGTCGTGCCGTTAGTGCCCATAGTCCTTTAACGCCAGATTTCGCCGCTCTGTCCTAACGGATATGTTCGGCGTACATACCACGTTGATTTCTGCGCTCATTTCACGCACTGTTGCTTATCTGTTATCGCTGACAACTCTGCGCAAACGCCGCTGCTCTCTGTCGTTACGTGAAGGCGATCGGCAACCATGCTGTTCGCGCTGAGAGGTAATGCTTGTAATTTGGTATTCTCGGCACACTCTTGACTGTGGATCTCGGATTATTGGATTCCCTAACGATTTTCGAAATGGAATGTCCCTTGCACCTTGCCCCAACTACCATTCCGCTTTCAAAGTCTGTTAATTCCCATTGTGCGTCCATAATCACGTCGCAAACCTTTCACATGAATCACTTGAATGGAAATGACAGCTCCATCTATGCACTGCCCATACTTTGTCTACGCGATACTACCGCAATCTGTATACGTGCATATGGCTACCTCACTACTTTTTCCCGGCATTGTAGATGGGAGACGAGGCGGAAGTGGACGCCGCCGCGGTTCGTGGGCGCTGCACAGGCCGTCGCGCGCTGCGCCCGTGCGGCGTTATACCTCCGCGCCGCCGACTGGCGTGCTTTATTAGCCTCGCGGCCCGCAGTGACGTATTTACGGCAGTTCCTTTCCTCTTGCGGTTTTGTTCTCAGAGAAGAGTTTATTACCTCAGATCTCTGTTCTAATGCTGCCGGACCCGGCCGCTCTCGCTCTGTAGCTGGCGTCCGCTGGGCCTCAAGAGTCTACTAGCCGCGCGAACTCATCTTGCAGCTACTTGTGGATAGCAGAGAAAGGAAGGAGGATATGTGTGTCAACATCCTAACATCCAGTCAACCATTAGGTCATTAGAGACGGGCATAAGCTCAGAAGGATAGGGGGGGGGGGGGGGGGGAAAGAAAGCACTCCAATATCCTACGGCTACACCTACATTCGATCCGTAGTCCTTCCGATCCTATGTGGAGCGATTATTTGCCCCTTGGTTGTTTTTGTGTTGGTCTCTGCTGGAAAAGATCGTTATTATTAATAAATGGCTTAGAAAACAGGTATGGACGCACCAGATAACGAAGATAGATCTAGGCACTTCATTCGGGAAGCGCGCTGCTGCTACGGCCCAGGTTCGAATCCTGCCTCGGGCATGGATGTGTGTGGTGTCCTTAGGTTAGTTAGGTTTAAGTAGTTCTAAGTCCAGGGGACTGATGATCTCAGATGTTAAGTCCCATGGTGCTCAGAGCCATTGGAACCATTGGAACGAAGACAGATTTGCGGGAGAGTTTCTTGAAACCTGCCAGCCTTCACGAAATCACCAGATAAATTTAAGGACGACTTCCATATTATTATAGAAACGTTTTACCACATTTTGGATCATAAGAAAAGAAATGAGTGATCAACAGGAAGGTTTTTGGGTCCAAGCACAAGCTGCGTCCTCGGGCACCAATCTTATTACGCAATTAGTATAGAGAGTGAAAAATAATTAGCAGCGAAAGCTGACGCGGGGTGATGATAGTCATAGGAGCGAAAACGTTCCAGTAAACATGGGGCGCAAACCATCCGTTTGCGAAATAACTGCAAACGTGGGGCTATAAGCCACCACTCGGAAAAAGTGTCCTATTTACTACAAATGTACTGGAACGTTTTTATTTCTTTTCTCATACACTTTCAAGGCGTCAGTTTTCACTATTAATCGTGATCCATCCTGTATATTTAATTACATCATGTATTTCACTAAGAGCTTTAAGGGTTTCGGGTGTTACATAAAATATAAACGAATTTTTATGTCTATTAATACAATTAGGTGAGAGAAGTCACGGCACTGCGATATGCACATATACAGATGGAGGTAGAAATCGGACACAAGGTATAAAAGAGTACTCATTTGCATTTAGGTAAAAGAGAATATCGTGTGACTAGGGCCTCCCGTCGGGTAGACCGTTCGCCGGGTGCAAGTCTTTCTATTTGACGCCACTTTGGCGACTTGCTCTCCGATGGGGATGAAATGATGATGATGATGATGATTAGGACAACACAACACCCAGTCCATGAGCCGAGAAAACCTCCGACCCAGCCGGGAATCGAACCCGGGCCCTTAAGATTGATATTCTGTCGCGCTGACCACTCAGCTAGCGGGGGGCGGACTGCACTTAGGTGATTCATGTGAATAGGTTTCCAACATGATTAAGGCCGCCGATCGGCGGAAATTAACAGACTTTGAAAGCATTATGATAGCTGGCGCTTAACACATGGGACATTCCATCTCAGAAATGGTTCAAATGGCTCTGAGCACTATGGGACTTAACATCTATGGTCATCAGTCCCCTAGAACTTAGAACTACTTAAACCTAACTAACCGAAGGACAGCACACAACACCCAGTCATCACGAGGCAGAGAAAATCCCTGACCCCGCCGGGAATCGAACCCGGGAACCCGGGCGTGGGAAGCGAGAACGCTACCGCACGACCACGACCTGCGGACATCTCAGAAATCGTTAGGGAACTCAGTGTCCCGTATACCGAGGTGCACAGTCTCAAGAGTGTGCCGAGAATACCAAATTTCAGGCATTGCCTCTCACCACGGTCAACGGAGTGGCCGACAGCCTTCACTTAACGACCGAGGGCAGCGTCGTATGCGTACAGTTCTCAGTGCTCTGGTCCAATTGAACCGGTCATTGACTGGAAATAGTTACGTTCGGCTATCGGGAAACCATTTGCAGCCATTCACGGACTCCGTGTCCCCAAACAACGATGGAACTTTCATGAATGACGTTGCTCATTGTCATCGGGACAAAATTGATCGTGATTGGTTTGAGGACCATTCTGGACAGTTCAAGCGAATGATTTGGCGACGCAGATCGGCTGACATGAACCACACGGAACATTTATGGGTCATAATCGAGAGGTCAGCTCGTGTACAAAACCCTGCATTGGCAACACTTTTGCAACTATGGACGGCTATAGAGGATGCGTGGTCAGCATTTCTACAGGGCCTGTTGAGTCCATGCCCTCGAGAGATGCTGCACAACGCCGGGCAAAAGAAGGTATCTCCTGACAAAACTCACCTCACTGTGTTTAGCATTGAAATAATCTTTAGAAATTCATTTGTGTTACAGAAAAAACCTTTTTTAGAACTTAACTTTTAAGAAATAACAACCCATTCCACGTAAAATTAGATTCGTATTTATTTTTAAGAGTCTTATCAAGAGCTCAGGGAAAGTCAGGTCATTACAGAGGGAGGCTGTGGGGCGCAGGGGGAGGGGGCCTTAAGGGGACGTCTTAGGTGCCAAATGATATGTCACTTGCGAGGAAACATTTTCTCGAACTAATCCTAGTTGTGTCTAATGTCAGGGCATGCATCAGTCCAGAAGATGTAATGGTAAGCCTCCGATGATTCATTGATTGCTGAAGTGCTGGAAAGACTGGACCCAAATGAAGATTAAGCACCGTTCGTAAAATACATAATACAATTTATTTAAAACCACGGAACAAGGCTGCAATACAACCTACAAAGAATATTTAAAACAAAAAGGATAGGATTCAGTATTGAGAACAGTATTCCGATTAAACAGAACAAGAACATTTAGGCTCAGTTTATAGGTCTGAAATAAGATTTATTGTGAAATGCTAATGGCAAATGGAATGTAATGGAACAAGACTTATTAAACAGTTTTTAGAGTTTAAAATAACGAGAAATAATTTTATTAATCAGAAATGAGACAGATCAAGTGCTTCAAGAGCTAAAGCTAAAATAAAACTTTACAGTAAGAACAGGTACAGAATAACGTTATCATAAATACAGGAAAACATAATATTTAGTACAAATCACCTTATACACCCAGACGGAAGTATAGTATCACATCCGGTGCCGGTGGCCAATTGCACTGACTTTTAGACTAAGTGCGAAATCAGAACACGTCCATAACGTGCAAAATATTATGCAAATTGAAGGTGGTTGCGCGGGAAGTGGGGAGGGGGGAGGAGTAAGGAAACGAAAGAGAAGGAACTGATGATGTCAGCTGCATCGGGATTTTATGACTTTATGTGTTATCAACAGCGATGAGTGAAAACGTTGGCCAGACCAGAACTCGAATCCGAGATCACCTGCTTATTAGGCAGTTTGTTCACCACTGCGCCACCCGGACGCAGTGTAAATCGCATATGCGCGGCCAGTCTCGGCTCACTTACAGGCCGACTTACATTCGCACCTAGGGCTCCAGTTATCCGCAGTCCCTGTCTGTGTCCTCTGTGCCCGCTAACTTTACATTCCCGCTGGAGGTCGAACGTAAATGTACATCTGTACTGATGGTTGTGGACTTACAGCACATCGAGGCGTATCATTTATATGAGAGAGAGGAAGTCAATTTTAGCCGTCATTACGTGCTATCGGATTCCGATGTCGGACTGGAAACGAACATGGTTGGTCCCTCAACTCTTCGGTCGATAATCGGGCATAACCGGTTGTAGTCGAATCCAACTTCGCTTCCAGTGTAGGCAATTACGGATACAATGTAGGTGTAGCCTACGACAGAGAAAACACAGGCCCATTGTGCGATGTGAATGAAGGTTTTACTCTGACGGTAGATAGCTTCCCAATAACATGTTGAAGCAAAGAAAACTTCCGCGTTCAACGTCTAGTCGAGAATGAGCTGATTGTAGACAATGTACAAGCACGGAATAGTGAACGGAGAAGGAAATCAGCAACACCATTTCAAAACGGAATCTACCGACATTGGTCCTCAGCGATTTAGCTACATCATGGAAAGACTAAAATTGGATCCCAACTATTGGAACATCCATCCTTCCGAAAGCTCGCACGGAGTTCACACCAAGAGAAACCCATGTTTAAGTTGTGCGCAAAGAGGGTGGGAGGCGGATGGGGAAAGTCAGATTAGTTTCGTGGATGGAGGAGGTTTGGAAGAAAAAAAGCTGAGTTCGTACAAAATAATATAATTATTGAAAGAAGTCTGTTTATTAATTACCAAATAAATGAACAATACTGCGTTATACCGCAACGAAACTTGCTGAGTTAGTAGTACTAGTAGTAGTAGTAGTAGTAGTAGTAGTAGCTTTATTCATCAGCAGATCTCTTTTTACAAGGATATAGGACATGTCAAAGTATTTACAAATTTAGATCAATTTAAAATAAGCTAATGCGTATACACATATATTTACAGACTTCTAGTTAGAGACAATCATTAGTTTTACTCCTGGTATACAATACTTTTTTTCAAATAACTTATTAAATAATGTAATGCCACATTGTTCACTCATATCTCACCATCAGTCACTACAAACACTATACACACATTGTTTCATAACATTTCACTCACCACACTCACACACACACACACACACACACACACACACTGGTGATCTCTGAGCCATTTTCTGTACCGCAACTTCCCATTTGCTATCCTGAAAAATTGCGTCAGTATCCCTCCATAATGAGTCAGATGTTATGCTCAGAAAGAGGAAGAGGTGTTGGTATTGTGTCATACATAGCTTGGGGGTAAGTATTTCTAGAAAGGAAAAAAACAAAAGTGAAGGTGATATGTGGAATGTTGGATATTTTATAATCATTATTCTCAGGTAGCACCTGAAGAAGGCAACGAGTTACGTGGCCGAAATATTGTGCCAGAGCGATACAAACATCCGGCATTAGACCCGATTATTCCACATGTCAAGATCTCGCCGGGAAAGCCTGAAGAGTTACATTATTATTATTATTATTATTTATTTGTATGACATTTTTTATCAAACCCCTACTCTGTTTTAGCTAAGTAATCCTTCAAAGTATAAAATGTATTGCATAACGGGTACTTTTTAGCTGCCTTTTTAAATAAGTGTATTTTTGCAATTTCTTTAATCGCTTTTGGTAATTTATCGTACAGTGTTATTATTTGGTGGGACGGCTTGTTTGCCTGTACAATACAGATAGCCGTAACGTAGATGCAGTCACTCCGAAGTTGTTTCTGTGGAGAGGTCACACAAACATGTGGTTCCTGAAGAGGATCAGCAGCTTTTTCAGTAGTTGCAGAGAGAGCAGTCTGGATGGCTGACTGATTTGGCCTTGCAACATTAGCCAACGTGACTTGCTTTGTTGGTACCGCGCACGGCTGAAACCAAGGGAAACTACAGTCATTACACTTCCCAAGGACAAACCGTTCTATACTGTATGGTGAAATTGAAGATAGCTTTTTGCTGGGTAAAATATTTCAGAGGGAAAATTGTTCCTTATCCGGATTTCTGAGCGGGGAATACTCAGGAGAATGTGTCATGAGGAAATACAAAACTAGTATTCTGCTGATCGCAGCAAGGAATGTCAGACCCCTTAACAGGGTAGGTAGGTTAGAAAATTTGAAAATGGAAACGGATAACTAACGAAAAGCATTTGTATACATTCAACTTTATTCTTTCGGTTTTTACAACCATCATCACTGGAAGAAAAGTAGTGCATCGGATGGACCAAAAATGCAGGTGGATAGAAGTTAGATATAGTTGTGATTAGTGAAGTTCTGTGGCAGGACGAATAGGAGATCTGGTCAGATGAGAACAAGGTTATAAAGACAAAATCAGATAGGGTTAATGCGGGAGTAGATCTAACAATGAATAAGAAAACAGGAATGCTGATAAGCTTCTATGAACAGCATAGTGAACGCCGTATAGTCGCCGAGACAGACACAAGATACTCATCATAGTAATTTAAATTTATTTGCTCCACAGATGCTGAAGAGTTGGAAAGAACATATGATGACATAAAAGAAAATATTCAAGTAGTTAAAGGAAACGAAAATTTAATTGTAATGAGGACTGGAATGCGATAGTAGGTAAACGACGGAAAAATAGTAGAACAGCAGCTAAGGAATAGGAAGAGACTTGTAAGAGACTTGGAGGCACTGGAAGTTTTCACATAGATTAAATACCTATAAGACAGAGATATCGAAAGCAGATTTTAAACAGCTAAACACTTCCAGAGCCCATAAATTATCGTCGATGAAATGTACGTAGTAACCAAAGAAACTGCAAATTGAAACTAAAGAAACTACAGAAATGTTGCGAATTGAGGATGTGAGAAGTGTGAAGAAGAAGAGGTTACTGAAAGTTACAATGCGGGATTTAGGCAACTGTTGATTGAAGCACGGGTAAGGAACACAGTAGAAGGCGAATGAGAAGCCTTCAGAGGGGAAATTATGAAGGTAGCGGAAGCACAGAATCAAATAAGCAAAAAGACAAATCCTAGAAGAAATTCTTGAATAACACGTGAGATATTTTATTTGACTGATGAAGCGAGACAATATAAAAATGAAGCAAATGAAACAGGCAAAAGGGAAAACATACGTCTGAAAATGCGATTAATAGGAAATGTAAACTAATGGATGGACGACATATACAAGGTTGTGAAAGCATGCAGTACTATGAGAAAGACAGAAGCAAGGTATAAGAAAATAAAAGTGTCCTTTGGAGAAAAGGGAATCTCACATATGAACATTTAGAACTCATATGGCAAACCAGTAGTAAGTAAAGAAGGTAAAGCTAAAAGCTGGAACCAATACAGGGAGAGTCCATATAAGGGAAACACATGAAAACAGTATTGTACAAAGAGGAGAGAAAGACAAATTAGGAGATAGGGGATGTACTCTGAAAGACATAAGGCGAAACAAGGCCCGTGGAGTAGACGACGTTCCCGAAGAGTGAGTAAGACCTTTGGGAGAGCCAGCCATGATAAAACTATTCCACTACATATTCCAAGATACATAAGACGGGCAAAATCCCCTCAAATTCAAAAGAATGTAATAATTCTTATGCCAGGGAAGTATATGTTGATACACATGAATATTGCCTAGTTATCAGTTTCATAAGAAATGGTTGCAAAAAATGGCTCTGAGCACTATGGGACTTAACTTCTGAGGTCATCAGTCCTCTAGAACTTAGAACTACTTAAACCTAACTAACCTAAGGACATCACACACATCCATGCCCGAGGCAGAATTCGAACCTGTGACCGTAGCGGTCGCGCGGTTCCAGACTGTAGCGCCTAGAACCGCTCGGCCACCACGGCCGGCAAAATGGTTGCATAACACTAAAATTAGTTATTTATAAAACAATGGGAAAACTGGTAGAAGCCTACCTCAGGGAAAATCTGTTTTAGTTTCGGTGCTATGCAGAAACAAGTGAGGCCATAACGCCCTACGACATATGTTTGAAGACAGATTGAAGAAAGACATACCTTTGTTAATAGCATTTGTACATTTAGAGAAAGCTTTTAACAAAGTTGACTGTAATACACTCTATGATACACTGGAGTTTGAAGAGGTAAAATGCAGGGAACGAAAAGTTATCTACAACTTTTACCGAAACCAGACTGCAGTTATAGGAGTGGAAGGGAATTAAAAGGAAGCAGCAGATCAGGTTAAGGAAATAAATAATAAAACAAAAGAAATAGTTCAGAATGGAGTGTGACAAGGTTGTAGCCCTTCAGTGTGTAATTCAGTCTGTACCCTGAAAAGCAGTAAAGGTTCAAATGGTTCAAATGGCTCTGAGCACTATGGGACTCAACTGCTGAGGTCATTAGTCCCCTAGAACTTAGAACTACTTAAACCTAACTAACCTAAGGACATCACAAACATCCATGCCCGAGCAGTAAAGGAAACAAAGGAAAAATTCGGAAAGAGAATTGAAATTTCGAGAGAAAATAAAACCCTCACGGTTTGAAGATGCCATTTTAATTTTCTCGGAGACGGCAAAGAACTTGGAAGAGCAAACGAATGAATGCATAGTACCTTGTAAAGAGATTATAAGATGACTATTAACGATAGTAAATTGAAGGTAGTGGAATGTAGTCGAATTAAATCAGGCGTTGGTGAGGGAATTATTTAGAAGAAGAAACACTAGAAATAGTAGACGAACTTTGCTGTTTGGCAGAAAAATAATTGAAGCAAGCCAAAGTATAAATGATGTAAAATTCAGCCTGCTGACAGCAGGTAAAAAGTTTAAGAGGAAGAGAAATTTGTTTACACTGAATATAAATTTAAGTGTTAGAAAGTATTTTCTGAAGGTATGGAATGTAATCTTAATAACAATAAATGTCGTGTGACTAGGGACTCCCGTCGGGTAGACGATTCGCCGGGTGTAAGTCTTTAGATTTGACGCTACTTTGGCGACTTTCGCGTGGATAGGGATGAAATGATGAGGATTAGGACAACACAATACCCAGCCCCTGTGCGGAGAAAAATCTCCGACCCAGCCGGGAATCGAATCCAGGTCCTTAGAATTGACATTCTGTCGCGCTGACCACTCAGCTACCGCGGGCGGGCGTGTAATCTTACGAGGAAGTGAAACATAGAGGACAAGCAGTCGAGAAAAGAAGAGAACATAAGTGTTGAATTTTGGCCTAAGGAAACACTACTCGTTAAAGTGACACAGATACATGACTTTTTTCCAAAGTCTCTGTAAACACGGCCGGAACTTTCTACCAGTCATTCACTTCGTCGACGGTAGAAATCCGCTACTCGGTCACGCAGTCATTTGACATACGCTATGTGAACGTCCTCATCGATGAAAATCTTCCGCGATTGCCTGTACATTGTCCTCTGTGGTCGGCGTCAGTAGCCTTCCTTCGTGATCGTTATCACACAGGTCGATGAGCCCTAAGTGTCACTGTTGGCATCGTCACACTATGGCTGTGCGTGGCATTGCGTTTGGTTCTTATACGGCCAGAATTACACGGTGAATCTGCGTGCATTCACAAAAATAATTTCATCCTGCGTACTTCAGTTTTGGAGTGCGGTTCCAGTTACCGCGAGCGCCATTTGACTCCCACTCTGTGATGTATCTGTTATCCGTACCGCAACTGAACTGTGTCTGCAGGAAACCCAGAACGTGTAATTCCTTCTTACAATGCACCGCTCTTATTATGTAAATTGGTCTTAGCACGGGCGACACTTGCAGCTTACTTTCTCAAGCCTCTAAGTACGAGGGAATGCTTTTGGCACTGATTTGTAACCAGAGAAAAATGCCGCAAAATGACGGTACAACGCTATTGGAAACCTATAGAACACAGAACACTCTTCTTGACAATATCCATTACACGTTCTGCTTGTCTTCAAAATCATGCTAAACTGATACATCTGTGATGCGAGTTCAAACGTCTAATTTCATTTCATTTTACTCTTCGGAAGGAGTCGATACCAGAAGATAACGTCACCCTCCAATCTGCGCAGAACTGCATGCCACACTGAAGGTGTGGGAGTAGAAGAGGCGTCATCGAAGCAAAACGCATCGCATCTACTCCCTTAGCACTCTACAAACATTGCAGTAAATGTACTCCATGGAAATAGCGATCCGAGAAAACTGCACCTTGAACAGCAGAGGACTGTATGCATATCACGTACGTAGTGACAGGGCTCTTGGGAAGCTGGGGAGCAGACCAAGAGGAGAAAGTGATCCAAGGAAAGTGCTTCTTCAACAGCAGGAGACTGTATCGCATGTACAGTGTGACAGGGCTCTTGAGAATCTGGGGAGCAGATCAAGCGCACAGAGTGACGCAAGAGAACTGCTTTTCAACAGCAGGGGATTGTGTAGCATGCACGTCGCGACAGGCCTCTTCGAAACCTGGATCTAAGAAAGCTGCTTCTGCAACAGCACCGGCCTATATATCATGTACATAGTGACAAGCTCGTCGCAATCTGGGGAGCAGACCAAGCATCCAAGGATGGTGATAGTGACACTGCCTGTAGGCTGACATCTCGCTCTTGAGTCAGAGAGCTAATGCTACTGTTGAAAGACAATGAGTAGCGTTTTGTGAAGACACCTATCCAGTCGTGGCGTACTTTAAGCTATTCATTCCAGTGGAATGGGCCATCCTGACCCACCTCCGAATAAGACAATGGCCATTAACACAACCCCCACCCCCACCTCCTACCACTGGTCCTTCGTGCCTGTGGTAAGCAGATCACTGCACACCACACTTTAAGTGTGTATCGTATTTTCATGTTTCGAGGACAGGAAAAAAGAAACAAATGCAGTGGGGATTTGCCCTCTGTTTTGGCTGACGACGAGACGAGTGACGTGAAACTATTTAAGTTTTTGTGTAAAGTCTGAACTCTGTCCAAGCTTTAGAGCTCATAGTTTTAGCTCGCTGCAAGAGTGGATTTTTAGTGCAGCCAGCCACATTTATCTCTTATATTATTTTATTCTCTGACTTCCCTTTCTTGTAGAAAATTGTGTGTATGTATGTGAGTGTGTGTTGTAACAATATTGGAAATAATGGTACTCTTTATTAGTTAAGCAGATGGATAGTCTTGCATCACCCGCGAATTCCCCTACTTTCTCATTTGAAACTGTGTCGGAGTTACGGAGTTGATACTACGTTCACTGTGGCACATATTTAATCATCTGAGGAGGGAATTTATAAAATTTTACTTTGTTGTAGCATGCATTTTAAAATATCCGTATTTTTAGCTGTATAATGCTTGAACGATGCACAAATTGCCACTTTCCGAAACAGAGCGTTTCGTTTCCTGTGAGCGAGACACTGACGACTGTCCACAGGCATAAGTTTAAGTGTAATTGAACGCCGCGTCGCATCCATCTGCGAATCACAGTGCCGGTGGAACTAGATTTAAGGACGCTGCCCTGCTGCCGGCGGGAATTTGCCAGCGACACCTGTTATCTGAGCTCATAAAGCAGCTCAATTACGTCGCCCCCAAAGCAGCATCCGCTTTCCCCTCCCTGAAACTAATGACCTGTTTTCGTAATCAACGAAGTTGTCTCTTATAACAGAATTGCCGCTCTTCAATTTTACTTTCACAGAAGTGGTCCAGGTAATGGTAGATGTAAGTTGAGAACCTGTCATTCAGCTTCGCATTTTAATAACACTCCGTTTAAGGGGGCCTTGCCGAGTACTCAGGAAATGTCGACTTTGGCTTAAGTAGCAAATTAAACGGTAACGTGGGTTGTAATCGTTTAGTGCGGTTTTTGTGTCGCTGTCAGTTTTTGATCTCACGCTGCTGTTCTGTTCATCACCACATTTCGTTGTTGGTGAAAATGGCTGCAGACACTCGATTAGCAAATTAGCGTTGGTAGATTATGTGTAATTATTAAACCTGTGCCGCGGACAGACAATCAGCATGATACAGTTTGCTGCTATTCCGATAACATAGCGGTATTCGCCAAAAGTAATTAATTAAATGAGACATGTGCTGTAATTTATATATAAACAAAGGGAAAACTGAGATTGTGATATGTACACAGAGCAAACGTGTCGGATGGCTTGAAAAGGTGGAAGAACTTTCCAACAACTAGAATAAAGAATTTGCGAGAAAGAACATACTAGTTATGAGAACACAAGGCATAAGACACTGTAAAGTGAAACGTTTGCTAACTTGCAAAATTATAAACCTTCGTTTTGATTACAAAAAAGTTCAAGGAAGACTTTGTTTTGTAACATGGCCTGTATTGATGCGTATGTTGCCCGACCGTGATGGCCGAGCGGCTCTAGGCGCTACAGTCTGGAACCGCACGACCGCTACGGTCGCAGGTTCGAATCCTGCCTCGGGCATGGATGTGTGTGATGTCCTTAAGTTAGTTAGCTTTAAGTAGTTCTAAGTTCTAGGGGACTGATGACCTCCGAAGTTAAGTCCCACAGTGTTCAGAGCCATTTTCTTATGCGTATGTTGAACAATCGTTAGGACAGAAATGAAACAATTAGAGACTTCAGTTCAATAAATGGTGGTAGGAAAAAGTCACAGGAGATGACATACATTTGAGATCATAAGGCAAGCAGTTCATGGTGTAGGATGCATCAATTGTGCTCTACTAAGAAGAATAGCTGGGAAGCGACAGGAATGTAGAACTGCATCAAATCAGCTGTATGGTGGTTGATGACCGAAACAACACCATTAAATCTATGAACTGTGGTTTTAAAATAAAAGTACAGACTACTGAACGAAATAGACTAAGCTCACTGCAAAAGTTGATAGTGTATACACATTATTTCCAGGGACCATATGAGCTGCTTCGTGTAATGAGTCACAGTTTACAGAATTCAGCTAAAAGAAATTTAAAGAAATAGAAAGTTAAAAAAAAAACACTAATACAAGATATCTACGATAGCATATGAAATAAGTGTGACTTTATTACAGCGAAAGGGTCTAAACTACTGCAAAGAACTTCTGTACAGATAAAGGGATTGAGCCACTAGAAAGGATTTCAAATCAGATTTTGAAATCTAGGAGGAAGACTAATTAAAATGAAACCTGCAGAATGGAAGTCGACTTTCAGACAGTGGATAAATAAGTGTTATACAAGTGCAAATCGTTTCTTCGTCCAATGTTTACTGAAAAAAAATGTAGCAGTTTGAATGATTTCGTAATATTAACCCAAATCCCTACGAGTAGCATGTTTACAGGAGTGGCAGAGGTAAACCCCGAGGGGTTTGAAGAGAAAGGCGCACGAAGTTCGCGAACGGACACTGCAGATCGTTCGGTCGCTCTTCCTGGAAGATTAAAACTGTGTGCCAGTCCGAGACCCGAACTCGGGACCTATGCCTATCGCGGGCAAGTGTTCTACCGACTGGCTACCCAAGCATGACCCACGAATTCTCCTCATAGATTTAATTCGGCCAGTACCTCGTCTCCTACCTTTCATATTTCACAGAAGCTCTCCTGCGAGTTCGACTCTCGGTCCAGCACACAGTTTTAATCTGTCAGGAAGTTCCATAACAGCGCACGCTCCGCTGCAGAATGAAAATCTCATTCTGGCAAGGAATAATCTTTGGGGATGCACGTAATTGCTTCAAAATACGCCACAGGAAATAATACACTGAAAATAATTAAGATAAACAAGCTTTTTATTTCAACGACAGTGGCAGTGGAAAATACTCTTGTAGTGATGACAGCAACACTTTGTTTCAGAACAAAATTTTGAATGTGACTGATCCAAGAGAGCTTTTCATCGAATGTGTGCTTATTTGCATTTATGTGTGGGACTGGATTCAAGGAAAGTAGAGAATGAAAGTTTAAGCCTTCTGAAATAAAAAATTACCACATTGTGAAAGAAAAACAAAAAAATAAGCAAAACTAAAGACAGGCTATTGGCAAGTGCACATGTTTATATACCTGTGAAATCAAAATCTGCTTCTGCGTAACGTCCACCTCACGCCTACTGGCCTAAAATTGTGATCGCTTAACAAAGCATCTGTGCTGGCATCTGCGCTGTTCAATACCACTGATTTAAAGCCGAGTGAAAATCTATGGGATGCTTCCTACAACGCACCGAAAGCCACCGACACAACCATGCAGTGCATCTGTTTAAGTGCAGCGATTATCAAAGGGTATAAGTTCTTTGGACATTTAAGGTTAATGTACGTATATCCAGAGTCGTGTTTAGCGCAGACTACAGTAAACATCAGCTGTAGTGACGATATTACACGATGTTGTTGTTGAGGTCTTCAAGTCCACAGCTCTCCATGCTAGTCTATACTGTGCAAGCTTCTGGATCTCTGCATAACTACCGCAACCAACATCCATTCGAACGTGCTTGCTGCATTCAAATCTTCGTCCCCCAGTACTATTTCTGCTCCCTACATTTTCCTCCATTACTAGATTTGAGATTTATTGAGATGTGCCCTATTGAGTTTAATTCTCTTTTTCCGGCGAGTCAGGCTTTCTCATCACCTAAAAACATTTTACGTGGTTTGCTTGAATAATAATTTTCATTTGACTGTTAGCAATTCTCTTTCAACTGTCTCTGCTACTTCTCTCATTTCAAAGTCTTTGTAAAATCGACTTTTTTGTTGCGAATAGCACAAAGGGAATAAGTAATTTTTTACTCTCCGCTCAATAAGGTCCCCTTATGACACACGGACAGAAATGATATTTTCTGCATGTCGCTGTCGTTTTAATGAGAAAGTATTTCCCAGCGTTCTAGTTCTGTAATTCACAGCAGGTTTGTAATCCACAGCAGAAATGTTGACCATTTGTTTCGAATCGTTGGCTACTAACCCAGTTCGTGTCAGCTACAAAAGTAAAACTCGCTGCGTTGACATATGAGATGGCGCTCGACCTGGCGACTGAACTTGTGTGGTGTAGGAAATATTCATCGACAGGATTTAAAAGGATAAAGGATGACGACGAGGTCTTCAGAGGAGCAGTGCAAGTTCTACTTGGGGATTATGAGGAGAAAATCTTCCGTGCCATTTTCAAGCGAACCATTCCGGAATTTGCCTTCAACGACCAGTGAAAATTTAAATCTGAATGGACGCAATAGGCTATGAAGCGCGCTCCTGCTGAAACTGAATCCGTCGCCTTCACCACAGCGCTGAATTGTTTTGTCCTTACAGATCTCCCGTAGCTCTCTCATAGCGGTAGTTCTAAAACATACTACTAAACATTTTTACACTTTCGAAGTAGTATGTTAAAGGAAAGAAACAATTAACATTCTGCACTCAGCTGCATAAGCAGTACTCATTTCAACATGAGGAAAAACATAAAATTATATGTTAAATGACAATGTGTTTGCAAAATCCATACTTTCGCTTTGTAGCAGTTGCGTAAATGTGGTGTTACCTTGTTGGACCTCGGGAAACACACTGAAGAAAATTATAGGACGAGGACGACAATCTAAAAAATTAGAACTGTACGTTAGATAGCTTTTCTCTTAAGTTCCTGGCCCAAATGGTTTTAAATTTTCTTATGTGAGTGTGACTGTCTACGTGATGCAGTTTTATGTACTATTCTGGAATGCAGTAGGAGATGTTCTAAATTCTGATTCAATGTCGCCAGTATGTCGTGACATAGAAGTGCCATAATTATATTACTTTTGAATATAAACATTAACCATGTAAATTTCATCAAATATCATCAAATATATGATATTTAATTACTTTCAACTGAACTTGACAATCTTCAAATGATTAATAATTGACTATAAAGGGTAACTATATCTCATATACTGAATAACAGTACTGTTCCTGAAATCCATCAGCGAGTTTCCCCACAAGAGTTAGTCACGGGGAAAAAATTATCTTTGCTAATGACAGGAACATTGCAGTCACTGAGAAAACAAGAGAACTCCTTACAGAGAAATCCAATGAAACCCCCAAGGAAGTTTACAACTGGTAAATGAGTAATAAAGCAGCACTGAACATAAAGAAAGCAAATGCCGTGAATTTCGGTTTGGAAGGAGAAAATGACACGACTACATTAATGTAGATGATACCCCTCTAGAGGCAGAGCAACAAACGCAAAACTTGTAGGAATGAATATCAATTCTCAGTTGAAGTGCTGTGAACACAAAGATTTTTGCAGACAGTATGTCATCAGCATGTTATGCCCTTACAGTCTTGTCATCAGTGTGTAAGAGTCAGTGTCTTTTAGTTACATACTATACATTTATACACTCAGTTCTTAACTATGGCATTCTTTTCTGGGTATCTAATGGATAAAACACGTACATAATTTTCGTGCTTCAGAACAGGATCGTAAGAATAATAACCAACGATAATAGTGGAGCTCACTGTAAAGACCTGTTGAAATCACTGGGGATTTTAGCTGCACCGCGTGAGTACATTTACCGAACAACTGTACACTTGAAAAATAACGTTGGTAATTACTAAATAAACACCTCTGTCCATGACCATGGAACAAGATCTAGACTGCCTTATATATACCAAAAAAGAACAAATATAAAACTCAAAGTAGCATTTTCCACCGAGTTACAAAACTAGAATAAAAAATTACCAAAGTATATTAAATAAACCGCTAAAAGAAACTTAATTAAAAAGACAATTAAAAAGTATCTGTTACACTTACACAGTCAGTATAGTGAAGGATTGAAATGTAACACCAGTACTAATAACTATAATAAAATATCTAATAGCCTGCATAACACTTTCACACTGTATTTTTCCTGTTTTCTTTCCTTTTCTGGAAAATACTTCCGAAGCTAAGCAATGCATAATACTAACACCTTATCCTCTTTCTGACCTCAGCATCTGACTCGTTATAGAGGGATGCTAACTCAGTTTTTCAAGCTGCGGTGTACAGAATGGTCCTGACAGAGCTGATAGTGTATGTAGTGTTATGAAACGATGTGTGTATAATGAGTGTAGTGTGTTCAGTAACTGGGAGTGAGAAATGTATGAATAGTGTAGCATTAGCCTTTTATCATTATTGAATAACTTATTGGTTTACTTATTTGTAAAACAGTATTGTACACTAGGGGTAAACCGAATGAGGTAGCAATGTTTTAAAAAGAATGGGCTTGTATTTTGGAGGGTGGAGGCTTCATTCTTCATACAGCCATTCTGATTTAGGTTTTCCGTGGTTTCCCCAAATTATTTGAGGCAAATGCTGAGATGGTTCCTAATATAAGGCCACTGCCGACTACTGTCCCATCCTTGTTGTTCAAGGCATGTAAGACCGTATATGGAATTACTTTATTTTTGTTGATCTCTAATTTTAAGACCAAGACATGTCCAATATCCTTCAAAAAGAGATCTACAGATAAAAAGTACTACTACTGCATAACATCCTCCTCAACGATCAAAAACTACAGTGATCTACTGTCGCGTGTTGAATCTGTATGCTAGCAGAAAATGCAAATTCCGGGTTATATGAGGAATATACAGATGGATACAGTTTCCTAATTCTTCCTCTCAAAGTTTGTCTTAGCCAGAGAGTTGATTCTTACCTGCGCAGTGGAAAATGGTACTATGCTCTATTTTTCTTTAAAGTGTGAACAAAAATGTTGAGCTGCATATTCCTGGAAATCACTCCGCGGATGATAACCTTAAAATTTGGCTTTAGCTGCTTGCTATCAAGGATTGATACGTTTGTTGAAAACGCCGCCAGTTGTTCACGCAATAGAGCAAGGCTTGTCAGCAAAGTTATGTTAAATTTTGCTTTCAAATAGAAAGAAGAGAGCTTAACAAACTGATGGCTAGTAAACGAAAAGATTGTTTCAAATTGACATCAAATTAACATCAAAGCTGAAGGTTTCCTTAGGCGCTGTCACGAAC
Source organism: Schistocerca cancellata (assembly GCF_023864275.1). Taxonomy (NCBI): domain Eukaryota; kingdom Metazoa; phylum Arthropoda; class Insecta; order Orthoptera; family Acrididae; genus Schistocerca; species Schistocerca cancellata. The sequence continues at coordinate 470,561,290 of NC_064631.1, read as the reverse complement.
AACGAAACTAAAGAGCATGCAGTAAATTAATTTTTCTTTTTACTTTCCTTTTGAAATACTTTTAAAGATGGGAGATGGGAAATGGTCATCAATACCCTGAATATGATTGATGATTTTGCAATACATACCAAGGTACAGTGTGTTGATCATAGTCTTTACATTATCTTAATAGTTTGCAGAATGATAACTGAAACTTACGCAACTAATGAGGGTGTTACGCTTAACGCTCACTGGAAAAAACAATCGCAGCAGACAGCACCTCAAAAAAATAATCTTCTATCCATCATGTCCGTCATTCACGCTGCTCATTCACCGGCCACGGACAACGAACTATAAATCGCGGCAGAACGACAATGACGTTATCTGTTTCTATCACATTCTCTGGTAACCAAAAGTTACATATCACCGTAGTGTTCAGGGATCCAAAGAAGCTCTATGTGACAAATATAACAAAATTTCCTTACATGGTCAACCTGAAAGTTCTAAGCTAAAGGTACCGCTGTCCTTGTCTGGATTCGAGTTCTGGTCCGGCACAGATTTGAACCTCTCAGAAAATTTCATTACGACGTATACTTCCCTGCAATGTGAAAGATTTTTTAACGTTACTGCAACAGATCTCTTGTGAATATCATTTGAGGAAAATGGAAACATTCCGTGTAACATATGTTCCCCTTCTTGACAACAGGTATATTTACCACTGAGTATTTTCACCTGCCCTGTAAAATGAAGACATTCAGTCATTAGTTCTGAGCATTTTCTTTTGCCGAGAAGCAGCACACATGGGTATACGAAATCAAAAATTCATGTAACTGTTGATAAATGCATTGGTAGTGAACGAAAACGCAGTCTCTCGATACATTTGTTATATATTTTCGCGTCATGCACTGCGTCACAAAAAAGTTTCATTCTATCAATAATCCAAGAACTTGGGTTTTACGGTGCAACGGAGACTATGCTTTTGTTGTGATTAGAACAGTCAACTATTCGCAATATATCAGTCCCAAAAGAAATAACACCTAGTGAAGTGAGCCCACAACGCATTGTCGGATCAACTTCTGGACAACCAGTAAGCCGAATCTAAATTTACGAACGCAAGGATAAGTATCTTTTCCAACTTCGAAATATTTCCCTAAAACCATTTTGAGCAATGTACACACATCAAAAAAAGTTTTGTATCACCTCGGTTCCGAGAGTTCCGGAACCTGAACAGAAAATTGGAATAGAGATTAACACTAACATCATTTCTGCCCTTTTTATTGCTCATGAAAACCACACATTGTATGTTGTACCACCATACAGCAAGACCTTCAGAGGTGGTGGTCCAGATTGCTGTACACACCTGTACCTCTAATACCCAGTAGCACGTCCTCTTGCATTGATGAAAGCCTGTATTCATCGTGGCATACTATCCACAAGATCATCAAGGCACTGTTGGTCCACATTGTCCCATTCCTCAACGACGATTCGGATAGATCCCTCAGAGTGGTTGGTGGATCAAGTCGTCCATAAACAGACTTTCCAATCTATCCCAGGCTTGTTCGACAGGATTCATGTCCAGAGAACATTCTGGTCACTCTAGTTGAGCGATGTCGTTATCCTGAAGGAAGTCATTCACAAGATGTGCACGATGGGGGCGCGAACTGTCGTCCATGAAGACGAATGCCTCGCCAATATTCTGCCGATATGGTTGCACTGTCACACGGAGGATGGCATTCACGTATCGTACCACCGTTACGGCGTCTTACATCTACATCTACATCTACATTTATACTCCGCAAGCCACCCAACGGTGTTTGGCGGAGGGCACTTTACGTGCCACTGTCATTACCTCCCTTTCCTGTTCCAGTCGCGTATGGTTCGCGGGAAGAACGACTGTCTGAAAGCCTCTGTGCGCGCTCTAATCTCTCTAATTTTACATTCGTGATCTCCTCGGGAGGTATAAGTAGGGGGAAGCAATATATTCGATACCTCATCCAGAAACGCACCCTCTCGAAACCTGGCGAGCAAGCTACACCGCGATGCAGAGCGCCTCTCTTCCAGAGTCTGCCACTTGAGTTTGTTAAACATCTCCGTAACGCTATCACGGTTACCAAATAACCCTGTGACGAAACGCGCCGCTCTTCTTTGGATCTTCTCTATCTCCTCTACATGACCACCAGCGGCGTACGTCGGCCCCACCTAATACCACCCCAAAACAGCAGGGAACCTCCACCTTGCTACACTCGCCGGACAGTGTGTCTAAGGCGTTCAACCTGACCGGGTTGCCTCCAAACACGTCTCCGAAGATTGTCAAGTTTAAGGCATATGCGACACTTATCGGTGAAGAGAATGTGATGCCAACCGTGAGCGGTCCTTTCGGCATGTTGTTGGGCCCATCTGTACCGCGCTGCATGGTGTCGTCGTTGCAAAGATCTACCTCGCCATGGACGTCCGGAGCGAAGTTGCGCATCATGCAGCCTATTGCGCACAGTTTGAGTCATAACACGACGTCCTGTGGCTGCACGAAAAGCATTATTCAACATGGTGGCGTTGCTGTCAGGGTTCCTCCGAGCCATAATCCGTAGGTAGCGGTCATCCACTGCAGTAGGAGCCATTGGGCTGCCTCAGCGAGGCATGTCATTGACAGTTACTGTCTCTCTGTATCTCCTGCATGTCCGAAGAACATATCTTTGGTTCACTCCGAGACGCCAGGACACTTCCCTTGTTGAGAGCCTTTCCTGGCACAAAGTAACAATGCTGACGCGATCGAACCGCGGTATTGGCCCTATAGGCATTTACATTCATCACATAAACAAGAAATTTTGTCTAAGTCATCTTGTGTTCTCCTAAAGTCACTCAAGGATGGCACCTTAACGTACACCACAGTATCAGCAGCAAACAATCGCCGAATGGTGCCCACCCTGTCCGCCAATCATTTATGTATATAGAGAATAACAGTGGTTCTGCCACACTTCCTTGGGGGACTCCTGGCGGTTCCCTTGTCTCTGATGATCATTCGCCGTCGAGGACAACATACTGGGTTCTATAACTTAAGAAGTCTTCGAGTCACTCACTTATCTGTGAACCTCTTCCATACGATCGTACCTTTTTTAACAGCCTGCAATGTGGCACCGTGTCAAACGCTTTCCGGAAATCTTGAAATATGGAAATATGGAATCTGCCGGATGACCTTCATCCATACTTCGCAGTGTATCTAATTAGAAAAGGACAAGTTGAGTTTCGCACGAGTAACGCTTCCTAAGACCATCCTGATTCGTGGACGTAAGCTTTTCGGCCTCAAGAAAATTTATTATATTCGAAATGAGAATATATTGAAGGATTCTGCAGCAAATCGAAAATAGGGATATTGGCCTGTAATTTCGCGACTCCATCCCTTGGCTCTTGTTATACAATGGGGTCACCTGCGGTTTTTTCCAGTCCTTTTTGGTCTTTGCGTTGTGCGAGAGATTCGCGTTAAATGTAGGCTAAGTAAGGAGTCAAGTAGTCTTTGAAAAATCGAAGTAGGATTCGAACCGGATCTAGTGACGTATTTGTTTCCCTGCGCCAGAGATGCTTATTACTATGTAGTCCATACGAGAGTCTATTCGTTGGTCAAACGACCGTATGTTTGTACGATTCTCTCGCTTGAACGATTACTTAAACGTGAAATTTAAAACTTAGACTGTCGTTTTGCTGTCTTCAACTGCCACACCAGATTTGGTCAAAAAGTGCCTGGATGGAAAGAAGCCTTAGCGATTTTACATAGAATCAGAATTTTTTTTGGTTCTCTGCCTGATCTTTTGCTAAGATATGACTGTGGGAGTAGTTGTATGTTTCGCGCATGGAACTTTTCAAAGACGCACGAATCTCTACTAAACTTTGCTTGTCACTCGCGCGTTCTCTTTTAAACCGAGAGTGCAACAGCCTCTGCTTCCTCAGCAGTTTCCAATATCGTTATTAAACCATGGTGTGTCTTTCCCGGCCTTAATCCACTTCTTGGGGGCATAACTTTCCAGACCATGATTTACAGTCTGCTTGAACGTTCCCCATAATTCTGTCCGTTCATCTTACTGGAACTAAGTGATGTCAAAAAAGGTCAAATGTGTGTGAAATCTTATGGGACTTAACTGATAAGGTCATCAGTCCCTAAGCTTACACACTACTTAACCTAAATTATCCTAAGGACAAAGACACACATCCATGCTCGAGGGAGGACTCGAACCTCCGCCGGGACTAGCCGCACAGTCCGTGACTGCATAAGTGATGTCAGTTCACTGTGTAAGTGAGATGCTAAAAACTGCTTATCTGCTCTTTCTAGCAGAAATACTCCCCTAGCGTTCTTGAAAGAGTTATTAACTTTCGTAACCATTGTAGCCATAATGACATAATGATCGCTAATCTTAATATGTGTACTGACGCCGTCGGTAAGGTCCGGCCTACTTGTAAATACAAGCTCTAAGGCATTTCCCTTGCATGTGGACTGCCGAACTAGCTGCTCAAGAGAGTTTTCAGAAGACGTGTTCAAAAGTACTTCGCATGACTGTCTGTCTGTACCCTCTGCAGTGAATCCTTTGACATCCCAGTCTATATTCGGTAGATTAGAGTCGCTTCCAACTATCAATGCATGGTTTGGGTATTTACAGGCTACGGATATTTTTGACTGACTGTATAACTGTCACAGCAGAATTGGGTGGCTGGTAAAAAAATCCAACGATTTACTTGGTTTAACCTAGACCAGAAAACTTCACTACATTAAATGTATTCGCAGTTACGAATATGGATAACTATCGACTGTATAATGGAATGACGACAGTGAAAATTTGTGACGAACCGGGACTCGAACCCACATTTCCCGCTTGTCGCGAGCAGCCGCCGTACTATTTGGCTATCCGACCACGACGCACGTCCAGAAGCCAAACCTCCATATGCGGTAAACGATCTGTCTAAAACCAGTACTCGTACATTCGTTATGTATATTCCCATACAGGGGAGACTTTTACTTGAAAGTCGCTTGCTCGGTTTCGGAGGGTATATATGATATTGCAGTAACTGTGTTATTCCGAATTACGATGCAAAGTTCCTTCGGACCTGCATGTATTTCGTGCACGCATGCATTGTCGTCATTCCATTATACCGATGAGGGTCATCCACATCCGAAAATGCGAGTACATTTAATGTATTTCATAACGGCTGTAGTCAGCCCCGAGCGGACGTGCATGCATGTCCGAAGGAACTGCCAGCACTCGGTTCCGATAGTAATTCGAGCGGAAGAACTTCCCTGGACGGCAGTAAATTTGGGAACTTTATTACGAATTCTTCAACAATTTACTAATAATATTTTGTCAGTCGAAGTGTCTTTACTCCCATCTCGGTCTGACGTCTCTCGCTTTATATCGACTAGCCACTGTTCATCAGAGTCCCTCAAACTACAGCCTAGCCTAAAAACCCTCACGTGCACTCCACAAGCACTCTTTTACCCGACTAGCTGTTTCCTTTGTGTAGTGAAGATTCCCTTGAAAATCCTACATCACCTGCATTTATCCTTTTCGCCTGGAGGCTGTTTCGAATGCCAACGGGTTTTCTATACCGTATTACACAAGGTAATGTGTTTTTGGCGTTTCCACATTTTTGTCAAACCCGTGATATGTTCATAATATAGCCACCACTTACGATTCTTTAGGTCCATACTGACACTAGAATACGTAACCATAATTATTAATTGATCCTAAAATTTTGGCGTTCCAGTGCTAGTGAATTCGAACATTATCATTAGCAATGTGATTATTGCTACTGTAAGTAAGCGACTCAAATGCTTGGAAGGTTCTTGGGCGTCGCGACTGAACGTGTTGTCTAAACTGCGCAATATTTCTACGAGGCGGCTGCTCGTCATCTTCAGGTGCGACTGTGGCTGGCTGTCACGCTGCACTGGTTTTTACGTTGGTTTGTTAGAAAATGTATATATAAGCCGAAACTGGTTGTTACGTGACATGAACAAGAAGAAGTCTTAGGGAATATTGTGGTCTAAGTTGCAAAAAGTTTCCTGCATTCATCTAAGAACGAACAGGAGTTACCCAAGTGAAGTGGAGATACATTAAACTGTTTTGGTTTATTCGTCTTTTCCTGGTGCTACCTACTAATCCTTTTCCCGGCAATAGTATGTCCTCGTGTTCAAAAAAATCAGTCCTGGATGTTGCGAAATGTGTGAATTGGGGCCCTGTCGTCTTGGAAGCATCACCAGTGGGGAACAAACATTATACCAGGGGATGAACCTTATCAGCCGAAATGGACACATAAACCTTGGCAGGGACGTGAAATTGGAGAGTGACGCGGGACCCGTGGAGAACCACTGTATGGCTGCCCGAATCATCACAGAACTGCCGTCACGTTTCACTCTGGGGACGTGAAGTCGGCCAGATGCTGGAAACAGTGTTAAACAATACTCATTCGATCAGACGTTCCTCCACTACTCCATATTTCAGGTTTTGGGGCTTCTGCACCACATTTTCCTGTTACGGACATTTGCGTCATTGATGGGTGCGTCCGCAGCTCGTGCTTATGGTGGCTAGCGTTGCCGTCTATGGATCACGGGGTCCCGGTTTCGATTCCCGGCTGGGTTGGGGATTTTCTCTGCCCGGGGACTAAGTGTTTGTGTTGTCCCCATCATTTCACCATCATATTCATCATTCGTGACAGTGGATCGATTGGACTGTGTAAAAAATTGGACTGTGAAAAAACTGGAACTTTGTACGGGCGTTGGTGACTGCGCCGATCAGCGCCCCACAAACCAGACACCATCGTCATCATTGATGAGTGCCTGAAATTCCCTGATTATGGCGCTCCTTCTTGTTATTTTGGTGCTGAGAGGGTTTGCGAATGCGACAATCAATTCTGCAGTGACTTTTGCAGCTGTCATCCTCCGTCATGATCCACTTCAATGACCACCCACTCAACGCATTTTTGTCCGCGTTGTGACTTAGCGGATGGTCTTTTTTAGTTTTCCTGTATGCGGTATTAATCTTCGATACGGTGCTCACTTGAAACACCAAACACTTATGCTACCTTGGTTGCGGGAACACCCACCATATGAGCACCAAAAATTTACTCGCGTTCGAATTCACTTAGCTCTGACATAATGCACTCGTAATTATACAGACACTGTTCTGAACACGATTGACAGTTGAAACGTATTGAGGACGGTGTGCAGGTGCCCTTCATGGGCAAATGTCACACCGCAACCTGCAGGGTTGGCCGGCCGCGGTGGTCATGCGGTTCTAGGTGCTGCAGTCCGGAACCGCGGGACTGCTACGGTCGCAGGTTCGAATCCTGCCTCAGGCATGGATGTGTTTGATGTCCTTAGGTTAGTTAGGTTTAAGTAGTTATAAGTTATAGGGGACTGATGACCTAAGATGTTAAGTCCCATAGTGCTCAGAGCCATTTGAACCATTTTTGAACCTGCAGGGTTGGCTAACATCTGCATTTACGTTCAATGCATTTCTCACGGTGTTTCCTTATTTTGCCCAATCCTGTATATATATATATATATATATATATATATATATATATATATATATATATATATGAAGCACGCGATACTACCGACACGAAACGAATACCCAATAGTGATTATACTGCAGTAATTGCTGACAGCTTCAATAGACTTCGACGTATTGTAAGTCAAATAAACGAAGGTATTCAACGTTATGGCCTAGAAATCAACATAAGTGAAACAAAAAGAACGGTCATCACCAGGAAAGACGTGCGGAAGAGTACATTAACATTAATGGTAAACTTCTAGAACAAGTGAATTTATCTGAGAACTAACATTAACAACCAGTAGGATAACTCTAAAATAAATTGTCCGTGTTGAGAAAGACAGAGTCGCATTTTATAAAATGTGGTCAAGAACCATCACCTCTCAGTCGAAACAAAATTAAGATTTCTGAGCTGCTGCATATTTACCATTCTTTTCGATGGAGCTAACGCCTGGACTCTGACCGAGACGAAGGCAAAGCAACTTGAAGTGTTTGCGATGTGACTATACAGCAACTACATTCTCCTCAAAATGAAGAAATATGAAAAGGCGTCTCAAAGGCAGTACACCTGCAGTATCTCTGTCATTTAATGGGAAATGGAAATAGTTATAAACTGCTGCAGAGCATTCTTCAAGGAAAGTTATCTGGTAAAACAGGGCGAGGAAGAAATAGAACCGTTTCGCTCGGAAGCTTATGGATATGGACTTAAGGCAAGTGAAGAACCTTTTCCAACAGGCAAATGTGATATAGATAGGATGGCAACCGACATCCGAAGTGGACAGGCACTAGAAGAAGAATGTCGAGGTAAACACAGCACCGGACGCAGACGATTCGTGGTAGTCTGCAAACTGTCGATGTACTTGTAACGGGTAGTAACTGTACACAACGGACGAAGCTAAGGTCACACTATCAGTTTATGTGGTTATTTTGTTTCGAGTTGCCTGCACGTTTACGATATGTGTTTCCAGTCGACGGCAAGGCTGAAGGTTTCGTGTTAAATGATTCCGCGGGTATTGAGTTGTCGTACTTGTAACCCACGAGACATACGAGGAGGCGACTTCACTCCGTCACTATCAAGTTCAAGTTGAAATGTTAGCTTTCGCAATTAATTTTTCAAAAACGGGTGGCACAGAGAATCAGGCCTACGGAACGGTTATTCTAACGAGATCGGGAGCCGCGCAGCACGTGGAAGTCATAGTTAGGGGCTAGAGTCCTCTTATGTAAATTAGTCGCTCTAACGGTTGAAGATGTTGCAGGAGCTGGGCTAGGAAAAATAGATCTAGTCTAGTCCGTTGTGGGCCGTCCTGCAGGAAGACTAGGCGCGGCGGCGTCTTGAAAAGCGCACGGGCAGGTTCACCTAGTAACGGTCGGCGGCTAGGTGACGCGCGGGGTTATTTCAAGTTCTATGACGTGCATAATGCGCCGGGTACACACTTCCCCAGGGAATGGGACGGCACGCCGTCTGCACCTGGCGTCCTAGCGGAGGCGCGCTCCTCCTATTACTGCGGCCGGTGGCTGTCCGGCTCGGGCCATTTAAAACTGCTCTTCTTTGCCCGACTACCTTACTCGGCAGCACAATGTCACCGGGCGAGAGAGAGAATATCGAACACTAACACGGGCTGTTATTACGAGGACAGGTACCTCTCGTCTCAGTTTTATCTCTTATTTCCCGAACGAATTACTTGTCAGTTGAACTGAAGAGAAATGAATGGATCAGTGAGGAAAAAATCAGTGAATATGCAGTCACAAGAAATTATTTAAGCGAAAAATGGTCAGAAATGCTGATCCCGCAAAAGAAACAAGTACGTATTCACAAATGAAAATTTGTGCCAGACGGGACTCAAAGCAGTTTTCTTGTTCAGGGCGAATAGTTCCCCTCCATATTCGCTCTCCCAATGGTAGTCACACAGGTCCCGTCGGAGAAGTTTTGGTTATAATTTTCGGAAATCGTTCATGTAAAACATCAGAGACACTCAAGTTATGACTCGGATAATAACCGGCTGGTTGGAGCTAGAAGAGCAGAAAATTTCATTAAGGAACGACATAGTCACGATTTACTCATTGTCTGAACGAAATACTACTTTATGGACTATCAGTCCAGCTTTGTGACTGAATTAGTATTTACTTCCTAGTAAGCAGAGCCGAAGGCGTCGCATCTTAAAATAATCTCGGGAGCGCATCGAGGCATTATCACAGTTTCGCTACTGTTAACCGTAAATGTAAGTTAGCTAGTGGATAATATTGCAAGCGACACTACTGTGTTGGTGGATGATGCATTTGTATATAGGCGAGTCGCAACGCCAAGAGAATTGTAGAGCCCCGGATACAGAGTCAATGAGATAATTGGTACCGCTTAAATCTAACAACATTTTATTTATATTTATAGGAAGATGAAGTAATTCTCAGTCCATCGCGAGTGCTACATACAACTCCTCCTCAGAAAAGAAAGCTATTTATCCAAATTGATGGTAGATACTTATTACAAAACGTGCCTCCTCTGCACCACTCCTCTCCCTAGTGACACTTGCTTCACTCACACCCTGCAATCCCATTTTAAAATCAACCGAGTCAAAGTGTGTACACAATCCCTATTGCCTGTGTGCAACTAGATTCCTGGACTCCTTACTCCTGAAATGGAGAAATTCGAAGACTTGAGGTTGCCAATGTTTTGCGTTTGACCACTGCCGCAGAGCAATATGTTAGTCATAACGTAATTACAGCTGTGTTGTGACCTCAGTTAGATTGTCTATTGCAGCGAAGTGAATAATGAAACAGTTTCCGGTCCAATGTGTGCACTACATACAACTCGGAAAAGGCATTTTCATAGGATATTTAAGCAGATGAATGATACAAAATATATGTGCTGTAGGTACACTATGTAAAGAACAAGGAAGATGCTCATACATCCGTTTCACAAGATGATGATGATGATTATTATTAGTGTTTTAGCGCGCACAACAACGAGGTTATCAGCGCCCGTTCCCAAAAGATCAATTCAGAGCCGATCTTTGCGAGAATTGGTAATGTTCAAATTGCAAGATTGGGCACAGCACATCAAAACAGGTAGATAAAACTAAAAATAAAATAGCAGTACAAACAGGTAAAAATAATTAACGGTGGCTGAGTGACCACTTACAAAATAATGGGTGATCAAACCACTGTACAGCACATTAAGACCTCAATCCCAATATTTTGGGAAGAAGTCCAGACATCACACAAAAACGTAAAACTCTAGCGACACTCGCCTCATTGTTAGATAAAAGAGAAGGCAGGTCTGGTGGGAAACTGAAATCTTCCCTCAAACCCGCATATAAAACACACATGTCGTATCGACAGCTGTGTCCCACATGTCTGACACGTTGGTGGTTCCTCACTGCGTAACAGAAAACCATGTGTCAACGGACGATGTCCTATTCTAAGCCGTGTAAGGGCGACCTCCTCAGCTCGTCGTTGTCGGAAGGAGGTGAGCCACGGTCGGACAGAATCCTTCACCGCTCGCAACTTATTATCCCTCACTTCCAGCCACTGAGCTTCCCACCAACGCATGACCTTCCGCGTCACGAAAGATGTTATTGCCTGCAGGGGGACGGAACAGCGAGCAGGAGGTGGGATGGAGCAAGCCTCCTTGGCAGCCGCATCTGCAAGTTCATTTCCAGGAATCCCTATGTGCCCTGGAACCCAGCAGAAAATTACATCCTTACCCTGCTGTTGCAAGAGCAGGAGTGCGTCCTGCACTTCTTGCACCATCCGATCTGCTGGGTACATCTGTTCAAGAGCGTGTAGAGCACTTTGGGAATCGGAGCAGATGATGAATTTCGTGCAATGATGTCGGTGCATTTGCTCTAATGCTTGCAGAATGGCAAACAGTTCTGCATAGTAAACTGAGAACTGCTCTGGGAACCCTATCCTACGGACAGTATCGGGAAAGACAGCAGAGCAGCCCATAAAATCCCCTTGTTTAGATCCATCCGTGTAAACAGTAATAAAATCTGAATTGCGTTCTAAAATCTCAGCAAGTTTAATTTTAAAAAGGTGGTCCGGGGTACAATACTTCTTGTAAGCAGCCAGATCAAGAAGTAACCTTGGCCTTGGTAGAAGCCAGGGAGATCCCCTACTCCATCCCTGTCGGAGGACCTTAACGCCCTCCAGGTGTACTTACTCGAGATTCTCCTTTGCACGGATGCCAAACGGCTTTGTTGCCTTCGGACGGTGGCGGAAGAGACGTTCCAGTGCCGGCTGGGAAAAAGTGTTGGACGCCAATGAAAGAGGAGTGGACTTGACCCTGTACGCGAGCCGTACCACGAGGAGAAGACGCCGAATGGACAGCGGAGGCTCTCCCGCCTCGACACACAGACTAGTAATTGGACTCGTGCGATAAGCCCCCGTTGAAAGCCTAATACCCTCGTGGTGAATCACATCCAACATTTTGAGGTAGGAAGGTCGTGCAGAGCCATAAGCTTGACATCCGTATTCCAGTCGAGGGCGCACAAAGGCCTTATAAAGTTGGAGCAGACGTGCCCTGTCAGCGCCCCAGGATCTATGACTGACGCATTTAAGGACGTTTAAAGCCTTGAAACAGCGGACTTTTAGATCCTTTAGGTGTGGCAACCACGTGAGCTTCTCATCAAAAATAAGCCCGAGATATTTCACTTTTTCCATAAAGGGGAGAACAGTGTCTCCTAGTTTTAAAACAGGGAGATTAAAAAGAGAACGGGAACGGTGAAAATCTACACAAACAGTCTTCTCCAAAGAGAATTTAAAGCCTGTGGTCTTAGACCATTCCTCCAATCGCAGGATTGTCAGCTGTAATAGGCGTGTAGCAGCTGTGAGGGAGGAAGACGCACAGAAAATGGAGAAATCGTCCACAAACAAGGAGCACTGCACGGGCCGTCGTATTGTGGACGCAATACTATTGATGGCAATTGCGAAAGCTGTCACACTGAGGACACTTCCTTGTGGGACACCGTTCTCCTGCTTAAAACGGTCAGACAGGACAAAAAAATGGCTCTGACCACTATGGGACTTAACATCTATGGTCATCACTCCCCTAGAACTTAGAACTACTTAAACCTAACTAACCTAAGGACATTACACAACACCCAGCCATCACGAGGCAGAGAAAATCCCTGACCCCGCCGGGAATCGAACCCGGGAACCCGGGCGCGGGAAGCGAGAACGCTACCGCACGACCACGAGCTGCGGGCATCAGACAGGACATTCCCAACGTTATACTTAAAATACCTGTCCGACAGAAAGGATCTGATGACTGTGGGTAAACGCCCACGGAAACCCCATTCGTAAAGCTGCCGCAAAATGTTATGCCTCCAGGTAGTATCGTACGACTTCTCCAGGTCGAAGAAAACCCCGATAAGGTATTGCTTACGTAGGAAAGCATCTTGTATCGCTGTTTCGAGTAGGATCAGGTTATCTAGGGTGGAATGATACCTCCTGAACCCACACTGGCAGCGGGTAAGTAGGGATCAGGATTCGAGAACCCATACCAGGCGCCTATTGACCATACGCTCAAATGTCTTTCCTACGCAGCTCGTGAGACTAATGCTACGATAGCTACTGGGTTCGGTCCGATCCTTCCCTGGTTTTAAAAGTGGAATTAAAATCGATTCTTTCCACGAACTAGGAAAGTCACCTGTCTTCCAAATTTCATTGAAAAGTTGAAGGAGGACTTCAAAAAAATGGCTCTGAGCACTATGGGACTCAACATCTTAGGTCATAAGTCCCCTAGAACTTAGAACTACTTAAACCTAACTAACCTAAGGACATCACACACACCCATGCCCGAGGCAGGATTCGAACCTGCGACCGTAGCAGTCCCGCGGTTCCGGACTGCAGCGCCCGAACCGCTAGACCACCGCGGCCGGCGAAGGAGGACTTCCTTTGACCGCAGATCCAACTGCTGCAGCATGCTATACGATATTAGGTCTGGACCAGGTGCAGTATCCCGAGATACTGACAGTGCAGAGTCCAACTCCCACTAAGAGAAAGGCTGGTTGTATTCCGCAGTGTTGTTTGAACGGAAATCAAAACCAGCCCTCTCCTTTGTACCCCGATAGCGAAGAAATTCTGGGTCCTGGCTAGAATCGGCCGTAATAGTTTGAAATGATTCTGCCAACGCCCGGGCAATGTCTCTTGGAGATGTTAGGAGACACCCCCGCTCACGTATAGCTGCTATTGGCAGTCGAGAGTATCGCCTTGAGATCCTCCTAATGGCTTCCCAGACTTTGCTTGAAGACGTGGACCTTTTGATGGAGTTCAGGAACTCACGCCAAGACCTCCGTTTACTCTCCCTAACCATTCTTCTCGCCCGCGCCCGCGCCCGTGCTATTCGGAAAGTTGCCAGATTCGCATCAGTGGGGCACCGATGGAATCTTCTCAAAGCCGCCCTTCTGTCTCTGATTGCGGTACGACAGTCGTCATTCCAGCAAGGGACAGGCTGCCTCACGGGTGTTCCCTTTGACTTTGGTATGGATACCGCCGTAATGTGATTCACCCAATCCTGGGCGACTTCACACTGTTCAAAAACAGCCAACTGCCGGTAGAGCGTCCAGTTTCCCCTTCCGGAACAACCATTTCGGCGGCTGTTTGACACGACTCATTTCAACTGGGAGATGGATGTTTCAAATGGCTCTGAGCACTATGGGACTCAGCATCTTAGGTCATCAGTCCCCTAGAACTTAGAACTACTTAAACCTAACTAACCTAAGGACATCACACACACCCATGCCCGAGGCAGGATTCGAACCTGCGACCGTAGCGACCGCGTGGTCCAGACTGTAGCGCGTAGAACCGCATGGCCACACCGGCCGGCTGGCAGATGGAGCCAGATAGGATAATGGTAGCTGCCATGAAGGTCGTCGTCTACGACCCACTGAGCAATGTCCGCAAGCACAGGCGAACAAATAGAGAGGTCTATGGCAGAAGACGAACCTGAAGCGGTGCTAAAATGCGTGGCCTGACCTGTGTTCAGCAGTATGATGTCGGAAGTCCTTATCAACTGCTCAATCATCTGGCCTCTGGGGCAGGTTTTGTGTGAACCCCATAATGCATTATGAGCATTAAAATCTCCTAAAATAAGAAAGGGACGGGGTTGCTGATCAATGAGCTGGGCGAGGGCTTCACTGTCAAAGAGCTCAGCGGGTGGTAAATACGAGTACAAGGAGCACACTGTGACATTAACCTGGGCCAGGATCCGATCTGCAACCGCTTGTAGAGTTGTGGTTAAGGGCACAGGTGAGGAGTGGAATGTGTCCTTAATGAACACTGCCACCCCACCCTGAGCCCTATTACCAGTCAGGTCGTCTTTCCTGTACATGTGATGTCATATAAGTACAGGCCTGTCAGTCTCTTTAAAATGTGTCTCTTGCAAACAGATGCAAAAGGGGTTTTCCTGTACTAACAGCCGCAATTCTTCAAAGCGAGGTCTGACTCCGTTCAGATTCCACTGAAGCATGGGAGCCATATCAGCGTTTCGGTTTACATTTCCCCCTGTCTTTGCGCCGCGCTGGTGATGCACTTGTGGAGCGAGTGGCAGCAGAGGGGCTGCCAGGTTCTGGGGAAGAGGTTTCGAACTCCATGACGATTTCCTCCTCATCAGTCAGGGATGCCATGACGACATCCGATGGTGCCTTTGGCAGGTTTGACGTCAGACGTCGTGCCCCTTTCCCTGGTCCCGTTTTCTTTGTGGAAGTCGGGGATGGGGGAAGTGGAGAGGCACTCTGTTTCTGGAGGGCCTTCGAAGGCTTCACTGTAGCTTTCTCTGCAATAGCGTTTGGTGCATTCAGAGCAGCCTGAATAGCTATATCTTTATTGGTTGTGCTCTGGCAGGTACAAACGCAGGTACAGGTATTGGTGGAGGATACTGCTATGCTGGACATGGTCTGCGTCGAAGCGTCTACTTTTGACGCACGGTTGTGCACCAAGGAGGCATAGGATGTGGCAAAGACAGGGGGTTTTGACGCCTTATACTCTTTTTTGGCTTCCACATAAGGTAGCCTCTTTGTCACCTTGATCTCCTGAATTTTTCATCCCTCCGCAAAGATGCGGCAGTCTCTGCTCCAGACGGGATGGCTCCCAGAGCAATTGATACACAGCGCTGGAGATGTGCAGTTGGTCCCAGCTTCATGAGCTGCCTTGCCACATATACCGCAGGTCGGTTCACCCCCACAACTCATTGTCGTATGGCCAAAGCGCTGACATTTGAAACATCGCATAGGGTTCGGTATATATGGCCTAACCCTAAGTCGGAGGAAACCAGCCAGAACGTATTCAGGTAAGACAGGCGAATTGAAAGTCACAATGAAGGTGGCAGATTTCTCAACAACTCCATTATTCCTATGTGTCCGTTGTTCCACGTCTACAATCCCCTGCCTTGCCCATTCTTGCTTCAGCTCTTCTACCTCGATATCCATTAAATCACGGCAGGTGACGACGCCTTTACTGGAGTTGAGGGAATTGTGCAACTCGACAGTAATATCATATTCGCCTAACTTGGTTGACTATCGAAGCAGCTCCACTTGCTTTGCCCTAGTAGTCTCAACTAACAGGGTACCATTCCTCAGGCGTTTGATAAATTTCAGTGTACCTGCGAGTAGAAAGGAGACACTTTTTCAAATGAGCCCTCCGTCCTCTTAATCACGATGAAAACATTGTCATTTATGACTCAATGAGCCCTGTTACTCTGTTCTATCTGCATATCTGGAGGACTAGCCTCCCTCATGCGCTTTACTGATTGCGAAGGTGGTGACGGGAAATACGTGGTTGCCATGTGCGTCCCACGAGCAGCTAGGGAACTAAACGTCAGCCCAGACAGAGCCCCGCATGCCTGGGTAAGCCTTGTACAACTGAGGTGCGGCAGGTTCCTCAGAGGTCGCCCGCTAGCGACTGTTCCACCTCAACAGCCATGCATCTTATCGGTGCGCAGCACACCTTAAGATTGAACGGTTTTTTGTAGAGGTATGTACCATCCTCGCGATCCAGGCAATCAAGCCAAGATCCCCGGTCCCTGCGACACACAACGTTCCACCGTTGCGCCACACGGTGGTCGCTGAAGTATGCCCAGAGCTTACGGTGTCAGAGGACTGGCGGCACACACCAGTCCACAGCTCGGGGACCCCGGGGTCGCCAAGCCTGTACCCAGCAAATGAATGCTGAGTCCCCTGAGGGGTCGTTTCACAAGCTGTAACTTTCATAACATTCCCTCACGCCTTAATGCTAGTATTTAAAATAAAAAATATAATTATGGGCAGCTTACGTAATCAACGTAACAGTTTTACGAAACGGTGATGATGAATAATAATAATGATCTGTTGAAAATAGTTCAGTTTCGAGGCCCAAAACCATCTGAGCCATTTTTATTACCCCTCAGAAAATATCATTTTATTCCTCAGGGGGTAATTACCCCAGGCTGGGAACTGCTGACTTAAACTGCGTGTGTCTGTTGCAGACATCTTACGGGGAGCAAGGGGGAAATATGCCCGCATTCTAATGAACCAGGCAGGACAAACGAGCGAATTTGAGAAGCATGTGCTCTTAGATTATGCGATCTCTACATCACGCATGAGTGGCCAGCGCATTGTGATAGCTCTCTTAGCAATTAAAACTTGTATTTTTGTGTTAGTCTTGCCATCACACATTGAATTCAGTCAGAAAGAGCTTCACATACGTTGCTCTGCTAGTCACAGGGACCGCATTTTTAAAAAATACGATAGCAGTGTGTATAGATCTTGTGCAACAGGAACTCTGCGCTCTAGTTATAAATAAGTTACACTTGTATTCACATATGACAAATTTTATCATATTCTTTTGATTACGAGTGTTATCTGGAAATCAGGTATATTTACTTCATCCGACCCTCAACTACTACACGGTGTAGATGGTCCTGCCTCTCTCCGATAGTGCCGCCCCTGCTTCTGTTCCATTCCGCCAGGTCGCCCTTGACCATCCTCTGATTCTACACTCATCTCCTCCACTAATCCTTGCAAGTGATCTTTCTACGATCGTTGGTCAAGTCCTAAACATTTCAGTTCTCGCTATTAGGTAGTCGTTTCCAGGCTTTTGCATATAAATTTTTCCGCATATCTATGTTTCAGATCCTGTTTCAGATATTCTTCTGTTCTACCGAGGTATATCATTCTTGCTACATGGATCTGACATTCGGCTCGCTTACTCACTATTCAACATTCACAGCCATAGATTGTAATGTAGGTTGGTCTTTCTGTAGCTAACTTTCTCTCTCTTGACATCAGTCTGTTGTTGAGTAAGTTCCATCCCGTTAAACAGATTGCTTGTGGTCCTGGCTCTTACCCTCTGAATCGATCTCCACACCAGCAGTGATGGCAGAGCCAAAGTACACGTGCTGGTTCTGTGACAGAAGCTTCTTATCCTCCAGGAACTGAATGATGATCGATGATAGGATGTGCTGTTAGATGGACTTCGGACATATTGGTCTGTAATTCTCTGAGTCCCACCTTATGAACGAGTGTGTGCTGCCTGCAGACGAAATCGAGCATTAGCCGTTGCATTCACAATCGATACTGGCAATGTCGTAAAGGTTGATGTAGATGTGATCACACAGTGAAACTTTTGTGCCGTATGTCGCAGACCTTGAATCAGTCATTATGTATTGTTCTCCCTGATTCAGCAACTGTGTGCGCTCCAGATATTTCGCTGCTATAGACATAATCCCCTCTACGTACAAGAACATAGTGGCTCCGCTACGTATGCGGTCCCCACCAACCAACATCTGCAGAACACCTAATACAACACACTCGCAAACCAACCTGTAGAGAAGAGAACGTGAAAATAATTGGAATTAACAATAAAAAACACCCACTAACCCTGCAAGACAATTATCACATACAGAAAACCAAAGCAGAAAAAAAAATCCTGTTGAGTGGTTAAGTACACATCACAAACAACTCACATTTTATACTAACAGATAGAATAATAGAGTAACACTTCGCCAGAGGATTATTATCATAGAAATAATACCACCCAAACCTTTCGATTCACTTCTTCATGAACCTCTTCATAAAACAATTAAAACAAAAACAAATCAGCTGTTTTTTTTTTTTTTTTTTTTTTTTTTTTTTTTACAACTGGCCCTGAATAGCCACCAGCACACCCTCACCCATCCACCGACCCGCCCGAGCAGCGCGGGATAGCCGTGCGGTCTACGGCACCTTGTCACGATCCTTGCAGCTGCCCCCGTCGGAGGTTCGAGTCCTCCCTCGGGCATGGGTGTGTGTGTGTTGTCCATAATGTAAGTAGTGTGCAGGCTCAGGGACCGATGACCTCAGCAGTTTGGTCCCATAAGACCTTACCACAAATTTCCAATTCTCCACCCGCCCGCACCCACGCACACACGCCCGCACCCACACACCCATCCAACACACACACACACACACACATCTCTCTCTCTCTCTCTCTCTCTCTCTCGAAATTAATAGATGCTAGTTTTCAGCATATACTTCGTCAGGTTGGCAACATGTACGTAAACAAGCAAAAAGGGATGAGACAAAGTGACCACACAGCATTTACGACTTTGAATCAAAGTTTTCGGTAAAATACGTACAACTAGTGACAGTGCTTCACGGCAATTAGAACAAACAATATGAAAACTGCGAAGAAAAAAGTTCGTCACATGAAAACGTGCTTATGTTTCGCAAGTGAATTTATAGTGCGACCTCCAGCATGTGACCAGATGAGAGAAAACGCAGTTGCCAACCACAATGCGAAGAGCCGTAATTAATCACTCATTTACGTAAAAAACAAGACGTGAACTGTTTTATGATCTACGAATATCACATATCAAAACAAAGCAGTATCCACTGATACCACTGATGATGCCTTAAATTAAAAGGCGAAATGCATCTGGAAGAAATAAAATACATTCCAACAAGACAAGGTGGTTTTTAACAAAACGAATATTTCTGTGGTTGTTCCTGATGATGGCTACGCAAACAAACTTTTTTTTTTCTTTTGCTTATTGGTACTGTTCAATGTCGGCACCGTTTGTACCTAGACAGATATCGAAACGATACTCCACTTCTCGCCACAAGTTCGTAAGCGTCACAAGTGTTACGGACTCTATTGCGGCGTAGATTCGTTGTCTCAAATCTATCAGATTTTGAACCCATGTTCTGTAAATAATATCCTTGATAAATCTCCTTGCACTGCAATCCAGCAGAGTTAGACTGAGAGACAGAGGGGGCCAGCCAATGGGGCCCCTCCTTCCGACAACCAATGATAGTTGCGGAGGGGGTGGGGGCGGGGAGCGAGCGAGGGGGGAGAGGCACCATCCTGACTTCATTTCTCAGGCACAGCACGACGAACACTACTCCACATTCTGAAAATGTGTGCGTTTGTGTTTTTGACGTTTATTCTATTCCACGTCTGTTCTAACTTGTTGTCTTATCCTAACTGTACGAGTAAATGTTTATTTATAATTCACATTAGTGTTTAAACCTACATGGCGCAACAGAATCACCAACAAAACTTTTACAAATGTACAGCAGTACCTGGAAATTGATACTAGGACGACGAGACCGCTACCCAGTCAGAACGTAGAGCCAGATCTCGGCCGTAGCATGGCCTTTGTCAATGGAGACCTGCGAGACACTCTTGGTGACGTCACAGCCTGAGTGATACGCGTAGGTGCATGAGCGACGGCGCCGTCAGTTCACTGTACGGTTTCTAGTGTGAAATTTTGCTGCAAACTTATAATCCGCTCTAGATTGTGCAGTTCACACAGATTACATTACGCTGTAAAATAACCGATAATGTGGAATAAAATCTATGAACACTTTCCAGCAGTATTATTTTAAACACTACTTACCTTGAACGCTCTTGTGAAATGTGAAGCGTATAAGCATCATCTAACGTCAAAAATACAACTTTTATTTAACATGGTATAAGAAACAATTAGAAAGGAAACACAGCAAGAAAAACATACACCACTACACGATAATCCTAATTTATTTAAGAAAATGTAAGTAACTTCCGCCTATGGTTATTTACTTGGCGGTTGTTTCTTAACTTAGAATTAAGTTCATTAAAATATTTCGCAAAATGAGACGTGTTATTATAGCGATTTCTTTCATTTCTTTACCGCAAATTATCAGTGCAGACATTTTTGTATGTGATATCTTAAATGTGCAAAGATCAGTGTGTTGGGTGTTTTTTCTCAGCGTTGAACAGTCTTATCACAGACACGTCAAAAACTTACGACCTGATGTACTCTGCGTGGTCGTAACTGCACCAGTAAGTGCAGTACACCTATCAGTACTGACTATTTTGCGACCATGTATCTACAGTTCAACAGCTGACCTGCTGACCAGGGGAAAATTAGCATTGTCGGTACCAGTCTGAATTACCGCGATCGACTGTTTAACATCTGCGTGTGCTTGTAGGCTGAATAAGGAAAGTAGGCTTGACTTGGCTTGATGTAACAATTTATTAACGAAGCCCTGCGGGCAGAACAGACAATAATACACTGCAATCAATAACTAGTGCGAAGGTGTGAGAAACTTTCAGTACGCTAAATTATTCCGTATCTAACACTTGGATTCACGCTTTTCGTCAAGGAGTAGGACGTGGAACAGAAATCAACAACCAAAGAGTAAATCACAGAAGAAATGTCGCTTGTGTATAGCGTCTCTGGCGTCCAGTGGGGAAGTTTCGCGGCACTGTACTTGCAAACACCCACTGGACGATGACAGAAGAAGCCACTTGTACTTGGAGGTTAACCAACCTATAAACAAACTGCTTCTAATAGCAAAAATTATTAGTCTGCAAATGAAGTAAATACTGATGTAATATTGTTCAGCACACTGTTCTCATTCACCAACAAAAATATCTGCACATTACCTGTTACACCCTGTATGTCTCAGAAATACCTATCTAGTCAACTATCAGTTCCAAAACTGTTTAAATACTTCTCTGTGACTTATGCGTCTTGGAAATGAATTTTCGAAGCCATCGGATACAAATGTTTAAAGAACGACAATCTGATATATAAAAAAAAGTGGTTGTTTCAAGGCACTTCTGCAGAGTTTAAGTAAATATGAATCATTGTCACTCTTCATCCCTCTTGCAGTGATGTCACCATCGCTGGCAACATGTGCTTTACATTTATGGCACCCATTCATGAATTTTAATAAACAACGCGATACGCAACCTTCTACGCAGAACAACGCACTAAATTCATTCTCCGAGGCTTCTGTTTTGTTTGTATGTTAATGGACTTGCTTTAAATACACAATAGACACTTGCTCATCGGGCGTTTCTACAGAACTCAATCAGGTCTTTGACGCAGAAGTCACCAAGAAAACTTCTTCTCAGTTTTAACACAGTAAATTGAGTATATTTTCAGAATGTAAGACCAACGAAATCAGTGTTTCCGGACAGTTTTCTGACACGAAGGCATGAATCTAACAAGGCTCAAACTTAGCCGAAAGTCCTCGCAGAAACAATGAACAGTTACTAAAAGCATGAAGCCCACAACGTTAGCCCGTGGTATTAGAACTCGGCCGCGACCGTCCCAATTTCTAAGAGTACATCGAGATTTCAGGCAGCACTCACTATGTCACTGTACTTTAGGTGCGGCACCGCCTTCGTGACGTCACGCGAGCTACCCGCGTCTGTGGGCAACGGCGGGAGGCGCCCTAGTGTTCCGCCGCAGATGGGGCACCTAACTGTATCAGCTAGTATTTCGGAGGAACTTTCAACGACCGCAAGTGGTCGTTAATCTCTTTTACGTTTACACACAGAGGGAAAACTGTTTAAAAATCCCCGTGCGCTGTGGGCTGTCAGTTTTCCACGGTACCGGGTCAAGTGGCTCCGGGGCGAGAGGTTAGCCTACGACCATAAAGCCAGCCGGCCCCCGCGGCCCGTAAGCACACGCAGTAAAACGGCGGACCCACCAGCTTAAAAGTCTCGGCCCGTTTTTAAACGCTGTCGTCCACTAACGTTTACGTCGATCAACAAGGATTTTGTAGGTTTCCGGACTTCAAACGACCGAATCCCTTGTTTTCCATTAACGGGACATGGAAAATGATATTCTGAATCAACTGCGGTTCACAAATAGCTGATATAACAAAACTGTCTTACCGAGTATATGATATGTGCTAACTGCATTGAACGGAGCTGCTGAACCATGCCGCGCTACGGACGACGTCGACGTGTGCATTATCTCGCTGCTGTCTTCGAGTCAGTTATAAATGTGGCACTAAAGTGGGTGTTGCAAAGAATGAACTGAAAGGAGCTGCCTCTACGTCTATCCTTGAGGGGCCTTGTGTATTTATAGACTGAAATATTAATTTTAGTATTGTTAATAATGATACTTTTAGAAATGGTAACGGTAGGTTTACTGTAGACGTTATAAGTGGTGCTCCTGCTGCTGCAGGCCTGGAGAGTCTTGACTCTCGTAATGTGGTTGCTTATCGCACATTCGTGAGGTAGCTAATAAGACCCTGACCACTCGTACTCGGAGCAAACGTACGGTAGAGACTACTGAAGATGTATTTATTTGATTTGTCACAAACAATTGGAGCACTGAGCGCTATTAGGGCCCAAAGCACAGAAACAAGGTTTTGAGAAAAATAGATGTTTGTGAAAATCAAATTTGCAGAGAAACTACCTGTCTCATTCGTCTGAATCGTTTCTTAAACAAGTCTCGACATACTGTATATGCTATGGAAAATTATGTACCAGTTTAAAGTTATGATTAATGTTTAAGATTATTCTTGTTATTAACGTTAATTCACTAAATTTCCATGTGTAGGCTAGTGCCAATAGTATCTCATTTACAGTGGTAAACTTTGTAATTAACGTGAATCTAAAGTAGAACATAAAGAATAGTCACTAAACGCAACCCTTCCCCCCCCCCCACCCCTCGCCCCCCCACCCCTTCCACATGCACACACACAGCAGACATAATTACGACCTATTTCAATGGTTTATGGTCCACGTTATCACCATTTTATGAACCACATTCTGTGGCTACACCTCCGATTATGCAGTACTAGCTGGGGGTACACTGCTTAGCTCAGGGAATTGATATAAGATTGTGTGGTAGTTGGAATAAAAGGATAAAAATTGAATTGAAAACATATTCTAACTATTTAAAATACTTGTTTATAAACAACGTTTTTCATTTTGTTACCCGGGGTATATACTTACAAATTTTCCGAAGTTCCTATTACAGAACAATCTAAGTGTAGTTGACCGTGAGAGAACCAGGAGTCTTTGAGGCTGATGTAGTAATATTTTAAATTTTGTCCTTGTGCTTTGTTAATTGTAAAACTGTAGGTTAATTTCATTGGAAATTGCAGTCTTTTAAATTGGAATGGCAGTTCAGTAGAGGTCAGTGGTATTCTGTGAATAAATAACGTGTTTCCTTTGTACTTTCCAGTTATAAGTTTGGCTTCGATGATATTATTCGACAGCTGTTTGACGATCATCCTTGTTCCATTACACAGTTTTGCTTAGTTGAGATTTCTAAGTAGTATGATCGGAGATCCAGTTTTAAGCCTAAGGCACAGTAATGGCATTCCTAGTACTCGCATAGATTTTAGAAATTCTGTTGGGAAGTTCGTATTTCCTTCAACGTTTACCATCGTGTTGATGGATTTGAATATTCTGTCTTGCCCTTTCAAATAGCCAGTCCAGATTGGTAAAGTTGTGAACAATGTTTAGATAAATTTGGTCGATGACTTCGTTTTCAGCAGTGGCTTAGTTGCAGAAATCACTGTTGAGTTTAATGAGGCCAGTCGTCTGGTCAGTAGGATATGTACCTTCGCCTATTTGTAAAAGGTGTTGATCAACATGTGCTTTTGTTTCGTCTTTTGATAGTTCAATTCTCATATTTTTTTTACTAGTTGCAGTATTTATGTGTGTGGCCAGAGATGTGATTTTTTAAGCATACGCTGATCTCGTCAGCTGGTGTTGACTTGGGGATAACTGGAAGTGTTTTCGAAAATTGCTGAGACTATGAGTAGAGCTCCTCTCATCAGTTCAGAGTTTCCTCGTAAGTCTTGTAGTGTTCCGTCCATGGCTTGAGTGATTTCTTGTGTGTCCTTGTGCACTCGTTCCAGAAGATAATTTTAGGCTTCAGAAGTTCATTCCGCCCAGAGGCTTTTGAGATTTTACATACCGGCAATTGTTCTTCGGCTGTATTCAATGGTGGCTGTAGGGCGGAATGGGAAGTTCGTCCTCCTTCCGTAAATGTTGGCTGCTATGCCGGATGATGCCAGTGCAAGTGCGGGAACAGCAAGTCTTTGCAACGCGTTGTAGTCCTCTTCTTCGTAGTACAATTATGTCACGGCTTATATTTTCATCGTTCACAAACATGATGTCAACTTCGACTATCTGAAGTGCATTATATCGACGTTCGTATTTTCCATGTCGCCTTTTGTCGACTCAAATTATAACTCTGTAGTCATCAGAAATCATTCGGTCTAGTGCTATTATGAATATGTGAATCAGTTGATTGTATTTGTGTATAATCCTCCGTACGTCTCTGACTATTTCTCGTCTCAATCCACTGATATTTGTGCATCGTTCATCAGTTTCTGTTCCTTCATTTCCGATGAAATATACTTGCAGAAATTTATGGTCTTCGTAGTGTAATGGTAGCAATGATCCCGTGATTGTGACAGATTTGTTCTTGGATGGAAAAACCTAATTTCATCTCTGTTAGTGTTGGCTGAAGTGGCACCAAAAGAATTCATTTTGAAGAAAGTGTTTTGATTCTGGAGTTTCCCCGGTCATTACTTTGGAGGTGATTCAAAATTTTTCCATTCTTGCAACAGAATCCTGGTGTTTCTCTAATGAATTTGTTCGCGATGCAAAATTGGCAGATGTTGTCCATTTTTCCCGATTACGACGTGTTTGTGTTTTTGTTTTTTCGTCTGGTGGTAGTGGAATGCTTCATTTGTTAGTTTGTAATGTTTACTTGTCCTCGACCGTGCTTCTCATAGGGCGATATTTTCATAGCTGGATTGTGTTCGCAGTCTTTTGTTATAAGAGTGTGTCGCAATTCTTGATTCTTCAGTCCGTTCATTTCGTTGTTCTTCGGTTTCTCTGCTTCTCACGGTGTTCGTCCTCGTTCGTTGGCAACTTAAAAGTGCTTCACGCTCTTCGCCTGTTCGTTTTTTCGCTGTTCTTTTTCTTTCCAGCGTTTTGCTTCAGAACTGGCAAGATTGCAACCTCTTTTACGTTTGGGCATTGTCTAAAATATAAATCAAATCAACTTCTTATGAACAAATATACTAAGTACACTTGACACACTTTTCACACTTTATTTTTGGTTTATATTCAGTCACTGTGTCCCTTTGGTTACTCACACTTCACTATTTGTTTTAACTCAGTCACTGCACTACTATTTCGGTTCCTCCCTTCTTCACTGATAATAAACTGACGTTCGAGCCCACTACAGGTCTTGCTTTATGCACCACTACCAATGGGTAGCCCCACCAGTGGCAAATTCCAGAACATACCTAAAAGGCTTCGATTGGTCCTCAATGTTCCACAATATTCCACAGCATTCGAGAGTGTTCTGGAATGTTGCACAATGATCTGTGATGTTCCCGAACATTCTGGAATCTTCCCGAATGGTCCAGACTATTTTCGAACATTCCAGAACATCCCAGATCATTGAGGAACATTCCTCAATGTTCTGGAATGTTGTGGAATACTCTCGAATACTCTCCAATTTTCTGGAATTTTCTTGAATACTCTAGAATGTTCTGGAATGTTCTAGAAATTTCTAGAGGGGAGCAACTTTGCAGCCCTTAATGTTAAAAAGCATGCCCTTCAGTTAAAAACACCTTCTTCGTGGATGGGGGATAGAAGGCTACCGCTCCCTTGATCGTACCGGGACTCGTTTCTGCGGCACCACGCACATCTTACACTTACTTTTATAATATATATATTGACTGCTATTACGCACATTATGTAGACATTAAATTATTTTGTGTACCATACATAACAATTCATCAATGCAGAGCAACAAAATTGTATGCAGTTTTTTGCGCATAAGGTAATAAATATCAGAGAAATCGGGGATACAGCTTTTCGAGAATGTTCATTCATACAATGGGGGGCTACAGATATAGATGAAGCTAAGTCACCATAAGATCAACAGACGTCAGGAGCATTCCTATACGCTGAAATCCCAACATCGATGACAGTGTGCTTTAGATCCCTATGATTCTCAGCACTTCATTTAATTCCGAGGACAAAAAGCACCATCTTTTAGCAAAAATTCCTGATAGTAAAAAAATATTTGTAGTGTGCAGCCCTCATCAAAATTCTGTTCAAAATTATCCTGATATTTTTTTAACCCGTTGTGGTGGTCTAGCTATCAGGAGGTGACTATTGTAACCGGTGACAGTAAGTCCGTCCACTTCCCCACCTTTTCGAACTGGGTAGGCAAAGATTCTAAGACCCGACCCAAATGCAAGCGCCAGCTGAAGAGGCCTAAAAAACATCCCCTGACAGCGCACAGTGATTAATAATAATTATGGCCCTGATGCGTGAGGTTTCACGTTTAAAACTGCGGCTGCTCACAACTGATAAAAGTCTCTACACTCACAGCGTTTTCATGGAATAAATATTAGTTACGCTGATGTAGTACGTGTCCATTGCTTATCGTTCGACTTCAGTAGGAATTACTGCTCACATACTTATCACAATAACACTTAAATTCCACACTCCACCTTCTACCTTCCCTTGTACACAGTGTCTTCGAAGCTCAGTTCATCATCAGCACACTCATTGTAGATTAAATATTTTTCAAAGCTCGGTCTCCGATCATTGTATACCCTAGTACACTCACTGGGACAAACAAAAACCTTCTTAAAGGTCACCTGGAACTTATCCCATATTTTAAAGCTGTTCGGGTATTTAGAACGCAATTGTGATGCGTCTCCTGTTAAACAACTCCGACGGGTAATGTTTCAGTTACCTCATCTTGGTTCTTACGTGCTGCTTCATAAGAATTCATTGATTTAGAAACTTCAGTTTTAATGGGACCAGTAGCCTTGTTCAGTTCCTTCCTATCTACGTGTACAGTAATATTAGCGTCTAAATTTTGTACCTCCGCAGAGACCCCTCTGTAAACTCTAAAAAATTGTCATATCACCTTTCAGTATTTCCTATCTGATCATTTCATTCTCGCCGCCTTGGGTGGCCGTGCGGTTCTAGGCGCTACAATCTGGAACCGCGTGACCGCTACGGCCGCAGGTTCGAATCCTGCCTTGGGCGTGGATGTGTGTTATGTCCTTCGGTTATTTAGGTTTAAGTAGTTCTACGTTCAAGGGGACTGATGATCTTAGTAGTTGAGTCCCATAGTGCTCAGACCCATTTGAACCACTTCATCCTCATATTGACTCGAACTAAGAACTGCATCGAATTCATTCCTTAGTTCAAGAATTAGAGTCTGAAAATAAGATTTCATATCATCTTTTAACTCTTTAGCACCAGTGTCAAACTTAGATTCTAATTCCTGATAATAAGATAATTGACGTCCAAATCACTATTTAAGTCTGCTACATTGTAATCCAATATTCCGTACAAAAATTCAGATTTCCTTCCTTTTCTTTTTCTTCTGTACGTACACTACCGCTTTCAAAGAGCTTCCCCTCTTTTGATGCTGCCGACACCTTACCACTCATAGTAATATCATTGTCACTTCCGACAGTATTGGATCTACTAACTACCAGTGGGAAAATGCTGTTATAGGAGCACAAAAAATGCGTATATGTTCCTTTTTCCTTAAAAGAATCTGACTGAGAAGTTGGGTACCAGCTGCCTCATTCTACCTTCCTCAGCACATTTAAAAATCTTCCAAAAAATTTTGGCATGCGAACATATTCGCGCTTTTTTTTAACATGCAAGTCATCTCATACTCCAACAAACTTCCCTAATTGTTACTCAATCACACCCCTAGTCCATCGTTGTATGTCGCTCACACCCATCCACTTTCAGTTGCCCTTTCTCTCTCACTCACACTCTGTCATCGTCTCAAGTGTCAGAGTCGTAGTCCCATTGGCTCTAACCTACTAGTACAGTCTTATGACTGAAACTATCTGCAGCAATAAAACATAAAGCGAGAGAATAACACCATTCTGAGGACTGGTAAGTTTTACGGCCCCTAAAGAAAGTATGTTGTCACTTAAAATGGAAGAAATGTACTTTCAACAGGTGTATAGCCTACTCTGACGCGGGAAAAGTCTATTTTTAACCGAGAAATACGGGAAAACCCGGGATTTTTTTCTCGTCCACGTTTACACTGTGTCACTGTCTCTCACTCACTTACATTTCCCCTTCCTCTTTATTACTTTTCCCACTGCTACACCCCTCCCGCCCCCCTCCTGGTCTCGGAAATAGATAAAGATATGAAGAAAATTTTCAGGGTTGTTCGAGACGAGGAATACGTTGTAAAAATTACATCCGTTTGCTGTGAGTAACCGTCTTCAGATCCGTGGCTTGGTTTTGGTACCCAAAAAGCGAGTTTTCGAGGTGTTTCTCGATAATGGATAAACATGTTTGAAAACGGAGAGACGTTTCTTCTAGGAAAATGCCTAGAGAATATACTGTTAAAATTTAAGCAGTTTTCTGCTGTTACTCATTATTTAAATTTAGCTTCAAACCAGATTTTACGGTATAAGTTGGGTAACTTCGAACCTCCGTATCTTCGAAACGGATAAAGATATCAAGAAAATTTAGAGGGCTATTCAATGTAGGATCTTAGGAATACATCCTAAAAATATCAGCCTTTTGCTGTTAATAGCCGTTTTGGAATCCTACCGACAGGTGAGTATTATAAGACGGACTCGCGAAGTTTCTAAAAACTGATCAGGGTGCAAGTTCCAGCTGAAGGGGCGTGACTACGAGGGGTGTTCAATAAGTAATGCAACACAATTTTTTTCTGAATGCAGGTTGATTTTATTCACTACACCAGAACAACTTATTATTCCCCACTCTTTTGGCTACAAAACCCTATTTATCAACATAATTCTACTCGGCTTCTGACTTGTACGTATATTCTTATTAGACCAATATTCTTTCACTATCAACACTAATCTTGGTTAGAATAGTTCAGGAAATAAGCGGATGAGCCGAAATCACTTCATGTGATTTAAAAGTTTAAAGTTGGTAACACACTTCATCTCAACATTTTTGCCCTTTTCTTTGACGTTTGTTTTCCATCTGCTTTATTGAAGATAACTTTATTTACCTGTGCCAGTCTGCTCGTTATATCTTTCTTTCTTCGGCCATCCTGTGAAATATTACCTCCTATATAGGAAAAGTCTTTCATTTCTTCCGCTACTGTATCGTTTCCAAACTTGATATTAAACAAGTCGTTATTATCACTTCTACTACTCTTCCGTCTATAATACAAAAGTA
The DNA here is from genome assembly GCF_023864275.1 of Schistocerca cancellata. NCBI lineage: Eukaryota > Metazoa > Arthropoda > Insecta > Orthoptera > Acrididae > Schistocerca > Schistocerca cancellata. The sequence continues at coordinate 470,531,351 of NC_064631.1, read as the reverse complement.
AAATGACTGAGTCTAGATTTTTCAAGCACAGAATTCGATCGAAAGTAGATGAAGACGTGGTGACACACACTGTTTCATCTTAGAAGATACAAAAAAGTGAAAATAGAAGGAAACAAAACCAAACATTCAACACAAACCAAAAGAGATTTTACCAAACAATAGATAACACACACATTAAAATAGACAATCCACCAAACATAACAGACATGGAACACTACTGGAACATATGGTCAAACCCGGTACAACATAACAGGCATGCACGGTGGATACAAGCAGAAACAGATACATACAAGATGATACCACAAATGCCTGAAGTGATAATTTTGCAACATGAAGTCACCCGAGCAATTAATTCTACGCATAATTGGAAAGCCCCTGGAAATGATAAAATAGCAAATTTCTGGCTAAAGAAGTTCACCTCAACACATTCACATCTAACTAAATTATTTAACAGTTACATTGCAGACCCATACACATTCCCTGATACACTTACACACGGAATAACCTATCTGAAACCTAAAGATCAAGCAGACACAGCAAACCCAGCTAAATATCGCCCCATAACATGCCTACCAACAATCTACAAAATACACTCCTGGAAATGGAAAAAAGAACACATTGACACCGGTGTGTCAGACCCACCATACTTGCTCCGGACACTGCGAGATGGCTGTACAAGCAATGATCACACGCACGGCACAGCGGACACTCCAGGAACCGCGGTGTTGGCCGTCGAATGGCGCTAGCTGCGCAGCATTTGTGCACCGCCGCCGTCAGTGTCAGCCAGTTTGCCGTGGCATACGGAGCTCCATCGCAGTCTTTAACACTGGTAGCATGCCGCGACAGCGTGGACGTGAACCGTATGTGCAGTTGACGGACTTTGAGCGAGGGCGTATAGTGGGCAAGCGGGAGGCCGGGTGGACGTACCGCCGAATTGCTCAACACGTGGGGCGTGAGGTCTCCACAGTACATCGATGTTGTCGCCAGTGGTCGGCGGAAGGTGCACGTGCCCGTCGACCTGGGACCGGACCGCAGCGACGCACGGATGCACGCCAAGACCGTAGGATCCTACGCAGTGCCGTAGGGGACCGCACCGCCACTTCCCAGCAAATTAGGGACACTGTTGCTCCTGGGGTATCGGCGAGGACCATTCGCAACCGTCTCCATGAAGCTGGGCTACGGTCCCGCACACCGTTAGGCCGTCTTCCGCTCACGCCCCAACATCGTGCAGCCCGCCTCCAGTGGTGTCGCGACAGGCGTGAATGGAGGGACGAATGGAGACGTGTCGTCTTCAGCGATGAGAGTCGCTTCTGCCTTGGTGCCAATGATGGTCGTATGCGTGTTTGGCGCCGTGCAGGTGAGCGCCACAATCAGGACTGCATACGACCGAGGCACACAGGGCCAACACCCGGCATCATCGTGTGGGGAGCGATCTCCTACACTGGCCGTACACCACTGGTGATCGTCGAGGGGACACTGAATAGTGCACGGTACATCCAAACCGTCATCGAACCCATCGTTCTACCATTCCTAGACCGGCAAGGGAACTTGCTGTTCCAACAGGACAATGCACGTCCGCATGTATCCCGTGCCACCCAACGTGCTCTAGAAGGTGTAAGTCAACTACCCTGGCCAGCAAGATCTCCGGATCTGTCCCCCATTGAGCATGTTTGGGACTGGATGAAGCGTCGTCTCACGCGGTCTGCACGTCCAGCACGAACGCTGGTCCAACTGAGGCGCCAGGTGGAAATGGCATGGCAAGCCGTTCCACAGGACTACATCCAGCATCTCTACGATCGTCTCCATGGGAGAATAGCAGCCTGCATTGCTGCGAAAGGTGGATATACACTGTACTAGTGCCGACATTGTGCATGCTCTGTTGCCTGTGTCTATGTGCCTGTGGTTCTGTCAGTGTGATCATGTGATGTATCTGACCCCAGGAATGTGTCAATAAAGTTTCCCCATCCTGGGACAATGAATTCACGGTGTTCTTATTTCAATTTCCAGGAGTGTATTAACTTCAGTCATTACACAGAAATTAATGACACATACAACACAGAACAAAATTATAAAGGAAGAACAAAAAGGCTGCTGCAAAGGAGCACGAGGATGTAAAGAGCAACTGATAATAGATACAGAGGTGACATATCAAGCTAAAACTAAACGAAGGTCGCTACACTACGCATACATTGATTACCAAAAAGCTTTTGATAGTGTACCCCACTCATGGTTACTACAGATATTGGAAATATACAAAGTAGATCCTAAATTGATACAGTTCCTAAACATAGTAATGAAAAGCTGGAAAGCCACACATAATATCCAAATAAATTCAGATAATATCACATCACAGCCAATACCGATTAAGCGTGGAATATACCAAGGAGACTCATTAAGTCCTTTCTGGTTCTGTCTTGCTCTGAACCCACTATCCAACATGCTAAATAATACAAATTATGGATATAATATTACTGGAACATACCCACACAAAATCACACATTTGCTATATATGGATGATCTAAAACTACTGGCAGCAACCAATCAACAACTCAACCAATTACTAAAGATAACAGAAGTATTCAGCAATGATATAAATATGGCTTTTGGAACAGACAAATGTAAGAAAAACAGCATAGTCAAGGGAAAACACAGTAAACAAGAAGATTACATACTGGATAACCACAGCAACTGCATAGAAGCGATGGAAAAAACAGATGCCTATAAATATCTAGGATACAGACAAAAAATAGGAATAGATAATACAGATATTAAAGAAGAACTAAAAGAAAAATATAGACAAAGACTAGCAAAAATACTGAAAACAGAATTGACAGCAAGAAACAAGACAAAAGCTATAAATACTTATGCTATACCAATATTGACCTACTCATTTGGAGTAGTGAAATGGAGTAACACAGACCTAGAAGCACTCAATACACTTACACGAACACAATGTCACAAATATAGAATACATCACATACATTAAGCAACAGAAAGATTCACATTAAGCAGAAAGGAAGGAGGAAGGGGATTCATCGACATAAAAAACCTACATTATGGACAGGTAGACAATTTAAGAAAATTCTTTCTAGAACGAGCAGAAACTAGCAAAATACATAAAGCAATCACTCATATAAATACATCGGCTACACCACTGCAATTTCATAACAACTTCTACAACCCTTTAGATCACATAACATCAACAGATACGAAGAAAGTAAATTGGAAAAAGAAAACACTACATGGCAAGCACCCGTATCATCTAACACAGCCACACATCGATCAAGACGCATCCAACACATGGCTAAGAAAAGGCAATATATACAGTGAGACGGAAGGATTCATGATTGCAATACAGGATCAAACAATAAACACCAGGTATTACAGCAAGCATATTATTAAAGATCCCAATACCACAACAGATAAATGCAGACTTTGCAAACAACAAATAGAAACAGTAGATCACATCACAAGTGGATGTACAATACTAGCAAATACAGAATACCCCAGAAGACATGACAATGTAGCAAAAATAATACATCAACAGCTTGCCTTACAACATAAACTTATAAAACAACACGTTCCCACATACAAGTATGCACCACAAAATGTACTGGAGAATGATGAATACAAATTATACTGGAACAGAACCATTATAACAGATAAAACAACACCACATAACAAACCTGACATCATACTCACCAATAAAAAGAAGAAATTAACACAACTAATCGAAATATCCATACCCAATACAACAAATATACAGAAGAAAACAGGAGAAAAAATTGAAAAATACATCCAACTGGCTGAGGAAGTCAAAGACATGTGGCATCAGGATAAAGTTGACATTATACCAATTATACTATCAGCTACAGGAGTCATACCACACAATATCCACCAGTACATCAACGCAATACAGCTACATCCAAACGTATATATACAACTACAGAAATCCGTAATTATTGATACGTGTTCAATAACCCGAAAGTTTCTAAATACAATGTAACATATACCGTACAGTTAAAAGGAAGTCACGCTTGATGAAGGTCCGCGTCACTTTCCATTTTTAACTAGACCTAAGGTCTGAGAAAAATATAAATAATAATAATAATAATAATAATAATAATAAAGGAAGAGAGAGATAGAGGAGCTATTCACCAGCCGTTCCACTATATATTCATCTGCTAACAGACATATTTTACCTGGACATGGGCTCTTTACTCATTAGAGCTACCACCCGGTACTTCACTGATAGTTCGATGTAAAAGCATTAGACAACTTCCTTCACTAGTGCATTGCCTCGGACAGAAAATCTTGGATTCATACGTTGTCTTCCACAAATCTCTTCGTTGGCTAGATGGTTACGACGATGATGAAAACAGAAAAGGAAGTGCTCAACCTCTGTTTCCCATCGACGACGAGAACATCGGGGATAGTTTACGAGCTCATTTTTGACGAGAAAAGACCTGGAAATCGACTACATTTTTCACACAAACTGTCTTGGCCTTCTTTCGAGGTGATATAACGAAAGCAATGTGACAGAGGAATTGGATTTTCGAATCCCTCGAACGCTCTGAAGTTCGCTTAAGTTCGTCCGAAGGTAACAGTAACTTACTGATACGAACATGTAAGTAAATAAATTGCTGCATAAAATTTAGCCAAATAAAGCTGCTGTGTAAAATATTAACTGTTTATAAGAGCTTAGAAAACAGTAACAACAATATTGCAATTATCTTGCTACAAGCAGACATTAAAGGCTCATGAAATTGTGGTTCTATTTTTCCACTTGCACTGGTGCTTTTCCAAAACTACATCAACACGTAAGATACATGCATATGATAAGATACGGACACCGTATGTGACGTGGTAGACAAAATCCCGTAGGGGAAGTTTTGCGAGAGTTAGCAAGCTCTGTAAACTGCAAAACGCGACGGCTGTACCAAACACTGGTTTCGGGTGTGTACTGTTGTCAACAGTACTGAATTAATTTGGTGACCTCATCACATGACAGTAGTAAATCCCATAACACTAGAGTAAAAGTTTCCTTTTTGTATACGTCGTCAAGAGAAGAGCTGCACCCAGTGACCAACTGATGGACTGAACACTGGGTGGGAACGTTGCACACCATCAGTTACGCCAGTTGTCACTTTTGCATGGTCAGACTCCTACCTGGGAAGCGTGAGTGGCGCTGCGACGTCCGTGCCCATCGGTTGACACAAGTGTGTCCAAAATGGTCGAGCCGGCCAGTACGACAGCAGTCAGTATTACAACAGCATTAACTGAACGTTCACTACGATCAAGTGACACGTCTGACAGTGGATTGTACAGCTAGACCAGTTAGAGAGGTGCCGCATCGTTGGCGGCATTGGGTACAGGAAGGCACGCATTCACGACATGTAGGAGCTGGACGTCCGACACGCAACACAGGGAGGGAGGAGCAACGGATTGTCTGTCACTCGCGAACAGATCCAACGGTTACGATAGGGGCCATTCCGCGGGCTGTCTTGCCTTCTCTGTAGCTTCCCTTAAGTGCTAGTACCGTTATCAAATGGTTACATGACGCAGAGCTCGCTGCACGGCGATCTTTACGAAGCCTGCCACTCATACCCCCCAACCCCCCCCCCACCCAAACGGCGTCGCGGCCGACTCACCTGGTGTCGGCAACGACGGAAACGGAACCTTATAGAGTGACAGCTGAACAGTTTTAGAGGCCTGCTTCTGCGTTGGAAGCGACGACTGCTGGGTTCGTGTGCGGAGACACAGTGGAGAGCACCTCGATGAGCGGTTTGTGGTCTCCCATCGCATATCCCGCCAGCCTTCTGTGATGATATGGGGAGCGATATTCTATGGTGCCCTTTCACTATTCGCTTTCGTAACGGGCTCCCACCCATCTCCATGCCTTATTTCAATAGGACAACGTTCTTCCTCATACCGCTGCTACCTCCGGAGCGCGCCTTGCGGCTGTGATGACCAGCCACATTGCCCGATCTCTCCCCGATCGAGTATGTGAGTGGTGACGCGAACTGAGTCATCAGGACTCTACCTCCATTACTGGTCTGTAGACTCTGCACAGTCACGTGCAAGCAGCATGGAATAGAGTATCACAGGACAACATCCGAGAACTGTACAACACATGGCGCGACGTCTGTATGCTTGTATTCACATCCATGGGAGCCCTACTAACAGGTATCTTTCGTCACTGCGTTCCGCCATAAATTCTGATGGTTCTAAGTTGAAAATATAATAATTTCTTATGTATGGAATCATCTATCTACTTGCCAACGATGATCACAATCAATCTTGTCTTTCTCGGTGCAGCTCTTTCCGGCCATTCCTTGCACATATGGGTGCCGGCTTAGCGGAAGTGCTGGAATGTTAAGAGTGTCTAAATTTTAGTATAAACACTTAGGGACTGTACTCTATTAAATCAAAAGATACATTCATTTTTACTGAAAACTCAGTCCTTGAGTGTGCTGTATGTGTGTGGGTGTTATGTTGACGAATTGCGCAATGGATTGATCTGACAAGTACCCTTTGGCTCCTGCAAGAAGTAATTTCCACCGGCTGCGCGGGATTAGCCATGCGGTCTGAGGCGCTGCAGTCATGTACTGTGTGGCTGGTCCCGGCGGAGGTTCGAGTCCTTCCTCGGGCATGGATGTGTGTGTTTGTTCTTAGGATAATTTAGGTTACGTAGTGTGTAAGCTTAGGGACTGATGACCTTAGCAGTTAAGTCCCATAAAATTGCACACACATTTGAAAATTGTTTTGAACAGTTTCCATCCCACACTACTACAGAAGTCAGACGTTCCTAACGTACCAAAAAGAAATGCCTGAAAAACTATCGGCAATAAATATCTTCTAGAGTCGTTTGCTGTAAGGAAAAGACACAAAAATATTCCATTTTCTTATGTAACTAGTAGTATGCTTGGGTACTGGAGTATTGCTAGTTACTGTAAGGAAAACATTAAATGAACAGAAAATATTATTTATTGCAAAATCTGAGAAAATCAAGTGAAATTTTATTTATAAACTGATACACAAATTTCTGGGTTCTTTGCGGAATAGGAGGTTACCTCTTATGGATAGGAATTTTATTAATGAAATTTATATACAAGGTATGGGAAAGCTCTTTTATCCCTTTTCATTAAGAATGTTATTTACTAGGCAGAATGGCTGAGAGCCGCGCCTACTCAACTTGAATAATTATCCAATTGATTTTTCTAAGTACGGTCGAGGCTGTCACGTGAAAAATGAAATGGAGTGACGTGAATGAAGTATGTTATTTCTAATGGGGGAAAGATGGTGCTCACCTACGCTGTAGTGCACAATACCGTGAGCTGCGACGACTGCTGCCTGCGCCGTTCGCCACTGAAAAATAACAAAACTAACTCTTTCAATCTGGATTGACTGTCGCCAATCGAACTCTCACTACGCCTTGATGAAGTCAAGGACTCCTATCTGCCCGTAGTCTAACTACTGGCGTGGTACACCGGTCAGATAACCAGTCCACCATGATGCCACTCAGTGTTTACTCGCAGGTGCAAACTAACACTCTGTGTTCACACCGCATATTAAGTGTCGTGGCCAACACAGTGAACAAACGTTTAATCATGAGTGACTCAATATAGAGTATCACTCCGATTCATTAGCGTCAGAGGTGCTCTCTCAGTGCAGTACTGAGTAGAGAATTTGTTCCTCACTCTCTGTGTACATACATGAGCGCACTTGCTCCCGCTATGTGCTCCCGCTTCAATAGCATCACCGGAACGACTCCTCTCCACGCAAATGCGAAAGGGTATATCATCCGCTGTCTTTCCCTCACTCTTCCGGCTCATTGCATCAGAAATAGTCTGCCAATCAGCATTACTCTTACAAACGGGAGAATGGCGCTCCGTTTAAGCCGACCAGTCTGGAAGTATATAACATCTGCATTAGGCATTTACAGTCCACCTGTGAGAACTCTGAAACTGTGCACTAGGTCCATCAAAAAATGCTTATGCTGGGGCTCTCCCAAACAATACGGTGGGTTTTGCTTTTAAAGTGAACACGCAGGCCATTATCCCTATTCTCTGGCAAAAACTGTTTTGGTCCGTGGGCATTTGGCCGGCTGGCGCAACTGTGTGCTAACTCACCCTCCTACAGACTTTCCAGCAGGCTTGTTGCCTCCGCCAAACAAAAACTCCTGTGGCCATCATGTCTTGAATGTTTGTGTATACCAGCCTCGACTTTTTAATCTCGGTGCGCACTTGCGATTTATTTATTAGATTTGCATATTGATTAAATGGAAGTATGTAAAATTTACTCTAACGAGTTTGGGCTCGAATGAAACGTCTTCATATGCAGAATACAATGGTGAGTTCGGAATATGTAAGAAATGGTCAGGAGACCACGCCACCTTACAGTGCATATTAGTATCACTTGACATTCACTGTGAAATATGTCCCAAAGTTTTAGTTGTCACCATGATGATACGCGATGCCAGTATGCTTTATCAAACAACAGCCTTACAAGCATTTCATAGGTCCTGCCATGTTTCTGATTGTAGCATAATGTACTCCAGGAAGGCGTCTCCAGCTTCAGCACCAGCAGTTTGAGATGTCCTCATGTTCTCTCCTCCTATGTCCTCTTCTTCATCAGTTTCATCATAACTATCCTCTGAGCTTATGATTACCTCTTTTCTGCTGAAGTGTGGTCATAAATAGTTGCTCGTCCAACACTGTTGCGAGCAGCAGTGGTTTCTGTGAAGAACCTCAGTTCAGTTTACATCTAATATTGAGTTTCTGCTTGAGGTCTAGCATAACGTGTTTCCCTTTAGAAGCCATGATAATGATCCGTAAGGAAAGCCACAATTTCAAAGTAGACAGGAATGTTGAACATTATAATTAACTAACAATATTGTTGCGGACGGAATTTCATTATTTTAGGTGCCATTCAGGTTGAACGACTAGAAGCTGGAAGTGTGCCGGATTACTGACAGGCCGGACTACTGAGGGCCGTATGAGCGAGAGTTTAGTGCATATGCTATGTATGATGTTTCTACTTAGGCTGCCATGAAACATCAGAAAAGAAAGAGAGGGATCAGCCGCACACAGATTAATAAAAAACATAAAATACATATTATTTGCTAACTGAAGAAAATTTAACAAGCCAAGATCGCCACAAAACCACTCATTGGATGACCGATTTCGACAGAGCTGTGGTATCATCGGATCTTATTTTGAATTTTTACAACATATTATCCATCAATCTTACAAGTCGCTTCACGTTGCACATATACACCACACTATCATGAAGATCGCTACACATCGGCATGTTAAATATAAAAGTACTATGTTAGCAAGGGAATGACTACACGTCAGCGTGTCAAATGTAAAAGTACTACATGAGCATGAAGATCACTACACATTGGCAAGTTAAATGTACATATTCCATTTCCTTTTGACTTACCGTTGTGAAATGATCTTTATAGTAACGTAGTACTGTTACATTTGACATAGTGATGTGTAGCGATCTTCATGAAAGTGGGCGTACATGTGCAATGTGAAGCGGCTTGTAACAGTGATAGGTAATATTTTGTAAATCACAAAAGCATAAGGTCCGAAGATGACAGCACAGCTCTGTCGAAATCGGTCATCCAATAAAATGCTTCTAGCTATCTTTGCCCGTGAAGTTTTATTCAGTCACTATACACTGCAGATTAGCCTCAGACTGACCATCTGAGGAATACACTGCTGGACATTAAAATTGCTACACCACGAAGGTGACGTGCTACAGACGCGAAATTTAACCGACAGTAAGAAGATGCTGTGATATGCAAATGATTAGCTTTTCAGAGCATTCACACAAGGTTGGCGCCGGTGACCACACCTACAACGTGCTGACATGAGGAAAGTTTCCAACCGATTTCTCATACACAAACAGCAGTTGACCGGCGTTACCTGGTGAAACGTTGTTGTGATATCTCGTGTAAGGAGGAGAAATGTGTACCATCAAGTTTCCGACTTAGATAAAGGTCGGATTGCAGCCTATCGTGGCTGCGGTTTATCGTACCGCGACATTGCTGCTCGCCTTGGTCGAGATCCAATGACTGTTAGCAGAATATGGAATCGGTGGGTTCAGCAGGGTAATAAGGAACGCCGCGCTGGATACCAACGGACTCGTATCACTAGCAGTTGAGTCGACAGGCATCTTATCCGCATGGCTCTAACGGATCGTGCAGTCACGTCTCGATCCGTGAGTCAACAGATGGGGACCTTTGCAAGACAACAACCATCTGCAGGAACAGTTCGACGACATTTGCAGCAGCATGGACTGTCAGCGCGGAGACCGTGGCTGCGGTTACCCTTGACGCTGCATCACAGACAGGAGCGCCTGCAATGGTGTACTCAACGACGAACCTGGGTGCACGAATGGCAAAACATCATTTTGTCGAATGAAATCAGGTTCTGTGTACAGCGTCTTGATGGTCGCATCCGTGTTTGGCGACATCGCGGTAAACGCACATTGGAAGCGTGTATTCGTCATCGCCATACTGGCGTGTCACCCGGAGTGATGGTATGGGGTGCCATTGGTTACACGTCTCGGTCACCTCTTGTTGGCATTCACGACACTTTGAACAGTGGACGTTACATTTCATATGTGTTACTACCAGTGGCTCTACCCTTCATTCGATCCCTGCGAAACCCTACTTTCAGCAGGATAATGCACGGCCGCATGTTGCAGGTCCTGTACGGGCCTTTCTGGATACAGAAAATCTTCTACTGCTGCCCTGGCCAGCACATTCTCCATATCTCTCACCAATTGAAAATGTCTGGTCAATGGTGGCCGAGCAACTGGCTCGTCACAATACGCCAGTCACTACTCTTGATGAACTGCGGTATCATGTTGAAGCTGCCTGGGCAGCTGTACCTGTACACGCCACCCAAGCTCTGTTTGACTCAATGCCCAGGCGTATCAAGGCCGTTATTACGGCCAGAGGTGGTTGTTGTGGGTACTGATTTCTCAGGATCTATGCACCCAAATTGCGTGAAAATGTAATCACATGTCAGTTCTAGTGTAATATATTTGTCGAATGAATACCATTTATCGTCTGCATTTCTTCTTGGTGTAGCAATTTTAATGGCCAGTAGTGTATATACCATATTATTTGTTCGCACTATCTGGCGTTGCAGAGACGAGAGAAATATGAGTTCCGTAGTCCACGTTTTGCGACCCTACACTAGAAGGCAGTTTTATCTTTGTCGTTCAACTGGCAGAGCCCACTTTGGGAGTGCTTAAGAGCGGCGGAAGGCTGTTGTGTGGCGTCGCACAGAGGTGCACACCTCGGCACGGTCGATAGTCGTAAGGCGAGCCGCGGTGGCCGACCCGGAATCGCCGGGCGGACGAAGCCGCTGCCGCCGCCGCTTCAGGACGCCGCGTTCTCGCTCTTTTACTGCCCCCTGCAGCCCGGACGATAAAACAGTGCACTCTCTTGAACGGTTACTGCGTTTGGGTCAACGACGTGCCCTCCCACACACTCTAGTCCTCGGCTTGCCTTAACACGGTTACGTCCCTTCGAAACGAGCGCTAAAACTCGGACAGGTTGGTCAGATAATTCAGTAGAGGCTCGAAAGTATACTGTTGCTCGTAATATAGAGCGTTCCTGGAGCTATAAATATACAGGCTGTAACAAAAAGGTACGGTCAAACTTTCAGGACACATTCCTCACACACAGAGAAGATGAAAATATGTTCTGTGTACATGTGGTCAGAAACGCTTTATTTTCATGTTTGAGCTCAACTCCCGTTGTTTTTGTTGTTATGGTCTTCAGTCCGACGACTGGTTAGCTGCTGTTCTATACTGCACAATCCTCTGAATTTCTGCATAGGCACTGCAACCTATATCCTTTTGATCCTGATAACTGAGGTGAAGACGTGCTCTCCTCAGTTTTACCTCTTCCCCTCTCCCGTTCCCTTCATCACCACACTAACGATTTCTTGGTGCCTCTGGCGTGCCACAGGGGTGTGTTATGGGACCATTGCTCTTTACAATATATATAAATGACCTAGTAGATAGTGTCGGAAGTTCCATGCGGCTATTCGTGGGTGATGCTGTAGTATACAGAGAAGCTGCAGCATTATAAAATTACAGCGAAATGCAGGAACATCTGCGGCGGATAGGCACTTGGTGCAGGGAGTGGCAACTGACCCTTAACATAGACAAACGTAATGTATTGCAAATACATAGAAAGACGGATCCTGTATCGTATTATTATATGATAGCGGAACAAACACTGGTAGCAGTTACTTCTGTAAAATATCTGAGAGTATGCGTGCGGAACGATTTGAAGTGGAATGATCGTATAAAGGTAAGGGGGTGTCAGGTTGAGATTTATTGGGAGAGTCCTTAGAAAATGTAGTCCATCAACAGAGGAGGTGGCTTACAAAACACTCGTTCGACCTATACTTGAGTATTGCTCATCAGTGTGGGATCCGTACCAGGTCGGGTTGACAGATGAGATAGAGAAGATCCAAAGAAAAGCGGCGCGTTTCGTCACAGGGTTGTTTGGTAAGCGTGATAGCGTTACGAAGATGTTTAGCAAACTCAAGTGGCAGACTCTGCAAGAGAGGCGCTCTGCATCGCGGTGTAGTTTGATGTCCAGGTTTCGAGAGGGTGCGTTTCTGGATGAGGTATCGAATATATTGCTTTCGCCTACTTATACCTCCCGAGGAGATCACGAATGTAAAATTAGAGATATTCGAGGGCGCACGGAGGCTTTCCGGCAGTCGTTCTTTCCGTGAACCATACGCGACTGGAACAGGAAAGGGAGGTAATGCAGTGGCATGTAAAGTGCCCTACACCACACACCGTTGGGTGGCTTGCGGAGTATAAATGTAGATGTAGGATGTGTCCTATCGATTGGTCCCTTCTTTTAGTCAATTTCTTCCATGGATCTCTTTTGTCACCACTTCGGTTCGGTATCTCCTCATTAGCAATCCAGTTTACCCATCTAATCATCATTCTCCTTTAGCATTGCATTTTAAAAGCCTGGTGTATTTTCAGTATCCCTCGGGCATGGGTGTTTTGTTGTTCTTAGCTTAAGTTAGTTTAAGTAGTGTGTAAGTCTAGGGACCGATGACCTCAGCAGTTTGGTCCCTTAGGAATTCACACACATTTGAACATTTTATATGTTCATTAGCAAAGATCAGACCCAGTTACCAGCCAACAGTGGGGCATACAGAATTACTTGTTCTGACTGCGATAAGTTTTAGACTGGTCAGTCAGGCAAACACATAGCAGTTAGGCTGGCTGAATAGAAACGTAGCTGAAGGTTGCAGAATTCTGACCCCACAGTTGCTGAGCATGTATTGAGTGAGGGCCGCAACTACCAGTCTGTCTCATGTCCTTCACTTAGCAAACAAAGGCCAAAAACTCAATCTGTTTGGCAGCCCTGGAAATCAACAAACATCTAGCCCACAGTCTTGGTCTAATCTTAAAAGACCAAAAACAGATTTATACTTCCCCTTCTCTGAATTTCACCTAACCCTCTCTGTTTTCCACTATTTTCCTCGCTGTCAGTTCCTGCAGATTCCTCCATTTTCCTACATTTATCGATTTATTTTATTCAGATTGCCTATGTACTCCACATATTCTGTAGTTACAATTGTTATTTCTTGGTTCATAAAGTACTAATTTATTCCATTTGGTTCATTTAATTAATGTAAACTGTTATATAGGCATGATTTTCGAGTATAATGTTAATGTTTTTTTCTGTTTTCTCCCTTTGCATTTAGCCGTCCTTCATCTTTGTACCCTTTAAATTCCAGTACCAACACACTCTCAAAGACGAAGTTTACTGTGTGTTCTCTCATACTCCCACATTTCCTGCACGCATTCATTTCTATTTATCTTACAGAGATTGCTTATGTAATCCATATATTGCGTTGTTAAAACTACTAATTTTTTTCTTTTAACTGGTTTCTGTATCACTTTCTTTGATTAGAACCTCTTGCACTAATCTTGTCAAGTACTAATTTTATTTTATTTTTTTGGGTTTGTTTATTAACATAAACTGTCATTAGGCACGGTTATTGAGTTTAGTGCTAAAGTTTTACCTGTTTGCCCAGTTTATTTATGGGGTTCAACCTTCTATTTTGAATTGCATTGCCACCACATTGTCAAACGTGGCATATTTCTGAGTGTTCATGTCTCAGTATAGATGTGTAACATACACTCCTGGAAATGGAAAAAGAACACATTGACACCGGTGTGTCAGACCCACCATACTTGCTCCGGACACTGCGAGAGGGCTGTACAAGCAATGATCACACGCACGGCACAGCGGACACACCAGGAACCGCGGTGTTGGCCGTCGAATGGCGCTAGCTGCGCAGCATTTGTGCACCGCCGCCGTCAGTGTCAGCCAGTTTGCCGTGGCATACGGAGCTCCATCGCAGTCTTTAACACTGGTAGCATGCCGTGACAGCGTGGACGTGAACCGTATGTGCAGTTGACGGACTTTGAGCGAGGGCGTATAGTGGGCATGCGGGAGGCCGGGTGGACGTACCGCCGAATTGCTCAACACGTGGGGCGTGAGGTCTCCACAGTACATCGATGTTGTCGCCAGTGGTCGGCGGAAGGTGCACGTGCCCGTCGACCTGGGACCGGACCGCAGCGACGCACGGATGCACGCCAAGACCGTAGGATCCTACGCAGTGCCGTAGGGGACCGCACCGCCACTTCCCAGCAAATTAGGGACACTGTTGCTCCTGGGGTATCGGCGAGGACCATTCGCAACCGTCTCCATGAAGCTGGGCTACGGTCCCGCACACCGTTAGGCCGTCTTCCGCTCACGCCCCAACATCGTGCAGCCCGCCTCCAGTGGTGTCGCAACAGGCGTGAATGGAGGGACGAATGGAGACGTGTCGTCTTCAGCGATGAGAGTCGCTTCTGCCTTGGTGCCAATGATGGTCGTATGCGTGTTTGGCGCCGTGCAGGTAAGCGCCACAATCAGGACTGCATACGACCGAGGCACACAGGGCCAACAACCGGCATCATGGTGTGGGGAGCGATCTCCTACACTGGCCGTACACCACTGGTGGCCGTCGAGGGGACACTGAATAGTGCACGGTACATCCAAACCGTCATCGAACCCATCGTTCTACCATTCCTAGACCGGCAAGGGAACTTGCTGTTCCAACAGGACAATGCACGTCCGCATGTATCCCGTGCCACCCAACGTGCTCTAGAAGGTGTAAGTCAACTACCCTGGCCAGCAAGATCTCCGGATCTGTCCCCCATTGAGCATGTTTGGGACTGGATGAAGCGTCGTCTCACGCGGTCTGCACGTCCAGCACGAACGCTGGTCCAACTGAGGCGCCAGGTGGAAATGGCATGGCAAGCCGTTCCACAGGACTACATCCAGCATCTCTACGATCGTCTCCATGGGAGAATAGCAGCCTGCATTGCTGCGAAAGGTGGATATACACTGTACTAGTGCCGACATTGTGCATGCTCTGTTGCCTGTGTCTATGTGCCTGTGGTTCTGTCAGTGTGATCATGTGATGTATCTGACCCCAGGAATGTGTCAATAAAGTTTCCCCTTCCTGGGACAATGAATTCACGGTGTTCTTATTTCAATTTCCAGGAGTGTATTTTTCTGTGTTTTTTACAAACATTGTTAACTTCTTTGGGGATGATAGTTAAAGTCTGATGATGGCCTTGTGAGCCGAAAACCGGCTAACGCAATAAATCAATCCTCTAAAACATAAGCAATATAGTGCTTTTCATTTATTACAATGTTGTTCTACAAAGAACCAAAGGGAGAATCAGTTAACATGATTTTCTCTCTTCTCTAATTCAGACATCGTCAGTTACTTTCTGCCCAAATAGCAGCCCACATCGACTTTTAGTGCTTTCTTCTAAGCCATTTCCCTCAGCATCTCGTGATACAATTCGACTAACTCTATTACATCTGTTTTACTTTTGTTGATGTTAATTTTGTAATCGGTTTTCGAGACATAATCCATTCCTTAAAACTGATCGTCCATGTCCACTGACATCTCTGACAGAATTACCCTGCCATCGACAAAATTTTTATTTCTTCTCCTGACCTTTAACCCTCTTTCCAATTTTCTCCTTGATTTCTTTTCCACTTTTTCAACTTATAGATTGAATAACGTCGGGCATAGGCTGTAGCGCTCTCTGACTCTCTTCACAACTCCTGCTGCCATTTGATGTCATACGACTCTTATAACGGCATTCCCTTTTCTGTGCCGGTCTACAGCTCTTAATGCTAGATTAAGCACGCGAAACATACAAGAAGAGAACGTGCTAATATACCACAAGAAACTCTTTCTTACACGAAATGCTCGAAATGATCTCTTAGTCACGGCTAATGAAGTTGAAATTCTAAGTGGCTCAAATGGCTCTAAGCTTTATGCGACTTAACTTCTGAGGTCATCAGTCGCCTAGAACTTAGAACTAAATAAACCTAACTAACCTAAGGACATCACACACATCCATACCCGAGGCAGGATTCGAACCTGCGACCGTAGCGGTCACTCGGTTCCAGACTGTAGCGCCTAGAACCGCACGGCCACTTCGGCCGGCGGAAATTCTTAAACTGAACATCAGTATTTTGTGTTCATTTCATCATTAATAACCTAATGTGAGATGTTATTGAAGTCATGTGACTCACCCCACTGCCTTATTTCCATGTAACATCAACTTTGTAACTACGCATTACAGACTCATTACTAGTCGTCCTTACGGACTGACCGTCCGGTGCAGTGCAGCGGAAGTGTACACTAATAAGATAAGTGGCGATGAGTTCAGTGTTGCTTGTATCGGGAGAGGTTTTCATAAAGAAGATACCTCGACAGAAGGATGTTTGAAACAAGTGTTTACCGTGCTAGGGTGCATCGGACCTTTAAGTCTACTACTTCACTACTGATAAAGGACTGATTTAAAGCAGCAGTAGGTGGCATGTCTTCATGCGTTTGACTATGACCCTAGTGTCTGCTTAAGACAAATTGCTGTACTTGTGGAAATACGTTTAACAAGTATGGAACAGTTAAAAAGTGTAAACTTTCGCATTGTGTATAATTATATGACAGTTCTCAATGTTTTGTGTTGCCACATTCACGATTCAGGCAACCACACAAATTTTTAATTTATTGGTTGATTTAACATTTTTACAATTTGCTATTTACAATGAAGATGAGTAGATTTTGAAGCAGTGTACCATCATCATAAAAAATTGGGACTATGATCTACTCACCATTACAATTTAACACACGTAGTAAAATATTTACTACCCCTTTGTGGCCCAAAAAGTTGAAATTATTCATTTAGCGTCACGTTATCCTAATCGAACTACTGACTTGGAGCTCGGAAAACGGAACTTTGAGAGGGCAGGATTCGTCTTCGCTAACATATAGAGCCAGCTAGTCATTGACGACATTCCATTGATTGGTGAATTCATTGTGGCAACAGATAGCAGACCCGACATCATAGAGGCTAGGACATCGAAAAATGACGCTACTTGATGCTTAGATCATGTATGTGAATCACAATATTTTTTGCAAATTATATACTGCGAGGTTGTCGAGTGTTGCGGTGTGCGACGATGTAAACTGTGGAGATTATTACGAGAGGTGTTTCAGCCACCACCTGTTGTGATTAAACAGTCTTATGACTAAATTTGTTAGTACAGTTATCTTCGGGTCTTCGAGCGTCATATTTTTCGAAACAAGTTTTGTACGATGGCTGTTGTCCCAGTGTCGGCGCATACTTATTTAAACTGTCGTGTGGCATTTGTGATGTATATTTTTCATCATGCAAAGCAACTAGCCAACACATATAATCACGCAAGAGCCAAGAAGAGGTTTCGCTCGTCAAGACGATTAGTTGACGTGCCAAGGAAGTTCTTTGTTTGATAAACGATTATGGTGCTATATGGATAAATGAAGAACGTTCCTAAGATTATCCAAACCGAGAAACACGTGACTGCTATACTAGTCATCAATAATGTAAAGGAAGGAGTTCAAAGTCCATGAACACAAGATGATTAAACTCTGTGTGTCGTTCATTTGGTTTTCTGCGTTCTGTAAATTTTCTAAAATGTTTGATTTACCGATGATTTTATGAAAAACGTTGTATAGGAATGTATAAATAATTTTGGAAGTGCTGTTTTAATTGAATAATTACTAAATTTAAAATTGCAAAATATGTGACATCACAGAAGGGCGGGGAAGTGGGGGGTCACATCAATGTGACCATCTGTCACAAGGATGGGGGGTGGGGGGAGGGCGCCAAAAATCATAAAATTCGTGTGACTTTATTTATGGATGGCCCCTTTGTGGATTGTATTCTTCATTGACAACAGTTCCTATTGTTGAGATCATCATCTCGTTGATATAATACCGTCAATGTAATTGTTGCTCGTAAGGAAAGTTTCATGACATAAGATGCATCAACGTTCTCACTGAAAATTACACTCCGTATGTAATGAAAGAAGGGTGTATACGTGGAAGAGACCTGGGGACATCAGAAGGTTTGAGACTAATAATAAAATGGGAAGAAAGAGATTTCGAAACCATTTCCAGGGTTAGATGTGGACTCTGACCACAAATTATTGGTTACGGACTGTAGATTAAAACTAAAGAAATTGGAATAAGGTAGGAAATTTAGGAGATCGGACCTGGATAACTTGAAAGAAGCAGAGGTTTTTGAGAATTTCAAAGGGAGCGTTAGGCATTGATTGACTAGAACAGGGAAAAGGAATACAGTAGAAGAAGAATAGGTAACCTTGAGAAAAGAAATAGTGAAGGCAGCAGAGGATCGCATATACTGAATTTAACTGATGAATGGACAAAATATAAAAACGCAGCAAATGGAACATGCGAAAGGAAATACAAACGTCTGAAATATAAGATTGACAGGAAGGCAGAATGGCTAACCAGGAATGGCTAGAAGACAAATATAAGAACTTAAAGCATATTTCACAAGGGGAAGATAGATGATGGGAAAATTAAAGATGCCTAAGAAGAAAAAGAGAAGCAGCTGTATTAATATCAAGAGCTTAGATCGAAAACCAACTCTAAGTAAAGAAGGTGAAGCTGAAAGGCGGAAGAAGTATGCACAAGGTCGATACAATGGAGATGAACTTGAAGGCTCTATTATAGAAACGGAAGAGGACGTAGATGACGATGAGTGCAGATACGATACGGCGAGAAAAATTTGACAGGGCATAGAAAGTCGTAAGTCTAAACAAGTCCCAGCGATAGACGACAATCCTCCAGAATTGCTGATAGCCTTTGGTGAGCCAACTGTGACAAAACTCTTCCATGTGATGTGCAAGATCTGTGACACAGGCGAAATGCCCACGGACTTCAAGAAGAATTGTAATAATTACAGTTCCAAAGAAAGCAGGTGCGGACAGATATTAACGAACTATCAGTTTAATAGGTCATAGTTGCAACAAAATACTGTCACGATTTCTTTACAGAAGAATGGAAAAACTGGTAGAAGTCGGCCTCGGAGAAGATCAGTTTGGATTCAGTAAAAATGTAGGGACACGAAATGCAATACTGACACTACAATTTATCTTAGAAAATTGGTTAAGGGAAAACAAATCTACGTTTATAGCGTTTGTAGAAGGAAACAAGGGTTTTGGCAATGTTGACATGAATACTCTCTTTGAAATTCTGAGGTAGCAGGGGTAAATTAGAAAACTAAGGCCTATTTACAAAATGTGCAGAAACCAGAAACCAGGCGGCAGCTATAAAGGTCGAGAGACAGCAGTGGAAGCAGTGGTTGAGAAGGAAGTGAGACAGAGTTGTAGCCTATCCCCGATGTTATTCAGTATGTACATTTGGAATGGGAATTAAAGTTCAGGGGAAGAAATAAAAACTTTTGAGGTTTGCCAAAGATATTGTAATTCTACCAGAGATAGCAAAGAACTTGGCAGAGCAGTTGGACGGAATGGGCAATGTCTTGAAATGAGGATTTAAAATGAATGAACAAAAGCAGAACAAGGATAATAGAATGCAGTGGAATTAAATCAGGTGATGCTGAGGGATTTAGATTAGGATATGAAAGACTTAAAGTAGTAAATGAGTATTGTTACGTAGACAGCAAAAATAACTAAGGATGGCTGATGTAGAGAGGATATGAATTGTAGACTGGCGGTGGCAAGAAAAGAGTTTCTGAAGAAGAAAAATTTTTAACATCGAAAATAGGCTTAAGTGTTAGGAAGTCTTTTCTGAAGGTATTTGTATGGAATGTAGCTATGTATAGAAGTGAAAGATGAACGATAAACAGTTTAGACGAGGAGTGAATAGAAGCTTTCGAAATGTGGTGATATAGAATAATGCTGAGTATTAAATGGGTAGATCACGTAGTTAATGAGGAGGTGCTAAGCAGAACTGGAGATAAAAGAAATTTGTGACACAAACTGACTAGAAGCAGAGTTTCGGTTGATAGGACGCATTGTGAGACATCAAGGGATTGCCAGTTTAGTACTGGAGCGAAATGTAGGGGGTAAAAATTGTAGAGGGAGACCAAGTGATGAATACATTAAGTAGATTCAGAAGGATATAGGTTGCAGTAGTCATTTGAAAATGAAGAGCTTGCACAGTATATAGTAGTATGGAGAGGTGCATCAAAAAGTTCTCGGGCTGAAGAGTAACAACAATGTAAAGACACTAGCAAGCTACCTAGCAGATGGCATTATCTGACGAGCCTTAGCTCCTAGAACTTTCTTTCGTTTCGCGTCTTTCAGGAGGATTGGGGCACTGTCATGTTTCCTCGACAACGCTGGTCAGTAGCGCGCGCGCGATGTCAATAGTGAGGTGAGGGTTGATCTACTGCGCATCTGGTGGAAGAGTCGGTAGGCAGAGTGAATGGTTTGGATTAGTCAGTTTTAATCAACTTGAATGAGTGGAATAGGATTAGGCACGTTCTCCTGTTGGAAACTGAATAAACCAAGTAAATTAGCACACTCTTTTACTGCAGAGGACCTTTACCATAATTTGTGATTCATTGTTGTTGTGGATAATTACAGACACGTTATGCACAGTTCGTTTTCCATTTCCCATTATCATTCGAATTCTGATGTAGGTCTTTTCCCTTACAGGTCCAATAACCGAAAACTTGTGAATATAGAATTACTTAGGGAGATCTTACTCGTATATGTACCTGATGCCAATGAGCTTCCTGTTAGGCGTAGATTTGTTAGTGTTATGCCGACCACATGATAACCCCAATTCCTGAAATTTATTGGCAAAAAAAAGTTGTAATCCATACAGCAGCTTCCATCCTTTCAGCAGTTCAAGTTGTCATTTTTTAAATAAATGATATCTTAGTAATTATTCGAAAAATTTCGGAAACATTAAAATTAAGACTATTAATGCAATTAAACGACAAGGTAAAAAAGGGAAAATATAAAATGATTCGAGATCATACAGAACGAAAGAATTTCCGATGCATGAAATAGTTAAAACCAAAGTTAAAATTTTGGGATGGCGTGTAATTCTGACATTTACATTTACAGCACATTAACAGACCTCTTAGCCAGCACCCAAGGCCCCCACGGCGTCTCAGAGTTGAGCCACGCAGTTGCGGCTGGGGGCACTGTTACTCACGCAGCACGAAGTGATGGTGGAGCTGCGTGGAGTTCTTTTGTCTGCCATTTGGTACTATCTTTCATTTAGTTACAGCATTTATACAAATACATGAAGATGTCTCTTCACCAACATCACCCAGGAAAAAGGTCTCCGTATTGAACGTCAAGTCCAACGTCCCCTTACGGTGCTATCTGTGTTAGTATTATTCGCATGAACATCACTCCTCGAGGAAACTCGATCTGTTCAGTCCATGGAATGACATGTAATATATGTTGGTTTTGTTCGTTGGCGTGCTGTGTGTGTTAATATTTGTTAGGTTACAAAACGATTACTCCCACTAGCTTTGTAAGTAAACAAATTTTGCATGATTTTGGAACAATATCCTGCCACGGTGAAACCTACTAAATTATTTAGAGATCTTACGGGCCTGTAAAAAAATAACATGCCTTAACATAATTATTAATCTTGTAACTACATATCTGTGCAATGAAACTAGCTTCTTTGAGTAAGTATTTGTTAATTTTGTACATAGTGCGTAATATTCGTGGTGTATCACTGTTGTACACACGTATTAATACAGTTTGAATTACTGCTCTGTATTTGTGTGATACTTTATATTACATTCATATTACATTTACAACGATGTGTTCATTTATGTTATTATTTTACAGAGATATGTACAGGTTTGATGTGGACTGTAGAACAATATCTATCCACGGTCTATTCTCATTACTTCTACTTTTAATAGTATTCATGCATAATGAGATATAAATTGCGATCTATGACTAATGTTCATGTTGCTTGTTGTGTTTTACGTCGTGTGTATTTTGTGCGTTTACGCTGTGTCATTGTTGTCACAGTCAATCGTTGCATCGTCAGTACTGGAGTTACTCGAAATCTGTATGCACCCTGCCGCTGTCTTCCGTGCCTCCTGTATTGATGTATGTGTTTATATAGGTCGTCTCCTGCTTTTGGGGTGTTGTTAACGATTGTGTTCAGTTGTGTCCATGTATCTGAGTTCATCATGCATCGTATCGTTATAACTCTCCCCTTCCAAACGAGAAGAGGAGCTGCATTGGTAAAGAAAATTATTCAAGAATGAAGATATGTTGTCTCATACTCCGCTGTCGGGATAACAGGCTCATAATTTGCAATTCGTGACCGCCTGAGTATTAATTATTACAGGTGTGCCAGTGTTATTCGTGCTTAGACATCGAATTTCGTAGTGAAATAATAACTGCAGGCTCTGAAAAAAGTTTGCTACCGTTAGTAGCGATCTGCATAAGATGTAGAAAATGACTGATAATTATTCGTCAGCAAGCTGTCACTGCGAAAAGCGTTACAAGTACTTCAGAGTTTGCCGGCTGTCAGAATAATGATTATTATTCTTAAAATAAACACATGTACACCATTTACAATTAATGCAATTATTATTAACAAAGAATTATAGATTTTTACATAAGCAATGGCCAAGACAGGAGAGAGTAGGCTAACTGAAGCAGAAGGAAAAAAAAGAATATATGAAGACAACTGATGAATAACTTACAAAAATTCAGAAATAACATTTTGTCGATTTTTATTACAATGAGTGATGTAGATAGGAAAAGAAATACGATGTATCGTTTCATAGCGTTGTTTCGGTAATATGTTATATGTTGTTACGTAAATGTCGGTATCTGATGCATTTCAAAAGCAAGTGTTTCCTCTACCCATCTACAGCCAGTATAATACTAGCACTTACAAGAGCGTTCCCTTTGCATATTAAATTTGTTTGAGTGTATACACAGGCCAACAATGGAAAAACTTTTTTGCTGATATACCTTATTGTTATGTTTCTTAGGGTAAGAAATCCAAATGTGGTACTTAAAAAACTGTATCACCCACCATTTCTTCACATTTTACAGCTAACGGATTTTTTAAAGAATTTAACACTTTTTATATAGTTAAAATAACTTAAAAAGGAGGTGTAATGAATGTAGATGACATTGGTAGTACTGCTGAAAAACATTTGCTGGCAAAAAGGGTCGATTCTATTTTTGTGTTAACAGACGGTGTATTGTTTACTGTCAACCTAACCTCACTTTCCCATTTCCTGTAAATGTGCTCAGTAAAATGTCTAATCGTGGTTGTAAAAACTGTGCTGACAGTTTTTGTTATATTTCTGGTGCATTTGTGATTAAAAAACACCATAGAAACATTACAGACTTTGCGAAAAAGCTTTTTCCATCATACTTTGGATCTAAACTTGGTGATCAAGACAAATCTTGGGCGGTGCATAAGGTACGTTGTGTGTGTGTGTGTGTGTGTGTGTGTGTGTGTGTGTGTTGAAGTTATGAGAAAATGATCCAAAAAGGAGGAAAAAGCCTTTTCGATTTACTATTCCTATGACATGGAGGGAGCCAAGAAATCATTCCGATGATTGCTACTTTTGCAGTGTTGATATTAATGGTCGTAATTCGAAAAACAAGAAGGTAATAAACCTGCTCTAACCTTCCGTCCGCCATCCGACCAGTAGGGTATGGTATAGATTTGCCGATTCCTGAACCACCAGATGATTTAAATTCTATTCCAACAGAAGTATTTTCTGATGCACAATGTCATTTATATGAACAATATGATGATGATGATGATGATGATGATGATGATGATGATGAATTCCATTATAATACAGAAAGTCTAGAGCCCAAATTGTGTACTCAGACCGATCTTAACGATTTGGTTAGGGATCTGGGCTTAATGACAGAAAAAGCTGAATTGCTTGGCTCTAGATTAAAAGAAAAGAACTTATTGGCAGCTGGAAGCAGCATTTACATATATAGAAAGACGGAGCAGCAAGTTTCCAAGTTTTTTTCAACAAGAAGGTGATTTAGTGTACTGTTCAGACATTTCCTGTCTGATGACTGAGTTTGGTATTGAATACAAAAAGGAAGACTGGAGGCTGTTTACTGATTCATCCAAAACTAGTTTAAAGGCTGTTTTATTGTACAATGGTAACATGTATGCATCTATACCTGTTGGACATTCTGTACATATGAAAGAAAGCTATGAAAACCAAGAAATAGTGCTAAATAAAACAGGCTATTCTGCTCATGGTTGGATAAGACGTGGCGATCTAAACGTAACGTGCATGCTTCTTGGATAGCAAGGTGGCTTTACCAAATTTCCGTGTTTCTTGTGTGAATGGGACTGTAGGGCTGGGGATCAACACTGGTGCAGAAAGAACTGGCCTGTGAGGGAGTCTGTAAAACCTGGTGAGAAGAACACTCTACGCAAAAACATTGTAGAACCAAAAAACGTACTCCTACCACCTCTACGTATAAAGTTAGGCCTAATGAAACAGTTTGTAAAGGATCTACCTAAAGATGAACCATGTTTTAAGTATCTCTGCCAAAAGTTTCCACACCTTACAGAAGCTAAACTAAAATAAAGCGTCTTTGTCTGACCTGACATTAGAAAATTGATGTTTTATGTTAACTTTGAACCCACAATGACCTTAAAAGAGAAAGAAGCATGGGTGTCATTCAAGCAAGTCGTTACAAAGTGCTTAGGACATGAAAAAGACCAAGAATATGTTTCTGTTATAGCTACTATGTTAAAGAATTTAAAACTTCAGGATGATTAATGAGCCTGAATGTTCACTTTTTGAACAGTCACCTTGACTACTTCCAGGAAAGTATGGGAGATGTTAGTGAGGAACAAGGAGAGCCTTTCCATCAGTATATTAAAGTGATGTAAAAACGATGCGAAGGCTGCTGGAACATCAACATGATGGGGACTATTGTTGGTCACTTCACCTAGAAGCTTAGCAAGCGATTCATCGTAGAAAACGTTACACACGAAGCTTCAAAGAAACCAGAGAAAGAAGATACAAACCAATTCCAGCTGCCAAGTGAAACCTCTATTAACACATACCATTGTTTTAAGTAGATTACAGTAAATACAAACCAAGCTTATATTGTAACAAAGCGTTTCATTAATTTCCCCGTTTACCGTATAGAGTAGGATTTTTATACTATATAATAAAAACCATATTTCTCGAAAACTATGTGCGACACAAAAGAACTAAGGCTATATCTGGATTCAGCTCATAAAAATCTACGAGGATCAGCTATCAAAGTAAAAAAGTTTTTCAAAAAAAATTTTCGTTGGCCTGTGATATTAATGTGGTGCCAATCATAACTGAATGCAGTAGTATTTTCACAACCCTGCTGTTCATCTCAACAAAGCAGAATAAATGAAATTATTATGAAATTTATAATGACTCAGAATGGATGTGTAAAGAGTTTTATCTTAGAGCATTTATCGTGTTTGCAATTTTGTAGACGTTATGGAGACTTTAATGTAAACGTGTCGGCTACAGTTGTACAATTACATGTAATACATTACCTTTTGTCCTGCAGTCTTTTAATTGCACAATTGCTTCCTTCGTTAAAACGTTAGAAAGTTTGGGAATTTGCTGAATGAGTATGCCTCCCCATGAATTCTATTATCCTATTATACTATTTAATTGTTACAGATCTTCACCTCATGGGGTTATTAATGAACTGGTTTCAACAATGGAATGTGGATTTTTATAGGAATTCTAAAATAGTGTTTCAGAAGGATAGTATGGTATCTATGGTAACAACTATGTTGTACTGTTGTCATAAATATGACTTATGTAGATAGAAAAATTAAATTCACGTAACAGAAATTTAGGGTAGTGTCAAAGAGTTTGCTGCTAGGTGCTACAATTGATTTTGCTCCAGTAATCGGTGATCGATTATGAAATAATATCACAGATGATTGTAATCAGACCACACGTAAGTAGAAACACCCACATATTAAATCAGTTCGCTCCGACATTTACCATCTCATACATAAATTCCTGTCACGGCAGCACAGATGCTTTTAGATGTCAGCAAACATGCAATGTTCTAGGTTCAGAATAACAGTGGGTGTTGACCTCATCGAACAGGCTTGCAAAACTGTTCCTTACTCTGACTAGTGATTCGAATCAGATGTCTTAACCTCCTTTTCAGACTCAGTGGAACGAGAGCAGAGTAGTCTTGTTAGAGGAGATCACAGACGAGTCTTGTTAGACGTTAAACGTCCTGTCGTCATAGCAAGAAACGATCCTGTAATTCTCCCGAAGTGAACAAATAAAATCTTTATAAGGAGTATCGATGGACAGTTGATCGTGTGTAACTATTCAGCGCAGTGATTAATTGGCAATGACATGATAGCGCGATAAGGGACGAAGCACTGAATCGTAATGCCTGCCCTAATGCTTCTTTGCTTGGATGGAGATCTGTATATGACCCTGGTTGACCGCGGCAACTAAAGAACACATTTTAAAAGATTATGAAGTGTCTGAGGTCCTATCTCAAGTGCTGGAGATAAGACGACAATAATCTGCGAGTGGGTGTCGTCAGCCATCCCTATAACAGGTAATGTGTGTTTAAGACTTCTTTTCGAAACGAGTGGAGGACATTAATACATAAGAACCACATATTGATGACGACATATGCCAGACAGCTGAAAAAAATCTCCTGATACGTGTCACTGGTAATCGGCGCAGCAATTTCGCTTGTGAGAACAGACATCGTTCAAGCCACAAGATGTGTCTGTTGGTATCCACTATGGGCGCTGATGACCACGCTGTTGAGCGCTCTATATGTACCACGATCATGAACCTCAAAATCAACTTCGATTATGTAAACATGCAGTCTGAAGCGACGAATAAAAATACGTGGCGCGTGGTATTAGCCGAGCGGTCTAAGGCGCTGCAGTCATGGACTGTGCGGCTGGTCCCGGCGGAGGTTCGAGTCCTCCCTCGGGCATGGGTGTGTGTGTTTGTGCTTAGGATAGTTTAGTTTAAGTAGTGTGTAAGCTTAGGGACTGCTGACCTTAGCAGTTAAGTCCCATAAGATTTCACACACACACACACACACACACACACACACACACACACACACACACACACACACACACACACGTCCCGAGGCAGGGATTCGAACTAACGCCTCCTTCTCACTAGGCAGGTGTGCTAACCACTATGCAACCCTGGCACAGTGGCTTTGCACAGCGGCCGGCCGGGGTGACCGAGCGGTACTAGGCACTACAGTCTGGAACCTCGCCACCGCTACGGTCGCAGGTTCGAATCCTGCCTCGGGCATGGATGTGTGCAATTTCCTTTGTTTAGTTAGGTTTAAGTAGTTTTAAGTTCTAGGGGACTTATGACTTCAGAAGTTAAGTCCCATAGTGCTCAGAGCCATTTGAACCATTTTCAAAGCTGTGCACACAGCGGCGTGGACAATACCACCACGCCTCCCCAATCAATCCAAATTTCCATTCACGTCTCACCCACTTGATATTCTCCCTAAACTCAACCAGCATTGCAGATGCTCCCTAACTGTATTGGAATAGCACCTCAGCGTCGAACGAAACTTATCATCCTACCTGAAACAGAGGCATAGGTGATTTAATCAGTTGAAATCAACCTGGTGTTGTTGCAAATGATCATTAGTCCGTTGAGTCTGGGCATACAATGAGGTGACAAAAATTCATGGTATAGCGATAGTAGTAGTATCGCGTCCACAAGGTATAAAAGGGCAGTGCAAGTGCATTGGCGGAGTTGTTTGTGGTCAGGTGCGTCATGTAAAAAGGTTTCAGACATAATTATGGCCGCTCGACGGGAAGTAATAGACTTGAACGCGGAATCGTAGCTGGAACTAGACGCATGGGACTTTCAGTTTCAGGAATCGTCAGAGAATTCAGTATTCCAAGACCTACAGTGTTAAGAGTTTGCCGAGAATATCAAATGCATGCGTTACCTCTCACCGCGGACAACGCAATGGCTGAAGACATTCACTTAACGACTGAGAGCAGCATTGTTTGCTTGGAGTAGCCAGTGCTAACAGACAACCAACATTGCTTGAAATATTCGCATATCCGTTAGGACAGTACAGCGAAATTTGGGTTAATGGGCTATGGTAGCAGTTGACCGATGTGAGTGCCTTTGCTAACAGCACGACCTGCAGTGCCTCTCCTGGGCTTGTGACCAGTTGGACCCTAGCACTCCGTCTTCAGGCCACAAGTGGTCTACCGGGACCATCCGTCCGCTGTGTCATCCTCAGCTGAGGATGCGGATAGGAGGGGCATGGGTCAGCACACCGCTCTCCCGGTCGTTATGATGGTATTCTTGACCGAATCCGCTACTATTCGGTCGAGTAGCTCCTCAATTGGCATCCGAAAACTGGCAACAGCGCATGGCGGCCTGGATGGTCACCCATCCAAGCGCCGACCACGCCCGACAGCGCTTAACTGCGGTGATCTTACGGGAACCGGTGTATCCACTGCGGCAAGGCCGTTGCCCAGTTGGAGCCTGGACGACTGCAAAACCATGGGCTCGTGAGACCAATCCCGATTTCAGTTGATGAGTGCTGATGGTGTGGCGCAGACCCCAAGTTGTCAACAAGGTACATTTCAAGCTAGTGGTGGCTCCATAATGGTGTAGGCTGTGTTTACATGAATGGAGTGAGTCCTCTGGTCCAACTGAACCGATTATTTACTGGAAATGGTTAAGTTCGGCTACTTGGAGAGCATTTGCAGCCGTTCAT
The DNA here is from genome assembly GCF_023864275.1 of Schistocerca cancellata. NCBI lineage: Eukaryota > Metazoa > Arthropoda > Insecta > Orthoptera > Acrididae > Schistocerca > Schistocerca cancellata. Next base: position 470,502,142 of record NC_064631.1, on the reverse strand, counting down.
GGACTTCATGTTAGCAAACTAGGATGGAGATTTTTTGGATGACAGAGCGCCGTGTCACTGGCCACACCTGTTCGTGATTGGTTTGAAGAACTTTGTTGACAATGCGAGGGAATGAGTTGACCACTCCGATCGCCCGACATGTATCCCATCGAACATTATGGGTCGTAATCGAGAGGTCAGATTGGCTCGAAATCGTACATAGGACGCACTTCTGCGGTTATGGATGGCTACAGAGGCAGCGGGCTCAATACTTCTCCAGGGGGCTACCAACGACTTGTTCAGTCCATGCCAAGTCGGGCTGCTGCACTACGCTGGAGGTCCGACATCAAAGAAAGAGGTATGCCATGATTTTTATAACCTTAGTGATAGGCTGCACCATATGTTTGAGACTTGAAAAGGTCTCTGGGACCGTCTTCATAAACGCTCGCAGCAGGTGGCCAGTGGATTGAGACAAGGCGGGCGGAGAGCGGAGGTGTGGGAATCGGAGGCGGGCTGCCGGCAGCGCAGACGTGCCTCTTGGGCAACGCCGCGGCTGCAGCGCGCCGCGCACCGCTCCGCTCTCAGGGTTGCGGCCCGCCGGGAGAAATACGATCCGCACGCGACACGTTTCCGTGCATACGCCGGTATCGACAGAGCGCTCCGATCACGAAGTCCCGCGCCGAAAGAAGTCGTCTTTGTTTTCGCAACTCACTCTTGTCAGGGGCCGCGGAGCCGACTGTCCCGGCTAGCGGTTTACAGCGACCGACTTGCCGCGGAGAGGGAAAGCAGGAAGCACTTGGCGCGCTCGTGTAGCGTCTGCCAGTCTCCGGCACAATTTGTAATGGACTGCTCGAGTGCTGTAGACAACGGTTGGCAACATATTATGCAAGTACTAGGAAATCAGAGGGAAATTTGCGGTAGCTACATTCACCTACTGAGGCCTTAAATGAGTGATTCGCTAGGAGCACTGCGTGTCAGCGCCCCCCCCCCCCCCCCCCCGTTAGGGAAGGATCACTGTGAAAATATTTGTATGTCCATCGTTGTAGTAAATTGTTACAGGGACTTCGGCTGTTCAGTATGAAATGAAATAAAAATTAAAACACCTGCAGTTGTCTCTTTTGCATTTAATTTATTTACGCGATCAGTTTCGGTGTTCCATTACACCATCTTCAGGCTCCTTGACCAACGTACTTTAGGAGGAATCCAGCGTCGTGTGCATTCATAATGGGAGCGAATATTAAATTACCAGTGTCTGTAGATCTCTGGCTTATACGAATCGTCAGTTGCAGAGTGAGGAGCGAGGTGGTACGTCGTGTAAGCCAGAGATCAGCAGACACCGTTATTTAACATTACCTCCTGTTACGACTGCACACGAGATTGGATCCCTCCCAGCGTACTGTAGCATCTTGGTGAACAAATACGTCAAGCTTAACAAGATCATTCGTAATACAATGCGGACGTGACTGCAGTATAACATCCAAACGCAAGTGCGATACGTGGAACACTCCTGTAACAGGCAAAGGTTAATCTCTAAGCAAGCGACAGCATGCGCTATTTAATGTGTTCCAAAACACCCCGCCTAAAAACGGTATTTTCCCGGGACTCACACACCCGGTTCTATTCTTATATTGTCTTACTGTAACTATCCGACCGTACATGGTGAAAATATGGGTACTACAGATTTTCCCCTGCTTAGGCAAATCGAGCATTACATGTGGTCAACGGTGCGCTTTAAGTGGCGTATGGAGGCACCAACTTAGTTCCCGTGCGGTTCTTGAGAAACCTGAAAAAAGAGGTTTTCACCATTTTCTCGCCGTGAGCTGCGGAGTTCTAAATAACTAAGGCTGCAAATTGCTCAAGTTTTAACGGTGTACTCTCTAGGCATTTATCTAGAAGTATCATCTACCCGCTTTCAAAAATATTTATCCGTTTTCTAGAAAAATCCCAAAAACATGGTTTTTGGTTACCAAAACCGAGTCGAGGATTCCAAGGCTGATATGCACAGCAAATGGCTCAAATTTGTACGATATATTCTTAAGACCCTGATCTCTAACAACATTGGAAATGTTCATGATTTTTTATCCACTTACGAGAAACAGATGTTCAAAATTACCCTACTTGTACACGTAAAATACACTTTTAAAATTCGGTGTGAGGTGGAAAGGTAGTTTATAAAGTGACATAGCAAGGAGAAATATGCTGTAAAGTATCTCCGTTCTCATCAGAAGGGTTCCAGGAACTGCATGTTGTAGCACTGAAGCATATGTAAATTTTTTGTGCACGCACAGTCTGGTCTGAGACGTAAAATTAGTTTTTCGTTGCTTCAGTTTACATAAGTAAACTACTAAAATTTTACTGCCCATAAAGTTCTTTTAATATGAGTGACATGCTCTGGTGTATTAGGGAAAAGAAGGGGACCATCAGCAAAATGTTCCTACTGGAGCACAAAAAAGGCTAATGTGCACCTGTTTAAAAGGCTGGGTGAAAATGGGGTACCAGTCGCCTTATTCTACCACCTTTAAAAATGTTCGCAAAAATTTTATCATAACAACATAGTCGCGCTTTTTTTTGCTGAGAATGAAGCAGACAGTGGCAGCTGGAAAGAGATGGGAAAGTAATTAATACAGTAAAATAGTATCCTTGTTATATAGAAAGAGCTAAGGAGACAAGGAAAGTACGGGAGAAAGAATGACAGTGGGACATAATTCACAGAGATAGAACAGTACTAGAAGAAGAGTGAAGGAGACAGTGCGAGTTGAGAGAAGGAGAAGGTGGTAGGGGGTGAGAGCCAGTGATAATGAGAGGCAGAGGCTATGACTATGACAATGACAATGAGGAACAGAGTGGCAGTGAGAAAAGACAGCAGGAGTGGGGAAGAATGAATGAGATAATAGCAGTAAGAGAAAGCAAGAGGGGGACAGTGACTGTGAGAGTAGTAGTAGGACATAACGGACACTATGGCTGTAAGCAGGAATCAGTGACAGAGGGACCCAAAGAGATAATGACAGTGAGTTTGGCTGCATAAGTGACTGAGAATGGGCAAGAGAGAGTGGATGGGAACGAGCGACTTACAGCGGTGGACTAGTGAGTGTGAGCGAGTTAAGGGAACTTGTGGAAGTGAGAGGTAATGCTGAAAAGAGCGTGTAAGAGGTCCATGATTAAAGAATTTGTTGCTAGCGCACTCGAGCAGATGTAATTTCGATGGATTTCTCACGCGCTGCCTGCGATATGTAAGGTATAAGAGAATCTCAGACCAGAGAGCAGTGTTGTCAGCAGTAAGAACTGAGTAGCAGTTGGAGTAGGTAGTAGCTTGCAGTTGGGTGTATCGAGTTGGCTGGACCGTTCGTGGGAGCGATGGCGGAGCCTGAGCGATATAACATAAGGTAAAAGCAGCCTCGCGCATATGTAGTATTGTTACATTCCTGGAAATTGAAATAAGAACACCGTGAATTCATTGTCCCAGGAAGGGGAAACTTTATTGACACATTCCTGGAGTCAGATACATCACATGATCACACTGACAGAACCACAGGCACATAGACACAGGCAACAGAGCATGCACAATGTCGGCACTAGTACAGTGTATATCCACCTTTCGCAGCAATGCAGGCTGCTATTCTCCCATGGAGACAATCGTAGAGATGCTGGATGTAGCCCTGTGGAACGGCTTGCCATGCCATTTCCACCTGGCGCCTCAGTTGGACCAGCGTTCGTGCTGGACTTGTAGACCTCGTGAGACGACGCTTCATCCAGTCCCAAACATGCTCAATGGGGGACAGATCCGGAGATCTTGCTGGCCATGGTAGTTGACTTACACCTTCTAGAGCACGTTGGGTGGCACGGGATACATGCGGACGTGCATTGTCCTGTTGGAACAGCAAGTTCCCTTGCCGGTCTAGGAATGGTAGAACGATGGGTTCGATGACGGTTTGGATGCACCGTGCACTATTCAGTGTCCCCTCGACGATCACCAGTGGTGTACGGCCAGTGTAGGAGATCGCTCCCCACACCATGATGCCGGGTGTTGGCCCTGTGTGCCTCGGTCGTATGCAGTCCTGATTGTGGCGCTCACCTGCACGGTGCCAAACACGCATACGACCATCATTGGCACCAAGGCAGAAGCGACTCTCATCGCTGAAGACGACACGTCTCCATTCGCCCCTCCATTCACGCCTGTCGCGACACCACTGGAGGCGGGCTGCACGATGTTGGGGCGTGAGCGGAAGACGGCCTAACGGTGTGCGGGACCGTAGCCCAGCTTCATGGAGACGGTTGCGAATGGTCCTCGCCGATACCCCAGGAGCAACAGTGTCCCTAATTTGCTGGGAAGTGGCGGTGCGGTCCCCTACGGCACTGCGTAGGATCCTACGGTCTTGGCGTGCATCCGTGCGTCGCTGCGGTCCGGTCCCAGGTCGGCGGGCACGTGCACCTTCCGCCGACCACTGGCGACAACATCGATGTACTGTGGAGACCTCACGCCCCACGTGTTGAGCAATTCGGCGGTACGTCCACCCGGCCTCCCGCATGCCCACTATACGCCCTCGCTCAAAGTCCGTCAACTGCACATACGGTTCACGTCCACGCGGTCGCGGCATGCTACCAGTGTTAAAGACTGCGATGGAGCTCCGTATGCCACGGCAAACTGGCTGACACTGACGGCGGCGGTGCACAAATGCTGCGCAGCTAGCGCCATTCGACGGCCAACACCGCGGTTCCTGGTGTGTCCGCTGTGCCGTGCGTGTGATCATTGCTTGTACAGCCCTCTCGCAGTGTCCGGAGCAAGTATGGTGGGTCTGACACACCGGTGTCAATGTGTTCTTTTTTCCATTTCCAGGAGTGTATATCACGTCCCATGTAAATGTTAAAAAAATCCCTTAATAATAATCTTTTTTATAAAAATTAACTTTTGACAATCATTCATCTCAATTTAAAGAATTTACTAATTTCTCCAATCCATGGTCATCCCGATTATTGTAAAGAAAAATCAGTTGTTTCCTTTTATACATGACAAATCTATCGGCCAGCATTGCACTGGGCTGTGCCAGAAAAATTTATTGTAAGAGCAGATATATATGCGTTATGCGGCGACTTCATTGAGGTAAGAATTTTCAATTTATTTAGTATGATCTTTCAGGGCCATGACGCAGCACATCTGACGTCCGAAATTAAATTCACACTCAATTATTGAAAGGTTGTAAGTGAGCCACAATTCTATTGAGAGATTAGTCTCATTGTATTATTGGTAGGTTACAGAATTTATGTGTTGCGAGGTTACACTAAATGTGAATGTGAATGGTATAACTAATTATTTTTTATAATGGTATAACTAATTATTTTTTACTGTTGGGAGATATTTTTAACTGGATTACTCTGATTGTGAATGATATATATAATTATATTGTTTTTACTGTTGGGAGGTTTCGAAAAAGTTTTAAAGCTGCTGAGGAAGTTAGACTGAGACAGCTGGTACCCCATTTTTCAGTCAGAGTCTTTTAAACAAGAGCATATTCGCTTTCCTTGTGCATATAAGCATTTTTACGCTGGTCTCATACACGATAGATGCACTGCACAGAATCGCCGCGCGTACCGGACTATAGTAAATCGAGACGTTTTATATACAAAATACGGGATTAGGATCTCTTTTACTCACATATTAAGTTTGAAGTACTAGAACCTCTCAGCATTTTTACCAAAAATAACCATTACCGTATTCCTGAAACGCATTTTAATGACAAATTTGTTGACTTAAATATTTAACGTTGACACACACAATAATACACTAAAATAATTTTTCCACGTAAAATGAACTTTCAGTCTGCTCTTATCACAACGCTTTAGTGCCATAGGGTTTTAGGAGTGACAGATCGTAAGAGGTTTTAATATACAATTCTTGCATAACTTCCTCCGAAAAGAAGGATGTTTCGGCCCTTGACAGCCTTAAATACAGGTGCTATTTTTATTTTTTGTTCAGTAGAAATGAACGAGCGTCTGGGCATTCGTTTCCAAAATTAGCCCGTTTCATCAAGGTTGAAGATCTACTTCGCAGCATAGCCTTTTTCTCTCACAAGTTCTTTAACGTTCTTTTCAAATTCCTCGGCTCTAGCTTCTTCTGCCACAGCTCTCTCGCCTGTCATTTTACTGTTGTGAAGACCAAACGACGCTTGAAGCGATCGAACCAGTCTGAGGCTGTCGAGAAAGGTGCTGGATCGTCCTCTTCTTTCGTTGAACCTGCTTACAAGTTCTCGGCTTTCGGTTGAGTAGGAGCTCCAGAGAGGCTCATGTGCTATCGGTTGTGGTGCACAGTCCAATTACTTAGCACTTTTTCCCATTCTTTCCACCGCCTCCGAGCGAGATTTGGTCACTCTAATCACACTTAACCCAGCTGAACAGTGAGTAATTTTTCGAATCATTTTGCGTTGTCAGGAACAGTTCTCAAGTCCCAAAGCACGCTGAATGACAACAATACGCTCAGCTTTCTCATAGCGACCCGAAATTACTCTCTTTGCTTTGCTTCTAAAGCATACGATTTTCGTACACGCTACTTTTTCGCGACAGGCACACTTTCTTTCATTTTACCCGACATTTTAAATGCAGATGATGTCAATTGCACGTCTCTACTGAACTGAACGACGACTAACGTCCTGACAAACACGATAGAAGATGCGCGTTGAGATGCACTAAGGCATTACTGCTTCCACGTACTGTTAACAGATGGCAGAACTGAACTTAAAAGTACAATGACGTATAAGCGAAAACGCAGATAAAGAATCCGCTTATGACGGGACCTACCTGTACATCGTAAAATGTAACGTGCTGATGCAGTATTGTATTTGTTGTTACGGTAGGATATGGATGAAATTGGAGCCCAAGTAGACGGAGATATAATAGATAAGTTTACATTTTAAACACATTTCTGCTTATTAGGACTATGTTTCATACGGAAGACAGTCGTGACTCGTAATCATCTCGCAAACGGCTCCTATGTGGACACCAGTTTACTCGAAACGTTTTTATTTTAGCAATCTTGTATACAAACTACTGTGGGAATGCAGCAGCGTGACGTCTTCGACAACTGCCCGTATTTCGACAGGTGCATACTTCGTCATTTTCAAGGCACAAGTGCAAGGAAATTTAAACACTGTGAAAACCGGCGCCACAACACAAGAAAACCAACATCAGAGGTTATCGATAGTGTGTATTAATGAGCAACAAGTGAGCAAGTAGGATTAACTCCGTTCCTTGTTGTTTGACCAGGAGAGAGCAGGATTCCAAGCAGAATTTAAGCAAGAAAGGGTCTGTTGAAGGAAGATCTTTCTTTGAGTAAAGCGAACATCTACTGTATCCCTTACAGATGTGGCTTGTAATACATCAGAACCTGGAAGGACAGTGTGTTGAGCATCAGGGTCACATAAGCTTACAACAATCAAGCTACTGCAGAACATTGTCTTGGTACCGGTCGTCTTATGGAATATAAGAACAAGGAGATTCGGGCAAGCACTTTAAGATATAGGACAGTGTTATTAACAAAGCAGTTGAGATTAAAGTAGCAAGTGGCGTTAAATAAAAACGAGATTTTTGCTTAAATTCTCCGTGGAATCCGGCTCCTTCCCTGCTCAAAGAACAGAGGAACATACGTAATGTTACTTGCTCACCCTTTGGTAATTAATATTCACTTCCAATAACGTCTGGCGTTGGTCGTCTTTCGTTGCGCGCGCGCGCGTGTGTGTGTGTGTGTGTGTGTGTGTGTGTGTGTGTGTGTGTTTTTCTACACATGCCGTAATTTGGTTTCGAGTAAGTTGTTAAAATAGTTTGTACGAAAATTGTTCAAATGGCTCTGAGCACTATGGGACTTAACATCTGAGGTCATCAGTCCCCTAGAACTTAGAACTACTCAAACGTAACTAACCTAAGGACATCACACACATCCATGCCCGAGGCAGGATTCGAACATGCAACCGTAGCGGTCGCGCGGTTCCCGACTGAATATTTTTTACGCCTGAAGGCAGTTTTATATTATTGTATACTTTCACAGGTGTCAGTTTTTGTTATTAATTAAGATGCACCAAGTAAAATTTAAGATGCTCTACCGTGTGTACAACTTTGACCCTAAAAGGTGTGGGGAGCTCTGTTGGTCTCCTAGCCGAGCATAACACGGACACTACTCGCTCGTCCAATAGAACTTTTGTAGTTTCGTATGTTGTTCAGTTTTGTCGGAAGTTCGTAAGTTTACGTGTAGTCCCTAGGCAATATCTCGCTTTCTCATCTTTTCACACTTTCCATTATCGAGACGGAGTAGTTGGCGTATTTTGCCTTATATTAAAGTTGGTGTTTGTCATGACAGGCCACAAGAAAATCGCCCTTGAGACGGCCATCTCGGACGTATAGTAAGAGCAGAGCAGAGCTGATGCGGCGTTATCTACCTGCCGGTGTTGACCCGCGGGGCGAGCACCGGAAATTCCGAAGACGAGCCGCGGATGGCTGGCATCCCCCCTGGCTGGTGAGGCGTCGATAAGATTGCGGTTATCTGTCACCCTCGGCGCGTACAGTCGCGGCCGCCGTGTGCGCCAACCGCCTCTCCGAGAACACCTGCTAGTCAGGCACTACACTTGAAGGGACAACATAAATAAAATGCCTGAGAAGGGAAGTGAAACGCCCAGAGGACATGGTCGGATCTCAATCTAACTTCGTACAGGTACACACCATTGATGGGTAGATAATGGAACAGGTGGAACAACCACCAGAGTCCACTAGTGTTGTTCATATTCAGTGTTGTTACAGGGACTGGTGCGATAATAATGGGCGTGAGCAGCGTCAGATGTTGTTATTATTGAGAAGGACATGCAGATGACGTGTACCCGTGCGAGACAGCGTTATCAGCACCTGACACTGCCTGACAGGGGCCTCATTTGTGGGTCTTCATTTGGCCGACTGGTATAATCGTACAATATCCACATTTATGGGGCATTCGGATGTGACAGTGGCCTGATGTTGGACAGTATGGGAACTTGAGGATAGTCAGATTTGTCATCGTGGTTCCAGATTACAACGTCTGACCACTTCAAGGGAGGATCACTGAATTGTGCACCAAGCGCACCACAACCCATTCGCATCTGCTCCTGCTATTCGAGACCAAGTAACGAATTACTTGCGGTATTCTGTGTCACTTCGCACACTTGTCGGAGACTAGCAGCAGCCGGGCTAGGGAAAAAAAAGAAAGGTAAGTATTTAACGTCCTGTCGACATGGTGGTCAATAGAGATGGGGCGCAAGCTCGGAATTTTGCGAGGATGGGGCAGGAAATCGGCCGTGTCCTGTCAAAGGAACCATTCTAATATTTGCCTGGAGCGACTTCGGGAAATCACGGAAAACTTAAATCTGGATGACTGGACGCGGATTTGAATCGTGTTCCAGTGTGCTAACCACTGAGTCACCTCGCTAGGTGCCGTACTATGGAAATACCGTTCCATACGTAGGCTGTCGTTAACACCACAGCGCCAACGGTTGCATTTGGAGTGGTGTCGTGACCAGGAATGCTGATGAATGGATTATTGTGTTGGGCGATGAATCGCGGGTCTGCTCTACCCCCGCTGACCATCGTTGGCGAGTATGGCGGCGATATGAGGAGCGATCTTAATATTTCATTGTTTTGGAGAGGCAGAGCGGTGCTCTTGTGGCGTCAAGCATGAAAAGCCGACGAGATTGATTTCATGTCACGCATATTATTTATTGAGGGAACTCTGAAGCACAACAGTACGTCACGGACATCCGGTGTCCTCGTGTGTAACCTCTCATGCGTCAGTAAGGTGTTACCATTTTTCAACAGGACAATACCTGTCCAAACACGGCATTGCCTGTATGAACTGTCTGCCTGATGCCGAGATCCTCCCGTGGGCAGCAAGCTCTCCTTAGCTGTCGCCAATAGATCTTTTATGGGACCAGCTCCACGTCAGCTCCGTAAAAGAGTCAGTATCCAAGATATCAACGACCAGTTACAACAGTTGTGGATCAGCTTGCCTCGGAAGATGATACGACGACTTTATCACGCTCTTCCCAACCGAATCAGTGCATGCAACCGGACCAGTTAGCGTTCAACATCTTACTGGCAAGGGGGCTCGTATTGCCAAGGTATTTGTAATCACTGGAATAACGTCACATGTCCTCTGAACCCGTGAACTTCATTTCCTCCCCCTACCCCCCCCCCCCCCCCTCAAACCGTCCTCCTCCTCCTGTATGCTTCACTTTTCTTGTCAGGCAGCGTAGGTGGAACTCTTCATTGTCGTTTCGTGAGATGAACTAACTGCAGGGCCTCAAACAACTTGGCAGAACAAATGTCAAGAAAAGCTCAAGAATATTTCATTAGACATTACTAGTTGATGTGTAAGCTGTAGAATGAGATGACAACAATCGTTGTACCGTTGCCCACTGTTTAGAAAGCATAAGCATTCGACTGGATCCGGCTATAGCGATGAACAAATGCCTGCAATGATCTACCCCTTCCGGATAATTTCAAGGAATGCGAGGAAGAGATCTGCTTGGAGAGGGCAGGAGTTATCTGCAAAAGGATAAAGTGATGTGGCGTTCAACACGCGTGCCATGTAAATACCTTTTCAAGGAAATAGGCTGATGACCTTGCTGTTTAGCGCCCTCCGTCATAAATCATCATCATCATCATCATCATCATCATCATCATCATGGAACTAGGCATTCTAACTGCGCCTTCAAAATACATGTATTCGCTAATGAAATTCGTCATAAATAATCACAATTCGAGAAAAACAGTGATGTCCATAAGTACAACACTAGTGGGAAAAAATGACCTTTATTAGCCACTGTTAAAGGTGTCACGAATTCAGAAAAGAGTTCAAAATACAATAACAAAATTTTTCATCATTTTTCCCAATAATATAAAATGTCTCCAGGTACCGAAGTCAGTTGTAAATTTAATTCGAAATCATTTCTCCTTGATAATTCTTTCTACTCCCTTGGCGAATTTTTGTCTAAAAGCTGGCAGCAGCCAGTAAAAAAAGTAGTTGCATGAGTAGGATTAGAAACAATAATGTTTTCATTAATGTTAACACTGACCTTGTATACATATCCTGCAAATTGCCTAGTTCCACATCATTTGTATCACACAATCGTTCAAATGATCTATGGAGCATGTAACTAACTAACCAAATAATTAACCTCCTGTAACGTTTTTGAACTGCCCGTTATTTCTTGTGCAATCACAAACATGTGAGAGAGTTAATCACTTGATAGTCAAGCTACTGGAGTATAAATATTAAATGGTTCACACCATATGTGCTAGCTCAATAATGCCTGAAGATTTTTCATGAACAGCTGAAAGTTACCTTGAGGGGATCTGTAAAAGTATATTGCAGTAGCAACTCACAAGCACATGCTTCAAGGATCTGATCTACACAAAAACTATTTGTTTCAATATATTTGACTTTGTGTCCAGTTTTTATATAAATAGCAACTCCTCCTTTTTCCATGTTGATTCTACAGGAATAAGATGCTAATCTGTAATCCCTTAAATTTAACTTCTCCATCCCTGCGGTTACATGCTGTTCAGAGAGACACAAAACATCTATAGCTTCAGAATTTACCCCATTTTCTAGGCATACAAGAGGCTAATCTATCTTATTTTTCAGTCCTTTTATGTTCTGATGAAACATGCAAATTTTATTTCTTTGGATACTGCTACAGACATTATGGCACTGTTCTGTTTTAATCTCTTTCAATACTTTCTGTCTGTAACCTGACTCTAACCTAAAAAGTGTCCCTCTGACTCCAGTAATCACAGGTATTTTGTCTTGTGTGCATGGGCCCCCATTACATTTTCTGCCGTAAGATCAACTAATCTATCCTTCCCCCTCCTATGCAGGTGCAGGCCATGACTAGTGTAACCCCACCTTCCTATTACATCGACAGGCACAGCACAGATATGAGATTTAGTTTCTACCAGCGGCAACCCCCCCCCCCCCCCCCCTCCCAGCTCTCTGTTAACACGGTTGACAGTCGTATTAACCTAGGGCTGGTCTTGGCGCTACAAAACATTCAGAAACCTCACATTAGTGTCAGCTGTTGCTGCAACTATAACATCCAGGCCGCACTTAACACTATAGTCCGAATTGCTAGCCAGGCTGTTTCCTGCTCCTCCTACAATAAGAACATGGTTCTTGCCATCAAAATATTTGCTCAAGACCCCTAGGTTTTCTGTAACCTGGCTAAGCTTAGCAGTAGGTTTTACAATGCTTGTGACCTGGTACTCGACTCCTAGCCTATCCTGCAGCAACTGGCCTATACCTCTCTCGTGACCGCTACCTAACAGCAGGACTCATTTCTTTCTGCTTCACTTTACTCCCGACCTGGTACTACAATTGTTGCTACGAGTCTGCTGCACCCTACTTTGCTCAAAAACTGTTTGAGGCTCTTCTTCTTCAGGTAACAAATCAAACTGATCGCTCACTGGAATCTGAAAAGTGATTTCTGGGGTTTTCTCCTTCTGACTACGACTTGTTACCTGTTCCCAGCTCCCATTGTCTCTTTCTCCCTTCAACCTGTCTAATTCAAAGTACACCATTTCTAGTTAAGCCTGAAGGGCACCTGTTCCACGATTTTCTTGTCACGGCTACATAAGTTACAACTCCATTGGCGAGCCACATCTGGCACTATAACAGCTTCCCGCTGCAATCTCCTCAGTGAAACACCAACTCACAATCCTGACATTTCACTCCCGTGCTCACTAATCCACGACAACATCCACATTTGTCACACGTGACGGCATATTAAACAATACAAATTACACTACAAACAAACAACACAAATACAAACAATACAAATTACACTACAAACAATTACCCTACACCAATTAATAATTAGCAGAAAGTAACTTACCTTGCGGTGAGATGAGCAGAGATCTTCTGGACGTCAGGCGAATGTAAACAGCACGAAGTTAATTAGTGGCGTAAATCACGAAACGAGTAAGAAACTGAAGAAGCTCGATATTTTCTAACGACAAATTTGAACAGGAGCTATCACTGAATTATGTATAAATACTCTAATGGAAACAGAAACACCACTTAACGGCTTTACTGCACAATATGGAAAATCAACTGTACGGAAGTATAGAATCACAGAAAACACGAACCGAATGCAAACTATACACGTACGATATTCTTCACAATAAAGCTAGACAGCCACTACCCGGAAATTATTGAATAATCACATAACTTACTGCGGTCAATAACGAAAACAAACCCAGGCCAAAGACTTGCACTTTAGATCAGTTATCTTTTCACGAAAACTACACAAGTAAAAGCGAAACCTTTAATATATAGATCACAATGGATACTAATTTACTTATTTAAGCTATAATATTGCCTTAATAAATTGATTTTCTACGAGATAACATTTATATTTACGAGCGCACTGAGTAAACACACACGCCTGCCCCAAAGAGCTTAGCACTACTCAATCCAGGTACAGGTTTTGTCGAAAACAGTAATCCGTTGTACATACACGCCGTCAAAACAATAAAAAATTTCATATTAGAAGCACTCTTTACATTGAACTAATTGATCAGTCTTCAGCAGATAACTTCAGGTATTTATAAAACAGTAGGCGTATACTAAAGAAAAAGACTTATAGCCCAAACAACTGCTTCTCCTATCAGAATATTACGCGAATATCAAACGATAGTTTGCAAAGGAATGTAGCGGGAGACCGAGTCCTGCAGTAACAACGAACATAGGAGATGATTAAAATTCATTTGGGTGTAGAACCGCGTCATTGCGTAAAATCTAAAAATACTTTAAAATGTATAAACTATAAAGCTGACGTTTCGACCGTATTATAATGGCCTTCCTCAGAGGAAGATTAGTTTTTCTGGAACGAAGGCGTCCTTATTTATTGCAAACTATCGCCGTCATTACGTCATATTTTGGGAAATTTGTTGCCCCTAGAACATATCAGGCTAGTCACTGCGAGAGGGAGAGAGTAGGAAGGAGACTGTCTGTCCGACTTGTCGACGATTGGCGTCAGTCTGCATATATTCTGGTGGGCACGTTTTCTTCCTGGTGTGTGCGGAAATACACTGGAAGTTCTTATATAGCTGTTTGTTTAGGATGTCGCGTCCGTGCCTGGTGAGGTTTCTAACCTCCGTCAGCTCGCAGCTCGTCGGATTGGGATATCTGGCAGCCGAAAGTTTGTAGCCATCCCGTCTCTTAATGGTTTCAGGCTGCTTAATAATTTCAATCGCCTCTCGTATTTTGGAGTTAGTAGATCTACTACCTTGTTGCCAATACACGGGATTGCTGTAACTAGATAGTTTGTCCACAGTCGGCTATCGCTGATTTGTTGTGCTATTGTAGTCGAACGTAGTGTGCTTGTTCTGCCACGGGTGTGCTGACTGGCCTCCCTCTTCCTCTTATGTAGGCATCTGTACATTCGCAACGTAGCTCATATACTGCTCCAGTAATACGGTTGTTCACTGAATCCTTGGTGGAACCTTTCAGGTCGTGGATCCTGTGGTTGCTGCGAAAAATCGGTTTGAAACCTTGTGACATGATAAAACGCCCAGATGAAGTTTAATCAGCACGACACCGACTGCAGAAACTTATGTAGTTATCTCAAGGAACACGGGAGTCTGGGTTGTCAGCTACGTGAATGTTGCCTTTTTAATTGTTCGTGGAGAGAAAAATTGCAAAATTAAGTCGCCTCCAACTGTAGACGAAAATCGTCAATTTCGCAGTGGAAATCGTAAAGATGGAATTGCAACTAGACTCGAAATGATCAAGGACTGAGAAGCAAGTAAATGTTGTTTGCAGAGGACCCTTGGGCCATCCCCCACAACAGACTCAGCGAAGGCATAAGAAACTTAAATCTGAGTGGTCGGACGGGGATTTGGTCCGCGCACATCCGGAACACGAATCGGGTGATTGAACTGATGCACTAGCTCGCTTGGAACGTCCACGCACAACTACGCTACTAACTCCTTTCTCTGAACTATAGATACTGTGCATCCAGTATTCGCCTCTCATACTTTAACTGAGATCACCATCTGTTCTAAACGATGCAGGAATTTGAAAGCCATCGTAGCACATTATAGAACATAGCTTCTGGTAGAATATTTGTGCTGCGCTTGAGGAAAACTGTTTCCTGTGAAATACTTTAACGACGGGAGTTCATGCAAATTCTAAATTCCTAAACCAAGCAACATATTGCACTGAGGCTTGCGGTAGTGGTGGTGGTCACAACGTTCGCTGTTCTTCCATGATCTGGAATTTTATTTTTAAATTTGAAGCCGGATTATTTTCTTGTCGCCACAATCTTATGTTAATCTACGTCATTTTTCAGTGAACAGTATAAACTTTGTTCTGAGTGTGGTCGTAATTTGGCTGGTTGATAGTGTTCCCTAAGGTGCAGGTCGTGGACCAGCCCGAAAATTGCCTGGACGGATACGGAAGACCGTCTGAGTATCACACTGGAGCTGGCCAGTATTAGAGACCAACAGTCTTTTAAAGCGGCCTGTCGATTCGATTGCGGTCAACCCAACATCCTTATCTCGTGGGCCAGTGCAGTAAGCTGTACTTTTTTTAATTTTCTTTATTGAACCTCCTCCCAACTACAATGGTGTTCAAAATTAAAGCAACAAACGGAAATTTTCCAAGGTTGCGTTCATTTTGCCACAAAACAGTATAAACAGGTAATAGTAAAGCAGAAACCATGTAGAGAATACAGAACGTAAACAAACGCAACACGCATAAAGGTAGACAAAAAAGTTCTTCGTTTCCTCTAACTTAACGAATTTGCGGAACACATTCCGACAACCGGTTATTGTGCTTTGTAGAGGGTGTGACCACCTCTGGCAGCAATACAGGCCTGACAGCGACGGGGATTGCTGTGAATGATGTCATCAGTCTCATGTTGAGGCAATAACGCCCATTCTTCCTGCAGAGCTGCTCGAAAGTCTAGGAGATTGGTTGGTGGATGCCGACATGATGCAAGCCGTCTCCCTGGTGCACCCCTTTGGGATTCAAATCGGAAGAGCGAGCAGGCCACGCCAAGCGTTCAATATCTTCCGTTTCCAGGAGGACATCAACCACCCGTGCTCTATGAGGTCGAGCATTATCGTCCATCATTACGAAGTTTGGGCCCACATCACCTCGCAACAACCGCAGATGAAGTCCCAAGATCTCGTCACGATCCCCGCCAGCACTTAAACCTTGCCCATTCCCCCGTACAATTTTATGAAGAGGGGTTCGAGTGGTAAACATAATCCCTGTCCACAACATCAGGGATCCTCCTCGATATCGGTCTTTTTCCACAATATTTGGGTCCAGAAATCCTGTTCCATGTTCCCTCCAGATGCGAATCCATCGAGAATCACTCTGAAGACTCTGTGAAAACAACATCGGCCCACTGTTCGACCGTCCAGGTGGCATGTTGATGACTCCACTCTAGACGTTCCCTTCTGTGCAGACGCGTCAGAGGTAGACATACATCAGGTCTCCAACAATGAAGGTCACTCTGCCGAAGCCTCCTGTCACCGTCTGCCTCGATACAACACGTCGAGTAGATGCTGCGAACTCACATGCCAGTTGCCGTGCGATACTAAGGTGGTACTGTCGTGCTCTTACGGCCAAACAACGGTCCTCTCTGCTGACGTCACATGTGTTCGGCTCTGGCCTGGTCTTCGGGATACAGCTTCTGTCTCTATAAACTGTCGCCACATCCGAAAAATAACAGATCGATTCACAATACGCCAGGCCGGCCGCGGTGGTCTAACGGTTCTAGGCGCGCAGTCCGGAACCGCGCGACTGCTACGGTCGCAGGTTCGAATCCTGCCTCGGGCATGGATGTGTGTGAAGTCCTTAGGTTAGTTAGGTTTAAGTAGTTCTAGATTCTAGGGGACTGATGACCACAGATGTTAAGTCCCATAGTGCTCAGAGCCATTTGAACCATTTTTTGAACCACATTACGCCATCGCTCCACATCGGTTTGCGACGGTGCTGCTTCCTTTCTTTATGTGGCCCTCCACCGCAGAGAGTCTGTTAGTCATCTTCTCTGTGTCATACTGCACCGTCTGTGACTGTTTCTGCATGCCCATCCTTTTTTACAGGAGGTCTTGGGGACGACGGTCGTTTGCTGTTGTGACAAAATGAAACGCGTACAGCTGTCCTTGAGATTTTATTTATTTTGTTGCTACCAGTTTCGGCGCTTCAGTGCGCCATCTTCAGACTGTAGTTGATGCAGAAGAGGTTGTCACGATCTCTATATACATGGTGTTACGGCCAAACTTTCAGGAAACATTCCTCACACACAAATAAAGAAAAGATGTTATGTGGACATGACTCCGGAAACGCTTAATTTCCATGTTAGAACTCATTTTACTTAAGTCAGTATGTACTGTACTTCCTCGATTCACCGCCATGATTTCATACGGGATACTCTCCCTTTGCTGCTAGAACATGTGCCTTTACGAGTACGACACAACATGTGGTTCATGCACGATGGAGCTCCTGCACATTTCAGTCGAAGTGTTCGTACGCTTCTCAACAACAGATTCGGTGAGCGATGGATTGGTAGAGGCGGACCAAATCCATGGCCTCCACGCTCTCCTGACCTCAACCCTCTTGACTTTCATTTATGGGGGCATTTGAAAGCTGTTGTCTACGCAACCCCGGTACCAAATGTAGAGACTCTTCGTGCTCGTATTGTGGACGGCTGTGATACAATACGCCATTCTCCATGGCTGCATCAGCGCATCAGGGATTCCATGCGACGGAGGGTGGATGCATGTATCCTCGCTAACGGAGGACATTTTGAACATTTCCTGTAACAAAGTGTTTGAAGTCACGCTGGTACGTTCTGTTGCTGTGTGTTTCCATTCCATGATTAATGTGATTTGAAGAGAAGTAATAAAATGAGCTCTAACATGGAAAGTAAGCGTTTCCGGACACATGTCCACATAAAATATTTTCTTTCTTTGTGTGTGAGGAATGTTTCCTGAAAGTTTGGCCGTACCTTTTTGTAACACCCTGTATAACGCATCAGCGGCCAACATAACTTTGCTGTCAGCACTCCAACCACCAACTGCCAACAGTCTGTGACTGTGTACACAGTGGTTGTGGATGTGGGGCTACCAGGTAATCACTACCTGCTTTCATAGATGCCCTGACGTCATCGTAGGCATGGTTGTCCACTGACCGGAATGCCATCTTCCGTGCATAAAACTATCGTATGGACATCCGATTGACAGTTTGTATGATTATATCGTGAATTAGACACACAACGGGAAATAGCGGTTTGTTGCTTTAATTTTGGACACCAGGGTATTTCAACCAAACTTACTCTCCCCAAAATCTCCTCCGTCGGTGTTAGCACCTCACTAAAGAAATTTTCTGAAAATGAGAAAAAAATTACCTTTCCTTTCCTAAGTTAAATGAAGAAGCTCAAAATTGTATTTGAGAAAGAACGGAATTTTATCTTCTGAGGGTGTGTACCATACAGATAGTTCTCAATGAAGATAGTAAAACATTCTTCTTCTTCTTCTTTCTCTCCTTAAAAATATAAAACGTGCAGAAACTAGGTTTTTTCTGTTCTTGAAGTGTCTGCGTCTTCACCGTCGAGTTGGATAGTGTCTGTTAAGCCATGTGAACAGATCACATAGTGGTCGATCGACGAGTGAGTTAATTTCTATAATCTGCTTTGTTATCTTGTTGTTGTTGTGGTCTTCAGTCCTGAGACTGGTTTGATGCAGCTCTCCATGCTACTCTATCCTGTGCAAGCTTCTTCATCTCCCAGTATCTACTGCAACCTACATCCTTCTGAATCTGCTTAGTGTATTCATCTCTTGGTCTCCCTCTACGATTTTTACCCTCCACACTGCCCTCAAATGCTAAATTTGTGATCCCTTGATGCCTCAAAACATGTCCTACCAAACGATCCCTTCTTCTAGTCAAGTTGTGCCACAAACTTCTCTTCTCCCCAATCCTATTCAATACCTCCTCATTAGTTACGTGATCTACCCACCTTATCTTCAGCATTCTTCTGTAGCACCACATTTCGAAAGCTTCTATTCTCTTCTTGTCCAAACTAGTTATCGTCCATGTTTCACTTCCATACATGGCTACACTCCATACAAATACTTCCTGACACTTAAAATCTATACTTGATGTTAACAAATTCCTCTTCTTGAGAAACGCTTTCCTTGCCATTGCCAGTCTACATTTTATATCCTCTCTACTTCGACCATCATCGGTTATTTTACTCCCCAAATAGCAAGACTCCTTTACTACTTTAAGTGTCTCATTTCCTAATCTAATTCCCTCAGCATCACCCGACTTAATTTGACTACATTCCATTATCCTCGTTTTGCTTTTGTTGATGTTCATCTTATATCCTTCTTTCATGACACTGTCCATTCCGTCCAACTGCTCTTCCAAGTCCTTTGCTGTCTCTGACAGAATTACAATGTCATCGGCGAACCTCAAAGTTTTTACTTCTTCTCCATGAATTTTAATACCTACTCCGAATTTTTCTTTATCTTGATGTCCCGGTAAATGTGGCTGATATTTTTACTAGCAAGGAAAGGAAGAAAGATTCAGTTTTAGCGCCCACTTGACGATCAGACGCGGATTTGAACCGCCGTCCTCCAGAATGCAAGTCGAGTAATTACCATTGCGCCATCCACTCAAGGAAATGTAATAGTTACATCATTATTCACTTCCGTGTATTTTACAGCTGCGCTCTTAAATAACGTGTTTCTATCACACACTCTCCCCATCCGCTGCCAAATTGTTGACTATTCTGAAGTTTTGTAAACGCATTACATCTAAATAAAAAGAAAAAAAATCATAAAATATTCCAAAATATGGAAAACGTAAAGAAATTTACTGTCACCGCGGAAGGCATCCGCATTCGCTGATAAGCTTAGCAATGTCAGGGATTTAGATGTAAATGTTTTACTCTTTTAACCTCTCTCCCGTTATATTTTACAGATTCTTATTGAAACAATTGTCGCTGCGGCAGGCAGACATGTGTCCGGGATAGTTAACAGAGAGAACGCGTTTCTTACGAAACGTGTCCGTATTGCCTAAAACAAAAACATGTCTCTTTTCTTTACAGTTATTAAAGTCATCAGTCACTCAGTTTCTACATCTACATCTACATTTATACTCCGCAAGCCATCCAACGGTGTGTGGCGGAGGGCACTTTACGTGCCACTCTCATTACCTCCTTTTCCTGTTCCAGTCGCGTGTGGTTCGTGGGAAGAACGACTGCCGGAAAGCCTCCGTGCGCCCTTGAATCTTTCTAATTTTACATTCGTGATCTCCTAGGAAGGTGTAAGTAGTGTTGGGGTTGGGTTGTTTGGGGGAAGAGACCAAACAGCGAGATTATCGGTCTCATCGGATTAGGGAAGGACGGGGAAGGAAGTCGGCTGTGCCCTTTCAAAGGAACCATCCCAGCATTTGCCTGGGGCGATTTAGGGAAATCACGGAAAACCTAAATCAGGATGTCCGGACGCGTTATAAGTAGGGGGAAGCAATATATTCGATACCTCATCCAGAAACGCACCCTCTCGAAACCTGGACAGCAAGCTACAGCGCGATGCAGAGCGCCTCTCTTGCAGAGTCTGCCACTTGAGTTTGCTAAACATCTCCGTAACGCTACCACGCTTACCAAATAACCCTGTGACGAAACGCGCCGCTCTTCTTCGGATCTTCTCTATCTCCTCTGTCAACCCGAACTGGTACGGATCCAACACTGATGAGCAATACTCAAGTATAGTTCGAACGAGTGTTTTGTAAGCCACCTCCATTGTTGATGGAGTTAATTTTCTAAGGACTCTCCCAATGAATCTCAACCTGGCACCCTCCTTACCAACAATTAATTTTATATTACCATTCCCCTTCAAATCGTTCCGTACGCATAGTCCCAGATATTTTACTGAAGTAACTGCTACCAGTGTTTGTTCCGCTATCATATAATCATACAATAAAAGATCCTTCTTTCTATGTATTCGCAATACATTACATTTGTCTATGTTAAGGGTCAGTTGCCACTCCCTGCACCAAGTGCCTATTCGCTGCGGATCTTCCTGCATTTCGCTGCAATTTTCTAATGCTGCAACTTCTCTGTATACTACAGCATCATCCGCGAAAAGCCGCATGGAAGTTCCGACACTATCAAAAGGTCATTTATACATATTGTGAAAAACAATGGTCCCATAACACTCCCCTGTGGCATGCCAAAGGTTACTTTAACGTCTGTAGACGTCTCTCCATTAAGAACAACAGGCTGTGTTCTGAAAGTTTAAGTGGAATGTTTCTCTGAAAGGATAACGTCATGCCATTCACTTCGTTTTCCGAGTTCGTCAGTAACACACTTCCTAACAATGGCTAGAATCAACCGTGCTCGTATTATCAGTTAAAATTAGGTCCACCTTTTCACTAAGATTAGCCATTGCAGTATGGCTTTTTCAAATTAAACTATCACGCTAACTGTTCACGGCAACCTTAATAACTTTTGGAATAATATGAGGGGCGTTCAGTGAATAACACAACTTTTTTCTGAACGCCGGTTGGTTTTATTTAGGATTACAATCCACCATATTATTCACCACTCTTTTGACTCTAAAACCCTATCTTTGAACATAACCTCCGTTTAATACGACACTCTGACACCTGATGCTTGTATGCCCCCGTGGTACCACTCTACTGGTCGTCCTACGTCTTGCTGCATCAATAACCGCTCCAGCCCCTTCAGGTTCGCAGAAGACCGTCGCCGTGACGTTAGCGCCTGACTGTGCGGCTTTGACTTTTCCTTCGGAGGAGATGTCATATATGGCGCCAAGACAAGGATTGCCGTTTTGTTTCCTGCTCTAAGTGATTAACCCGTGTCTCATCGCCTGTGACAATGTTCGACGAAGAATTGTTACGAGCAGGATCACAACGCGCAAGCAGTTCCGCAGAGATGGTCCTTCGTTGCTCTCTACCGTCATCTGTTGGGTAGTGAGGAAATCATCGCACACACATCTTTGAGTACCCTAAATGGTGTACAAATGTGTCATCACTACAAACAGAGACGTCCAGTTGAGCGACGGAGTGTTTGATTATGATCCACCGATCACCTCGAATGAGAATGTCCGCACGTTCCATCATTGCAAGACTGACAGCTCTGTGCGGCCGACCGGCACGCAGGAAATCGGACCGGTTAGCGCGACCATGTTGCGATGATGAAAACACCTCGCCTAACAACTCACTGTGCTTTTGTTCACTGCCAGGTCTTAGTAGACATTCTGCAATCGCCTAGGAATATCTGCGAAGCTCTGTTTTTACAACAAAAGAAAGTGGCAGATCGCTGCTGGGAAAGCACCTCCGTTACAGAGGTCATTTCGAAGGCTACGTGCACCGCCGACACCGGGACCAGTCCACGATGTCTCACAAAAGTTACGCAATTTTTCCACCGAAATTGGCGGAGAAAAAAGTGCTATGTTACACTACTGGCCATTAAAATTGCCACACCAAGAAGAAATTCAGATGATAAACGGGTATTCATTGGACAAATATACTAGAACTGAAATGTGATTACATTTTCACGTGATTTGGGTGCATAGATCCTGAGAAACCAGTACCCAGAACAACCACCTCTGGCCGTAATAACGACCTTGATACGCCTGGGCATTGAGCCAAACAGAGCTTGGATGGCGTATACAGGTACAGCTACCATGGAGCTTCAACACGATACCACAGTTCATCAAGAGCAGTGACTGGCATATAGTGACGAGCCAGTTGCTCTGCCACCATTGACCAGACGTTTTCAATTGGTGAGAGATCTGGAGAATGTGCTGGCAAGGACAGCAGTTGAACATTTTCTGTATCCAGAAAGGCCCGTACAGGCTCCCAGGTAGATGCTATCTTCCTTGACTTCCGGAAGGCGTTCGATACAGTTCTGCACTGTCGCCTGATAAACAAAGTAAGAGCCTACGGAATATCAGACCAGCTGTGTGGCTGGATTGAAGAGTTTTTAGCAAACAGAACACAGCATTTTGTTATCAATGGAGAGACGTCTACAGTCGTTAAAGTAACCTCTGGTGTGCCACAGGGGAGTGTTATGGGACCATTGCTTTTCACAATATATATAAATGACCTAGTAGATAGTGTCGGAAGTTCCATGCGGCTTTTCGCGGATGATGCTGTAATATACAGAGAAGTTGCAGCATTAGAGAATTGTAGCGAAATGCAGGAAGATCTGCAGCGGATAGGCACTTGGTGCAGGGAGTGGCAACTGACCCTTAACATAGACAAATGTAATGTATTGCGAATACATAGAAAGAAGGATCCTTTATTGCATGATTATATGATAGCAGAACAAACAGTGTTTGTAGCAGTTACTTCTGTTAAATATGTGGGAGTATGCGTGCGGAACGATTTGAAGTGGAATGATCATATAAAATTAATTGTTGGCAAGGCGGGTACCAGGTTGATATTCGTTGGGAGAGTCCTTAGAAAATGTAGTCCATCAACAAAGGAGGTGGCTTACAAAACACGCGTTCGACCAATACTTGAGTATTGCGCATCAGTGTGGGATCCGTACCAGATCGGGTTGACGGAGGTGATAGAGAAGATCCAAAGAAGAGCGGCGCGTTTCCTCACAGGGTTATTTGGTAACCGTGATAGCGTTACGGAGATGTTTAACAAACTCAAGTGGCACACTCTGCAAGAGAGGCGCTCTGCATCGCGGTGTAGCTTGCTCGCCAGGTTTCGAGAGGGTGCGTTTCTGGATGAGGTATCGAATATATTGCTTCCCCCTACTTATACCTCCCGAGGAGATCACGAATGTAAAATTAGAGAGATTAGAGCGCGCACGGAAGCTTTCAGACAGTCGTTTTTCCCGCGAACCATACGCGACTGGAACAAGAAAGGGAGGTAATGATAGTGGCACGTAAAGTGCCCTCCGCCACACACCGTTGGGTGGCTTGCGGAGTATAAATGTAGATGTAGATGTAGATGTAGACCTGCAACATGCGGTCGTGCATTATCCTGCTGAAATGTAGGGTTTCGCAGGGATCGAATGAAGGGTAGAGTCACGGGTCGTAACACATCTGAAATGTTACGTCCATTGTTCCAAGTGCCGTCAGTGCGAACAAGAGGTGACCGAGACGCGTAACCAATGGCACCCCATACCATCACGCCGGGTGATACGAATACACGCATCCAATGTGAGTTCACCGCAATGTCGTCAAACACAGATGCCACCATCATGACGCTGTAAACAGAACCTGGATTCATACGAAAAAATGACGTTTTGCCATTCGTGCACCCAGGTTCGTCATTGAGTACACCATCTCAGGCGCTCCTGTCTGTGATGCAGCGTCAAGGGTAACCGCAGCCATGGTCTCCGAGCTGATAGTCCATGCTGCTGCAACGTCGTGCAGATGGGTTTTGTCTTGCAAACGTCCCCATCTGTTGAGTCAGGGATCGAGACGTGACTACACGATCCGTTACAGCCATGCGGATAAGATGACTGTCGACTTAACTGCTAGTGATACGAGTCCGTTGGTATCCTGCACGGCGTTCCGTATTACCCTCCTGAATCCACCGATTCCATATTCTGCTAACAGTCATTGGATATCGACCAATGTGAGCAGCAGTGTCGCGATACGATAAACCGCAATCGCGATAGGCTATAATCTGACCTTTATTAAAGTCGGAAACGTGATGGTACGCATTTCTCCTCCTTACACGAGGCGTCACAAGAACGTTTCACCAGGCAACGCCTGTCAACTGCTGTTTGTGTATGAGAAAACTGGTTGGAACGTTTCCTCATGTCAGCGCGTTGTAGGTGTCGCCACCGACGCCAACCTGATGTGAATGCTCTGAAAAGCTAATCATTTGCATATCACAGCATCTTCTTCCTGTCGGTTAAATTTCGCGTTTGTAGCACGTCATCTTCATGGTGTAGCAATTTTAATGGTCAGTAGTGTACTTATTGGAAACCCCTCGTAATATAGACCGCCAACGGATGTCACAGACTACGAGTGACGATGATTATTTGTCGATTGCTTTAGTCTGTAATTACGCACACCCTGCGCGACCAAACCGATTAATCACTTACTATTGTCCTGCCATTCGACGGAAAACTTCCAGATTCATCTTTCACAAACATCAACTGTTCCCAAATCTTTTCGGTGCGAATGGACTGCATACGGCTGTTCACCGCGAAACGTGAGCAACGAACTACTCTCGCCTCGCATCAAGGCGCTTTTGGGTGTTGTTGTACTATTAAGCAAGACGACGGCTGCTGCCGAAAATGTGCGCCCGACGACGGATTATCGAGAGAACGGCGATAGCTAAGGGACACGATTGACTACGCCATCGATAGTCGCACCCGTTACTCACTCATATTTGTACAAACACTGCACGCTTTTCCCGAAAGTATTGCTCACCATATCTGCTCTTCTCAATGAGTATCAAGACGACACGCGGACACGCCAGGGAGTGAGGAGGTCCCACCCTCTCCCCGCGTGGCGGTGTACCTGTTTCCCTGGTCCAGGCCGCGTGGGCCACCTGATAGCGGGTGTTTATCTGTCCGTGGAGTGACGCCGAGGGTCATCGGGGGGCGGGCAGGCTGCGGATGCAGGCGCAGTCACGGCCCGGGGAGGAAGTTCCAGATTAGTCAGCGGCCCCCTCCGGGACGCACCGCGGAAGAGCACATGGCGCGCCTGCTGGCCGAGAACACGTGTCTCTACTCTGCCAGGGTTTCCCCGTGGCATCTCCACCACCGTGATGGTGGTGTCCCGTCGTCGAGTGCGGAAGGTGTCTGTCTAGTTCCGGCTGTCCACGGCGACCATACAGCCACTTCGTATTCCCTCCTCTTCTCATACAGGACGTGGACATAAATATGGAAACACCAAAAACGCCACACATTACCGTGCCCAATCCGGCCTGGAAAATCTCTAACTGTGTTGGTGAGGCAGTAAATTTCCACAGGGCAGTGACTGCGTCACTGCAATTCACTTTGGAGGTGTGGCGGTGGGACTTGTAGTCCCGTACCACCCTCTGACGGTGATAGTACTACATGAGTCAGGCAGAAAATTTTGCCTAACATGGGCGGGTGAAGGTGGGACATGTAGTCCCGTACCGTGGCGTGTAATTCCTGAATGGTTTTCAACGGAATGTTATACCATTCTTTCTGCAAAATAGCTGCAAGTTCAGATAACGATGATTAAGATGGATAGAGGTCACGCACACTTCTACATCTACATATACGTGATTACTCTGCTATTCACAGTAAAGTGCCTGGCAGAGGGTTCAATGAACCACCTTCAAGCTATCTCTCTACCGTTCCACTCTCGAACGGCACGCGGGAAAATCGAGCACTTAAATTTTCCTGTGCGAGCCCTGATTTCTCTTATTTTATCGTGATGATCATTTCTCCCTATTGTAGCAGCCCTTTTTTCTGTTTTCGCTTTTTCGTCTAACGGATGAAAGTTTTATTTTTTACACATTGACTGTCATTGAAGGGTTTTACTTTTATTTAATATTGTCCCGGCTCAGTATCAGTTTGATTACTTTTAAAACCCAATGTTAAACGTGGGTCACTACACGTAGTCTTCCCAACTCTGAGAGAAAAAATCTTTAGTAGCTTTACTATCAATGTTTACAGATGACTATACTTTAAACTTTCGTTCAATTGTTTTAGTTACGAATCGCTAGTTTGTTCTCGGCATAGATCACATAACCTTAACGTTTATTAATCTAAGTTAAATTAATGTTCAAGACTTGTATTATGTTTCAAATTAACAACGTCAGTTTATTGACAAGAATTATTAATAAATAGGTTCACTCATACGATCTCATTCAAAGAAGTTCTTTAATTAGATGTCTAATTAGGATTCCCGCTAGCATCAGAGATGTTAGATAATATCCTGTCACTTTCGGTAAATAAGTTATTTTTATTCAATATCTGCAAACTGTCATTAACTATTATCACTAGTTGCGTGAAGTTAAAGTTTTCCACTATCACAATTCAAAGTCCGGATCCGGTTAAAATTCTCAATTCAGTAAAGCGTTTAAATATTCACACGAATTGACACTAAAGCCAAAGAGATTAATATCCACCTTCTCGTTTATCTAATCTGATAAATGTCCAAATTAAAGTCTTCAATTGATAATCCTCAAAAACAATCTCGTCACAGTGTATTCTTGATCCCCTTTTAATAAAGTCCCAACTGTTGTTCTCTAAAGCTGTACGTCCTAAATAACTTCCGAACTAGAACAGACTAGAGACTGGAGTATCGTAATTACAACGTATGGCTACTCATACTTTAATAAACACTATCTTTGGTGTCCCAGACCTACGTTCTATGACTATAATATTGATTTTCTTACGTATTGGAATAACAAATATTTTAATATTTTCTACTGTTTCTCCCCCTTCCCATGTTTCTAAAATTTATAATTAAATTTTCCTTGTCTTTTCTTTTGATTTCTATACTAGATATTTCCCTCTATTTGTTTTTTTATTTATTTTTCGTAATTATTACTTGTGGAGGGACTTGGGTCATTTTGTGAATTGATATTTTAAGGACATGGGAGCTAATTTCGGAGCTATTTTTGTTTTTTCAACACCGAGAGGCGCTGTAAATGTTACACTATGGAGGAGGGTGCCAACGGAATGTTTTCGCAATCGGAGGAGAAAGCTGGTGATTGAAATTTCCTGAGAATATTCCATCGCAACGGAAAACGCCTTTATTTTACTGATTGCCACTCCAATTTACGTATCATATCTGTGACACTGTCGCCCCTATTTCGCGATAATACAAAACGAGCTGCCCTTCTTTGTACTTTTTCGATGTCATCCGTCAGTCCCGCCTGATGCCGATCCCAAACCGCACAGCAAAACTCCAGAATAGGGCAAACAAGAGTGGTGTAAGCAGTCTCTTTAGTAGACCTGTTGCACCTTCTAAGTGTTCTGCCAATGAATCGCAGTCTTTGTTTTGCTCTACCCACAATATTATCTATGTGATCGTTCCAATTTAGGTTATTTGTAACTGTAATCCCCAAGTATTTAGTTGAATTTACAGCCCTCAGATTTGTGTGACTAATCACCTAATCGAAATTTAACATTTCTTTTAGCACTCATGTGAATAACTTCACACTTTTCTTTATTCAGGGTCAATTGCCACTTTTCGCACCATACAGATAACTTATCTAAATCATTTTACAAGTCGTTTTGATCATCTGATGACTTTCCAAGACGGTAAATGTCTGCATTATCTGCAAACAATCTAAGACGGCTACTCAGATTATGTCGTTAATATACACTCCTGGAAAAGGAAAAAAGAACACATTGACACCGGTGTGTCAGACCCACCATACTTGCTCCGGACACTGCGAGAGGGCTGTACAAGCAATGATCACACGCACCGGCACAGCGGACACACCAGGAACCGCGGTGTTGGCCGTCGAATGGCGCTAGCTGCGCAGCATTTGTGCACCGCCGCCGTCAGTGTCAGCCAGTTTGCCGTGGCATACGGAGCTCCATCGCAGTCTTTAACACTGGTAGCATGCCGCGACAGCGTGGACGTGAACCGTATGTGCAGTTGACGGACTTTGAGCGAGGGCGTATAGTGGGCATGCGGGAGGCCGGGTGGACGTACCGCCGAATTGCTCAACACGTGGAGCGTGAGGTCTCCACAGTACATCGATGTTGTCGCCAGTGGTCGGCGGAAGGTGCACGTGCCCGTCGACCTGGGACCGGACCGCAGCGACGCACGGATGCACGCCAAGACCGTAGGATCCTACGCAGTGCCGTAGGGGACCGCACCACCACTTCCCAGCAAATTAGGGACACTGTTGCTCCTGGGGTATCGGCGAGGACCATTCGCAACCGTCTCCATGAAGCTGGGCTACGGTCCTGCACACCGTTAGGCCGTCTTCCGCTCACACCCCAACATCGTGCAGCCCGCCTCCAATGGTGTCGCGACAGGCGTGAATGGAGGGACGAATGGAGACGTGTCGTCTTCAGCAATGAGAGTCGCTTCTGCCTTGGTGCCAATGATGGTCGTATGCGTGTTTGGCGCCGTGCAGGTGAGCGCCACAATCAGGACTGCATACGACCGAGGCACACAGGGCCAACACCCGGCATCATGGTGTGGGGAGCGATCTCCATCACTGGCCGTACACCACTGGTGATCGTCGAGGGGACACTGAATAGTGCACGGTACATCCAAACCGTCATCGAACCCATCGTTCTACCATTCCTAGACCGGCAAGGGAACTTGCTGTTCCAACAGGACAATGCACGTCCGCATGTATCCCGTGCCACCCAACGTGCTCTAGAAGGTGTAAGTCAACTACCCTGGCCAGCAAGATCTCCGGATCTGTCCCCCATTGAGCATGTTTGGGACTGGATGAAGCGTCGTCTCACGCGGTCTGCACGTCCAGCACGAACGCTGGTCCAACTGAGGCGCCAGGTGGAAATGGCATGGCAAGCCGTTCCACAGGACTACATCCAGCATCTCTACGATCGTCTCCATGGGAGAATAGCAGCCTGCATTGCTGCGAAAGGTGGATATACACTGTACTAGTGCCGACATTGTGCATGCTCTGTTGCCTGTGTCTATGTGCCTGTGGTTCTGTCAGTGTGATCATGTGATGTATCTGACCCCAGGAATGTGTCAATAAAGTTTCCCCTTCATGGGACAACGAATTCACGGTGTTCTTATTTCAATTTCCAGGAGTGTAGATCAGGAACAATAGAGGGCCTATAAAACTTCCTTCGGGAACGCCGGATATTACTTCTGTTTTACTCGATGACTTTCCGTCTATTACTACGAATTGTGACGTTTCTGACAGCAAATCACGAATCCAGTCGCAAAACTGAGGCGATATTCCGTAGCCACGCAGTTTGGTTAGAAGACGCTTGTTAGGAACGGTGTCGAAAGCCTTCTGGAAATCTAAAAATATGGAATCAATTTGACATCCCCTATCGATAGCACTTATTACTTCATGAGTATAAAGAGCTAGTTGTGTTTCACAAAAACGATATTTTCTGAATCCGTGCTGACTATATGTCAATAAATCGTTTTCTTCGAGATACCTCATAATGTTCGAATACAGTATATGTTCTAAAACCCTACTGCAAATCGACGTTAACGATATAGGCCTGTAATTCAGCGGATTACTCCTACTTCCGTTTTTTGGTATTGGTGTGACTTGAGCAATTTTCCAGTCTTTATGTACGGATGTTTCTGTGAGCGAGTGGTTGTATATAATTGTTAAATATGGAGCTATTTAATCAACATACTCTCAGAGGAACCTGACTGGTATACAATCTGGACCGGAGGCCTTGCCTTTATTAAGTGATTTAAGCTGCTTTGTTACACCGAGGATATCTACATATATGTTTCTCAAATGGTTCAAATGGCTCTGAGCACTATGGGACTTAACTTATGAGGTCATCAGTCCCCTAGATCTTAGAACTACTTAAACCTAACTAACCTAAGAATATCACAAACATCCATGCCCGAGGTAGGATTCTAGCCGGCGACCGTAGCGGTCGCGCGGTTCCAGACTGTAGCGCCGAGAACCGCGGGGCCACTCCAGCCGGCTGTTTTTCTCATCTTGGCAGTTGTTCTTGATTGGAATTCAAGAATATTTACTTCTTCCTCTTTGGCGAAGGAGTTTCGGAAAATTGTGTTTAATAACTCTGCTTTAGTGGCATTGTTATCAGTGACTTCACCGTTGTTATCGCGCCGTGAAGGTACTGATTGCGTCTTGCCAATGGCGTGCATTACGTATGACTAGAATCTCTTAGGGTTTTCTGCCAGATTTCGAGACCAAATTTCGTTGTGGAAATTATTAAAAGCATCTCGCATTGAAGTAAATGCTATGTTTCGAACTTCTGTAACACTTTGCCAATCATGGGGATTCTGCGCTCTTTTAAATTTGGCATGCTTTTTTCGTTGCTTCTGCAACAACGATCTGACCCGTTTTGTGTACCAAGGGGGACCAGTACCACCACTTCTTAATTCTCTACAAAGTGGTCCACAAAGGCACAATAATATTAAGATCCGGTGACTATGATGGTCAGGGGAAATGTGACAATTCATCTTCGCGCTCACAAAATCAGTCCTGGACGATGTCAACTGTGCGATAAGCGGCACACAGCGTCAGCACTGGGGAGCAAACATAGTACCGTGGGATGGACATGATCATCCAGAATGGTCACATAATTCTTGGCAGGAATGCGACCTTCCATAGTAAGCACGACTTCCGTGGAATACCAAGATATTGTTCCCAAATCATCACCAGTTGCTACCATGATTCAAAGGCAGCCGCTACCAGACGTTGGAAACTGTGTGAAACAAGACTCATTCGATCAAAATGACTATCTTCCATTGCTCCATAGTCCAGGTTTTACGTCTTCGGCACTACGTATTTCTGTTAAGGGCATTGGCATCACTGATGACTGGTTTTGCAATTACAGGTCACCCTGAAATTCCCAGCTAATGGAGCTCCTTTCGTGTTGGTTTAGTACTCACGTAGGTGGCGAGTGTGACATTCAGTTCTGCGGTGACTTGTGCAACTGAGGGCCTTTTATTTTTCGTCACAATTGATACGTCCGTATCGAAACTCACATCCAGGTTATCTTCACTGTCGTGTGAGTTCCTACTTCCGGGACGAAAGAGCGTCTTTGGTGTATAAGAGACGTAGATTCCCGGCGCAGGCCGAACCGCTTCTGGGAAGCACGAGGAAACGGTTTGGCAATCGATCAAGGGAGCACTGACGGAGTGCAGAGGAACGTGTGGAAAAGCTGGTTGCTGTTCTGTACAAGGGCAACGTGTGATACACGTACACAGGTGGGGGGGGGGGGTGTCACTTATGGTGGTTGCTCCTTCCTTACCAACAGGCCGAGCTAATGAGACCGCCTGTTGTTGATCGTCAGCTTCCTGGCTACCTTCATACTGACGTTGGTTGAAAATGCCATCTTGCGTTTGAAGACTCTCTGACATTACAATATACATTACAATATCAGGTTCTCTATTGCCAGTGATAGTGATTTCTCCTACAAGGAGCCCATATCTTTTAGCCCTTGCTTGAATTCAGTTTTATGTTCGGCGAGGGTTAACTACGCTCCACGCCTGCACTGTTTTTCAGGGTTCTAAGTCTTCTTCAGTTATGACGTCCGTTGATTTGTGCTTGTGACTGTTTGTGTATTTTATCGGGCAGCAGCTCTTACATAACCTTCAGTAACTAAAGTGAGAATATTGTTTTGTAATCACTTGCTCTTGATTATTAAGAGAAAAATGTCCCAGTAAAGTGTTTTTGATTATCTCTTGTTCTCTTTAATAATGCCGTGAACTCAAGACTAATGCTCTTGTCACGTGCCCTTTGCTGTATGTATACTGAGTGCCTAGTGGAAGCGTAAACTAGGGAGCCACCTGCGTACCGCTTGTGTATGTCCGCCTGTGGACTAGTGCATGTATAGTATTGTGGTATTTTTTTTAAGAAAAATGTCTTTGGTATTTGGTTATATAGTCACGCTTTACAGGCCTTGCTTACTGTTTAGAACTGTTTTTTTGATATTATAACGATCTGCTTATTTATTGAAGGCCTTCAAAAGAAAATATAAAGACCGGTGGTTTCTTGTATTTCTCAAAAACAACTTTTAGAGCTTTGAAGATTTTTCTTGTTTCTTATTTGGCCCAGTCTCTTCTAAAGAAATTCTGACGACGGGCTGAAGTCGATTTCTTAAGTCTTTCTTAAGGTTTTTTAAATTTTTTAAAGTTTAAATTTTGTTCCTAAAACAGTGGAGTTTTCTTTTCTGAATCATATTAGTAAATTGTGATTACATGTTTCAGTCTAAAATTAAGAAGAAGACTGTGTCAGAAATTGCTAGATCTGGTTTTATAAAGTAATTGTTCTTTGTTTGTAAGGTGTACTTATTACCTCCGTGTGAGTGGCGTAAATCTTCGATACGGTGTTTTCTGAAACACCAAATACTAATGGAAGCACCCACTATATGAGCATCAACAATTTGCCCACATTCACTTAGCTCTGACGTAATGAACTCATAATTACGCAGATCACTATACTGACAGCGACTGACATTTGTAACGCATGGACATTGCACAGGTGCCGTTACTGATCAGATGTAACAGAGCAACCGTCAGGCTTCAGTAGCAACTGCATCTATGTGCAAGCATGCATTTACAGCGCTGTCTCCGTATTTTTGTCCAACGCCTGTATCTTCCAGTCCACATGCAAATACACTGCATGGATGTTTTTGAAGTTAGTGGCAGAGGGTGATTTTTATTGGGTGGTCTTACATTAAGGTTTTCTTCCGTTTCGCTCACGGGTGGACCATGGAGATAGTTACTGAGTGTTCGCCACTGCGCTCGCTGTTACTTGCCCGCTATTATGCCCACGATCCCCACGAAATAGAATCTAAGGGCGCTGAAGAATAACTGCAATTAATACCCTGAAAGGCGCTTCTTAACAGTTTTAAGTTGTTTTTCGTGAGCTGAGCTGTGCATTTCTTTCAGAGACTGACAAGGAATTTCTTCCTTTCTGTTCCACTTTCTCCCTAGTCGAGCATATCTTTGACTATTCGCGTTGCTCTTCCGAAAAATGTAAGTATGTTTTGTATTATAAAGGTATACGCTCGATTTCTCTGGTAGTGTGACCTAAGAGAAGTCCCATACACTTGAGTAGTACTGAAGTAATGTTTTGTATTCAATTTCTTTTGTAGATAAACAGCAGCTTCCCTGTATCCTACGGATTAATGATGGTCTGCCCTTTGCTTTACCTACAAATGAGGCTATGTAGTCGTTTCACATCGTAATCCTAGACATTAATTATGGCTGCCTATTGTCTGTATGAAATTGTAACATAACGACACTATATTTTGCTATATATCTCATGCCTTTGCCATAATATTTTAATGTTGATTATGTTTCGTCAACTATATCCCTGAAACATTAATTAACTATTGATACTTATGTAAATGTGTGCATGTGCGTAACACTGTTTCATAAACGCATTATTGTAAATCAGTGTGTTTACGCTATTAACATGTGCAAACATGTGTATGAATAACCGATCTCCTCCTGGGAGAATGATTCGTAAACGGGGTCTTCCACAATGAAAGTAGACAATGTACTACATCTCTTAGTTAGGTGCCTTTTTTTTTTTTTGCCTTGGCGCGCATCGCGGAAAAAGACTTGTAGCGAGTCGTAGCCAGTCAACAGTGGAGAGCTGATGTACGTAACGAGCAGCTATTTTAGAGCAGTAAATGGCATTGCATAGTATTGGAAGGAGACACCGATTGATGTATTTTCATTAACAACTTAACACCAGTTATGTAGTAACCTCATATGCAAGATTTTTTCGGGGCTAAATCAGTTCTGCAGTTGCTCAAACTACAAATCTACCAAGTAATGTCGTCAAGAAACGCAGTATGACGAGCTGTAGCTACGTTTTTAATACGAAAAAGATATTGTAAAGCGTAAACCGTTCACTGCTCACACGTCTGTGCTTTCGTAAAAGGAAAAATTTAGAACTGTGACAGGACGACAAGCTCCTGTGACAGGGAACGCGTTATGCAGGTCTTGGAGTCACTCACGTCCATCTAGGAAGTTTTTACTGAGTTTAACGAAGGCGATGTTGGCCTGACGTATTCGACGATGGCCTTTGGCTACACTGTCTAAAGGATCGTTCTAAGAAATACCAAATAAGATCAACCTGAAGATGCCTAAATAAGAGGAAACGCGTAGTCGAAAAATAAAAAAAAAAAATAAAATTGCAACCAAGACTGTTTTCAACCAATACGGTTAAGCACTGGTTTGCCACAGATGGACTGGAAGAATTTGGTGAGGACTGTTGATTTTGGATTACGAACAATAACAATGCTGAGTTATACTTACACTAAAAATAACCAATTATTTTCTATTATGTAATTTTCTAAAGTAATAATGTTAATTTTCAAGTAATATACACAGAGATGACAAAATCCATGGGATAGCGATATGCACGCATACAGATGGTGGTAGCATCGTTCACACAAGGTGTAAAAGGATAGTGCATGGGCTGAGCTGTCATTTATACTCAAGTGATTCACGAGGAAAAGTTTCTATATAATTACGGCCATACGATGGGAATTAACAGAATTTGAACGCGGAATGGCAGTTGGAGCTAGATACCTGGAATATTCCATTTCAACAGCGAATTCAACACTTCGAGATCCACAATGTCAAGACTGTGTCGAGAATACCAAATTTCAGGCATTACTTCTCACCACGGACAACGCACTTAAAGATCGAGAATAGCTGCGTTTGCGTAGAGTTGTCAGTTCTACACTCATGCTCATAAATTAAGGATAATGCTGATGCATGGTGAAACAACTCTCTAGTGGGGGGTTTTCGGGTTTAAATCACCTCGGGGTATGACCATGCGAAGCACTTGACCTGCGGTCGTCGCACGGTGGCGCTGGCAGCAGTCCACGTACGAAGATGTGTGTTGGTTCATGTCAGAGTACGGCGCTGCGAGTAAGTGTGCAAACGTTTCCACACGTGCTAATGGTGAATGCGTGTTTAAAATGGCTCACAGAACACATATTGATGACGTTATGAGGGGTAGAATACTAGGGCGACTGGAGGTAGGTCAAACACAGCAGGTCGTAGCACGGGCCCTCAGTGTGCCACAAAGCGTGATCTCAAGATTATGGCAACGATTCTAGCACACAGGAAACGTGTCCAGGCGCTACAGTACGGTGCGTCCACAGTGTACAACACCACAAGGAGACTGACATCTCACCATCAGTGCCCGCAGACGGCCACGGAGTACTGCAGGTAGCCTTGCTCGAGACCTTACCGCAGCCACTGCAACAGTTTCTCCACACACACAGACGACTGAAGAGACATGGTTTATTCGCCTGGAGACCTGGAAGGTGCATTCCACTGACCCCTGTCAAGAACACAGTAGATGGTCATTGGAACAGTGGTCCAAGGTTATGTCCACGGACGAGTCCAGGTATAGTCTGAACAGTGATTCTCGCCGGATTTTCATTTGGCGTGAACCAGGAACCAGATACCAACCCCTTAATGTCCTTGAAAAGGACCTGTATGGAGGTTGTGGTTTGATGGTGTGGAGTGGGATTATGATTGGTGCACGTACACCCCTGCACATCTTTGACAGAGGAACTGTAACACGTCAGGTGTATCGGGACGTCATTTTGCACCAGTATGTCCGCCTTTTCAGGGGTGCAGTGGGTCCCACCTTCCTCCTGATGGATGATAACGCATGGCCCCACCGAGCTGCCATCGTGGAAGAGTATCTTGAAACAGAATATATCAAGCGAATAGAGTGGTCTGCCTGTTCTCCGGACCTAAACCCCATCGATCACGTCTGGGATGCTCTCGCTCGAAGTATAGCGGAACGTCTTCAAAACCCTACAACACTTTAGGAGCTCCGACAGGCTCTGGTGAAAGAATGGGAGGCTATACCCCAGCAGCTGCTCGACCACTTGATCCAAAGTGTGCCAACCCGTTGTGCGGTCTGTGTACGTGTGCATGGTGATCATACACCATACTGATGTCGGGGTACATGCGCAGGAAACAGTGGCGTTTTGTAGCACGTGTGTTTCGGGACGGTTTTCTCAACTTATCACCAATACCGTGGACTTACAGATCTGTGTCGTGTGTGTTCCCTATGTGCGTATGCTATTAGCGCCAGTTTTGTGTAGTGTCACGTTGTGTGGCACCACATTCTGCAATTATCCTTAATTTATGAGCATGAGTGTAACAGACAAGCCAAACTGCGTGAAAACCGCAGAAATCAATGTAGGACGAACGACGAAGGTATCTATCAGTAGAGTGGGGCGAAATTTGGCATTAATGGGCTACGGCAGCAGACGACCGACGCGAGTCGCTTTGCTAAAAGCACAACACCGCCTGCAGCGCCTCTCCTGTGCTCTTGACCATATCTGTTGGACCGTAGACGATTGGAAAACTATGGCCTGGGTATATGAATTACACTTTCGTTTTGCAAGAGTTGAAGGTAGGGTTAGAGTGATGCGCAGACCCCACGAAGCCATGGCGCCACATTGTCAACAAGGCAGTGTGCAAGCCGGTGGTGCCGGCCGAAGTGGCCGTGCGATTCTAGGCGCTGCAGTCTGGAACCGCGAGACCGCTACGGTCGCAGGTTCGAATCCTGCCTCGGGCATGGATGTATGTGATGTCCTTAGGTTAGTTAGGTTTAACTAGTTCTAAGTTGTAGGGGACTAATGACCTCAGAAGTTGAGTCCCATAGTGCTCAGAGCCATTTGAACCATTTGAACCAAGCCGGTGATGGCTCCGTAATGTCGTGGGCTGTGTGTACATGGATCATTGACTGGGAATGGTTATTTTCAGCAACTTGGAAAACATTTGCAGCCATTCAAAGATACCATGTTTCCAAACGACGATGGAATTTTTATGGCTGACAATGCACCATGTCACAGGGCTACAATTATCCGCGGTTAGTTAGAAGAACATTTTGTACAATTCGGGCGAATGCTTTAGCCATCCAGATCGTCCGATATGAATTCCATCTGACATTCATGGACCGTGATCTAGAGGTTAGTTCGTCCACAAAATCCTGCATCGGCAACACTTTCGGAATTATGAACGGTTACAGAGGCAGCATGGATCAGTATTTCTGCAGGGGACTTCCGACGACCTGTCGAATCCTCGCCACGTCGAACTGCTGCACCACGCGGGACAAAAGGAAGTCCACACAAAAATGGGTCTGAGCACTGTGGGACTTAACATCTGAGGTCATCAGTCGCCTAGACTTAGAACTACGTAAACCTAACTAACCTAAGGACATCACACACATCCATGACCTGGGCAGGATTCGAAGCTGCGACCGTAGCAGCAGCGCGGTTCCGGACGGAAGCGCCTAAAACCGCTCGGCCACAGCGAAGTCCACACAGTAATAGAAGCTATCCCATTGCTTATGTCACCGCAGTGGATACAAATTAAATGTTTGTGAGGTACAGTTAATGCTGCATAAAGCAAGTTATTATGGAATACCTTCAGCATATAGGAAGAGTCGTTATCAGGAGAAAGAAAACTGGCGTTCTACGGATCGGAGCGTGGAATGTCAGATCACTTAATCGGGCAGGTAGGTTAGAAAATTTAAAAAGGGAGATGGATAGGTTAAAGTTAGATATAGTGGGAATTAGTGAAGTTCGGTGGCAGGAGGAACAAGACTTTTGGTCAGGTGATTACAGGGTTATAAATACAAAATCAAATAGGGGCAATGCAGGAGTAGGTTTAATAATGAATAAAAAAATAGGAGTGCGGGTTAGCTACTACAAACAGCATAGTGAACGCATTATTGTGGCCAAGATAGACACAAAGCCCATGCCTACTACAGTAGTACAAGTTTATATGCCAACTAGCTCTGCAGATGATGAAGAAATAGATGAAATGTATGACGAGATAAAAGAAATTATTCAGGTAGTGAAGGGAGACGAAAATTTAATAGTGATGGGTGACTGGAATTCGTCAGTAGGAAAAGGGAGAGAAGGAAACATAGTAGGTGAATATGGATTGGGGGGAAGGAATGAAAGAGGAAGCCGCCTTGTAGAATTTTGCACAGAGCACAACTTAATCATAGCTAACACTTGGTTCAAGAATCATGAAAGGAGGCTGTATACATGGAAGAAGCCTGGAGATACTGACAGGTTTCAGATAGATTATATAATGGTAAGACAGAGATTTAGGAACCAGGTTTTAAATTGTAAGACATTTCCTGGGGCAGATGTAGATTCTGACCACAATCTATTGGTTATGAACTGCAGATTGAAACTGAAGAAACTGCAAAAAGGTGGGAATTTAAGGAGATGGGACCTGGATAAACTGAAAGAACCAGAGGTTGTAGAGAGTTTCAGGGAGAGCATTAGGGAACAATTGACAGGAATGGGGGAAAGAAATACAGTAGAAGAAGAATGGGTAGCTCTGAGGGATGAAGTGGTGAAGGCAGCAGACGATCGAGTAGGTAAAAAGACGCAGGCTAATAGAAATCCTTGGGTAACAGAAGAAATATTGAATTTAATTGATGAAAGGAGAAAATATAAAAATGCAGTAAATGAAGCAGGTAAAAAGGAATACAAACGTCTCAAAAATGAAATCGACAGGAAGTGCAAAATGGCTAAGCAGGGATGGCTAGAGGACAAATGTAAGGATGTAGAGGCTTGTCTCACTAGGGGTAAGATAGATATTGCCTACAGGAAAATTAAAGAGACCTTTGGAGAGAAGAGAACCACTTGTATGAACATCAAGAGCTCAGATGGCAACCCAGTTCTAAGCAAAGAAGGGAAAGCAGAAAGGTGGAAGGAGTATATAGAGGGTTTATACAAGGGCGATGTACTTGAGGACAATATTATGGAAATGGAAGAGGATGTAGATGAAGATGAAATGGGAGATAAGATACTGCGTGAAGAGTTTGACAGAGCACTGAAAGACCTGAGTCAAAACAAGGCCCCGGGAGTAGACAACATTCCATTGGAACTACTGATGACCTCAGGAGAGCCAGTCATGACAAAACTCTACCATCTGGTGAGCACGATGTATGAGACAGGCGAAATACCCTCAGACTTTAAGAATAATATAATAATTCCAATCCCAAAGAAAGCAGGTGTTGACAGATGTGAAAGTTACCGAACTATCAGTTTAATAAGTCACAGCTGCAAAATACTAACGCGAATTCTTTACAGACGAATGGAAAAACTGGTAGAAGCCGACCTCGGGGAAGATCAGTTTGGATTCCGTAGAAATGTTGGAACACGTGAGGCAATACTGACCTTACGACTTATCTTGGAAGAAAGATTAAGAAAAGGCAAACCTACATTTCTAGCATTTGTAGACTTAGAGAAAGCTTTTGACAATGTTGACTGGAATACTCTCTTTCAAATTCTGAAGGTGGCAGGGGTAAAATACAGGGAGCGAAAGGCTATTTACAATTTGTACAGAAACCAGATGGCAGTTATAAGAGTCGAGGGGCATGAAAGGGAAGCAGTGATTGGGAAAGGAGTAAGACAGGGTTGTAGCCTCTCCCCGATGTTATTCAATCTGTATATTGAGCAAGCAGTAAAGGAAACAAAAGAAAAATTCGGAGTAGGTATTAAAATTCATGGAGAAGAAGTAAAAACTTTGAGGTTCGCCGATGACATTGTAATTCTGTCAGAGACAGCAAAGGACTTGGAAGAGCAGTTGAACGGAATGGACAGTGTCTTGAAAGGAGGATATAAGATGAACATCAACAAAAGCAAAACGAGGATAATGGAATGTAGTCGAATTAAGTCGGGTGATGTTGAGGGTATTAGATTAGGAAATGAGACACTTAAAGTAGTAAAGGAGTTTTGCTATTTAGGGAGTAAAATAACCAATGATGGTCGAAGTAGAGAGGATATAAAATGTAGACTGGCAATGGCAAGGAAAGCGTTTCTCAAGAAGAGAAATTTGTTAACATCGAATATAGATTTAGGTGTCAGGAAGTCGTTTCTGAAAGTATTTGTATGGAGTGTAGCCATGTATGGAAGTGAGACATGGACGATAACTAGTTTGGACAAGAAGAGAATAGAAGCTTTCGAAATGTGGTGCTACAGAAGAATGCTGAAGATAAGGTGGGTAGATCACGTAACTAATGAGGAGGTATTGAATATGATTGGGGAGAAGAGAAGTTTGTGGCACAACTTGACTAGAAGAAGGGATCGGTTGGTAGGACATGTTCTGAGGCATCGAGGGATCACAAATTTAGCATTGGAGGGCAGCGTGGAGGGTAAAAATCGTAGAGGGAGACCAAGAGATCAATACACTAAGCAGATTCAGAAGGATGTAGGTTGCAGTAGGTACTGGGAGATGAAGAAGCTTGCACAGGATAGAGTAGCATGGAGAGCTGCATCAAACCAGTCTCAGGACTGAAGACCACAACAACAACAATAGGAAGAGTAGTTAGAGTATACTCTTAATGCCAAATTGTATTATTTTGATTTCGAACAATAACAGAAAAAGTCAATTTAAAAATAAGGAAAACTTTTACTTGTTAGTTAGAATGGCGTTTTACTAATGTTCATAGTTTTTACAAAAGTTCGCAGTCTTACAGAATTAGCTAAAAACAGTCAAATTTACAATTCGTCACTTTTTTACTTGAATAATGTCAGTAATATCGGTTGCAATCGTGATAAGTATTGCACTTGCTAGAATCATTTTTTATCACTAATATCACGTAGTAAAACTTCTTGATCGATTGGAGTAATGGTTTTGAGGAAAGATACAAATACAGTTATCAGCTGTTCCCCTTCAGTACCGGCGATCCAATTCTTTAGCTCATAGCGTGTTTTCAGAAGAAATAACTACAGGATAATGTACTGATTCTTGTTCCAGCATCTATAATAAACACTGTGGTTCAATGGATCTCTCTATTTCGATAATGACATAGATAATGAGTGCGTCGTATGCATGTAAAGTGTTTTAGAGAACGACCCTAATAACGAGAGAACTTCAAAACATACGTTACAAATGTCGTCCACGTCAAGACCACCGTGCAACAAGAGTGGCGCATAGTCAGAAGATAGTACATCTTCTGGGTTTTCTGTCGACACATTTCTGCTGAGGTGCTGGTAACAAGCGCGTCACAGCGTGAGAGTGAAATGACGGGGCGAATGGAAACATGGTTCAAAGCTGACGTTTACGCAACAGTACTATTCTTGTGAGCAAAACGCGTAAATTGCACACAGATTCACCCTGAAATTATTGTGGTATATGGACCAAACGCTGTGGTTTGTCCAGTTGTAGTGAAATGATACCAACAATTTTTCCCAGGCCGTACAAACGTGGGTGATGCTGTTCAGGAAGGAAGACCATCGACATCTACGGCAGCCGACATGTCCTGGCAATCGAGGAACTGATTCGCAGCAATCGAAGATTTTCTGATGACGAGGTCGTTTACACAGCGGGTCCCGAATGGCTTCGTGACCAAATAGTGGATTTCTATCGCAGAAGAACTGAACGGTTGGTAGAAAGTTCCTGTTGTTCTTTACAGAGACTTGGTGACTATACTGAAAAACTGTGTCGTGTATCTGTAGCACTTTGAAGCGAAGTGCAGCATTCAGTATAAGTTTCTTGTCCTGGCAAAATAATGTGTATCTCTTTTTGAAGTCCCCTCATAGCATCTACTAAACTTTTCGGAAAAATACTTTTTTTTAAAATAAAAATAATCAAAAGTTTCGGTACTATCAGGTTGTCGCTATATTAATTTGTTCTTACGTGGAGCTAAAGTGTACGAAGCATTATGTGATTGTACCTAGATCATGCGAGTGCAAAGACATGACATGATGCTCAGCAGATGAAGTTTTGTTCAGTGTTCAGTACAATTAGCAAATCTAAAGCTAAAATTAAAATGGGTCGTTTTGCAACATGACTCACTCTGATACCACGTTTTTACATTTCGTAAAGTACCGGGTGGTAGCAATTAAAGTACAGCTTCTCACTAAGGTCCACTGTCGGCTGAAACTATCTTATGGAAGAGAAACTTGATAGATATTCTGATTCGTTAATGAGGAACCGGTTGAAGCTAAAAAAAAAATTCTTTTTTTGGGTACCATGTGCAGGAAAGGGTCCAGGATGGAATTTCTGTCCAGTGCTCAGTTCTGATCTGTTAGGATGGTGCAAGATGAATGTAACAGAAAGGCTGCAATAGGAAAATGGGTAAGATAACTGGTATTATCAGTGGCATGTGGTGAATTTATACTTTCAGGATAAAACAAGCCTATGTTTTTCAGAATGGCATTACGATTCATTTTCATAATTCCATTTTATAGTTAAAGTGCTGAAATAACGGTAAGAGTGCTTTCATAACAGTAGCAGCAAGGCAAACGTGTTTTAACACAATTACATACAAATGCACACATGGGTGCACACACTGAAGAAAACACTGAGGTAACCGTATTGTCAACTTTTTTTTAAAGGAGGATAATCGGAAAGGTGGATCCATCCTCCACCTGTAAGTCGAATTAGTCGACGAAACGAAGGCAGAGATGGTACGCCGACTGTTGATATCGCGAACACGATGTATGTGACAGACAAATTTACTATGTAATTAATTTTCACACAAGACTGATACCCGTGTGTCATGCTGAGATACAGATCTTTAGAAACCAGATATTAGCATATTAGCACAAGTCCATAGAGCCTGCCGGTCGGGGTGGTCGAGCGGTTCTAGGCGCTACAGTCTGGAACCGCGCGGCCGCTACCGTCGCATCTTCGAATCCTGCCTCGGGCATGGATGTGTGTGCTGTCCTTAGGTTACTTAGGTTTAAGTAGTTCTAAGTTCTAGGGGACTGATGACCTTAGAAGTTAAGTCCCATAGTGTTCAGAGCCATTTGAACCATCTGACATACACATTTGATTCCCTACTTAAGCTCATACTGCTCGAAAAATGATGACAGCCGATGTCAGAAAATGTATTACAATATAATCTACTGACGGAATTGAACAATGGGTTTGAAATCATTTGTCAGTGACAGTGGGGTAACTACTGCTCCATCACTGCCATCCAGATCGTATTCCTTGAGTACGCGTTTCACAGTACAGTTGGCAGTTGTTTATTGGTGAATATTTTCTTACATGAACTAGTACCTTCTCCTCAGATTCTAGTGTGCGAACAATCCTTTGTCGCTGTCCTTGGGTAGGCGGATCGACCGTTCCCGTAAGTTACTTACGCTGGTAAATTAGTAGTAACTGGGGTGATGCATTATGTGAAAATTTTCTGTTCATTCGTTTCGTTTTAAAGGTACTGTATGCTGTTGTGCTATACATTAAAGAAATTTTTAATTTGCAGTAGCAAATAATGTTCCATCTTCAACAGCCAGTTATGAACTGTACACAGGGCTATTACTCCACCCTGTGCGCATGGGAAACAATTGTGTATCTTTCATATGGGAGCGCCACAAATGTCGACGTAGCTGACAATCATTTTATTCTATATTCTAAATATTGAATTAGATTAGATGTACTTTTCGTCACAGTTTGCCCATATTGAGCAGATCCTCCAGGATGTGGAACATATAACAAGAACAAGAATACACAACAAATATTTCAAAACAAAAAACAAATACGAGTGTGCTAATGTACATTTCACAGATCCCAAGTGGAATGATCCTCATGGATGTGGAATGAGTAAAACAATTTTTAAGCCTATTTTGTTTTATGAGGCAATATACACTGAATAGAAGAATCATTTTACAACACTTATTTATAATGATAGCGTTACTGGACTGAATTTGTACAGAAGTCATATTTGACTAATATTAGCATTTTTTCTATTATTATTAACACACACTCACTTCAGTTGTTTCTGATAAGAAATTCATAAATGGAGCGGAAGGAGTTGGCCACCAATAAATCCTTTAGGCTCCACTTGAACAGAACTCTGGAATGGTTCTTTTTTTTTTATGACTGCTGGCAAGTTATTGAGAATGTGTGAACCTAGATCATTGTCACCTATTTTGACCAAAGTAAATGACTTTGAAACTTTGTGAAGATTTTTCATATTTCTGGTATTGATTCCATGTACTGACCTGTTGATTTTAAAACGAGATATGTTTTTAATGACAAATTTCGTAAAGGAATAAATGTATTGGAAAACAGTAGTTAATATCCCTATATACCTAAACAGGCCTTAGCAGGATGTTCTTGACTTTACACCACAAATAATTTTTATTACATGTTTTTGTATCTGATAAACTTTAACTTAGCTTGGTGAGTCCCCACCCCCCGCCCAACCAAAGGAAAGAAAGGTTAATGCATTTTCGAT
Organism: Schistocerca cancellata; assembly: GCF_023864275.1. Lineage (NCBI taxonomy): Eukaryota > Metazoa > Arthropoda > Insecta > Orthoptera > Acrididae > Schistocerca > Schistocerca cancellata. Next base: position 470,457,288 of record NC_064631.1, on the reverse strand, counting down.
GTAACCACTTTCTTCTGTCATTGGTTGTTCGTTTCAGTTCCAAGTAGATGACACATTCTATCCTATTCTCTGTATCTACTAAATACTTCTTCGTTTGTCACCACATTCTCTTCAAGAATTTAATTGTGAAAATGTTTCTCGTTTCGATTTCCTTTAATAATTTTCTTTCTTCGTTGGCTTTAGGTTGGTTTAGGTTGGTTTCTTTATGGTCATTCTGCGATACATTCACATTTCAGCAACTTTACTTCCATTTTAATCGACAGGCAGATGAATATAGATACAAAAAAACCTGTTAAACCATTTTATTGAGTACAAATTATCCAGCAAAGAATTTTATGATATCTGTACTCATATGTTTTCTGGTTAAAATTTTTTTTTTAGTCATAAATCCCTGTTTTGCCAATGCAATGAATTCGTTTTTAGTTTGTTCATTTTTAATATCCGTAGTTGGAGCGTCTATTCATTTCTTTTTCGTAGTCCGCATCTGTTACGATGTTGTAAATCCGATAAAAAGTATCTTTGCACCATTGACTTTTATTCCCTTTGTCTTCTCCTTCATGATCTGAATAACTTCCTCAATAAACATATTAAATAAATAAGGTGATGTAGGGCATCCTTGTCTAACTCCTTTTCTACTGCTGCTCTCTTCCTCTGATTTATCGTTGTTTGTTTTTGAGCTTTGATTCTGCTACAGTTGATTAATCATTCTTCTTTCCTTCCAATCCAGTTCTATTTTCTTCGTTATTCTAAAGTGTAGCTCCCATTTCACATTGTCAAAAGCTTTGTCTACGTCAATGAAGGTAAGATAATTTATTCATATCCAGCCTTCTCTCCAATAGAACGTACAAGGCCGAAGTTGCTTCTCTTGTTCCTCTGTCTTCTTTAAAACCAAATCTCTCTTCTCCTATATTCGTATCTGTCCTTCCCTTTAGCCTGCTCTGAACTACACTCCTGGAAATGGAAAAAAGAACACATTGACACCGGTGTGTCAGACCCACCATACTTGCTCCGGACACTGCGAGAGGGCTGTACAAGCAATGATCACACGCACGGCACAGCGGACACACCAGGAACCGCGGTGCTGGCCGTCGAATGGCGCTAGCTGCGCAGCATTTGTGCACCGCCGCCGTCAGTGTCAGCCAGTTTGCCGTGGCATACGGAGCTCCATCGCAGTCTTTAACACTGGTAACATGCCGCGACATCGTGGACGTGAACCGTATGTGCAGTTGACGGACTTTGAGCGAGGGCGTATAGTGGGCATGCGGGAGGCCGGGTGGACGTACCGCCGAATTGCTCAACACGTGGGGCGTGAGGTCTCCACAGTACATCGATGTTGTCGCCAGTGGTCGGCGGAAGGTGCACGTGCCCGTCGACCTGGGACCGGACCGCAGCGACGCACGGATGCACGCCAAGACCGTAGGATCCTACGCAGTGCCGTAGGGGACGGCACCGCCACTTCCCAGCAAATTAGGGACACTGTTGCTCCTGGGGTATCGGCGAGGACCATTCGCAACCGTCTCCATGAAGCTGGGCTACGGTCCCGCACACCGTTAGGCCGTCTTCCGCTCACGCCCCAACATCGTGCAGCCCGCCTCCAGTGGTGTCGCGACAGGCGTGAATGGAGGGACGAATGGAGACGTGTCGTCTTCAGCGATGAGAGTCGCTTCTGCCTTGGTGCCAATGACGGTCGTATGCGTGTTTGGCACCGTGCAGGTGAGCGCCACAATCAGGACTGCATACGACCGAGGCACACAGGGCCAACACCCGGCATCATGGTGTGGGGAGCGATCTCCTACACTGGCCGTACACCACTGGTGATCGTCGAGGGGACACTGAATAGTGCACGGTACATCCAAACCGTCATCGAACCCATCGTTCTACCATTCCCAGACCGGCAAGGGAACTTGCTGTTCCAACAGGACAATGCACGTCCGCATGTATCCCGTGCCACCCAACGTGCTCTAGAAGGTGTAAGTCAACTACCCTGGCCAGCAAGATCTCCGGATCTGTCCCCCATTGAGCATGTTTGGGACTGGATGAAGCGTCGTCTCACGCGGTCTGCACGTCCAGCACGAACGCTGGTCCAACTGAGGCGCCAGGTGGAAATGGCATGGCAAGCCGTTCCACAGGACTACATCCAGCATCTCTACGATCGTCTCCATGGGAGAATAGCAGCCTGCATTGCTGCGAAAGGTGGATATACACTGTACTAGTGCCGACATTGTGCATGCTCTGTTGCCTGTGTCTATGTGCCTGTGGTTCTGTCAGTGTGATCATGTGATGTATCTGACCCCAGGAATGTGTCAATAAAGTTTCCCCTTCCTGGGACAATGAATTCACGGTGTTCTTATTTCAATTTCCAGGAGTGTATATTAAAAAGTATTCTGAAGGTATGTAATAACACTGTTTATTTAATTGTTGCAGCCAACTGCCTTTCCTATCTTAGACACATTAATGGCTCTGCAGTGTGTAACATCTACTAACACGATTCTTCATTTTAGCAGTCATTTATTATTCTGAATGAATGATCTATATGTCGCTACGTAAACTTTTCAGCAATTGTTCGGGAATGCGACTTAAAAAGGTATGTTCAAATTCATGCCTGTTCGTTGGGGGATCTAGCATTTTTCTTTGGCACTCGTTGATGTTTTCAATTAGATTACTTTCATTACTGAAATACTTATAATAGTACAGCTCTTTTACTTATTTCCAATAAGTACATACCTTATCGTTATCTGTCAGTAATATTCTCTATTTCTTTTTTGCTACTACATATTTCATTCCAGGTTTAAACTGACGGGCTCTGTTTTTCTTAGAAACTTGATCTTGTTTCCCCTTTTACTAATCTTCCTCTATCTCGTATGAAATACTTTTGCTCCAACACTGTTTTTCTTCTCTTCATTTGGTTGTGACGTGATTTATTATTCTTTTGTAGACATTTACATGTTTTGATTCCTGTGTTTCTTCCTCTCTTGAATTAGATTTAATATTTCTTCCATCATCCAAGATTTTCTGGGCATCAGTTTCCTTTTCCTTAAAACCCCGTTTATTGGTTCAATTATTTCAGTTTTAACTTTTCTACAATGTCTCCACTTCTTCCAAGTCATGAGTCGATATTGGGAAATATGTCTGAATTATTACTGTGTCCACAGATGTACTGTTCATTTTAACCAGCATTAACCAGTCACTGACATGGTAGGTACTGTACACTTTATTTATCCATTTCCTTTAGTTACATTTCCCATTTCATACTTTCCTCTTATCTCTGCAACGATATACATCACTCTAAACACGTATCTAAAGAAATCTCTATTTCTTTCTCGTTTTATCTCGCATAGACCTAATTTATCTATCTTACTCTTTCATATCAGGTTTTTTCACTTCATCCATTTCTCCCTCTTTCAGTAGCGTTCACAACTCCCTGTGCCCATCTTCATGGCGATTTTCGAGGGATTTCGCTTGATAACGTCTTGAGAAGCCCTCTTACCTCTCCTGTCAAACATTTGGATTCTGAGATCCATTAATCATTCAACTACCATTGTCGTTTGGTACAAAAGGTAAGCATTTTGCAATAACATGTATTATTGCCAACGAACCACGGACACCACCAATGGCTTGCCTGTATGGGGCACCATCAGTTGGTTGGGACGAAATAAGTTCCACTTACACCATTTAATTAATTTGTAATGTACGTAAGATGGCGAAAATCCATAAAGTTTGAGGCTGTTGTGTTCTGATTAGAGCTAGAGCCACATTGATGTGGAGGAGCACTAATTTCTATCACGGTTGGAGTATTGGCACTTAGACAGGTTTCCCAAGACGTGCACCAAGAGGTCGTGTCACCTGACCGGTCTGAGGTAGCACCTTCACATCCTGTCATGTTGTCTAACGGAACATTTTTGTATTCATGGACGCACATTACAATGGGAAGACCGAGTTAACAAATGTAAGGAAACAGCGCTCTTCGAGCTCATTTAGTTCCGGATCCTGGACATCTTCACAGTGTGGATAGAAGTAGTATAGAAGTTACTGCCAGTTTGATACACAAGCATTGTCTTCCATTACGTTGAAACAACCTTGTGTAAAAGCGGTCTAGTTTCACCAGGACGTTTTACGATAGGAAGCTTGCAGCAATCGTGTTTTTTGCTACCGGGCGATCATGCTGCTCACACTGCGATCATCCAGCATCGCTATGCGACCTGTAGCAGTGCGGTAAGCTTCGATGTGCTACCCCGGTCTTTGAAGTCGCATTTCGGATCCCATGGTTAACATCTTGTCTTTTCTGAATTCATCCTGGTTCAGCCATTTTCTATCTCTCTAAGGACTGGATGCATTCTTGTTTAGTTTTTATTGTGTCTTGATGTATGTTCTGTTTCATTACTTATCATTCAGCAACGTGGCAGCATGCCAATTCATTCAGAACTGTGAATGGATTCTATAAAACATTGTAGCAGAACTACCTCAGTGTAATTGGAGTTAATTTCAATTACTTATGTGTAGCTTTCCCACTACCCTCTTTTGTTTAAATACGTCATAGACTGGGGCGGCTAAACACTTGCTGTAGGCTAAGAAGATTGATTCTCCATGGTCCGAGGATAAAAGATTACCATGTCGATGCAACTTCTAGGATCTTCTACCCTATTTCTTTGTGATACATTTTAGATCACTTTGACCAAATATTTTAAATGAAGGAACAGAAAGCTGTCTTCTCAATTTTAACAATGCGCTGCCTGTACTTGGATCAGAACAGCAAACTAATTGACAGTTGAACATGGGAGAGGATGGCGTCAGTTCACCGTTACCTGAAGCAAAATATGGCCTCGGTAGCGGCAGGTGTGTGGTTCTGTACTGAATACGTTCATACATTCTCTGTTAACATGTAGTGTCGATTTGCTTTGCAGGATCCTAAAAGTCTTAAAACTTTTCTAGGAAATGTCATAGGTTACTTTAAACATTTTGTAAGAGAAACCTACTGCACATAGAAAAACAGCACGAAAGAAACGAGCACTAAAATCTTTTTAAAGAATGGAGTTGTCGTAGTCTGAAGATGTGCAGAGCGATAAGAAAGCTACGCGCAGGACAAAAGGTGTGACCAAAATCGTGCTCTGATAGCTGTCCTGTAACCAGCACTCAGTCGGTTTGCTATTCTGATCTGCGAGGGTTGTTCAGTAAGTCATGCAACACAATTTTTCGGAAAGCAGGTTGATTTTATTCAGCGTTCCAGTATACGAAGTTACTCCCCAGTCTTTTCGCTACAAAACCCTATTTTTCAACATAATCTCCTTTCAGTGCGACGGTCTTACGCCACTTTATTGGGAGGGCCTGCATGCCCGCATGGTATCACTGTACTGGTCGACGTCGGTCATAATGTCTTCATGCATCAGTAACCTCCCCATAGTCCACCACGGAATGCATCCTCAATCGGGCCAAACAGACGAAAGTCGACAGATGCGAGATCACGGTTCTAGGGAGGATGGAGAACAGTCCAATGCAGTTTTGTGAGCTCGGGATTCAGACTTGCATGAGATCTTCAGTTGTCATGGAGAAGAAGAAGTTCGTTTACAGATGGTACTTCATTGCTCTTTATGGCCTTCTGTTTGGCGGAAAGGAACCCAGTGGGCACACAGCTTTGAGTACTCCAAGTGGTGGACGAGTGTGTCAGTGTTACCAACATAGACGCCCAGTTGAGCAACGAGGTGTTTGATTGTGATCCGTCGATCACCACGAATGTTCCTATGCTGAAGGAGTCACAGCTATGAGCGGCAGGCCTGCAAGCGAGAGATGACAAGTTTGCGCGGCCTTGTTACAACGATGAAAACGCCTTGCACAACAACTCACCGTGCTTTTGTTCACTGTCAGATGTCCGTAGACATTCTGCAGGCGCCTATGAATATCTGCAATGCTCTGGTTTTCCAACAAAAGAATGTCAATGACAGTTCTGTGCACATCCGTTACAGACGCCTTTGTGATGGCTATCTATAGTGCGGCCACCTATTGGAACTTCATGAAACTATAGAGACTGGAGTGGGAACATTTCACGGTGTCCTACAACAAATTCGGCATTTTCTGAGCAGAAATTGGCCGAGCAGAAAAAGTGTTGCGTGATTTATTGAAAGGCCCTCGTAGGTATAAACAACATGCACGTGCCGGTTTTGATCGGCGGCTCAGAGTGCGGATAGCTGGCGGCTATCTGTGGAACCTGTGCACACCTGCTGCGCCGGCGACATCTGCCGCTGTTGACACTGGCGCCTCACCCGTCACACAAAGCCGGCTCAGTGTTGGCCTCCCTTCCGGCCTCTCCCATCGCCGCCGGCCGTCCGCAGCGTCGCGACGCCTGCAGACGCCGAGCAGGTGCGGAGCGCGCACCTCCCTCCGCCAGATATCATCCGCCCCCGCGCTGTCTTCATCTATTTCGATACACATACTCCGCAAGCCAAAATACGGTGTGTGGCGGATGGCACTCTGTATCACTACTACTCGTCACCTATACTGTTCCACTTGTAAATAGAACGAGCGAAAAATGACCATCTGTATGGGCCATACGAGCCCTAATTTCTCGTATCTTATCTTCGTGGTACTTAGGCGAAACGTATGTTGTTGACAGTAGAATCGTTCTGCAGTCAGCTTCAAATGCCGGTTTTCTAAATTTTCTCAATAGTGTTCCTCGAAAAGAACCTGCCTTCACTCGAGGCATTCGCATTTGAGTTCCCGAAGTATATCCGTAATAATCGCGTGTTGTTTGATCCTATCGCTAACACATCTAGCAGCCAGCCTCTGAATTGATTCGATGTTGTACTTTAATCCGAACTGGTGGGGTCCCCAAACACTCGAACAGTAACAAAGCGCTAGCGTCCTATATGCGGTCTCCTTTACAAATGAGCCACGCTTTCCCAAAATTCTCCCAACAAACAGAAGTCGGCAATAGAATCTGCATGTCAGTCACACGCTCTATCGACTAGCACTGCAAGTTTATGCATTGATGCTCAAGTTTGAGGAAGCCGGTTCGAATATTGTGGGGTGGAAGGAATTCTACCACTATTCGGCCAGCAAGGGGGGGGGGGGGGGAGTGGTGATGACGGTAAAGTTCTCGTTCACCAGACTTAACGCCAAGGTCTCTGAGTACATTCGAAACTTCCTCTCGCTGTCTCATGAAATGAGGGCGTACACGAGTACAGAGGTGATAACGATCCATTAGTCTGATGGGGACGATTCGCTTGGAGGCCCCGTTAATGCTACTCGAGAGGAGAAGGCTGTGTACAGGAACATGGATCATCATCTTGCAACTCTCATCAGCGTACAGCACAAACATTTTTGTTGTTGTGTCGCGTTCTTGAGACCGAAGGCTGGTTTGAAGCAGCTCTCCATGCTATTCTAACCACAAAAGCCACTTCGTCCCGCAATAACTAATGCAACTTAATAAATCCATGTGAACCTGTTTACTGTGTTCTCCTCTTAATTTTCTCTGCAATTTTTATGCCACACACTTCCCTCCAGTACTAAATTTGTTGTCACTAGATATCTCAGAACGTGATCTGTTAACTGATCCCTTCTTTTAGTCAAGTTGTACCACAAATTTCTTTTCTGTCCAACACCATTCAGTACTTCCTCACTAGTTCTTCTGTAGCCCCACATTTCGAAAGCTTCTTTTCTCTTCTTGTCTGATCTATTTATCGTCCACGTTTCACTTCCATACAAGGCTACACTCTAGATAAATACCTTCAGGAAGGACTTCCTCATATTTAAACCTATATTCGGTGTTAACAAATTTCTCTTGTCCAGAAATATCTTTCTTGACATTGCGGGTCTTTACATTCTCTCTACTTCGGCCGTCATCAGTTATTTTATTGTCCAAATAGTAAAACTCCTTTACTACTTTTAGTGTCTCGTTTCCTGGTTGAATCCCATCAGTACCCATCAGTATTTCGGCTCATTCCATTACACACGTTTTGCTTTAGTTGATGTTCATCTTATATCCTCTATTCAAGATACTATCTATTGCATTAGACTGCTCTTCCAAGTCATTTGTTCTCTCTTATAGATTTAAAATGTTATCACCAGACCTCAAGGTTTTTATTTCTTTTCCCTGAAGTTTAATTCTTTCTCCAAATTTTTTCTTTCGGTTCCTTCACTGCTTGCTCAGAGAAGAGATTGAGTAGCATCGGAGATAGGCTACAACCCTGTCTCACTCCTTCTCAACCACTGCTTCCCTTTCATGCACCTGGTTTCTGCAATTTACCCCTGCTATCTTCAGAATTTCAAGGTGTGTATTTCACTCGACTTCGTCAAAAGCTTTTTCTGCGTCTACAAACGTTATAAAAGGGAGGTTTGTCTTTCCTGAACCTATCTTCTAAGAGAAGTCGTAGGGTCAGTATTGCCTCTTTTCTCCGGAATGCAAATTAATCTTCCCTGAGGTTCACTGCTACCAGTTTCGCCATTCTTCTGCAAATAAGTTATGAAGTATTAAACGTGTGGTATGTAACAGTCACACCCGTCAGCGCCTGCTTGCCTTGGAATTGGAATTATTATATTTTTGCAAACATTACATGTCACTATACACACATTCATTGCAATCATCTAAGCTGAAGAGGTCTGCTCCAATTTGGGGAGGGGGGGTGGGGGTGTCTCTGTGGCGTTCCTCTGGATCCCAGGACACGCTGCTATCCGTGGAAACTAGGCGGCCGATATAGCGGCCAAGGCTGCAGTCTCTCTTCTTCAGACTGATGGCCGCATGGTTCCATTCGCCGATCTACAGAGTGTTTTATGTCGTCGTGTTGCTCTTTTATGGTACGCACATTGGTCTACACTTCCCAATAATAAATTGCGGGACGTGAAAGCTCTTCACTGTGCTTGGACCTCTTCCTCCCGAACTCGCCGTCGGGAGGAGGTAATTTTAACTAGACTCCGGATAGGGCACTGTCTTTTCAGCCATCGACATCTTTTACGTGGCGATCCTCCCCCGCTTTGTCCCCATTGCTCTCAACTGTGGACGGTGAAACCCCTTTTACCTGAGTGCTCTACAGCTGTCACCTGATATATCTTCCATTTTAGCAGATGACAAGCGGTCAGTTTATTAGTGTCAGTGAGATGACGTCGGTCATTTGAAGCTCTTTTTGGAGAAAACAACCCCCCACCCCCTTTCTATAGTGGTTTTCTAAGCTTTGCTTCTATTTTTTAGTTTCCCCATTTTTGAGTTTCGGTCCCGTTGCTGCTGATTTCCAATTTGGTTTTTATTTTTTTTAACCTTTCCCTAAGCCACTGGCCGGGCGCTAATGACCGTAGCAGTTTTGCGCCCTAAAACCATAACAAAAACAAAAGCTGAAGAGATAAGCACAACTCTCATATTCCGCAAAGAAGAAGAACATTGTGGGCGGAGGAAGAAACACCTTCTCGGTTAGGCGACTGAACAACCCTTAGGGGTCTCCCAGCCAACATACTCTCTTCTGTTAGCACAGGCGAACGGTGAAGATCACTCTTCTCATTGAGTGTAAGCAACTGTAAAGCTTCATGCTCCGGTCGTGATTGAAAATCCACTGTTTAGCTCTATATTTATGTCGTGAACTCAGAACGCGGCTCTCATCATCTGCTCCATGTGTTCCAGGTTCTTTGGAAGACACACGCTCGTTGCTCTTTGGGAGGATATACGCGTAGTTATAGAAATTCTCCCTCTATTTTTCGATATTTTCAGTTTCTGAACAGGTCTACTATGCTGTAATTTTTTTGACAGGTTTCGGCTGTGCGCTGGGCGGGTATTACAATCTGGACTCTTGGGAGACACGTTACATTTATTTATTTGTTCATTCATCCAGGGATCATCTCACAATGATGATAATATAAAGAAAATAAATGACATAACGTGTAAGTAGGCTGTTTATGTTTTCTTATTGGTAACGCCACGTAGCGCTCTGTATGAAAATCACTGGCTATGCTGTGTGCAGTCCAACTGCCCAACACTACAATGGCAGACAACAATGCTAACTAGCATTGTTGTCTGCCATTGTAGTGTTGGGCAGTTGGATGTTAACAGCGCATAGCGTTGCGCAGTTGGAGGTGAGCCGCCAGCAGTGGTGGATGTGGGGAGAGAGATGGCGGAGTTTTGAAATTTGTAACACTGGATGTCATGAACTACTATATATATTATGACTGTTAAGGTAAATACATTGTTTGTTCTCTACTAACATCTTTCAATTGCTAACTATGCCTATCAGTAGTTAGTGCCTTCTGTAGTTTGAATCTTTTATTTAGCTGGCAGTAGTGGCGCTCGCTGTATTGCAGTAGCTTGAGTAACGAAGATTTTGAGAGGTAAGTGATTTGTGAAAGGTATAGGTTAATGTTAGTCAGGGCCATTCTTTTGTAGGGATTTTTGAAAGTCAGATTGCGTTGCGCTAAAAATATTGTGTGTTAGTTTAAGCAAAGTCATGTATAATTTTTCTAAGGGGACGTTTCAAACGGAATAGCCAAACGCGTTAGTAGGTCGGTTCTGGGAATGGGACAGCGCGCCACCTGCGTATCGAATCCACCGGTGTGCCGTCCAAGGCTGACTGTAGATTTTGGCGGTTTCCCTCATCCGACTATAGTAAAGACGGCGTAAGATGATGTATGACAACTTGTAACCCTGCTGCCGGCTTTCAACTGAGAAGCGCTAACGGCTACAGGCGTGACCAGTAGCCGTCAACAGAGCTGTGACAACACTGAGGCGTAGCCAAAGAGTCGTTAACAAGATCGTGTTACGTTATTGGTTGAGGTAGGTCCGAGAAGTTGTCGCGCCCAGCCCATTGCAACTGTAGGGATCAACATACGCCGTCTCACGTATAGATGAATGCCGGGCTGGTACCCTAAATTACACGATTCGTAAAAATTTCGTAAACGTTCTTGCACTTGGGATAACACTAGACAAATGGGGTACACAGATTCTGTGCAAGGGCGGCAAGGGGGGGGGGGGGGGGAGAAAGAAAGGGTGGCACCAGGAAGAGCGTCTGGCCACCCTACGTTACCTCAGTGGTTGTTATATTCATAACTCCTCAAAACTAATAGTGGGAAGACCATTTGTTTAGTATCTACCCTATACATTTCAATTGTGCGCAAAATTAAGTGGATAACGTGAAGTAGGGAATTTGCGTAAATTTGAATGTGATTCACGCTATCTAACTTGAACAAAATTTATTGCCTGCTGCGTTCTACCCTCTACCACTAACATTGCCAAAGCAGAAAACTAACGCCATGATGATACGGAAAAACGGCTAGAAGCAAGCAGGAGAAGGATACAATGAAAATATGTAACTGAAATATACACTACTGGCCATTAAAATTGCTACACAACGAAGATGACGGCTACAGACGCGAAATTTAACCGACAGGAAGAAGATGCTGTGATATGCAAATGAATAGCACTTCAGAGCATTCACACAAGGTTGGCGCCGGTGGCGACACCTACAACGTGCTGACATGAAAGTTTCCAACCGATTTCTCATACACAAACAGCAGTTAACCGGCGTTGCCTGATGAAACGTTGTTGCAATGCCTCGTCTATCGTTTATCGTATCGCGACATTGCTGCTCGCGTTGGTCGAGATCCAATGACTGTTAGCAGAATATGGAGTCGGTGGGTTCAGGAGGGTCATACGAAACGCCGTGCTGGATCCCAACGGCCTCCTATCACTAGCAAACGAGATGAGAGGCATCTTATCCGCATTGCTGTAACGGATCGTGCAGCCACGTCTCGATCCCTGAGTCAACAGATCGGGACCTTTGCATGACAACAACCATCTGCACGAACAGCTCGACAACATTTGCAGCCCCATAGACTATCAGCTCGGAGACCATGGCTGCGGTTACCCTTGAAGCTGCATCACAGACAGGAGTGACTGCGATGGTGTACTCAACGACGAACATGGGTGCACGAATGACAAAACGTCATTTTTTCGGATGAATCCCGGTTCTGTTTACAGCTTCATGATGGTCCGTGTTTGGAGACATCGCGGTGAACGCAGATTGGAAGCGTAAATTCGTCATTGCCATACTGGCGTATCACCCGGCGTGATGGTATGGGGTGCCGTTGGTTACACGTCTCGGTCACCTCTTGTTCGCATTGACGGCACTTTGAACAGTGGACGTTACATTTCACATGTGTTACGACCCGTGGCTCTACCCTTCTTTCGATCCCTGCGAAACCCTACATTTCAGCAGGATAATGCACGACCGCATTGTGCATGTTGCATGGCCTTTCTGGATACAGAAAATGTTCGACTGCTGCCCTGGCCAGCACATTCTCAGGATCTCTCACCAATTGAAAACGTCTAGTCAATGGTGGCAGAGCAACTGGCTCGTCAAAATACGCGAGTCACTACTCTTGATGAACTGTGGTATCGTGTTGAATCTGCATGGGCAGCTGTACCTGTAAACGCCATCCAAGCTGTGTTTGACTCAATCCCCATGCGTATCAAGGCCGTTATTACAGCCAGAGGTGGTTGTTCTATGTACTGATTTCTCAGGATCTATGCACCCAAATTGCGTGAAAATGTAATCACATGTCAGTTCTAGTATAATATATTTGTCCAATGAATACCCGTTTATCATCTGCATTTCTTCTTGGTGTAGCAATTTTAATGGCTAGTAGTGTACAAGGGTCACTCAAATGAAAACGAGGCAGCTGGAAGAAAAATAAGTAAATTGCTTATTATTTCAAAATTAATCGCCGTAACATTGATCCTACAGTGAGGGAAGACGGTCAATGCGTTCTTGGACAAATATTTGCGGTTCCCTGCAGAACCATGATTGTAACCAGGCGTACACCGCCATGAATGTGTTGCGTCGAAGTTCCAGAAATATGAAATCTCGTGGCAAGAGATCGGGACTATATGCAGGATATGTAATGGCCCTCCAGCGAAACTTCTGCCGCATAGTCGAAACAACCTCGGCTACAAGTGAGTTTGCCCACATGCTATTGCATATGTTCGTGTCTCTAATTTTCAAATGGTTCAAATGGCTGTGAGCACTATGGGACTTAACTTCTGAGGTCATCAGTCCCCTAGACTTTGAGCTACTTAAACCTAACTAACCTAAGGACATCACATACATCCATGCCCGAGGCAGAATTCGAACCTGCGGCCGTAGCGGTCGCTGCGGTTCCATATTGTAGCGCCAGAACCACTAGGCCACAGTAGCCGGCTCTCTAATTTTAATTACTTGTGAAGTAACCCATAAGTTTCTTTCTTACGTTTATTCCTTTACCTTGTTGAAAGTGAAAGAGCAAAATTTATCTTCCTAGATTAAATATAAGGTGCGTACCATATGTATAATACTAAGCTCCATTGAGAGCAAAACGTACATTTACATGAAAAACTTACACATTTTGTACTGAAATAAATAAATTAAACGAGTACAAATTACAAATAAAAAATAAATACTTTGTATAATACGCAGCACAACATTCAGTACACAGTCCCACATATCATTTCTTGCACTGGCTACTTGCTAATGTCATATAGCTTATCTCAGCACATAGTCTTCTTTTTAAGTGCTGTATTTTCACTATCAGATGGTTTATACCGTCAATCTGAACCTCAGCACAACATTCAGTACATAGTCCCACATATCATTTCTTGCACTGGCTACTTGCTAATGTCATATAGCTTATCTCAGCACATAGTCTTCTTTTTAAGTGCTGTATTTTCACTATCAGATGGTTTATACCGTCAATCTGAACCTCAGCACAACATTCAGTACATAGTCCCACATATCATTTCTTGCACTGGCTACTTGCTAATGTCATATAGCTTATCTCAGCACATAGTCTTCTTTTTAAGTGCTGTATTTTCACTATCAGATGGTTTATACCGTCAATCTGAACCTCAGCACAACATTCAGTACATAGTCCCATATATCATTTCTTGCACTGGCTACTTGCTAATGTCATATAGCTTATCTCAGCACATAGTCTTCTTTTTAAGTGCTGTATTTTCACTATCAGATGGTTTATACCGTCAATCTGAACCTCATGTGCTATAGTACGGTAGTGCAGTGTTCGCCCAGGTAGTGTATCTCCCCAGGTACACCCGGACAATTTCAGTTTGGAAATTGACAGGAGAGATTGAATTTCCATTTTTGCGGTAGAGTACCGAGGCACTATGCACAATGATATCCAATAACCAACTAAACAGAGCCTGGTACCATTTTCTGTTATGGATTATTTAGCCTGTAATTATTCACATTTTGATACATTCGATCAGTTCCACCCTGTGCTTGTAGTGTTTTGTCAGTATGGATTGTCGAGAAAATTCATTGTGTTTCTTTGACCGTTGAGAATATCTTTTAACATTAGATACTGGATTCAAACCAGTTGTATTTCATGCTGCAGAAACAAGGGGGTGGTCATGCCATTTACACAGCAACGGACCATTTTTCTTTTGTATGCCGTAATGAACAGTATCGCTTTCATTTTTATCTGTTTCCTTCTTCTTTGGAAAGGGGACAGTTGCGGGAAATGCGATTTTTCTCAAAAAATTATTTAAGTGCTCAGATTAGTGCATAGCGTTACTGTTATGTAACGCTGAAGATGTAGCACCTGTTTCCGCGATATAAATAATGTTGCATGAATCTCAATAAATGAGATGTGATTGTTGGTTTTGTAACACCCCACCCATCACTTATTTGGTTTGATGTGTGTTCATCCCTGGTAATTGACTAACAGGTCAACAGAGAGTGCAAAACTGCCGCAATGTCGGATAACGCAAAGAAAGTAATAAGGCCCTGTGACTCCTGATTGAACTGCAGTGGCAGTGTTGACATTAATTGCTTCAGAATTGATCACTTTTAGTTAAAAAGGGGTGCACATTGATGTTATATTCAGCTATCGAACACCAGATGCAAATGTTGAATATAAAATTAATTAAGAAAGTGACTTGGGATTTCAACTATTTGATTTAAAACAGGTGCAGTCGATTAGCACAGATTTATTTTAACTTATGACCTTCACATTACATGACTCTCCTAACAGGCAGTGGTAATAAATTGCGTTTGCATGGAGTAAAGCGCGATAAATCAAAAGTAATTCTTATCGACTGACCCAGGTGTAATGCGAAGTGCGAGAAGAATTCTACAATGCACGGCCCACGAAACCCTCATGGAAACTTTGCTGATATGATCCAACAAATTAATCAGTGGCTGGAGCGGGCACAATATCACCAAGTTCAGCGTGGAGGACGTCGGCTGACCTCGGGGTGCTGCAAGGCTGTGCTTGTCTATTCACTCCTAGGTATCTTGCTCAGTACATAGCTGAACCAAAACTTCCTATCTCCAAGCTCAATCGTTCCATTTGTTAAGACCTAAACCGCAGAGATACGAGTACTCACTCTTTCTCAGGCAAGCTGAGTAAAGAATGCCACGTCCGCACTCTAGGCAAGCTGGGAAAGGAAGACCCCTACGGAGACTTCTCACAGTCCGCTCTTCGCCTCGGTTTCCCCTCCCAGCGCAAGTCGTGTTAATTATGCGTCACTTCCCAGCGCTGACCAATGCCTGCTCTGGGAAGCGAACGAATTCCCACAAAGTTTCCCTTCCTCTCAACTTCTGCTATTTAGCTCCTCCCAGGCCACCCATCAAGGTTAGCGTCTGCACAAATACCAAGTTTTCCAGAATTCTGACTCCCAGGAGAGTACTTCAAATTCCTTGGTACTATGTTCCCATCGCGGGCCGGTGTATTTCATTGCATCGCTCTTCACCTGATTTACTTCAGACTCTGCAGACCGTGAATTCATGGTGAAGTTGCTATAGTCATGAACGCGCATATTTTGACCTCTGTTGACCGCTCCATCATAGCTTTGCATGGCTTTCTCGCATGTTTCACTGAAAACAGGACGACGGACATTTATCAACAGGTGTACAAGCTCTCCGTCTGCTTCTCGGTACACCAGCATGGGGCCAACCACCCCTCCTCACTGTCACTCATCTTTAGGCGGCTGGAGGCCGCGCCCCGTTACCACTTTCTCAAGAGTTTGAGCCGCCCTAAGCTGCCAATTGTCGCTTTCCTTCGCTGCTCCCCAGCCACACGCCGTGGTCAACTCGAATACTTCCCCAGGGTAAACTAGCCTCCAGTAAATCGACACGTTTCCACAATGTTTTCATGTTGTGTGAATTACTTTAAAATCAACACCCGACATTAATTATTCCAATACGTCCATACTATACCCTCTACAAGATGCATTGAGCCTTGTCAGTCATTTTTGTTCAGCCCTACTGTTCGCTCAACGTGAGTTAGGTGATCTTAAATGACTTCATATAAGGGGCGTAGTTCTTGCTATCTTACAGTTTACTAACGAGCTATTTACTGTTTTTGAGCCTGAATGATACTCGTAGAATAATTTAATTGTTATACTTACTCTACATCCATTATGTGATGTGATTCTCACTGTACAAAAAATTTTTAAATTCAGTTGCCAATTGTTTCCAGTAGTTCACTGCTTTTCACAACTATTAACACAAAACTGAAAGAACTGGTGTTCAACAACCAGTAAATAAGCATAACATAGATGGGCCAAAAAATCAACCAGTAAATAAGTATAACATAGATTGGCCAAAAAGTCAATTAAAATCCAGTTCTGTAACATGTACCATTTATGTAACGCTGGACACTAATTGGATGATGACCAAATCTATACCACTCGGTAGATCATTGAAAGTGACATACATTGATAACTTGATGGCCACTGTTTCACATTTTTATTTGATGGATATTCATTAAATCATGAAGTACTTAACTCAATTATCCCATTGCACAAGAAACTTTAAATTTCCTTTCAAGTGCTGTGACGGTAGTGGAACCCCATTATTACGCTCGCAGCTATCATTGTGACTAGGGAAAACAGTGATCAGCACGCAGCTCTCTCTTTAGTTGTACGAATTAGCTAATTCCTCTCCGAACCCTGCCTGCTCAGTCCCAGTGACGGATACAAACACTGAATGTCCTAGTTACAGATGATTATGCTCTCCCTGCACAGCTCAATGTGGTGCATCACGTCTCAGTATATTGTTAAAAAATGGTTCAAATGGCTCTGAGCACTATGGGACTTAACATCTGAGGTCAGCAGTCCCCTAGAACATAGAACTACTTAAACCTAACTAACCTAAGGACATCACACACAGCCATGCCCGAGGCAGGATTCGAACCTGGGACCGTAGTGGTCACGCGGTTCCAGACTGCAGCGCCTAGTATATTCTTGTCGTGGACAAATTTATCCTTTCAAGTGAACAGAACTAAAACTAAACTCCGTACGAACATACCTTGGGAGGCACAACGGTACCGACCGGCCGCCGTGTCACCCTCGTCCCACAGACGTCTCTGGATGAGGATATGGAGGGCCATGTGGTCAGCACAGCGCTCTCCCAGCCGTATGTCGGTTTACGAGACCGGAGCCGCTACTTGTCAATCAAGTAGCTCCTCAGTTTGCCTCACAAGAGCTGAGTGCACCCTGCTTGCCAACAGCGCTCGGTGGAACCGATGGTCACCCATCTAAGTGCTAGCCCAGCCCGACAGCGCTTACCTTTGGTGATCTGATGGGAACCGGTGTTACCACTGCGGCAAGGGCGTTGGCCCGAGTGAAAAGAAGGTAGTCAAAATACTCGTTCTCTGATGATTGGGCTCCCGTGCTTGTGTTGTTTCCCAATTTTACGATGAGGTACAATACACGTCAGATCTGCACAGACTCGCTTGAAGTTGTCCAAATAGTATATCTCCACTACGTCTGTGTAAATCCCAGGTGGATAAAAGAGAAGTAGAGCAACTAATATATACAGGGTGTTACAAAAAAGTACGGCCAAACTTTCAGGAAACATTCCTCACACACAAATAAAGAAAAGATGTTATGTGGACATGTGTCCGGAAACGCTTAATTTCCATGTTAGAGCTCATTTTAGTTAAGTCAGTATGTACTGTACTTCCTCGATTCACCGCCATGATTTAATACGGGATACTCTACCTGTGCTGCTAGAACATGTGCCTTTACGAGTACGGCACAACATGTGGTTCATGCACGATGGAGCTCCTGCACGTTTCAGTCGAAGTGTTCGTACGCTTCTCAACAACAGATTCGATGACCGATGGATTGGTAGAGGCGGACCAATTCCATGGCCTCCACACTCTCCTGACCTCAACCCTCTTGACTTTCATTTATGGGGGTATTTGAAAGCTCTTGTCTACGCAACCCCGGTAGAGACTCTTCGTGCTCGTATTGTGGACGGCTGTGATACAATACGCCATCCTCCAGGGCTGCATCAGCGCATCAGGGATTCCATGCGACGGAGGGTGCATGCATGTATCCTCGCTAACGGAGGACATTTTGAACATTTCCTGTAACAAAGTGTTTGAAGTCACGCTGGTACGTTCTGTTGCTGTGTGTTTCCATTCCATGATTAATGTGATATTAAGAGAAGTAATAAAATGAGCTCTAACATGGAAAGTAAGTGTTTCCAGACACATGTCCACATATCGTATTTTCTTTCTTTGTGTGTGAGCAATGTTTCCCGAAAGTTTGGCCGTACCTTTTTGTATCACCCTGTATAGGATGGTCCATTGATCGTGACCGGGCCAAATATCTCACGAAATAAGCGTCAAACGAAAAAACTACAAAGAACGAAACTTGGAAACTTGTCTAGCTTGAAGGGGGAAACCAGATGGCGCTATGGTTGGCCCGCTAGATGGCGCTGCTATAGGTCAAACGGATATCAACTGCGTTTATTTAAATAGGAACCCCCTTTTTTATTACATATTCGTGTAGTACGTAAGGAAATATGAATGTTTTAGTTGGACCACTTCTTTCGTTTTGTCATAGATGGCGCTGTAATAGTCATAAACCTATGGCTCACAATTTTAGACGAACAGTTGGTAACAGGTAGGGTCTTTAAATTAAAATACAGAACGTAGGTACGTTTGAACATTTTATTTCGGTTGTTCCAATGTGATACATGTACCTTTATGAACTTATCATTTCTGAGAACGCATGCTGTTACAGCGTGATTACCTGTAAATACCACATAATGCAATAAATGTTAAACATGATGTCAGTCAACCTCAATGCATTTGGCAATACGTGTAACGACATTCCTCTCAACAGCGAGTAGTTCGCCTTCCGTAATGTTAGCACATGCATTGACAATGCGCTGATGCATGTTGTCAGGCGTTGTCGGTGGATCACGATATCAAATATCCTTCAACTTTCCCTACAGAAAGAAATCCGGGGACGTCAGATCCGGTGAACGTGCGGGCCATGGTATGGTGCTTCGACGACCAGTCCAACTGTCATGCAATATGCTATTCAATACTGCTTCAACCGCACGCGAGCTATGTGCCGGACATCCATCGTGTTGGAGTTACATTACCATTCTGTCATGCACTGAAACATTTTGTAGAACGTTACGTAGGAAATCAGCATACATTGCACCATTTAGATTGCCATCGATAAAATGGGGGCCAGTTATCCTTCCTCCCATAATGCCGCACCATACATTAACCCGCCAAGGTCGCTGATGTTCCACTTGTCACAGCCATCGTGGATTTTCCGTTGCCCAATAGTGCATATTATGCCGGTTTACGTTACCGCTGTTGTAAATGACGCTTTGCTAAATAGAACGCGTGCAAAAATCTGTCATCGTCCCGTAATTTCTCTTGTGCTCTGTGGCAGAAATGTACACGACGTTCAAAGTCGTCGCCACGCAATTCCTGGTGCATAGAAATATGGACGGGTGCAATCGATGTTGGTGTAGCATTGTCAACACCGACGTTTTTGAGATTCCCGATTCTCGCGCAATTTGTCTGATACTGATGTGCGGATTAGCCGGGACAGCAGCTGAAACACCTACTTGGGCATCATCATTTGTTGCAGATCGTGGCTGACGTTTCACATGTGGCTGAACACTTCCTGTTTCCTTAAATAACGTAACTATCCGGCGAACGGTCCGGACACTTGGATGATGTCGTCCAGGGTACCGACCAGCATACATAGCACACGCCCGTTGGGCGTTTTGATCACAATAGCCATACATCAACACGATATCGACCTTTCCCGCAATTGGTAAACGGTCCATTTTAACACGGGTAATATATCACGAAGCAAATATTGTCCACACTGGCGGAATGTTACGTATGTGACTATTACAGCGTCATTTATCACAAAGCGAAAAAAGTAGT
Organism: Schistocerca cancellata; assembly: GCF_023864275.1. NCBI lineage: Eukaryota > Metazoa > Arthropoda > Insecta > Orthoptera > Acrididae > Schistocerca > Schistocerca cancellata. The sequence continues at coordinate 470,437,116 of NC_064631.1, read as the reverse complement.
CCAACTAAAAGATTCATATTTCTTCACGTACTACACGAATATGTAATAAAAATGGGGGTTCCTATTTAAAAAAAAAATCGCCCTTAATATCCGTTTGACCTATGGCAGCGCCATCTAGCGGGTCAACCATAGTGCCATATGGTTTCCCCCTTCAAGCTAGACGAGTTTCGTTCTTTGTAGTTTTTTCGTTTGATGCTTATTTCGTGAGATATATTAGTTGCTCTACTTCTCTGTTAATGAAAGCTGAAATATAGTTGCGTTTAATTATTCATTTCTAACTTTCAATATTCTGAATGAGCGTTATCAGTACGGTCCTGCTGAACAACATCCATAACAGAACTCTGTTTCACCTCAGGGCGACAGTGTAAGATTCCCCAATCAACAGGGGCCACATGGCTTGTAAGGGCACTGTGATTCTAACACAAGAAGCCATTGTACTGCTGTTTTTTGTAGCACGTGTCATACATTGATTAAAATTTGTTTTATATTGGGAAAGAAAACCTTATTACACATGTTTCGTGTGATATTACAGTCGACTTCCCTTGTTCTTTTACGCTGTTCTTCATTTTACAAACTCTAAACCACAACATGTTTAGTTTTATACATTAATCTTCGCTGTGTTCATGACATCGTGTGAGGGAATGTGACCATTATTGAGTTGCAGCGAGAGAAACATATTAAAACTGATTATGCTTTTCATTAAACATCTCCTGTATTCTGAGATCGACTCCAAGTCGATGTGGATCCTTCAACAAGGCAATTGCTTCTTTCCTTACATTTCCATTAATTGAGATAGTGATTCATTTATAAAGACCTCTGTTTCGATAGGAGGCTAACTACATGCGTCAAATTATTGAACTCCTACGATGTGTTCTAAACCAAGAGGACAGTGATGTACGTGCTTTTAACTAACAGCGACATGGCCACCGGTGAACTTTTAATCAGTCTTCTTCTTCTTTTTCTGACAACACAGGATTAGATCTTACGATCTGTTCCAGCCTCACCATCTCTTCCTCGGCCATCCCATACTCCAACAGGAATGTATTCCATTGCTTGTCGAGGGATTCTCTGAGGTGACACACGTAATGTGCGCTTACGCATACACAATCCTGCTTTCCTTGGGTTATTTTTTCAGTTAATAACTGTAGCCCTAGCTATTTCATTATTTCTTCATTTCTTATTCTACTTCCCTTGCGAAGCCTTTCACTTTTGTAAGGAACTTCATTCCTGGCGTTTCAAGTTGTCTTAGGTGTTTTGATCTTAATGTCCAACTTGCTGCCCCTTATTATACTGTCGATAGCGCCGCGACTTTATAAAATTTCATTTGGGTATCACTTCTAGTTTTGCCCTTTAGTGTCTTTCTCATCGTGCTAATTTTCTCATTTATATGTTTCTCTTCTTCAACAGTTCTGTCAATCCTAAATATCTGAGGCGGGACACATGTTCTACTACTACGTTACTGATGACTATCGTAGTCCTTACGGGATACTTCCCAAAAAACCTCGTTGTTTTTGTTATTGTTGTTGATATGTTTAGATTATTATTCAATATTCAAAAACAAAGATACTTGCAAAACAAACTTTTCTATCAGCATGATTTCATTAGCAAAACGTACCTGAACTACAACATCAAATAAAAACGAGTTCTTACGTGATGTGGTTCACATTAAGCGAAGCTTTACCAGTTAATGCAGATAGCGAGAAAGAGATCAAACAGGAAAAATATCGCGTAGACGGGGTAAGTTCAAGACTTAGAGAGAAGCGCACAGATTAAAAAGAGCATACGGCAAGGATACAGTATTTTTCCTCTGCTATTCAGTCTATATATAAAACAAGCTTCTGCTACCTTGGAATATACGTTGAAAAGCCAAAGAAAGTGGCACACCTGTCTAATATCGTGTAGGGCCGCCGCGAGAAAGCATAAGTGCCGAAACACGACTTGGCATGGATTCGATTAATGTCTAAAGTGGTGCTGGAGGGAGCTCACACCATGACCCCGCAGGGCTGTCCATAAATTTGTAAGAGTACGATGGGGTGGAGTTCCTTTCTGAACAGTACGTTGCAGGCATTCCGCGTATAATCAATAATTCTCATATCTGGGGAGTCTGGTGACCAGCGGAAGTGCTTAAACTCAGCAGAGTGTTCCCGGAGCCACTCTAGCAATTCTGGACGTAGGTTGTCGGATTGTCCTTCAGAAATGGCCCTTGTCTGTCGGAATGAACAGTGGACATGAATGGATGCAGGTGATCAGACAGGATGCTTACGTACCTGTCAGGGGTCCCATATCACTCCAGCTGCACATGCCCCACACCATTACAGAGCCTCCACCAGCCTGAACAGTCCCCTGATGACATGCAGGGTCCATGGATTCATCAGGTTGTTTCCATACCAGTACACATCCATCCGCTAGATACAATTTGTAAAGAGACCAGGTAATATGTTCTCATTCATCAACTGTCCAAAGTCATTGCTGACGGGCCCAGGAGAGACGTAAAGTTTTGTGTCGGGTAGTCATCAGGGGTACGCGAGTGGACCTCTCGCTCGGAAAGCCCATGTGGATGACGGTTCGTTGAATGGTTCGCACGCTGACACATGGTGATGGCCCAGCACTGAAATCTGCAGCAATTTGCGTAGGGGTTGGACTCCTGTCACGTTGAAAGATTCTCTTCAATCGTCATTGGCTCCGTTCTTGCAGGATCTTTTTCCGGCAGCAGGGATGTTGGAGATTTGATGTTTTACCGAATCCCTGATATTCATGGTACTCTCGTGAAATGGTCGTACTGGAAAATCCTCACTTCATCGCCACCCGGGATAGACGTGCGGTGTAGGACGCCTTGCCACGGTTCGCGCGGCTCACCACGTCGGGGGTTCGAGTCCTCCCTCGGTAATGGGTGTGCGTGTTGTCCTTAGCGTAAGTTAGTTTAAGTTAGATTAAGTAGTGTGTAAGCCTAGGGACCTATGACCTCAGCATTAGTCCCATAGGAACTTACCACCACCACCACGATTCATCGCTGCCTCGCAGATGATGTGTCCCGTCGCTCGGCGCGGACTATAAAACCACGTTCAAACTCACTTAAACCTTGATAACCTGCCATTGTATCAGCAGTAACCGACCTAAAAACCGCGCCAGACACTTGTTGTCTTATATAGGCGTTGCCGACCGCAGCGCGTATTTGAATACGCATGCCTATACGAGTTTCTTTGGCGCTTCAGTTTGTGTGAATGTGCGCAAGATCGCTCAATCCAAGAGGCCGTAAGACGACGGCCAATTCAAGTAAAAGAAGCATTCCTCGCCGAAATAAGTGTGCTTGTACAGGAGCTTTCATTCGAGAAGGAAAGTTCTGAGTGCTGTATTGTTTAGCGACTCCTAGAACGGTACCATCGACAAGTTTTGCCTCATTACATCACCCTCGTGGGCTTGTACCTGTGCCCCAAATTGTTCAAATGGCTCTGAGCACTATGGGACTTAACATCGGAGGTCATCAGTCCCCTAGAACGTAGAACTACTTAAACCTAACTGACCTAAGGGCATTACAATGATATATGAGGATAGTGAATTGGTAATTCAGCATGTTAAGGGAGATGAAACTCTAAAAATTACCGTGGATTCTAACTCGGATATAAGGAAAGGAACAGAGGAAAAGTTTACTAGGAAACATGGGGGTAAAAGCAGGAATGTTAAAAGAAAAGAATAATATAGTTCTGCAAATTCCATACAGTAATAGCGAGTACTCAGCAATCACAAAAGGAGGAAGCGTACTTCGAAGAGGCTTGGAGACCTAGGAAGGTTACATTTGGATTACATCTCGTTCAGACAGCTATTAGATTGTAAGGCGTAACCAGGAGCAGATATAGACTCAGATCACAATTTAGTAATGATGAAGAGTAGACTGAAGTTTAAGAGAATTGTCCGAAGTATCAGTGGGGTAATGAAGTACGGAGGAATGACAACACGACTTTGAAGTTTGCTAAAAATCTGGACACTGCGATAAAAAAATACTACGTAGATACGGCAGTTCGCGCTGCTGCTACGGTCGCAGGTTCAAATCCTGCCTCGGGCATGGATGTGTGTGCTGTTCTTAGATTAGTTAGGTTTAAGTAGTTCTAAGTCTAGGGGACCGATGACCTCAGATGGCAAGTCCCATAGTGCTCAGAGCCATTTGAACCATTTTTGAGACACGGCAGTTCAGTTGAGGGGACATCTCTACAAAGAGCAATCAAAGATGTCGGATAAACATTCAAGGAGGGTAAGTGCGAATAAAACTAGGGTAACAGAAGAAATACTTCAACTCATGGACAAGAGAAGGAAGTACAAAAATGCTCATGCAAAGATAGGAATACAGCAACATAAATTACTTAGAAATGAAATAAATAGGAAATGCCGGGAAGCCAAGACGAAATGGGTAAAGAAAAAATGTGTGGGAAAGAAATAGGAAGTGCAGGGAAGCCAAGACGAAATGGGTGAAGAAAAAATGTGCGGGAAAGAAATAGGAAGTGCCGGGAAGCCAAGACGAAACGGTTACAGAAAAAATGTGAGGAAGTCGGAAAAAAAAGAAAAGATCGCGAGATGCCCGAGGCAGGATTCGAACCTGAGACCGTACCAGTCGCGCGGCTACGGGCTGGAGCGTCTAGAACCGCTCGTCCACCGCGGCCGGCCTCTGTGCGCCAGACATAATCTCCAGCGCCGCATAAGAAGATATTTGTTGAAGTTGTATAAGCAACTCTCATGTTGTGGTGGACTCCCAGGCTGCGATATACGGTAATAGGTGCGTTAGTACCGCGCTAAGACGCATTACACTTACGCTTGAGGTGGCCCAACATCAAAATAACACGAACAGGGGCAGGGGTGCCATGTAGAGACGCGAATCTTGTTCGGCCTGTCGTTCGCAGAACAGTATCTTCATCTACATCTACATGAGTACTCTGCAATTCACATTTAAGTGCTTGGCAGAGGGTTCATCGAACCACAATCATACTATCTCTCTACCATTCCTCCCGAACAGCGCGCGAGAAAAACGAACACCTAAACCTTTCTGTTCGAGCACTGATTTCTCTTGTTTTATTTTGATGATCATTCCTACCTATGTTGGTTGGGCTCAACAAAATACTTTCGCATTCGGAAGAGAAAGTTGGTGACTGAAATTTCGTAAATAGATCTCGCCGCGACGAAAAACGTCTTTGCTTTAATGACTTCCATCCCAACTCGCGTATCATATCTGCCACACTCTCTCCCCTATTACGTGATAATACAAAACGAGTTGCCCTTTTTTGCACCCTTTCGATGTCCTCCGTCAATCCCACCTGGTAAGGATCCCACACCGCGCAGTAATATTCTAACAGAGGACGAACAAGTGTAGTGTAAGCTGTCTCTTTAGTGGACTTGTTGCATCTTCTAAGTGTCCTGCCAATGAAACGCAACCTTTGGCTCGCCTTCCCCAGAATATTGTCTATGTGGTCTTTCCAACTGAAGTTATTCGTAATTTTAACACCCAGGTACTTAGTTGAATTGACAGCCTTGAGAATTGTACTATTTATCGAGTAATCGAATTCCAACGGATTGGAACTCATGTGGATCACCTCACACTTTTCGTTATTTAGCGTCAACTGCCACCTGCCACACCATACAGCAATCTTTTCTAAATCGCTTTGCAACTGATACTGGTCTTCGGAAGACCTTACTAGACGGTAAATTACAGCATCATCTACGAACAACCTAAGAGAACTGCTCAGATTGTCACCCAGGTCATTTATATAGATCAGGAACAGCAGAGGTCCCAGGACGCTCCCTGGGGAACACCTGACATCAGTTTTACTCGATGATTTGCCGTCTATTACTACGAACTGCGACCTTCCTGACAGGAAATCACGAATCCAGTCGCACAACTAAGACAATACCCCATTGGCCCGCAGCTTGATTAGAAGCTTTCCGGAAATCTAGAAATACGGAATCAACTAGAGATCCGTACAACGGAACAGGCCGGCATCGCGCGTCGCCTGGCTGTTGACACGGCGAGGCCGGCCGCGTGGCACATGCTGCCAGATAGAAGCCGTGTTTGCTCTGGGGACAGGTGTTGCACCGCGGCAGGCGCTGCCGCTTCTGCAAACACCGGCAGATGCGCCGCTCAATCCGTCTCCTGTCCGCCACCAGAGGGGGCGCCGCCCGCCAATGCTGACTGCCCCCGCATGCGTGGGCTGCCGCGCTGGGCCCGACACGCGAGTCGTAAGCCTCGCACTTGCGTACAACGCTCAGAACTTTCGTACAACAATGTGAAACTGCCACAAAAATCCTCTGAGGTTTTGTTCAACTCGAGCGTGACAGTGGCTTGGTCGGTAATGTTATCAAAGCGCTGACCCTTCATGTGAATTCTGCCGTTGTCGTTTTGTGGTCGGTTCTTATTAGTGTCACCAAGTCTCGTCGCCCGTGGTGAATTTTTTTCAGAAAAGAATTGTCCGTGTTTTGCACGTTAATCAAGTCGCTGCAGACGTCGACGCGCGGTTGTGTTTGATCGGAAATCTAAGCGTGACACCAGACAGGACCATCAGTTAAAGATGAATGCAGACATTTCAGACGAATAGACGGTGGAAGTATCATGAAGTCAGTAATGAGGAACGTCAAAATTCAAATGGCTCTGAGCACAATGGGACTTAACTGCTGAGGTCATCAGCCCCCTAGACTTACAACTACTTAAACCTAACTAACCTGAGGACATCACACAAATCCATGCCCGAGGCTGGATTCGAACCTGCGACCGTAGCGGTAGCGCGGTTCCAGACTGTAGCGCCTAGAACCGCTCGGCCACGGCGGCCGGCGAAGAACGTCAAATAGTTCGTAAGATCACTTCTTGTATGTGCACCATGCTGGTTATGTTGTGTCTCCTCTGTATCTTCTCGGTTCACAGTTTTGTGTCATTGCTAAGAATTAATATTTCTCCAGTTATGAAGGCTATTACTAATCATAGAGGCCGCCCGGAGTGGCCGTGCGCTTCTAGGAACCGGGCTACCGCTACGGTCGCAGGTTCGAATCCTGCCTCGGGCATGGATGTGTGTGATGTCCTTAGGTTAGTTCGGTTTAATTAGTTCTAAGTTCTAGGCGACTGATGACCTATGAACTTAAGTCGCATAGTGCTCAGAGCCATTTGAACCACTAATCATTCAGTTCACATTTCCTCCAAGTTTGTAGTTCCGCTCCAAAGATTAATTAGATTTCACAAGGCCACATATGAAAAAAAAAATGTGATCACCATCGCTTCCTCTACAGTTTTGACACTCCACAGCTCGCTCTAGCATTATGGAAGTTGTACGTCGATATCGTATCACATGTTACCAGCTTATGGCTTCTTCTTGTCAGAGTTCTCCATGTGCTGGTTTCTTCCCCGATTCAGCCCACGAAATTTTCAGCCTCCTTCTGTAGCATTGCATCTCAAACGCTTCGATTCTCTTCTTTTCCGATTTTCGCACAGTCCATGATTAACTTCCATACTTACTGCTGTGCTGCAGACGTACATTCTCAGGAATTTCTTCCTGTGATTAAAACCTATTTTTTTGATACCAATAGACTTTTTTGGGCAGGAATGTACAGTGGTGCTTTTTATGTCCTACTTGCATTTCGTGCTTTACCTAACAGCCAGAACGATATGGCTGTGTAGTATTTCTATACTCCGCTAAAGATTGTGTATAGATAAGGCATCCGAGTAGGTCTGCTGTTTTTTTATGCGAGAGCTCTACAGATAACTGTTTGCCGCCGAGAACTTGGTGAGAAGTCGCAACAAACTAGGATCCCAATGGAGGATCATGTAGGTTTTGACCCCTTCCGAAGTAGAATTTATGAGAGCCATTTATATTTTTACATGTACCAAATTCGAAACTATTTAGCCAACTACGGATGATTATGTATCACGAAAACTAAGCGTCTTGGAAAGGAATTCTACATTTCAGCTGCTTGGTTGGAGTTAGCCTATGGGAATGGGGTTGCTGTCTGACCGACTGCAGAAGACATTCCAGCCAGCTAATTGTGTACTTTCTGCTAAGAAGAAAGGCAAAGTGTTTGTGAATTCAAGAAAACTGAATAAAGCAAGAGAAATACCTTCCACTAAGAAAAACTTAAAACAACGACATAAACACTGACGTTAGCCAAAAGCAGGGAAAATAATCTGAACTAACATTATTACACTATTTAACCGCTCCCATAATCGTTAACCTGAGTCTACAATCTTAATCCTAAGTGAAATACTGGCAAAGATGAGTGTGCGCTTCGTTTCATATCGTTTAAATTATTTGAAGGAGGAGAGACGGGACCTGGAATGAGAGGGGGGGAGGGGGGGAGGAAGAGGAAGACCTACTGTGAATAGTGATAATCTACAGTGAAAGCAGCAAACTCTTCGTCTCAGAGCAGCACTCGCACCCTACATCCTCAATTGTTTGTTGTATGTATTCCAACTTCCGTCTTCCGCTACAGTTTTTGCCTTCTATGGCTCCATGATGTTTTCTCAAATGTCCTGTCATCTTGTTCTATCTTCTTCCCACTGTTTTCCGCATGATACTTTCATAACTGATGCGGAGAACGTTTTCATTCCTTACAATATCAGTCCACCTAATTTTCAACATTCTCCTAGAGCACCAGTTCTCAAATGCTCGATTCCTTCTGTTCCGGCTTTCTCACAGTTCATGACTCACTACCATAAAATGCTGTGCATTCATTCTCAGATATTTCGTCTTCAAATTAAGGCGTATCTTTGATGCTAGTAGACTTCTTTTGGTCAAGAATGCCCTGTTTCCCTATGCTAGTCTGCTTCTTATGTCCACCTTGTTTCATCCGTCATGTGTTTTTTTGCTACCAAAAAAGAAGTCCTTAACTTTGTCTACTTCGTGATCACCAATTCTGATGTTGAGTTTATCGATATTCTCATTCCTGCCACTTCTCATTACTTCTATCACTCTGCCGTTTACTTTGAATTGATTTTCTGTACTCATTAGGCTCCTCATTCCATTCAACACATCTTGTAATTCTATCTCACCTTCATGTCATCAGTGATTATCATCATTGGTATCCTTTCACCCCGAATTTTAATACCACTCCTTTTGTTTCCGTCATTGCTTCTTCGATGTAAACACTGGACTGAAGAGGCGAAAGACTACATTCCTGTCTTACACCTTTTTTAATCCGAGCACTTACTTTTTGGTCTTCCAGTCTTGTATTTACCTCTTGGTTCTTGTACATATTTTTATTACCCATCTTTCCCTAAATCTTGCTCATATTTTCCTCACAATTTCGAATCTCTTGCACCATGTTATATTGTGGAAGGTTTTTCAGGTCTATAAGTCCTATGAACGCGTGTTTAGATTTTCGTCATTCTTCCTTCGTTATGAAGCTCAAGGTCAGGACTGCCTCCTGGTGCTTTTACCTTACCTAAAGCCAAACTGATTGCCATCTAACAAATCCGACGATATTTTTCAGGAAGTCTGATAGGATGTCGTCAGTCTCATAGATTCTAAACACGGATCTGATTAGGCGTTTGGGCGCCACTTCTCTTCCCCAAGTGGGTTTAGAAATTCCAATGAAGTGTGATCTCTCCCTTCTGCCTTAGTACTTCATCCATCTTCAGCTCCTGCAAGTACATTTGTTGGGAAAATCAGCAACATGTTGCGGAAAAGAAACTTTATTTCTTCACCGGTTTCAGGCATCTAGTACTCTTCACAGAAGATTAGGCTCATCTCATTGTTAGGGAGTGTCAAAACAAGCAGGTATATGCAGTATAATACTGCCTTGTTTCATCTCATGCCTTGCAAAACGCTTTTAACTTCTGACTCAAACACTGGATGCTCTCTTCCATATCGATACCAATCTCTTCTTCTGTCACATCATAGCGTTCCTCACCCCCACACAGGCCATCAGTGGTCTCTTTCCATCTATCTACTCAGTCCTCTGCATTCAATAGTGGAATTCGCAATGCACTTTTAACCTTTCCACTCTTGCTCTTAGCCGGCCGGTGTGGCCGTGCGGTTCTAGGCGCTTCAGTCTGGAACCGCGTGACGCTACGGTCATAGGTTCGAATCCTGCCTCGGGCATTGATGTGTGTGATGTCCTTAGGTTAGTGAGGTTTAAGTAGTTCTAAGTTCTAGGGGACTGGTGATCACAGCTGTTAAGTCCCATAGTGCTCAGAGCCATTTGAACCAATCTTGCTCTTAATTTCACGACAAATGGTTCAAATGGCTCTGAGCACTATGGAACTTAACTTCTGAGGTCATCAGTCCCCTAGAACTTAGAACTACTTAAACCTAACTAACCTAAGGACATCACACACATCCATGCCCGAAGCAGGATTAGAACCTGCAGACGTAGCGGTCGCGCGGTTCCAGACTGTAGCGCCTAGAACCGCTCGGCCACCCTGACCGGCAATTTCACGACAGGCTGTTTTGACTTTTCTATATGCTGAGTTAGTCCATATGACGATCATTTCTTTTTCGATTTCTTCACATTTTTTCTGTACTCATTTCGCCTTGGATTCCATGCACTTCCTATTTATTTGATTTCTAAGTAATTCATATTGCTGTATTTCTGTCTTTGCATTAGCTTTGCATTATAATTTTTGTAGTTCCTTCTCCTGTCGATCAGCTGAAATATTTCTATTGTTACCCAAGTTTTCTTCACAGTTACCTTCCTCATACATATTTTTATCTAACATCTGTGATTGCTCTTTGTAGAGATGTCCCCCTCAACTGAACTGCCGTATCTACTGCGATATTTTTTTATCGCAGTATCCAAATCCAGTATCTAGTAAACTTTTCCTCTGTTTCTTCCCCTATATCCGAGTTCGAAACCATCGTAATTTTTAGATTTTCATCTCTCTTAACATGCTGAGTTACCAGTTCAATATCCTCATATACCGTCTCCATCTCTTAACCTTCTGATTATGATATTGGCGTCTACACCTGAACTATCTGTTAGCGTTGGTTTGTTGTCGAATCCGTTGAGAACAATCCTATTAATGAACTGTTCACAGTAGCTCATTCTCTGGCTTAATTTCCTGTTCTAACACTATTTTCTGCTGTTGCTTATATGACGTTTATCGTTTGACCCGTAGTGTAAATAGTAAAAAGAACTATGAGGGGGTATAGGATTGACTTTCAACACCCCATACTCCTCAACCCACAACAAACGCGCCAAAGACGGACAGTACTTTGAAAATCACGAACGAGTTCTGAACTCTCCTTCCAGAACCGAAACCTGCATCCGCACCTGAATCGCAGGCAGACGTCACCCGCTCTCGGCTGCAGATAGCGAGCTGAGGCGGAAGACAGTAGGAAAGTGGGGAGTGACAGCTGCTTGGCAGGGCACGTGCTGCGGGTCACGTGTGGCTAACAACGGAGGAGGCAGCCGGAGCCGCTGAAAGCAGCCATTGTTTGGCATCCAGTCCGCAGCGCAGATAACAGGGCGCGGGGTAATGGCAGGGTGCGCCTGTTTTGATGGTCGGGAACTGCGAGTGCTGCAAAATAAATCGGCACGAAAAGACAGTGCTCCGGGTGAAAGAGCTACTCCTTCCTCTTGCTGATCACGTAACTGAACTCGCCGAACAAGGCAGTAAGATATTCCGAACGGACGGCACTGACAAGGTAGAGTGTAGCGCAAAAACTCGTAACTGTACCACAGTATCTATGAAAGTTCTGCCTTTCCTTTCTTTAACTACGTGGGGAAAGTGAGTTCAGCCGTAACCCTCATAACTGTTATTTTGTGTAACCTGTAGCTATAGCAACAACCCTTCAATTACCCAGCTGTTTCTTCAGAGACCATGGTAGTAGTTCTTTGTAGCCAGTTTCCAAAGGGAACAGTACTACGTTACTTTAGGATCAGTGTCGACGATTTGTCTAGAGCCTCTAAAATATCACTCTTCATTATCATAATTTGTAAATTTAATGCCGGCGGGTGTGGCCGAGCGGTTCTAGGCGCTACAGTCCGGAACCGCGCGACATGGATGTGTGTGATGTCCTTAGGTTTGTTAAGTTTAAGTAGTTCTAAGTTCTAGGGGACTGATGACCTCAGAAGTTAAGTCTCATAGTGCTCAGAGCCATTTGAACTACTTTTTTTTTTATACTCGTAAAATTTCAAACAGGAAAATGTGACTTTTCTACAATTACAGAAAGAGCATTACCGTAACAACTTGAGAACCGCTCAGTAGATAGTAAACTTCAAACAAAGAAGGTGGGCCTTACTTAGAAATTATGTAAACGTTCAGGGTTACGATTAAGAATAACTTGAGGGAGCTTCTGGTGCTAGCAATTAAGAAACTGAAGGATAATCCTTCTTTTTAAAAAAAAGAAAATTTACAGGTCCAACACTTCACAAAACTGGAGGAGCCCTTTGATATTAAGAACTTTTCAAACAGGGCACTAGCAATTTTGGAACAGAAATGTGACAACGATTGTAAACACACAGGTTCCGCAATCCACAATTAAAGGATTGAATGATCTTCAAATCAAATAAACAAGTCTTCAGGCAGCAATAACAAGACAAGGCCGGGATGGTGGAGACAAGGCTTGGCAAGGATAGCTTAAGTTAGCGGAGACTTTGGTTTAAAGTTAAGTCCGAATGCCACAAAGATAGGCCGCGCGCCGGCCGATGTGGCCGTGCGGTTCTAAGCGCGTCAGTTTGGAACGGCGTGACCGCTACGGTCGCAGGTTCGAATCCTGCCTCGGGCATGGATGTGTGTGATGTCCTTAGGTTAGTTAGGTTTAAGTAGTTCTAAGTTCTAGGGGACTAATGACCTCAGTAGTTAAGTCCCATAGTGCTCAGAGCCATTTGAACCATTTGATAGGCCGCGCCGCCTCAGTGGGTACCGCAAGACAGGAGGCGAAATACAACGCCGCACACACGTACACAGCGAACGTGGACTGGCCACGCGCGGTGTATAGGCGCGTAGTGGATAACACCAGCGAGGGCTAACGGCTCCAATCCTACGAACAGGTATTTAATCCATGCAAGACTGAACATCAAAGATAAGTAAATTCTCAAAGTCCGACACAGGAACACCAAATGCAAACCCCGCCCCACATACCGACCAAGTGTTACAATGATGCGTAATTAAAACATAGGTGACAAAGCTGTTAATCGTTAACGGTAATGACCAAACGTAACAATTAATTTGATTAAATAGACAACTGTTAACAAAGACCCCCAAGAAACAAATTCAGTTCACGAAACTGAAAAGGAGCAGGTAGTACTTGAGCGCTAATATCTAAGCACGAGATCACAGTACTAATAAAATATAAAACAGTAAACAATAAATTCCTTCTTTTAAGAGAAACGCTGGATCCCACCAAGACCTTCCAACGTGAGTATAGAAAATGAGCCAACATCCATCGGGCCGCCCGAGTTCGCTTACCACGACCATGCCCGATGTTACAACTTGTAATATTGTTACTCTAATTTTGTATGCTGAATGTGTAATATTGACAATGAAAGTGGGTTAAAAGCCGTGATCTGTCTGGGGACGTTAACCGTGGATTACTGGGCAACTGTTTCATCAGATATTTAGTCTAGGTTTACCAAGCAGACTAACATTAATGATAATCTTTTAATAGTCATACAAAACCGGTAAAATATATATATAAAAAGGAGAATTTAAATAAAAAGAAAGAAATCAGTTTATATTTGGAAATTTATTTTAAGATTGTTCACTGAAATTTCAGCATATTATACGTGAGTTATAACTGAGCTGGTGCCTTATTTACGATTGAAAAGAATGTGAGATTGTAATTTTACGGAACACATAAAATATGGAGCCAAGATTTGGAAAACTGCATGCAACACTCCAATCATAAAATAACACACGAAGAACATTGAAACATAAGCAAGAAGAAATTAACCACAACCAACAGATTCAGTTTTTACCCAAAGAAATTACGTTCATACCACAATCCTGTCCGTCATGTAATTACCACACACTGGTATACTAAATTCATATTAACTCTTTGTGAAGTCTTCGCAAAAAGAATAGCTGAGGGCTACTTTCATGATTACACCACATGCTCCACGTGGTCAACTTGGTTTACACAAAGCGTACAACTCCACAATAATTTTGATAATTACAATACATTAGATCGAAAAGCAATTGACAAAAGAAAAACCTTGAACTGGTTACTAACGTCTTACTATTAACCTGATGGGTCAAACAGTTATATAAGCACGTGGTACTGGTCTCGCAAAGTACACCCCACGTGGGTTGAACATAAAGAAAAGCATAAAGAAAAGTTGCTATATAAAAAAAATATTCTCAAGACGAGACGTTATAATCTCACGCACATTCGGATTTAAGATTGATGAAGTTAGTTAGAGTTACTGATCAACACGTGGTTCCACTTTACTCACAAAGTAGTAACAAAGCAACTACCGAAAAATAATCTGAACGTCACCCGATAATTACACTGCGCTGCAATTTAAGATAACATCGGATATTTTAGACCTAAACCCGAAATAAAAGTGATTAAATTTTCAGTTAGGCTGAGCTTAAGAAATCCATTGTCCTACGGACTTAACAGACACGCGCTTAGCCGGAGATCTTACCACTTCAGACGCTCGCCACGGCCACACTACAACTGCCCTACTGCCGAGCGTGCTTCCTGAGGGTGGCTCCCAAAGACCAACGGAAGTGGCCAGAGGGGCAGCTTCCTATACCAACATGACAACGGACGGACAGGACCATACTAAGGATAGAAACCTCTTTGCTTTTAGGAAGCGTAGCTACCTGTTCCGACGTTGGTCCTACTGTTCTCTAGCAGACAGCCTTGTCTGCTACCCACAAGCATGCAACTAGAAATACATATGCTCATTCATCCTCTCACACAAAAGGGAAGGCGGATGACAGTATCTTATCATATACAGTATATAAAAGAAAGCGGATGTAGGTTCCGTATGAGACTGTGTGACATGAATTACATATAAGAATTACATGTAAACTGTGCTTTAAAGTGTAGTAGTGTGACAGATCGTTCTTGTTTATGTGTAAAAGTAACACGTTCCACTGCTCAGTCTCCTCCCAGATAGTCAGAAACGCCACAGTACATTTAGAAGAGGAATTTATTCCATAAATGGCAACAGATTTAAGAAATTAAACATGAAAGGAATCCAACAGAGACCTTTCAAACTGACGCACAAGTTGGGCAAGCGAGAACTTGCCACCCTAAGGGTCACGCTTGATATTCGATATCAGTGATCACTAATATGTGTGATGCCCTAGAACACATTACAACAAATTAATTTCACACCCAAGTAGTAATGACAATGAAACGCTGAACAAATTGCAATAAATAGGAAAAATCAGGAAAAACTCAAATACATAATCCATAAAAGGAGTTTACACAGAGAGGTGTGGGGGGAATTAAGTAGCTTGAGTACGGAGTGACGGAGAACAGCACGCAAACCAGCCTAACGGGAGCAAGTTCAGCACCGGCACATATGTGCCACATTCCATAAAACTCAATCAAAAATAAGGGCCCAACGCTCCACACCAACACGGCCCTGTACAATTAGCCGCCCACTTGAACGAGCAACCGCCAATCAGGTCCCGTAATCGCACACTCACCGTTCGTCACACGCTTCTCTCTCTCGCTCCCCGTCGTCCGTCAACAACCTGCCTCCAATTCCATCTAACCAAAGAGCCAACCGCCAGAAGACCGAAGCGCCACCTGGTGGTAAACGGATTGCGCCGCTAAACAACGAACAAGAGCTCGGAAAACAGGCCAACACGGTTCATATCAAAGTGATTTTTGAATTCGATACGACTTACTGGACCATTAACTGAAACCACTGCAGGCCCAGCATTAGATGGAGATATTGCGGGAACGTTATTATCTGGAACATGAAGAATTAGACGTTGTGGGGCTGACGAAAATAACAAAAATTGAGGCGTAAGTTAACCGAAACCTTTGCGAAACGGAAGGATCGGTATGTTTTAGGATACACTGACAGCCTCGGGGATATCCATAACAAGTTAACTGCTGTAACTTGCATTTCACCAAGCTGGCACTCACAGTATTTAAGTACACTTGGTTTCACAGCAACTAAACCCAGAACCATAAGTACAAAGATGATGCTAGCTATCACATTTTGCCAAACCGCTATCTTTGACAAAAGATGCATTAAATTACAGAATCAAATATCTATAAGCGTAGATAAAGGATGCAAGTGAGTATTGACAATTACAGGGTGACTCAAAAGTTTGCTAATATTTGAAAATTCAATACTTCACGGAATAATGTTGGCAGAGAAGCACAAATTTAAATACATGCTTGAAATGACATGAGGTTTTACTGAAACTAAAAAAGTGCACGTCCACAAAATGACGAACAGATCGCGTGTGCCTCATGTCATACAAATGTGTGTGAAATCTTATGGGACTTAACTGCTAAGGTCATCAGTCCCTAAGGTTACACACTACTTAACCTAAATTATCCTAATGACAAACACACACACCCATGCCAGAGGGAGGACTCGAAACTCCGCCGGGACCAGCCGCACAGTCCATGACTGCAGTGCCCTGGACCGCGCAGCTAATCCCGCGCGGCTCATGTCATACAAAAGTAACAAATATCATAACAATTGGTTTTTAGCAAAGATGATGGTCTTTATAACAGATGCTCAACATGGTGGGGTGGGTGAAGGGGGCCAAACAGTGCAGTTATCGGTCCTATCGGATTACGTAAGCATGGGGAAGGAAGTGGGTCATACCCTTTGAAAGGAACCGTCCCGGCATTTCCCTGAAGCGACTTAGGGAAATCACGTTAAACATAAATCAGGATGGCCGGACGAGGGTTTAAACCGTCGTCCTCACGCATGCGAGTCCAGTGTGCTAACCACTGCGCCACTTCGTTCGGTAAATGCTCAACATTTCGACCGTCATTCGTCAACAATACCTGTAGTCGAAGGACAATGTTACGACAATAACTGAACAGCATATTAGTAGGTGTGGTGAAAAATTACCGTAGGATGTTGTCTTTAGCGTCTCTAATAACATCGGACGATGGCAGTAGATTTTGGGATTCATGTAACCCCACAACCGATAATCACAGGAACTGAGGCCTGGGGACTATGGAGACCAAGCATGACGGAAATGGCTGCTCAGCACGCGATCCTCACCAAACGATGTGCGCAATTAATATTTCACTCGTGTAGCAAAATGGGGTGGAGCGCCATCCTGCATAATTCCTTTACCTTCTAGTAGGTGTTTATCAGCCAGATTAGGGTTCAAATGGTTCTAAGCACTATGGGACTTAACATCTGACGTCATCAGTCCCCTAGACTTAGAACTACTTAAACCTAACTAACCTAAGGACATCACACACATCCATGCCCGAGGCACGATTTGAACCTGCGACCGTAGTCGCCGCGTGGTTCCAGACTGAGGCGCCAGGTTAGCTACGATGCGATTCTGTAACATATTGGCGTACCTCACACCTGTCACGCTGACAAATTAAAAAGCAGCACCCCGCTATCCAGCGCAAGCTGTTGGCCGGTTTGTATATTCGTGTTTGGTTTCAATAAAATATCATGACATTTCAGGCAAATGTGTCACGTTTTACCTCTCTACCTACATTACTCCGTGAACTATCGCATCTTCAAATGTTAACGGACTTTCGGGTCACCTTGTTCGTGTAAAATGGATAAAAAGTAAATGAGTTAGTGGCACATGTTACAGAAACAGATGGCCATGGAAAGCTATACTTGTGAACTTTTCTTTTTGGATCCTTGGCAATATAAAATAACGCAGAGTGATACAGTTATCAACAGAGTGAAATTGTTGTTAGACGATTAAAGGATGAAAGCATTACAAACATACGTAGCAGGCACAACAGTAGATGCCGAGCGGTCTAAGGCGCTGCAGTCATGGACTGTACGGCTGGTCCCGGCGGAGGTTCGAGTCCTTCCTCGGGCATGGGTGTGTGTGTTTGTCCTTAGGATGATTTAGGTTAAGTAGCGTGTAAGCTTATGGACTGATGACCTTAGCAGTTAAGTCCCATAAGATGTCACACACATTTGAACATTTGAACAACAGTAGATGCGTACAAAAGTTGAATTACTGACTGTGTACTGGTGGAATAATATGCAGGAGGATAAAAGTATCTAATTATTGCCCCTTTTTGAAGATTTCTTGAACATTCTGAAAGAAAAAGTTAGTTACTGATCCAGTTTTTCCGTTAAGGGTTTAATGAATTGTTTTAGCTTCTTCCTCTTCAAAGAGATCCATCTGTAACCCTTTGTCAGTAATGTGAAATACAGAAAGCGTGTTGTATTAACCAACAGAGTGTTCATGATGAACTGTATGTACTTGTTTCGTCATCCTCGGCGGATATAATGAAGAAACCTGGACATTAACTCTGAGTAAGCTGTTACCTAAAAAAAAAAAAAACAAAAAAAAAAACGTGATGTTAAAACCAGGTACAACGTGAAATGTTCTTATGATTGTGTCATAAACAGAGTAAAGGAATCTAATAACACATTAATCCATATCACCACTGACGGAACGTAATTTTTTACAAAAAAATATTTAGATTTTTTCATCTCTGTAAAGCAGTGTCATCCAAAATCAGGGCATAAGAGATCGCTTTTTGCATCCAGCAGGGTGTACAGGAGAAGTTCCTTTCTTGGTTTGGTCCTCCTTCCCACAGATTTCATTTTTGTGTGTTTTCATCAAAATGGAAACAGTATTTTTTCTGGAGCTATACAGTAACAGCATTTGCAACTGTCTTATAACTGTGTCAGTGCAATATTCCGAAATTACGTTTAATTTGCTGTACTTCAATTGATGGATCAGTTCCTTGGAGACTTGGTCACTTGGTGGTTACTTTTGAATGTTACCATTCCATGGTCCCATTGAGACGGTGGTCGACATGCTCTCGACTGCAATCCTTGGCTGTCATTCTTCTGTGAATGTTGGGCCCCGTAGGCTGTTACTTAAGACTGGTTCATACTACTACCATTTCTGTTGCTTGGCCTCTCTGATGCCCACACGTAACAAGTTGCGTTAGAAGGTGTACGGGACAGTCTTAGCCCGCCAGCATGTGTGTCCAACCCCTTGGTTCACGGCTCTGCAAGGTGTGGTCCCTGGAGAACCAGAATGAAGATGGGAGTGAGAACAATGTTTGTGCTGAGTGCTGCTTTGCGATACATTAAGAACGGTGGTACATGTAACGTAAACGTTTCAGGCACTGAAGAACGTGACGGCGAACTGTAAGAGCAGCTCACAACGCCATCTCCTCCGCAGTTGTCGGGTTTACAGCCTGCATTTAGGCTCACTTTCTCCGTTGCTAACTTTATAGTCATTTCTGAAGTATGTTGACAGACGTGTGCACTTACGAGCACATTAATCCCAAACGCAAACTATCACTTTACCGTTGCCTACTTTATCTGCTGGCCTGGGTTACGTTGGTTTTGAGGGAAAGGCACACTGCAGCGGAGTATGCGCACACTCCGTTGCAGAGTGAAAAATAATTCTAGGGACAATCCTCCAGGCTGTAGCTGAGCCATGACTCCGCAGTGTCCTTTCTTCCAGGATTACTAGGCTGGCGATGTATACAGGGGAACGTCTGTGAAGCTTCGAAGGCAGGAGACGAGATGTTGGTGGAAGTAAGACTGCGAGGGGGGGCGGGAGGTAGAGAGGGTCGTGAGTCGTCCTTGGATAGCTCAGTCGGTAGAGCACTTGCCCGCGAAAGTCAAAGGTCACAACTTCGAGTTTTAATCTATCACACTGAAAATGAGGATGCACTCGACGTTGCTTCGCGCTGTAGGATTTTTATAGGATTTTGTGTCTTAAGGAAATGTGATGGTATTTCCGAATAATAATTTACAGAAACGCGACTCGCAGCGTTGTATCCACGCGGTTTCCTTGTAAAGGCGGAGGAAACATTTCAGATACACCGACGCCCCGAATCGACACGAAAATGCCTCAGCAGGTGGCATAAAAGGAGTGAATGAAACCTTCCCTTCCTTGGGGCTTTGATTCCCACACATTTAGTAGTCTAAGACGACAGTTCACAGTGCTATGAGCAACAAGACGACGTTCATCACAACATACGACGCTACTGGCGCTTTCGGGACGATTCAATCCTGGCGGGACTGCAGCCCAATGAACATGATGTGACCCCATTGGGATGCAGTGCGACTGCAATTTTTGCTCTGGTACACCGGGTTGCTTTTTGAGTATTCCTGTTTCGCGTCCTCCTGTGGTGCGATTGCAGACGAATGCAGTACTGGCCTGTGATCACAGTTGGGTGCAATATTGAAGTGTGCGTGAATAAAAGAACAAAGGTTCCCTTTAAGACCCCCAGTTTGGCAGCACCCACTGTGCCATCAACACCCCTTTATTGAGCATAATAAAAATGCACGTGTCAGAGATGACAACAGTCATTAAGATGAATGGTGTCTCCCAGATACTCTGGCGCCTGTGGGCAGGCAACACCACCTAAAAGGTGTCGAAGCGATTGCCTGCCTGCAGACATTAAAGCAGCCACGGGGTACCATTCAACTTAATGGCTGTTGATGTCTCTGACAGGTATGTTTTTGAAGTTAAAGTCTTCGGGGTTATTAGCCCACATCATGTTTTGACAAATGATCGACGTTTCGACCCCTCTTTTGGGATCTTCTTCAGGATCTTGTGGTGTACACTGTATATTGCGATCAAGAAGATCCTGAAGAAGATCCCAGTGGAGGTGTCGAAACGTCAATCGTTTGGAGAAACATGACTTGATCTAACAACCCAGACGCCCGGGTTCCCGGATTCGATTCCCGGCGGGGTCAGGGATTTTCTCTGCCTCGTGATGGCTGGGTGTTGTGTGCTGTCCTTAGGTTAGTTAGGTTTAAGTAGTTCTAAGTTCTACGGGACTGATGACCATAGATGTTAAGTCCCATAGTGCTCAGAGCCATTTGAACCATTTTTCAACAACCCAGAAGATTTTGACTTCAGTGATAACGGCCAGGAAAGCCTGCAGACTTACAGGTAAATTTTTAACGTGCTCAACAAATCTGTGTGGGTTGCACCTAGGGTTTTGCCGAATTGAAGGTGCTTGCCGTTTTATTCACGCACATGTCGATGTTGCAGCCCTCCGTTGTCACGCGGCAGAAGGGATAAAAAACCACAAACACCCTTTGCTGCTCCGCATCGCATTCAAATTTCGTCGAATGGTTTTGAATGGTCCCTAGTGATTCTACCCTGCATTACAGGGTAAAAACTACGGTCGCATTACACTTCGAAGGGGTCAGATCACGTTCAGAGGGGCCGCAGCTCCATGATGTCCTTAAAATAGGGTTGAATTGTCCAGGGAGCTTCAGCAGTACGGAACATTGTCAAGAAAGTTGTCCTGTTGCCTATCACACTGCGAACTGTCGTCTTAGACTACGAATTATGTGGGAATCAACGCCTCAAGGGTAGGGCTAGTTTCACTGACGTCCTTTATGGTTCAAATGGTTCAAATGGCTCTGAGCACTATGGGACTTAACATCTGTGGTCATTAGTCCCCTAGAACTTAGAACTACTTAAACCTAACTAACCTAAGGACGTCACACACATCCATACCCGAGGCATGATTCGAACCTGCGACCGTAGCAGTCGGCGGTTCCGTCCTTTATGCCTCCTCCTAAGGCCTCCCATGTCGATTCTGAGCGGCGGTGTACCTTAGATACTTTTTACGGCCACTAATAAGAAAACAGCGTGATTTCAGAGCTGGGTGTCGCAGTTCTGACCTGCAGCGCAGAAGTGTCAAAAGGAGGGGTGAAGTATAGGTAGCAGGGGGTTGTGTAGAATGATGATGAAATCTGGTGCCTCTGTGACATCATTAACCCACCTTACACCTCTTATGAACTTCTGAGCTGTGGCCTTTTTTTTTGCGTATATGTCGGCTCCTTACTGTTTGCAGCTTCACCGAGCCCGTGTGTGACGTCATAGAGAGCCAAGTTTTGCACCATACAGATGGTTGCTGTAGGCATCTTTCTAGCAAATTTCAAACTTGTGCGTCGCAATGGAAGACAAATACGGGAGATCCTGCGTTTCATTTCTTACGACGTTTCGAGTACTGCCAACACGTTTAGGGTAGATTTTATTGAAACCGATACTGAACTTCGTTTTGATTTGATAATGGCGTTAGCTGAAATGTCATACAAGACTAAATGTATTAAGCGTTTTACACAGCTTTACCAACAAAAATTCATAATTGCATCAGATCATTTGAGGAACTTATTTTCTTTTATTAAAGATCTGTTGCGCAGATTACCTCTCAGCTTTCTTCGCTGCCATGGTTTTCAGTACTCCTTGTCTCATATTACCTCTGTCTTCGTCAATGGAAAGGGTCTTAATTCTACGTTTATTACAGCCTCTTCCTCTTCCATCTATGTGAGATGTTCATACCACAGCGGCCTGTTTAGTTCTATCCTGTCTTTAATAATCACTTTCATCTTCAGTCTTTTCTCTATCGTTGCATTTGAATCATAAGTCCTACTACGATACTCTCCCTATAGATTATACCTACATTTGGGACATATTCCAGAAGTCTTGCACCTTTTTACGTCAGCAATAGTTTTTTCAATTTCGAAATATCCTGTTACAGTGTCTTTACAGTCACCTCCGTTACCATATGCGACCCCAGAAATGTCTTTCCGGTGGCTTTAACTTTCCTAAAGACGAAATGATGGTCATATAATACGTCCTAATTTTATTTCCTTTCTTCGCTACATTGTTCTTGCCTGCAAGTGTGGCTGCATGATCTGTTAAGTTGATAATTGATTTGGTATCATTTCGTCTTTGGTAATACTTCCCGATTTTTTTATATTTTTTAATTTTTTAATCCTTTTTTTTTCATTTGATATATTACAGATTGTGTGTACGGTATTCTTCAGACAGTCCGATGCTTTTGCTCCAGTCTTGTAGATTCTACTTTAATAATTGCTCAGTTGCCTTTTTCCCCAATATCATTCATTTGGATACGCCTGACAGTATACTATGAAGTTTCTGAGCAACCCTTCCGTCTCTGAATTATTAGTTATGGTACCACTGTGACATGCAGTGAGCAGAAACAGATGTTTGGAGCAATGACTTCTGTAGACTATGGCGATAAGGTGATGATCATACTTACAGTTCTTGTAATCAAAGCAGAAAAATAAAATTAAAATTACCTACAGCGGACGCTCCAGTTTCTACTGTGCGAGTTGTTATTCGCAGCAATGTGTTAAAAAAAGTGGTTCAAATGGCTCTGAGCACTATGGGACTTAACTTCTGAGGTCATCAGTCCCCTAGAACTTAGAACTACCTAAACCTAACTAACCTAAGGACATCACACACATCCATGCCCGAGGCATGATTGGAGCCTTTCGACCGTAGCGGTCGCGCGGTTCCAGACTGTAGCACTTAGAACCGCTCGGCCACCCCGGCCGGCCAAAGTGTTAAGCTCAATAGAGACCGCGTTAAAACATTTTTGCACGAGTTTTTTCGTTTGGAAAAGTATTTGTTCTATGTTTTCTTCTTTTTTAAAGACAATTATCACACTACTCTCTCAGAACGTAACAGCAGGTTTTGTCAGCTTGGTTTTATTTTGGCATACAATAAGATTTATTATTTTCTGCAGATTATATTGATCTGCGAGACGGCGGAAAATACTATTGTATTGTACTCGTAGTATGGCTCAGTATAAAATTTCAATAATGAGAATTAACGATTTCGGACTTTTCTACCGACAGAGATTGCGATTGTAATGAGTCTCTTCAGATTCGCGGAAGTAGGAGGTTTCCACGGTGACCTCACGCCGTTTTAGTGCTGAACTCGCTGTTGCCTGATGTTCGCTAAGCGCCAGTGAAGGATTTACACACAGGCGGCTCAACGCAGGTGGTCCGCACGGTGTGTGCTGGCCGCTGTTATCCCCGGCTGTCACAGCGCCCGCCGGCAGGTGACAGCATATTAGCGCGGCCTGACAATGGTATCGCGAGCTCTGTTGCCGGGCAACGACGTCGGCGGCCCTCGTGATTGGCAGGACAGTCGCCGACCCCCTCCCTCCCTCCCTCCTCCCCTCCTCTCCACCGCAACCGACTGCAGTGGAGGTGAACGAGGCGAGCAGCTTCTTATCCGTTAAGTACGGAAAACCGTCACGTCACTCATACGAATACGATATCGTTTGTTCCACCACCTCAGTACCCACTCCGCCCTCTGCTCAATAGCCGAGTCACTCACGTGACCCTCTCGAGGAGTGAAGAAAGGAGAAGAAATCCACGTGCACCTGGCGGCTACTTCCGTGCGCCAGCGCGCTCGGTACTTCATAAACACAGATCCGTTGCTCTCCATCTCTCCTTCTTTTTATTTCCGTCATCTTCTTTAATAAACCATTGTTCGGGCAGCGCGGAAGCGAAACTTGAGTCTCGCGCTGTGGGTTGCGAGAGCGGAGCGCATTATCGAAGGGGTCCGTTGTTGCTATAGTGACAACAGAGAGCAGGCAGCTGTTTCCTGCTGAGCATATCGCTCGCGGTTTGCCCTACCCCCTCCCCCCATTTCCCCCGCCCTTGTGCCGAATCGTTCAGACACATCGGCTCCGCAACAGCCTTCTTTTGTGATTAAAGACCCGAGCACTGCCTTGTAAGCCGGACACACAGGCAGTCGAACCGCCCATGTTACTTGCTTTCTTCTCTTTTTTCTCGAACTTTCGCTGTGGCAAAGCGACGGGGTGGGGGACAGACGGAGGGATCTGATCGGCGAACTTTATGCGCCCGGATTCGGGGCGACGTGTCCTGGAGCCGCGTACCGCTTGTAGCGCGGTCAGATTCTTATCCCGCTGAGGATGTAACAGCCTAGTCTCCGTTATTACTATGTTTATCGAGACGTACGGGGGTAGAGCAGGTCAATGGCGAGTAAAGAAAAAGAAAGAAAAAAACATGCGTAGTGCGCCAGACTTGGCTTATAATTAATTTACGTAGCTGTCGGAGGTTGTGACAGCTCATTCTCCTCGTTTCTTTATTTTCTGTGGTGGTGTAGCACGACGGAGCGAACAGAGAATCATCATGAGAGAAACAGCCTCTTTACGATGGGAGTGTCGACTGTAGCCAAATAAGGTTACGGTGTACTGGCGACAGGAACACTGACAGGGTGTGCATACAGCTTCAAGATAATGAACAATCGTGTGTGCACGTGTGTACAGTGCAATACCTCAAACTCAGCGGCAGGACAAACACCAGTAGGATAAACGGCGGGTGTTGCAGAGTAATGCCATGTGCAAGGACCTAGGTTACGATAGCCTTATTCAATTAACACAGAAGCATTCTGTGCCATGTTGTAAAAAACAGCTGCCAGCAGCGTTTCGGCGACGATTGTAGCGACCTTGCCCTGGGTTTAGTTTAATGTGGCGTAAAAATAAAAGGCCTCAAAATAATATTTACAACTAGAATCACGTACATTTCAGAAATGAGGAGGGTAGGAAGGTGCGGTTTGCGCATAACGGTGTTTTTTTCTGTTACGAAAACTGCTACTGCCAGCAGGACGCACAGTGTGTGGAGTGGTTGGCAAGGACCAAATCTGACAATCAGGTCCAGCAAAACTTCTGTACACGTTACAAAAGCACACCACATCCGACTATCAGACAGTGGTACAAGAGGTTCAAGGAATCCTGAAGAGTCTTGAGGAGAAGTGGACGTCCGAGCACGAGTGATATAGGTGCGACAGGCACATATCCAATCCGTCAAACTTTTCAACAGTTGCCTCTGCCTCCAACCAAGGTGCACAGGGTGCTACAAAAGAGATTGAAACTTCATGCCTACAAGGTGCAGCTACAACACGCGTTTCTACCTGATGACAGTCCAAAGCGTAATTGAGGTTCTGAGTCGCACCGATGATGACACAGACTGTCTGAAAATAGTGATTTTCAAGGACGAAGCTTGCTTTTATGTGTCCAGGAACTTAAACCGACTCAGTGTGAGTATGGGCCTCTCGAACGCCCACTTTAGCGTGGGAATTGTGTGCGATACTCCAAATGTAAACGTGTGATGTGTGTGGTGTGGTGTGATCTTCAGTCTGGTGGGACGGTATCGCTTTTGAGAGACGCCAAGAACCTCGACTGTCTGTCTGGACGTTGGATCAGGTCGAAGACCTAAACTGCAACCTGACCTCATGTTGCAGCAGGATGGTACCCCCCATTGCTCGGTCTCGATCGTTACGAAAGCGCCTGACGCTAAATTTCCAGGTCACTGGACTTCAGAGAAGAATGCATTTCCCAGCCTTCAAGGTTTTCAGACATAAACCCATCACATTTTTTCTTTGGGGCATTGTGAAGGATGCTGTCTACTAGACCCCGGTGCGGGACGTGCAGGAACTGTGCACTCGCATCAGAGCAGCAGTTGCACACGTTAATGAGGGAGTGCTGGACCGGACATGGAAGCAACTGGACTATCACTAAGATATCGTGCGCGCTGCAGATGGCGCACACATTGAACTCCAAAGGCTACTAAAACCTTAGGTGTGTGGGAACATTACGCCGCAAACCGCACCTTTCTATTTGTCCCCATTTATGAAATATACACGATCAGAGTTGTAAAGGATAATTTTGGTGTCTCTCCGAAGAGTTGTCAGGTGCATTTTCTCTCGTGTTTCGGCAGGAAAGGCCGCTGGACCTGATGCGATACCAGTTTGGTTTTAAACAGAGTACGCGAAGGAACTTGCCCCCCCTTCTTGCAGCGGTGAACCGTAGGTCTCTAGAAAAGCGTAGCGTTCCAAAGGATTGGAAAAGTGCACAGGTTATCCCCGTTTTCAAGAAGGGACGTCGAACAGATGTGCAGAACTATAGACCTATATCTCTAACGTCGATCAGTTGTAGAATTCTGGAACACGTTTTATGTTCGAGTATAATGACTTTTCTGGACAGCATGGGTTTCGAGAAAGACGATCGTGTGAAACCCAGCTCGCGCTATTCGTCCACGAGACTCAGAGGGCCATAGACACGGGTTCCCAGGCAGATGCCGTGTTTCTTGACTTCCGCAAGGCGTTCGATACAGTTTCCCACAGTCGTTTAATGAACAAAGTAAGAGCATATGGACTATCAGACCAATTGTGTGATTGAATTGAAGAGTTCCTAGATAACGGAACGCAGTATGTCATTCTCAATGGACAGAAGTCTTCCGAAGTCAGAGTGATTTCAGATGTGCCGCAGGGGAGTGTCGTAGGACGGTTGCTGTTCTCGATATATATAAATGACCTTGTGGATAACATCGGAAGTTCACTGAGGCTTTTTGCAGATGATGCTGTAGTATATAGAGAGGTTGTAACAATCGAAAATTGTACTGGAACGCAGGAGGATCTGCAACGAATTGACGCATTGTGCAGGGAATGGCAATTGAATCTCAATGTAGACAAGTGTAATGTACTGCGAATACACAGAAAGAAAGATACTTTATCATTTAGCTACAATGTAGCAGGTCAGCAAATGGGAGCAGTTAATTCCATAAATTGTCTGGGAGTAGGCATTAGGAGTGATTTAAAATGGAATGATAATGTAAAGTTGATCGTCGGTAGAGCAGATGCCACACTCAGATTCATTGGAAGAATCCTAAGGAAAATCAATCCGAAAACAAAGGAAGTATTTTACAGTACACTTGTTCGCCCACTGCTTGAATATTGGTCAGCAGTGTCGGATCCGTACCAGATAGGGTTTATAGAAGAGATAGAGAAGATAAAACGGAGAGCAGCGCGCTTCGTTACAGGATCATTTAGTAATCGCGAAAGCGTTACGGAGATGATAGATAAACTCCAGTGGAAGACTTTTTTTCAAAAATATCTATGACCATTATGGGACTTAACTTCTGAGGTCATCAGTCTCCTAGAACTTAGAACTACTTAAACCTAACTAACCTAAGGACATCACACACATCCATGCCCGAAGCAGGATTCGAACCTGCGACCGTAGCAGTCACGCGGTTCCAGACTGTAGCGCCCAGAACCGCACGGCCACTCCGGCCGGCACCTGAACCCCACTTGCCGCTACTGGCGCCTATTGCAAAACGGCGGAAGCAAAGTTGTAGACCTAACAGTATTTACACGGTCATTACAGAATATGTTGTGTAAATTTGCAAATAGTGAGAGGCAAGACTATGGGATATACACAGCCGTTACATTCTTGCGAACAGCATATATGCAGGATGTTCTAAAGTTCCCGTTACAAGCTTCTTCGACTTGTGGTGGGGAGTGAGTACCCAATGATTTGAATGGGGGAGGGGGGGGGGAGATTAATGTTTAACGTCCCGTCGACAACGAGGTCATTAGAGACGGAGCGCAAGCTCGGATTAGGGAAGGACGGGGAAGGAAATCGGCCGTGCCCTTTCAAAGGAACCATCCCGGCATTTGCCTGAAAGGATTTAGGGAAATCACGGAGAACCTAAATCAGGATGGCCGGAGACAGGATTGAACCGTCGTCCTCCCGAATGCGAGTCCAGTGTGCTAACCACTGCGCCATCTCGCTCGGTAGATGATTTGAATGGGAACTAATGTCCGGAAACGTACCGTTTCCGTGCTACAGCCGTTTGAAAACATGTTTACCAGGTAGGAATGCAACAGGGTATTCATGGTGGGAGGCGGTTACGTCGGATCGGCTGTCATTGGACGTCTGTCCTATCTTTCCGACCTGGTTCGAGCCTCATTCACGTGTCTGTAAGTGTTAGAGTAACATGGCTGAGTACACGTTTGCAGAATATACCTACATGATCCTTCTGAATAGCGAGGCTCACGGTCATGTAAGAGCTGGTCGTTGCCTTTATCAAGATCGCTCTCCACAGCGACCGACTGCATCGTATTCACTCTTCGCCACAATTACAGAACGGATTCGAGAAAGGGTACCTTCACCGTCAGCAGGCGTGACTGTTGCCCTCCAAGGAGACGCCGCACAACTGACTTGGAAGAGTTCGTACTGCATCACGTTGAAGAGAACCAGTCAACGAGTACACGAGCAATTTCTTTGGCTATTGATGAATGGAACTTCAAAACAAGTGATGTCTGGGTCACGTCTAATCGATTACTTGTAAAAGTGGTCACGTTATCAACGTGTTTTCAAATGGTTGTAGGACGGAAACGTTACGGAGTTCCAATTCAAAATATTATCTACTCACTTTCCTCTAAAAGTCCTAGAAGCTAATGGGAATTTCGTAACACCTTTTTTCTGTTGATGTCATTTTGTTCTATATTGTTCGTTGAATTTGTTCGTGGCGGACGTCCGATGACATTCGTTCAGGTTGTTCGTTGATCTGTTCACTCAGTTTTTTATTACAGAGGGTAGCTACACTCTTTGACCGAACTCACTGAGCTACCGTGCCGGCTTACACTTCGTATTTACAGTGTGTAGAGCCTATATGGAGTGCGTGGTCCGTTATTGCTGGTCGTCGAAAGTAAATCGGATAAGATAACCTAGGCTTGGAAGATACTAAAGGAAAAGGCTCATGTATTGTGGGCAAGGACGCAGCGAGAGATATAGTAAGGCTAGTATAGGAAATTAGTCAAGGTCCGTTTTTAAGAGACCTCATTTTCATTCGTTGTTTAGAGAAAGCTTGTAAACCTTTCCTGGGTGGCTGAGAGGAAATTTGAGCCTCGACTTTCTCGAGTACGAGTGTAGGGGGAACACACTACGTCACCTTGCAAGATTCGTGGCGCTGAGAACGGTATCCTCTTCGCGGACCTGCGGGAAGGTAGGTGCACACTAAACAGAACCATCCTGACGGTTGGCCAGCAGCGAGTGGCTGGTTTATTTACTTGTCCGTGCAGGCCACGCAACCTGCGCGGTTGACAGCCGTCAAGTGTTTTTGCAGGTCAGGGCGCGGCCTGCAGCGCTGCCGTGGAGCCCGGCCGCTCCAACCATTTCCCACGCGCGCTGCCCGCTCGCAAACACGCAGTCGCTGTTAAGGACCATTAAGCTCGACAAAGGCGGCGAGACCCTCCCCGCAGTAGTCGGGCGCAGCGCCATGGGAAACGGGTTGGCGGCGCCCGGTCACACCGATGAATGCAAACAGTGCGGTCTGCGAACCGCCGATCGGCCGAGCTCGCTCACCGCTTTCCCGTCACCTGACAGGCCCGATAGACATCTCCAGCTGCCGCCTGCCCTCCCCCCCGGCATCGTCGGGAAACGCTCGGCAGCGCCATCGGCCGTTTGAGCGAGGATCGCTCATTTGCATGCAAATTTTTCTGCGCGTCAAGTTCCCGTCCTACTGAGGGCGGGGTGGTTCCACGCGTCACTGCTTCTCAAGCTGGCGAATCTGAGTCACTTCTGCTGTTGTTCTGTGCCCTGGCTTTCTTTGAACGTTTTTAGCTATTGAGTCCACAGCATACGAACTTTTGCACCGACAGGACTTCTCCAGGAGTCCCTTGCCTTAGAAGGGAAAAGCACCTCATCTCTCATGTAGGAAAGGAACACTTGGAAGATATAAGCCCCAGAAATCGAGACCACACGAAATTTGGGCCTTAATTCTAATAGTTTCAAGTTATGACTTCCTTAAAGTACAGCTATATAACTTTGGCGCGCATCGGTTGTCACTTCCCTCCGCCTCATTTAAACCACCTAATCCGCTAACGCTAACAAGGGAAACTCACCATCGCACCCCCCTCAGATTTATTGGTAATTGGTAAGATGATCCAGTGGACAGTCCATCAAAAACTGAACACAGATCAAGCATGAAAACAGGAAGAAGGTGTAGTGAGCTATGAAAAAAAGCAAAATAGAAACAGTGAACGGACCAAGAACAAGAAGTGCTACAAAGAGCAGCCCGTAGCAGGAACTGTGTCGTGGCTAAGTGGTCATGGTGTTGAACGGCCAAGCGGGCGAGCCGTGTTAAAACTCTCTCGTCCCATCAATTTTATTTTTCACAACATAATTAACTATCTGCCCGGTCATTGACATGTTTGTTCTCTTTCTGTAGTCTTCGCAGCTGTCATACTATACTTTGGTTATAGAATATGAGTCATATAGTAAGGAAATGTTACGGTAGCAAATAAATTTGATAGAAAAATGTAAATGTGTGACTACGGCCTCCAGTCGGGTAGACCCCTCGCCGGGTGCAAGTTTTTCGATTTGAACCACTTCGGCGACTTGCGCGTTGATGGGGATGAAATGATGATGAGGATTAGACAACTGAACACCCAGTCCCTGAGCGGAGAAAATCTTCGACCCAGCCGGGAATCGAACCCGCTGCATTAGGATTGACATTCTGTCGCGCTGCCCACTTCTTTTTTCTTTGTTGTTCATTTCATTTTGTTCTCTATTGATGGTTGAATGTGTTCGGGGCGGACGTCCGATGACACCCGTCCAGGTTCTTCGTTGAGCTGTTCACTCAGTTTTTTATTACATAAGATAGCTAAACGTCTGACCGAACACGCAGAGCTACCGTGCCGGCACCACTCGGCTACCGGGAGCAGACAGTACTTTGACTGAATAATGAGAGCAGGCGATATCGAGATACCACATAGACGTCTCGCAGAAATGAAAACAACAAATGGACGCGTGTGCAATATGTTACAAAAAAAAAGAATTCAAGAGTCAAGACTTCTAAAACGGAATGCAACTTCAAAAACGTAAAAACAAATGTTTCAACAGTGTACAGAGACACTCTGTAATTGTGCAACTGTTGCGTTCATTTGTTGCAGCTTATGTGACAAAATATTATGCTTTCATCATTTCCATGGTAGCGATCACATTCACATTCATACAAAGGCCTGTACTGGGCAAGGAGGCATATCTCACACACTTACGAGTCGTACAAATTAGGTGCGTCGACAAGAGATTCCTATCATATGACACACGTACTGTCACTAATACTGTGTGTGACACACGAGATGTGCTTTTCGGTGGGTGATTCGGTTGGTATGTCGCCTTGTCATCAAAGTCTGCGGTTCCCATTCGAAAGCCACTTCCTGTCGGCAGCTAATAGAGGACTAGTGCAGAATCAGCTCTCACTATAGGGCCTCACCTTGCACCTCGCTGCTGCAAACGGACGTTACACCACGACACAGACACAAATTTGAATATCTACAACTACATCTACATCCATACTCTGCAAAGCGGAGGGTACCTTGAGTACCTCTATCGGTTCTCCGTTCTATCCCAATCTCGTATTGTTCGTGGAAAGAAAGATTGTAGGTATGCCTCTGTGTGGGCTGTAATGTCTCTGATTTTATCCCCATGGTCTCTTTCCGAGAATACGTAGGAGGGAGCAATATACTGCTTGACTCCTCGGTGAAGGTATGTTCTCGAAACTTCAACAAAAGCCCGTACCGAGCTACTGAGCGTCTCTCTTGCAGAGTCTTTCACTGCAGTTTATCTATCATCTCCGTAACGCTTTCACGATTACTAAATGATCCTGTAACGAAGCGCGCTGCTCTCCGTTGGATCTTCTTTATCTCTTCTATCAACCCTATCTGGTATGGATCCCACACCGGTGTGCAGTATTCAAGCAGTGGGCAAACAAGTGTACTGTAACCTACTTACTTTGCTTTCGGATGGCATTTCCTTAGGATTCTTCCTATGAATCTCAGTTGGCATCTGCTTTACATGCGATTAATTTTATATGGTCATTCCATTTTAAATCACTCCTAATGCATACTCCCAGATAATTTATGGAATTAACTGCTTCCAGTTGCTGACGTGCTATATTGTAGCTAAATGATAAAGGATCTTTCTTTCCATGTAATCGCAGCACATTACACTTGGCTACATTGAGATTCAATTGCCATTCCCTGCACCATGCGCCAATTCATTGCAGATCCTCCTGCATTTCGGTACAATTTTCCGTTGTTACAACCTATCAATATACTACAGCATCATCCGCAAAAAGCCTCAGTGAACTTCCGATGTTATCCACAAGGTAATTTATTTATATTGTGAATAGCAGCGGTCGTACGACACTCCGCTGCGGCACACCTGAAATCACTCTTACTTCGGAAGACTTCTCTCCATTGAGAACGACATGCTGGATTCCATTATCTAGGAACTCTTCAATCAAATCACACAATTGGTCTGACAGTCCATATGCTCTTACTTTGTTCATTAAACGACTGTGGGGAACTGTATCGAACGCCTTGCGGAAGTCAAGAAACACGGCATCTACCTGTGAACCCGTGTCTATGGCCCTCTGAGTCTCGTGGACGAATAGCACGAGCTGGGTTTCACACGATCGTCTGTTTCGAAACCCATGCTGATTCCTACAGAGTAGATTTCTAGTCTCCTGAAATGTCATTATACTCGAACATAAAGCGAACAGCGAAAAAAAAAGTCTGCGTGAAGGTGGTTTCAACACTTTTCGCCAGGTTGGTAGTCCATCACTATAATCACTTAACCACGACGCTTCCAACGCGCGTTGCCTGCATTGCACTTCAAGTCCTTGCACCGTTCACTGTTTCTATTTGGCTTTTTTTCCAGAGTCCACTACACCTTCTTCCTGTTTTCATGCTTGATCTGTGTTCAGTTTTTGACGGGCTGTTGACTGGGCCCACTTAGCACGAAATCTGAGGAGGGTGCGGTAGGGGGTTTCCCTTGTAAGTACTGTACCGAGATACTTAAAAAGAAAGAACAGATGTCAGCTGTTCATTAAAGACGAACTACAAGAGATAGAAACAAACTGTGCATGTCACTGGGCAGAGGAAGTTTCAAAGCTTTCACACAGCTGCGCTGTTATTCGTTTGTACGAACATGGCGCCTACACCACAAGAGAAATCATTTTGTGCTTTGGAATTTACGCGAAGTCAATCTATTGTTCAAGTACAACGTGCATTCCGCCGTCGATTCATCAAGAAACCGCCTCTACACAAGCATATTTATAATTGGGATAGAACATTCTTGGAAGTTAGTTGCATATGCAAAGGGAAGAGCGCTGTTCGGCCACGCACGTCTCATTGAAAATGTCGAGCGTATGCGAGATCCGTTCACACGGAGTCCTCGGAAGTGCACAAGACGAGCAGGCCAGGAACTTCAACTTCCTCAAACAGCGGTATGGCGTATTCTGAAACGACGCCTTACAAGTAGCACTTACTACTGCAGCAATTGCTTCCCGGCGACCAGAAGAGATGGTACGAATTTTGCGTTTCAGTTCTCCAGATTATGTCTGTGGATGTTTTTTTCCGAACGACTCATCTTTCCCAACGAATCGACGTAACATAACGTAAGAACCTGCTGGTCACAATATCTTGACGCCGTCGTCGAACGGGAAAGAGACCCACCGAAACTGAATGTGTTTTGTGCCGTTTCTATTCACGAAGTTTATGGAACTTCCTTTTCTGCGGAGCAAATTTGTAAATTTGTGGTAAGGTCTCATGGGACCAAACTGCTGTGGTCATCGGTCCCTAAGCTTACGAACTGCGTATTCTAACTTAAACTAACTTACACTAAGGACAAGATACACACCCATGCTCGAGGGACGACTCGAACCATACTTGCACATGCTGCAAAATTAATTGTTTCATTACCTTCACGAAGATTCCTGTAATTTAATTTTTGTGCTTGATGGCGCCCCGCCTCACTTTTTCCTTGAGGTGCGGCGTCATCGTAACACCACCATCCCACAACTTTGATCTTAGGATCGCACACCTTGCGATTTTTTCCTGTGGAGGTGCATAAAAGACAGAGTCCTTGTGCCACCTATGGCAGTTTCTCTTCAAGAGCTCAGTAATCGAATTGTTGCAGCTGCCGATTCAGTCGGAGTGAAATAGACTATAGTTTCGATGTTTCTCGAGTAACGCATGGTGCTTATGTTGAGTGTACGGTATAGTGTCTGTGCTAACATAAAATTTTGACCCTTCCCCTATCCATTGACATGCGCAATGTGTTTCTATCTTTCACGGTCTGTCTGTAATGAACAACTGAAATCTGTTCTTTCTTTTTGAATCACCCTGTACAGCGGAGTGACAACCAGAGCCTTTCTATTCGCGGGATGTTGGG
Organism: Schistocerca cancellata; assembly: GCF_023864275.1. NCBI lineage: Eukaryota > Metazoa > Arthropoda > Insecta > Orthoptera > Acrididae > Schistocerca > Schistocerca cancellata. The sequence goes on along the minus strand of NC_064631.1, from coordinate 470,402,203 downwards.
GACAAGGGAAGAGGAGTGTGGACATGAGTACATCTGCCCATTGTATTTTGAAATCTTGTTCGGGAACACAGGTTATTCTACACGAAAAGTAGTAAGTAATATGCCAACCTCACTGCACATACATGTTCAACATATTTTAACGGTATCCTCGTGCTGATCTTCTGCATATGTATGTTCAGCTCGAAATGAATAAACTTAAACTGAAGAAGAATTATTATGAAATGAAAAAATTGATTTTCCATCTACAATTTAATGCCAGTCGCGTTAAAGGGCCGCACATCTCCTGCAAATGTACTTAATTTTAACAGTACGAACTTCAAAATCCAAAGAAAGTAACGTACAATAACGGTACTTCTTAAGTGACACGCTCATTCTTTTCATTCATTTTCACTGCATCTGAGAATCGCAAGATAAAAGTTTTCTTAGGAAAGAGATCTCTAGCACCAGCTATATGTTAAATACAACGCAGTTTGACACGATGAACAAAGCATGTTACCAATGTCAATACAGTAATTCAAAACCCGTTACTCACTCCACTGTTTAGTACTTAGCGCTCAGTCACTAGGTGCTTGCAGTGCGCCGGCGCGAGTGAAGACAACCGATACGCGCAAAAGATTAATAATTGCACTTTCAGAAGGTCGTAACTGCATACTGTAGGAATTGTGACCCAAATTTTAGCGCTAAATCGATTGCTGTGTTTGATATATTGTAAGTGCGCTTTTTTCTCTCTAAAGTATAAGGTGAAACTGGTGACATTTCCTTGTTAGCAATGGTAAAAAATGTGCTCAATGTACATATAGTCTAATTTAAATTAGTTGGCATCCGAATGAGAAGTATTGTCCGCAGCGTGGTACAAAATGTCTTTAAAGTCTGTATCTCCTGCGAAGAAAGCTTCTAACTCAGGTATGGTACTCAGGTACGATATGAAACTCTGTAGTGTCTCCAAGCATGTCAAAAATCTGTTCTTAATTTTTATTAGAGCCACGCTTACATTTATGTTTGGAACAGGCGAACGCATCGGAAGAGACATGACACTGGAAACCGACTACGTCAGACTCCCATTGCTGTGTTACCGGGGGAGCCGTGTAGCCCACTCGCTGTCACATGCCATTTAATTCAAATAGAACTATACCGAATTTTCGGCACGACACACAGGCCATAGTTCATTAAGGCATCACCGTGGTGACCATTGGTTGGTTGTTTTGGGGGAAGAGACCAAACAGCGAGGTCATCGGTCTCATCGGATTAGGGAAGGATGGGGAAGGAAGTCGGCCGTGCCCTTTCAAAGGAACCACCCCAGCATTTGCCTTGAGTGATTTAGGGAAATCACGGAAAACCTAAATCAGGATGGCCGGACGCGGGATTGAACCGTCGTCCCCCGAATGCGAGTCCAGTGTGCTACCACTGCGCCACCTCGCTCGGTCCGTGGTGACCAATCCAGCAGCAGTTGCGTGCATAGTATATCGTCTCTGCATAAATACTCAATGGTTATTAGGAGGGGTATTCTTAGGCATATGGCGAGCAAAACAGCGAACTTACACTTTGTCACATGCAAACACATTCGGCTGACAGGTTTCTCACTGACACTTACTTGGTAACATAGCAACAGTTGCGCAGTTCCATCCACGTTTTCTGGGAATTTTATGTCTCCCGCATCCCACAGTTTTTTGTATTTGGGACCTCCCTGCCACGGTATCAGGACGCCCGAACGTGTCTAAAAAGATCATACTACCGTCTAGGAAAATATGGTCCCAGGAACAAAATGAAAATAACCCAATTTCCCAGTTCCGATCGAGCATTCTGAAGATTTCGATTGGTTGTTCGGGGATATGACAGGAACAATCATTCGAAGCAATAGAGTATGATAAACTTGGGCTCTAAAATTCATGCCTTCAGAACTATGGGTACCTTTGATACTGTGAAACAAATCTCGTCTGCTACAAAGTACCTATATCCCAGGTTTGCATAGCAATTTTTTCTTGTTTTAGTCCATTCTACCAAAAACAAAACAAACACCAGAATGAGATTTTCACTCTGCAGCGGAGTGTGCGCTGATATGAAACTTCCTGGCAGATTAAAACTGTGTGCCCGACCGAGACTCGAACTCGGGACCTTTGCCTTTCGCGGGCAAGTGCTCTACCACTTGCCCGCGAAAGGTCCCGAGTTCGAGTCTCGGTCGGGCACACAGTTTTAATCAGCCAGGAAGTTTCAAAACAAACTCCGTTCGAACTGACCTTGAAGGCCCAAGGGTACCGACCAGCCGCCATGTCGTCCTCATACATTACGCATCAACGGATGCGGATACGGAGGAGCATGTGGTCAGTACACCGCTCTCTCGGCCGTATTCGTGACCGGTGTCATTACTTCTCAGTCAGCTCTTCATTTGTGTGGCCATATTGTCCGTAGTTGCTTTACAATTCTTGAGGGTATTTTTGTTCTGCCGTTGCAACTACAAAAATGCGAGTTTTTTTTTCACCAGATGCGTTTCGCTTTATTGAGGTAAAGCATCATCAGTGGTCTGTAATTAAGTTATCTTATAGCTAATCAAAATGCATATAATTTAATTACAGGCCACTGATGATGCTTTACCTCAATAAAGCGAAACGCTTATGGTGAAAAAGAAACACACATTTTTGTAGTTGCAACGGCACAACAAAAATACCCTGAAGACTTGTCAAGCAAGTAGCTCCTTAACTGGCAACTGGCCTCACAAGGCCTGAGTACACTCCACCTGCCAACAGCACTCAGGAGACCCGGAAGGTGACCGATCCAAGTGCTACCCAGGCCCGACAACGCTAAACTTCGGTGATTTGACGGGAGCCGGCTTTATCACTGCGGAAAGGCCGTTGGCTTAGGTCCATACAACCACCTCTCAAAGTATGGACAGCAAAGAGCTTGCAAATTGAAGAAATATGTTTCGCAGTATCTACGATGAACAACTGCTGATAGCTCTTACGCTATTCATTTTAGAGCCCGTGATTACTATACATTTTTGCTTCGAATTATCGTTCCTGTCATATCTCTCGACGTTCACCACTCATCCTGGAACACCCTGTATAATCCAGAAACCAATATACAATGGATGGCGTAAGGTACACCATATCAATATTATCGATTTTAGTTCCTGTTCCATTCACATATTCAGCTAAAAAAGAAAAAAAAGCTATCTATATTCCTCTGTACGTGCCCTAATCTCTTTTTCTCTTCTTCTCAAGTTCCCTACGCGAGATAAACGATGATGACAGCGTAAAGGTCATACACTCTTCTACGAATACCTTTCTCTAGAATTAGTTTAGACGGTTTCACCATCATCTACACCATCTCATCTTTCTTTCAGGGATCTCCATTTAAGTTCCTTACCATCTCTTCCACACTTTAATACGGGGTATTAGCAGTGCGTCTCTGAGACCGTACCTTGCCTCTTGGTAAGACTACAGTAGCGTCTTGTATGCGATTCCCTTTGCTGATGGACCGCACATCCCCAGGACCAACGAATCTGTCTTCCATTCGACTTTCCAAATACTCATTTTCAAATCATTTCATAATATTACCGTTAAATACTCATATGATCTGAGTGGTCAAGATGTTCACTACTTATTTCTTAATTAGATATTATCGGTTTTTTCCTTTCTAATAGGTATTACCCTACGTTTATCCAAGCTTAAAATAACTGTCATTCGTTACACTAACAGATATTTTACTGCCTTATTGTAGCGTTGTTCCTTCGTGATAAACAGTTCATGAATATTGAGAGCATTAGAGATTCACGAAGCACACCCGACGTAACTGTGGTGTCTAGTACACCAAGGTGACAAAAATCATGGGACACCTCCCAATATCGTGTCGGACCCCCCTACCGTAGAGCAGCAATTCGACGGGGAGTGGACTCCACAAGTCACTGGAAGTTCCCTGCAGAAATATTGAACCATGCTGCCTTTATAGCGGACCAGAACTGCGAAAGTACTGCCAGTACAGGATTTTGTGTACGAACTGACCTTTCGACTATGTTCAATGTTAGGCGATCTGGCTGCCGAATCATACTATCGAACTGTCCAGAATGTTCTTCAAAACAATCACGAACAGTTGGGGCCCACTAACATGGTGCATTGTCATCCAGAAAAATTACATCTTTGCTCGGGAACATGAGATCAATGAATGGCTGCAAATGGTGTCTAAGTAACCGAGCATAACCATTTCCAGTCAATGATAGGTTCAGTTGGACCACAACACCTAGTCCATTCCATGTAAACACAGCAAACACCACTATAGAGCCACCGCCAGCTTGCGCAGTGCCTTGTTGAGAACTTGCGTCCTTAGCTTCGGCCGGCCGCTGTGGCCGAGCGGTTCTAGGCACTTCAGTCTGGAACCGTGCTGCTGCTACGGTCCCAGGTTAGAATCCTGGCTCGGGCCTGGATGTGTGTAATGTCCTTAGATTAGTTAGGTTTAAGTAGTTCTAAGTCTAGGGGACTGATGACCTCAAATGTTAAGTCCCATAGTGCTTGGAGCCTTAGCTTCGTAGGGTCTGTGCCACACCTGAACTTTACCACCAACTCTTACCAACTGCAATCGGGTCTCATCCGACCAGGCCACGGTATTCCAGTCCTCTAGGGTCCAATCAGTATGGTCACGTGCTCAGAAGAGGCGTTGCAAGTGATGTGCTGACAGCAAAGTCATTCGAGTCGGTCGTCTGGTCCCATAGCCCATTAAAGCCAAATATAGTCGCACTGTTCTAACGAATATGTTCGTCGTACGTCCCACATTGATTTCTGCAGTTATTTCACACGTAGTTGCTTATCTGTTACTACTGACAACTCTACGCAAACGCCGTTGCTCTCGGCGTCAAGTACAGGCCGTCGGCCACTGCGTTGTCCACAGTTAGAGGTAATGCCAGAAATTTGGTTCAGATGGTTCAAAGGGCTCTGATCACTATGGGACTTAACAACTGAGGTCATCAGTTCCCTAGAACTTAGAACTACTTAAACCTAACTAATCTGAGGACATTACACACATCCAAGCCCGAGGCAGGATTCGAACCTGCGACCTTAGCGGTCGCGCGGTTCCAGACTGAAGCGCCTAGAACCACTCGGCCACAGCGGCCGGCAGAAATTTGGTATTCTCGCCGCACTCTTGACACTGTGGATCTCGGAATACTGAATTCACTAACAATTTCAGAAATGGAATGTCCCATCGTCTATCTTCAATTACCATTCCGCGTTAAAAGTCTGTTAATCCCCGTTGTGCGGCCATAATCACATCGGACACATAAATCACCTAAGTATAAATAACAGGTCCGCCAATGCACAGCCTCTTTGTCCCTTGTTTACGCGGTACTGTTGCCATCTGTATTTGTACATCTGTATATGTGCCATCTGTATATGTGACTTTCGTCACCTCATTGTATATTCACCATCCAGTAGAGCGTACTCGGTTCAGTTAGTCAAAACCCCTCGAGACCAACACATATTTTCGAAACTTCTCCTTACGATTGTATCTCGGTTAGTAGTAGCGAAGCCGTACAGCGTAGACCAACTTTCGCAAATCAGGGAAGATGTAATGCACTTGTTCACCTACATCCGTTGAATTCATGATGTCGTTTAGAAATAAATCGAGCATTGTTTCACGCGAGTAGTTTTCTTGAATTCATGCCTATTCTTTGGCAAAAGTTTGTTGTTCTCTAGGAACGTGTAATGTTTGAACTTAGAATACGCTTTAAGGTCGGGCAACACACGAACATCAGTGATATTTATCTGTAATTATATGTATAACATCTTCTGCCCATTTTGAAAATGGAAGTGACTTACAATCGGTCTATTCGTACCGTAAGAGATTCTTGTTGAATATGAACTAGGAAAGGATCGCTTGTGGAAATGAAACGCTTCGTACTGGTAACTTATACTGCTGGTACTGAAACTTTTAAGATGGTTCCGACACACATAACGATATTGTGTTAGTTAATTGGTTGTTTCTTCATCCACTGATCATTTTACAAAATTGATTTTACAATACAGTGTCATTTTACAATGATCGTATTAGGCATGTCAACTTAATACAACAATAAGACGTAATTCAAAGCTAATAACATGCAGACTGTATTATTCCTTGCAGATCTAGTTAATTGGAAAACTAATATTACACTGTTTATTGACATATCACTGCTAGTCATTAAACACATTGCGCTGTACTTTATACTTTACACACACACACACCCTTTTGGAGAACAACAGGACCATTATGACAAGCCAGTCTTTCCATTACGTTATTTCTCAAGCGACTTTTAACTCTATGAAAAAGAGACTCCTCATCCTACAAGACTGAGATGATGAGGAATGTGGAAGAGACTAGAATTTTCCATAAAAATTCTTGGGTATATATTTCATTTTATCGTAACATACATTTAACTCTGAAAGTATTTTGTAGAGTGACAGTTACATTTAAAATTTATTAAAATACTGGCTTTTTACTAGTACATGTATGTCACATAACTGCACACATCTTCTCTTCTTCTCAGTCCATCATCTCCTCCCCCTGTCTCTGTTCATATCCTCTTTCTTCCTCCCTCTCTCTTTATTTCCTTTTTCCCCTCTATCTATCTTTCTCCTTCCCTCTCCGTCTGCCATCCCGTCCTCCCCCTCTTTCTGTCAATCTCTCTCTCTCCTGTTTCTCTCTCTCTCTCTGCCCATCTCCTCCTCGTGACCCTGTCTGTCCATCTCGTCCTCCACCCTCTCTCACTCCCTGTCCACCATAACCTTTCCTGCCCTCTCTGTCTTTAAATCCGCTTCTGTGCCCTCGCTCCTTAACCATCCCCTCCTGCCCGCTTCTCTCACTGTCCATCTCTTCCTGCCCCCCCCCCCTTTTCCTCCATCAGCCCCTCTATCGACCCCTTCCACCAGGCAGTCCTATACACATGTGTAGCCCCTGCAAAAGAGGTTGATAAAGTGGGTGTTACTACTCCTCCAACACACCTCTCATGCATCACAGCCTATAAGCCATGGGTATGAAAAACCTTATTTTTCTATGATGTGTAGGGTGCTACGAAGGCCGACACTGCTCCAATAAAATACGCCTCTTGTGCTGGGCAGTCTATGCGTCGAGGCCTGGAAAACCGTTACTTGCCCCTGACATAAAGGCTGTCATGCAAAGTAAGTCGATATGGCAGGTTGATACTGTTTTCACATTACATGCCTATCATTCAGGGCAGCCTATATGGTGGCAGATTAACGATACACAGGTCTACATCACCATATATATGTCGGTTCTCTTGGGGCAAGGAATTTGTGTGTCAGATTTTGCTCACCGTGGTCCAGGATTCTGAGAACAGTTCTTACACATAAGTACATACACCCTTTACTGCGGCAGCACTGTGTACAACTTGGCCCATCTCCTTGTCTCCCATCTCTGGCCATCACCTTCTCTCTATCTGTCCATCTCATCCTCCCACTTCTCAGCTCATCTCCTCTTCCCCCTCTTTCTCTCAATCTCCTCCTCCCCTGTGTCCATCCCTAACCACTGCAGTTTCGGATGACTGGGTCAGATTGAAAAGGCTTCCGTTCTCCCCTAGCGGTCGTTTATCGAATCTTATAACTGTTTTCTACTCACCACTCGGGACAAGTTCTAAGGTAATTTTAAATTATGCCGTTAGTCTGCTGTGTATGTGCAGCATTTTTTGTAATGTAAAGATGAATGCCAGAGTTGCTTTCGCATCATCTGTCTGCCTTGAGGATCTCGTTACCTAGGAAATACCGTTGTAGGTATTTGGGTGCATTGCCTTCAAGTGGACCTCACCAGTGGTATATTTGTCACTGGATTTTAAACGTGGTGCCCACTGTAGTGTGTCTACATGTTTCTGTTGTACCATAGGACATCATCTGGAATGCTACGTTATATGTTTGGAAGCGCCATACGAAATATCTCAACTGCAGCGTGTCCCTTGTTTCAATACATGCAATTCAGCTGGTGGTGTGCTGGGGTGTTCCAGCTAAACCTGGCCCTTCCTACAACACATGCCAGGAGATTCAGCAGAAGACTTGTTTGTACCACAATTGGAACGTAATGGCGGTGTTTCGCCAATATAAACATGACTGGGAGGCATACTATCTTAGCCATTGAAGCTTTGCAGCACAGTTGTCAGAAGACTTGAATGTTCGGATGATTTTAGTTCATCGTTACTATTTCTACGCCATACCCCAGTTGTGCAGGGCAGCCTATAAAGCGGCGGCTTAAAAATCGCCGGTTGACTGTATCTCCATATACAGCTGGAGTGTTACAAACTCCCGTATGTTGGTTCTCTTGGGGCAGCGAGTTTGTGTGCCAAATTTGATCCATTTCATTTCAGGGGCCTGGAGGAACTTCTTGGACATACATTCTTTCAGCATTATACAGAGTGTTTCAGTAAGAGCGTGCAAAAATTTAATAGAACATAGAGGACGCTACACTGAACAATTTGAGACAAGGAACCTGCGGTATGGCAAACACCATCACTGACACAATGAATGTACCATTTGTACTGTATCTTACAAAATGTGCTCAAATTGACGGCCATCAATCCCAATGCAAGCATGACATCAATGAACAAGACTCTGATGCACACTGACAAATATCCCTGGCGTGTTTCGAATCAAACCTCAGGCAGCTACAATTCTAACATGTAATTCCGTTTCCGTATCTACTGAGGTCTCATGCACAAATAACTTTAGATATCCCCATAAGAAATAATCAAGGGGATTCAGGTTTGGTGACCTCCAAACCATTCAATAGGACCTCTCCTTCCAATCCACTGAACAGGAAATACAGCATTGAGATGGTTGCGGATATCCACACTGAAGTGAAGCAGTTCACCGTCAAGTTGTATGCACATGCACTCACGAACAGACAAGGGAACGTTCTCTTAACTCAGGTAGAGCGCTCTGCACGAACCTCAAGTGTAGGTGGCCATTCAGACGGCCAGACAGAAGACATGGCCCAATGGGATTGTTGCCTACAATACCGGCCCAGGTATTCACAGCAAAACTTACTTGATGTTGTGACTCTATTACAGCGTGACGGTTTTCCTCATCCCACACATAGCTATTCATTCTGTTCGAAATACCATCACGATAAAAAAAGGCCTCGTCAGTAAACAGCACGATCTGGAGGAAATCTGGTCGATCAATCCGTTTTTGGAGCAACCACTGAAACAATGCGACCCTTGCGCAAAGTCAGTCACAAGCATTGGATGGACTAGTTGTGGTTGATATGGGTGTAATTATTGTTCATGGAGTACTCGCCACGCGCTAGTATGTGCAAGCCCATTTCATGTGCAATACAACGAGCACTTGTAGTGGGGTCCGCTGCAACACGTTCCAGCATCTCCTCTTCAAAATCGGTTGTGGGAGTTATCCTCATGTTGCCAGGTCCCTCGTTTTTTCTCTCCAATGAACCAGTCTCCCACATCGTCGATCGAAAGAAACAGAAAGTCGTGACGGATGATGCCTCTTAGGAAATCGTTCCCTGTACAGCCGTTCGGCAGCGAGACCATTGCAACATACCTCCCCATGTACGAGGTGCATGTCAGTGAGTTCTGAGAAACTGTACCAGTACTGCTCCATGGTATTGTACTGTACGTCTCTGAATAGCACTGAGTACTAAATGGGTTATCGTTGACTCATAGCACTTTCTGTCATGTGATACGGTACAACGGAGCCATCTTATGAACAAGTAACATAGACAAAACCCGCATCATGATATCATAGAAATCAGGTTCTTCCTCCTTGTTTCTGGCAGGAAATAAAGATTGTACATGTGAATAAATAGCATACTACTTACAAACTTGTACACGTGTTAGTTGTAAATAACTTGGAAAAATCCTAGACAAAGCGATAGACAAGCTTACTTCCATATCTCCTTCAGCTGGCTTCTCCGACCCCAGGTTCGCTACCTCAAACTGATCAGTGGCGCATTCTCTATGTCCTGTTACATTTTTGCGCGCTCTTACGGAAACATCCTGTATATACTAATATAGATAAAGACCAGCTGTTTACAAGCAGCTTTGCCTGCAGATACAAAGAGCACATTACTGCACAAATCTCCTCCTCTTCCCTCTCTAGCCGGCCGCGGTGGTCTAGCGGTTCTGGCGCTGCAGTCTGGAACCGCGGGACTACTACGGTCGCAGGTTCGAATCCTGCCTCGGACATGGGTGTGTGTGATGTCCTTAGGTTAGTTAGGTTTAAGTAGTTCTAAGTTCTAGGGGACTTATGACCTAAGATGTTGAGTCCCATAGTGCTCAGAGCCATTTGAACCATTTTTTTTCTTCCCTCTCTCTGTCCCTCCCCTCCGTCTCTCTCTCTCGGACTATTTCCTTCTTTGACCCTCTTTATCCGTCCCCTTCCTCTGCCCTTCCGATTCTCACCCATCTCTCTATCTATCTCCCCCCCCCTCTATCTTCCCCTCTCTGTCGATATTCTCCTCCTCCAAACCCTCTCTGCCAATCACCTCCTCCCAACACTCTCTGTCCATCACCCCTTCCCCTTTCTCTGCCCATCTCCTCCTCCTACGTCTCTCTGCCCATCTGTTCCTCCTCCTCTCTCAGTCCATTTCCCTCGTTATCTTTCTCCTCCTACCCCTTCTTCCTTTTCCACTTGCCCACTGCCCATCTTCCACTTGCCTCCCACACCTTCCATTCCCCCCCCCCCCCCCCCATCTCTCTCTTCATTTCTTGCTCCTGTTTGTTTGAACATCTCTCCCTCTCTCTGTCCATATCCTCCTTCCATCTCTATCTGTCAACCCTCCCTCATCCACCCTCTCTGCTCCCATTTCATCCTCCCTCCTTCAGTGTCCATCTCTTTGTCCGCCACTCAGCGGTGCCCACCACACGTATAACCCCAGGAACGAATTTAGATAGAACTCACACAACACGCCTGGGCACACACCATGCATCGAAGCTACGGGTAAATGGTTGGCATAATGATGTAAGAAGATAACGGATGACTTAAGAAAGTAAGTGCAGGAAGGTAATAAAAACAAAGAATCATGCAAAAATAGTCCTTCAGAACATGTATCGAACGCTGTAGATTGTTGGATTGAAACCCTGCCATTGCTGTTACTATGCTACTACACTATTGTTTGTTTCCCCATGCGGCTGAACGAGGTACATTTTCTGTTCGGTACGGGACTGCTGGCAAAGTATAGAATGACAACTTTTCTCTACTTCTTCCTCCGCCTCTGTCCCCTTTCCCCCTCTCTGCGCGTCTCCCTCTTTCTCCCTCAAAGACACACACACACACACACACACACACACACACACACACACACACACATATCTCCCTTTTGCGTTAGAGTGAACAGAACAATTCTAACCACTGTCAGGCTGTTGTTGGCCTGCAAATCTCGCCAGTTATGCTGATTTGTAATGCTCTAAAGTACCTTTACAGCTGCTTTGTTTTTTCATGCGCGCGATGCTACTCTGCGCCGTCCAGAAGTCATATCACCGACCTTACTTTAACTGCACGACGATGAAAAAACTGACAGAAGCAAACCCTGAACCGTGGAACATTTTAGTAACTAGACTGCATTCCCAGATAGCATGTGTGAGATTATTGTTCAGTGTTCCGTCGATGTAACATTGATCACGACCGTAGCACTGTTGAAAGAACTATTCCCGTGTGATTCTTGAAATTTTTCCGGCGTAAATAGTATTCCATGAATTCTGGGATTGCAGCCGGATGACGTCGGCTTCCTACCCCAATATTTCGGCTGACAACCATTCAATCGTCGTCAGGTGAGTATTTCGCACTGGAGATAACTATTTCACGTCGCTAACTTAATACGAAATACTGACATGGAGAAGCGTGCGCAATGGCAGCATTTACATAAGCGCCCTCTGTCGAATTTTAACGCTCTCTTGGAATACTGCTCTCTCTATGGCGCGCGGGTGGATGTATAATGGTGGTACTACATATGCACGCTCTGTTGGTATGCTTGCTCGCGGAATTAAAAGTCAGTTGTAAAATTAACAACATTAACTGTCGATAGACGAGTCAATAGTAATAAAATATTTTCTTTCTGAATATATTAAAAGATCACCGGGTTCCACGCCCTAGTCAGTTTAAAGTCGCCGTCACGATTAATAAGATATACCGCCAAATTTATTTTCACCGATTCCTTAATAAATGAATTCCAGAAGTATCTTGTCGACGCTAAGATTTCCATGGGAGAATAATCCATTGGATTTCCTTTGCACATACAATTATCGGTTACGACTGCGAAAAACGAGTGAGCCAATCATATTCAACGTACCCTTCACGTGCTGTAGGTGTCGTCTGACAAATGTAGGCTTTGCTACACTGGCAAGGTATTCTGCAGATTCCAGCCATCCGCAGTTACCGACCCGACACGAGAAGAGCACAAGTCCTTGTAGGTGGGCGGAAGATTACTTTGAAGAATGTTTGCTCAGGACTCAGCCTAATTCCGACGAAATACACTCCTCGAAATTGAAATAAGAACACCGTGAATTCATTGTCCCAGGAAGGGGAAACTTTATTGACACATTCCTGGGGTCAGATACATCACATGATCACACTGACAGAACCACAGGCACATAGACACAGGCAACAGAGCATGCACAATGTCGGCACTAGTACAGTGTATATCCACCTTTCGCAGCAATGCAGGCTGCTATTCTCCCATGGAGACGATCGTAGAGATGCTGGATGCAATCCTGTGGAACGGCTTGCCATGCCATTTCCACCTGGCGCCTCAGTTGGACCAGCGTTCGTGCTGGACGTGCAGACCGCGTGAGACGACGCTTCATCCAGTCCCAAACATGCTCAATGGGGGACAGATCCGGAGATCTTGCTGGCCAGGGTAGTTGACTTACACCTTCTAGAGCACGTTGGGTGGCACGGGATACATGCGGACGTGCATTGTCCTGTTGGAACAGCAAGTTCCCTTGCCGGTCTAGGAATGGTAGAACGATGGGTTCGATGACGGTTTGGATGTACCGTGCACTATTCAGTGTCCCCTCGACGATCACCAGTGGTATACGGCCAGTGTAGGAGACCGCTCCCCACACCATGATACCGGGTGTTGGCCCTGTGTGCCTCGGTCGTATGCAGTCCTGATTGTGGCGCTCACCTGCACGGCGCCAAACACGCATACGACCATCATTGGCACCAAGGCAGAAGCGACTCTCATCGCTGAAGAAGAGACGTCTCCATTCGTCCCTCCATTCACGCCTGTCGCGACACCACTGGAGGCGGGCTGCACGATGTTGGGGCGTGAGCGGAAGACGGCCTAACGGTGTGCGGGACCGTAGCCCAGCTTCATGGAGACGGTTGCGAATGGTCCTCGCCGATACCCCAGGAGCAACAGTGTCCCTAATTTGCTGGGAAGTGGCGGTGCGGTCCCCTACGGCACTGCGTAGGATCCTACGGTCTTGGCGTGCATCCGTGCGTCGCTGCGGTCCGGTCCCAGGTCGACGGGCACGTGCACCTTCCGCCGACCACTGGCGACAACATCGATGTACTGTGGAGACCTCACGCCCCACGTGTTGAGCAATTCGGCGGTACGTCCACCCGGCCTCCCGCATGCCCACTATACGCCCTCGCTCAAAGTCCGTCAACTGCACATACGGTTCACGTCCACGCTGTCGCGGCATGCTACCAGTGTTAAAGACTGCGATGGAGCTCCGTATGCCACGGCAAACTGGCTGACACTGACGGCGGCGGTGCACAAATGCTGCGCAGCTAGCGCCATTCGACGGCCAACACCGCGGTTCCTGATGTGTCCGCTGTGCCGTGCGTGTGATCATTGCTTGTACAGCCCTCTCGCAGTGTCCGGAGCAAGTATTGTGGGTCTGACACACCGGTGTCAATGTGTTCTTTTTTCCATTTCCAGGAGTGTATTACCTCCATAATTATGGAACACTGCTGATATGAATTTTACCGATATTCATATCAGGTTGTCTAGAGAAACTATAAAAAAACCTAATTCAAAATGGCGGTTTGATTGGGCATTTGAACACACCTTCTTAACGTAATGTCAGACTCAAAATTTCCCCATCCGTTGACTCTTCTTCGCCCTCAGAAAAAATTCTTTCGGTAGAGGCAGCCAATATCTCTCTAACGTAACCTCGTTACAGAAATTCGTCGTTATTTCTACAAACTATGTCGATACAATGTCTGAAACACAGCCATCGTCTCTATCTATTTAAGACCAATGAAGTGTATCGCCTTCTATGCTTGAACACACAAAAGATTCGTTGAGTGTTTTAAGGTCCCAAACATAATGGTAAGCTTGAAAATCAAACATGACAGCTATTATAGGATACCGGATTTGTGACATCTCATAATATGGAAATTCATTAATAAATTTACAGAGAATGTTGTCAAATATGTGACACACACTGACGGAAAAAAGTCGCAACACCAAGAAGGAGTTTTGCGAAATAAAAGACAGTGGGTAGGCATGTTTCTGCATCTGAACGATGATATCTATAAAATTTCGTGCCAGTCGCACAAGAGTGGCGCTAGTAGCGCCACTATGAGGATGCAGATCAGATTTGCTTTAAATACACGCTATAACGGTCGCGACTGCGTTATCTTTGAGATTGGACGTGGTGAGCTGATGGTAGTCAAAAATGCATTTAAGGGGACGGAGGCGCCATTATCAATATCTCACTGAGTCTGAACGGAGTCGTGTAATAGAGGCACGAGAAACTGGATGTTCCTCCTGCGATACTGCAAAACACTTGGCAGGAATGTAGCCACTTTACATGATCGCTGGCAGGAGTGATAACGACAATGTATAGTCACACGAAGACCGGGCTGCGGTCGGGGCTACGTGGGACTACGGAGTGGCAAGACCATCGTGGTCGTCATATGACTTTGGCGCGTCGTAACTGCATCTGCAGCAGAAATCTGAGTAGCAGTTGTCACCACTGTGACACAATGAACTGTCACTGAAGGGGAGCTACGAACCAGACGCCCTATGGCGCGCATTCTACGGATCCCAAGCCACCGTCATTTGCGACTTCTATGGTAACAAGCGCGAGCTCATTAGAGGGCAGGATGGAGGTCTGATGTGTCTTCTGATGAAAGCTAGTTCTGCCTCGGTGCCAGTGATAGCCGTGTGTTGGTTATAAGGAGATCTGTTGATGGCTTGTAATCAACCTATCTGCGTGCTAGACACACTGGACCGACACGTGGAGTTACGGTCTGGGGTGCGATTTCGTATGACAGCAGGGGCACTCTCGTAGTTATCCCACGCACGCTGACTGCAGATCTGTTCGTCAGTCTGGCGCATCGACCTGTTGTGCTGGCCTTCATGAGTAGCATTCCATGGAGTGTTTTTTAACGGGACGACGGTCGTCCACATACCGCTGTTGGAACCCAACATGTTGTGCATGTCGACGTGTTGCGTTGGCCCGCTCTATCACCAGATATGTGTCTAGCGAGTGCATATGGGACGTTATCGTATAACTACTGCGTTATTCACAACCAGCATTAAGGGGGGTAGGACTTCAAACGGGCCGACTTGGAGCAGGAGAGGCACCACACGACATTTTAATTTCCGCTGTCTATACTTTTACAAATAAATTCATAAAACTTTGTCAACACGACCAGGAAGGATTCAGGATTCAAACTCATAGCAATGTAAGTTCAAAAGTATAACAAAATAAATTTTTTTACGTGTGAAATTTCATCACTTTTTCACTTACTATTGGCTGCATTTGTTTATATAGGTACACTTTTCTTCACAAGTAAGAGAGATTCTTCGAGGAATTTTGCACAGCATACAAACCATACTTACAGGTTTATGAAACTCTAGAATTTATTTTATTAATGAAAAAATGAATGAGCTGTTATAGTTTAAACTTCATGTTTAGAAAAAAGTCAAATTTTATTGTTAATTATTTCAATTTTTAGCACAGTTTTTAATAGATTTGGAAAATTCTAGAGTTTCATACACCTGTAAGTATGGTTTGTATGCTGTGCAACATTCATCGAAGAATCTCACTTACTTATGAAGAAAAGTGTACTTATAGTAACGAATGCAGCCAATAGTAAGTGAAAAAATAATGACATTTCACATGTAAAAAAAATAGATTTTGTTATATTTTTGAACTTCCACTGCTGTGAGCGTGAATCCTGAACCCTTCCTAGTCATGCTGACAAAGTTTTATGAATTTATTTTTAAAAGTATAGAGAGTGGAAATTAAAATGTCTTGTGGTGCCTCTCCTGCTCCAAGTCGGCCAGTCTGACGTCCTCGTCCTACCCCCCTTAACCGTCCCTGTATTGACCAGCCAAGAGACATCGAGCGTCTGTACAACACAACGCGTGGACGTTTGCGTGCTTGCATTCAGCAATTTGGTGGTTACACCAGTTATAAATATGACAGCGTTTCACATTTGCAATACCTTATCTCGCCCCTACATTAACCTGTGATCTAGCAATCTTGATCACTTGAATAGGTTACCTGGACTAATGTATTCCCGGAATTTCGGTTCTCTGCGTTAATTATTTGTTGCCGTTGCCATTTTTTCCCTTGAGTGCATTCACCATATGTTTTGCGATTACGTTAACCCAATACTAATGGCTTAAACTTTTTTTTCGTTTTCAACTGGGCTTTGTGAGTGTATTATGCTTCACGGTAAGATGTTAAGGAAAAGATTTACATTTGATAATGCATGTTTCATATCTTCCAACTCTTCCGATATAGGCGCGAGACTTCAGATTATCCATCTTTTCTCCAGCCTCTCGATTATTCCATTACTTCTCCACATTTTTGCTAATGTCGCCAAACTAAGTAATTTATTTTGAAACCTCGCCATTTTAATATTTTAGCCAGTGATCGGAAATCCTTTGCTCGTTATTTGTTTCTAATCGACATACGTACAGAAGTTTATGAAATGAAGTAAGTTGCACGTACGAGCTCTCTAGGTCCATTGTTATTTGTTGCACATTCCCGCACATTTTGCTGAATGTATATTCATACTGCTCAGTATTGTGCTCAGTTTGGAGCTACGTTTGTGTGCTGTAATTGTGCTTAACAGTAGTCGCTACATTTTTACGAGTATAATCAGTATACATCTTGAGAGTGGATGATTAAGTTACCTGGATCCGTGGGAGGCTTTATATTTGCGTAAGCCGTTATTTTTCGTGTATCTTATTTGTCACATTCATAATATTTTGATTCAGTGCTTTGTTTCTCATTATGTCGAAAAAATATAATGCTGTTTTCTTGAAGCAATATCCAGAACTGTTCCCGGGCATTATCGAGTCTGTAAAAGGTCCATTATTTGCATTTTGTACTCGTTGCATTTGACATTTGTACATCACATGGTGGAAAAAGCGATGTTTCAAAGCTTTAGGGGACAAGAAAGCCCTGATGAAACGTTATGCGTGTGAATAACAATGAAAAATTGGAGTTTGGTGTTAAAAGTGGAAAGGCCGGCCGCTGTGGACGAGCGGTTCTAAGCGCTTCAGTCAGGAATCGCGCTGCTGCTACGGTCGCAGGTTCGATTCCTGCCTCAGGCATGGATGTGTGTGATGTCCTTAGGTTAGTTAGGTTTAAGTAGTTCTAAGTCTAGGGGACTGATGACCTCAGGTGTTAAGTCCCATAGTGCTTAGAGCCACTTGAACCATTTTTGTTAAAAGTGGAAGTGACTGGGTGATAATTGCTGAATGCCTATTGTTGAAAATAAGAAGATTAAAACTTGTGGTCGAAGTGTTACAACGAAAATACATGGTAGATTACCGGTTTTACCTTATTTGTTTCTGTGCACTGTCCACCAGTCCACTATAGATAAGTGTTCGCCTTTCCCTTGTTTTACGAATCAACGTTTCAGGTAGTTCTAGGGTTTTCATTTGCGTTTTTATAGCCGTTATATAGTTTTGTGAAGTCATAGGGAAAGCGTCACATCAGTTGTGTCGAGATTATACTGAAAACGAGCCACGGGTTTTGCTCATTCGTATGTCTCGATTTTTAAAACTAAATCTCCCGATTTTTGGTTTTTGAGAGTTCGCAGACGTGAATTGTTGGCTGCTGGCTTTTTTCTTTTGACGGTGCCTAATGGCATAGAAACTTTAGGCGCTTCATAATGGAATAATGTATTCCCGAAACATATTATGGTAAATATATAACACATTTGACGACTGGTGCGTATCAGTGCTGATACATGTGACAGTTGTACGATGACTTCACAACAGACAATCCAAACTCACCGGGTCCTAGTTCTGCGCACTTCTCTAAGTTTAGAGAGAGAAATGGTGCCAAATTAGAGAGTAGAAACACACTAGCGATAACAACAGTTCGAGTTTCCACCCAGCTCTGCAGATTACGATTTTCCGTGGTATTAATCATGTTGGAAAATTCCTGGTTGGTTCCTTCGGATTTCCTCCTCGACCGGACGTTAAACCAGAATTATTATTCTTCCATTCTTCTTAGCTTATTTAGGAACCCTCTCTACTCTGACGGTGGCATGCCAACCTAAGACGAAAGACGTCCTAAGCTAACGTAAGGGATGGGTGCGCCAATGCGATTTTCCGATCGCCGTAATTGTAAAACCGGTGTCCCGGTAGTACTTTTTGGACCACGAACGGGTACAATTAGATCACAACTGTTCTCAGTGCTGACAGGTATTTCATAAGAAACATTGAGATACCGTTTTCTGCCTGTGGAAAACAAGAAGACGTCGCCAAAATCGTTAATAGATTCATTCAGTTGTAGGTCATAATCTGATAAAGGAGATGGTGGATCCTTCATGGTATACAGTGTAATTTAAAGAAACAGATCTGTTGCATAATAGATGTAAAAAAAAGCATAGGGCTACATATGTGGAGATGCTGAATGAAACGCGTGTTACTATCACGAGGGGAATGCGTGAAGCGTTTAAAGACTAGGGTAGCGGAGAAAGCCTTCTTACAAAGAACTTTTTACATTGCAGTGCGTCAGCAATCGTGAATGATTTAATGATTATAAAGAATTAGTATTTAATGATTATGAAGTATTAACGTTGGATCATGCCTCTTTAGACAGTTTGTAGTTGTAGTGTGTTCCGAAGAAGGCGTGGTTATCCGCGCCGAGACCTAGGTCAACACCCGGTTTCTGTTTGCAATAGAGGCGGATTCTTTATAATCATTCTCTTACAAAACTGATAGATATACTCGTTATGTGTGCCGTTTCACATGACGTTCTGAAAGCTACGGATCAGGAGGAATGTAGTGTTTGTTGAGTTCTGAAGGGTGTTTGACTTCATAGCTACGCTTAGTAAAAAAAAAAAAATACGGCCATATGGGGACTGAGTCAACTGATACAGATACCTGTATCAATTTTCGGTAGGATACTAGGAAATTGCAGTCGGCCAACAAAGGAGACTGCTTATAAAACACTCTTGAGTCCTTTCTTGCTATAATGCTTTCGTGTGTGAAACCCATTCCAATTAGGACAAACAGGAAATATTTATCGTGAGCAAAGAAAGACAACACGAATGGTCGCAGGTTTGTTTGACTCACGAGGAAGCGGCAAGCAATGCTGAAAAATCTGTAGTGGCATACGCTTCGCGATATATGTCAACTAACCTTCTAAATCCTACTTACAAAGTTCCAAGAACCGGTATTGTGTGAGAACTGTAAGAATATACTAGAGCCTCCTGCGCATTGCGCCCATAGGGACTGCGAATACAAGAGCTGATATGTTGTAGCTGTAGTCCTCAGAGGCGGGTTTGATGCTGCTCTCCATGCTACTCTATCCTGTGCGAGTCTCTTCCACCTGCGAATAACTATTGCAACCTACATCCTTCTGAATTTGCTCTTGATCTCTCTCTACAATGTTTACCTTCCCCCCCCCCCCCCTCCACACATTTCCCTCAAATCCTAAATTGATGCTCCCTTGATGTCTCAGAAACCCTAGTATGTGGTGGATTGGAAAAATATGCTCTCCCAGATACTTTACTGTGTTTGCAGAGTATAGCTGTAGATGTAGAAGTTGAAAATGCCGTAGATGAAATGACGCAGAAAAGTGGATAAAGTAACTACATACTTTTTCACGTATTTGGTGTTACTGAATTAATTTTTGATTTTATCTTGGCACCAGTTGTTGTGTTGGAGTTCAGTAGCAATTTTACTTTCTATACTCACTGTGAAATCAAGGTCATTGTTTTAGGACGTAGAATTTATCTTTCTCCTACCCCAGGACTTCACAACATACGTGCTCGCGGAGCAAGCTGCGAGCAGCAAGGCGCGAGCACGGAGCAGCGCGAGCATGCTACCCCCACTACCGGACCAGAGCGGAGAGTGTGGAAAGTCACGTGGGGCACACAACAGCTGCCGCCAGTCAATGTAAATCCGTGGCCACCTGCAGGGATATCACTCACGAATTATTACTGCGACAAATGAAACAAATAAAGGAGAATGTACACATGCCACATAATTTTATTAGCTTAGTGTATGCCTCTACATTCGCATTAATTTGTGAACTGTTACACAATAAAAGGTGTCACTGAAGTGTGGGATTCTCGGTTATCTTGTACTTTTTGCCCTTTACAATTGCGTCTATGTTCGGAGTAATTGTTCTTGTGCATTTTAGGCGCAGTGTGCAGTTTAAATTTCGATCAGACAATGCGTTTCTCAGGCGCGTCTTGTTACATTTCATTGCAGAGTACAGTTGTTCACAAACATGCGTGGAACCGAACATTGATATTATTGTAGCCGCCAGTTTGTGCAAACAAGGAAATCTATCCTGAGGGAAGTGTCTGTAGAATTCCAAAATGTTTTTCTTGTTCTGAAAGTTGTCTCTGTATTCTCTGTCACACTGCAGGTCAGTAATTTCTTGCTGCAGCTCAGGACGAATCTCTTAAATATTCGCTGAATATGGAGAGAACAGATCAAAATCACTGTCTTGTGCTATCAGATCTTGAAAGCGCTGATCAACTAAACTATGTGAATAACGTTCACAGTCTTTGTGAACATCTTGCATGGATGATAATTTAGGAAAATGAGCTAGGTTTCCTGTTTCCAGCTGACTCACCCAGTGTCAATTTCATTTTAAAAGCTCGTGTTCGATCTATGAAATGAGTAATTAGCAATCTTTACCTTGTAGTAAAATGTTCAAAGCATTCAGATGGCTAGTTAACGAACGCGAGGTCACATTCAAACGTGCGCGCGCATTTTCCCTCCCTCCCCTCCCTCCCTACCCCGAGACCTTGCACCCGCTCGCGAGCACGTGCCTGAGCAGACGCGAGTACTCGCGCTCAAAACCGGCCAGTTGTTAAGCCCTGTCCTACCCCGTGCTAGCGAGCCTTGCGACACGGTAAAAAGTGCCCAGCCGACTCCGTTCTTCCGTTAGCGCCACGACCTGGGACCAGAGACATATTTTGCAGATGGAAGAGATCAGTCCGTTGTTCCAACGATCACCTACAATAAGAGGACGTGGAAGGCTTCTGAGGCCTCACGGTGCTACGAGTGTGTAAAATGTGCTGTGCACGTGACAAGGCTTGGTTCGGGAAGACTGCTCGAACAGTTACGGAGCTCATTGCGGAACACTTGCAACACACAAAAGGAGAGGATGGATCTAAAACAACCGTCATAGGAACGAGAAAAGAATGTAGATGATACTAAAAGGCTAACCCTCCCCTCCTCCCGTATGATACATACTACTAAAGATTCGGTGGGAACTGAAACGCGTCGTGATAATATTTTGAATATATCCTGTTACGCGCTGTAGGAAAGGCCACTCCCAAACTGGTGGAAAGGGACAAATTATCCCGACGCTGAAGAAAAGCTCGCATCCCTTTTTAGGGCATGGCTAGCGTTTCAAGTCGGTTGCAGTGGACGCCTAATCGATGATAACAGTGCTGATGATTTTCTGGTTCACAAAAGCCAATCGCCGCACTAACACTACCACTTTCTCAGCTGCCCTTGAGAGATAAAGCGTAGCCCCATTTCAGACATTGCCGTAGAAGAATATGCCCTTTTATATGCAGAGAGAAGAAGCAGAATTTCCGAGAGAGCAGCAAACGACGGTGATAAAAACCCCGGTGATTGGCAGTCAGGATAGCTTGAATTAGAACCGGTCATGTACGGGCTGTACAGTGCAGCACAACTTATGAAACGTCCCCTTAGAAAAATTATACATGACTGTGCTTAAACTGACACACAATATTTTTAGCACAACGCAATCTGACTTTCAAAAATCCCTACAAAAGAATGGCCCTGACTAACATTAACCTATACGTTTCACAAATCACTTACCTCACAAAAATCTTCGTTACTCGAACTACTGCGAGCGCCACTACTGCCAGCTAAATAAAAGATTCAAACTACGGAAGGCACTAATTACTGATAGTCATAGTTAGCAAATGAAAGATTTTAATAGAGAACAAACAATGTATTTACCTTAATAGTCATAATATATATAGCAGTTCGTGACATCCATTCGTACAAATGTACTGTTTCTAATGGACACACCTCCAGATTATCCATTCTCAAAAATCCGCCATCTCACTTCCCCACATCCACAACTGCTGGTGGCCCGCCTCCAACTGCGCAACACCACGCGCTGTTAACAGCCAACTGCCCAACACTACAATGGCAAATTACAACAATGCCACCCAGCCACAGACTGCACACAGCACAGCCAGTGATTTTCATACAGAGCGCTACGTGGCGTTACCATTAAAAAAAACCTAAACTGCCTACTCACACTTATTCATACGTAAACACATCAAACTGTGAAGGTACGAGTGAACTCTGTGCTTTGACTGCGAGGTAAAATCATGTCGATTTACGTTTAGTTAGCAAGACATTTTGAATGCCCGAGAGTTTGTGCGGTGAAGATGTTGAGAAATTTGGTCCGGTTGATCTTGTATGACGCCTGAAAGTATTATGAAAGAATAAGAACACAGAGGTGACCAGAACCTCATGAAGACTCTCTTTAACATACAATGAGGTGAAGTTTTTGGACGATATCTTCAGCTTGTAATATCAGCCGTGTGCCCATGTGACTTTTCGACGAGATATGTAGATCCGTACTGCGTAGTGATGAAACTGTCCGTTGACTATACGAGTGTACTGTGACAAGAGACGCCTCGTGCCCTGGTAACCAAAATACGTGTTCAAAGATTGCCGACTTCCTAGGAAATGGGACCCAGTACATCATTCTTAACGGGGACGTATCAATAGCTGAAACAAAGTAGCGTACGGCGTTGTACTAGGTAGTGTATTAGAACGTTAGTGCTGACCACACATAACGTGCTGTCTAATGGTGCTTTTTGTTACATACCATCCACATTCCTCTAAAAATGGAGAAAATACTCATTAATTTTAGCACTGTCCAATACTTTGTGTCCTACCGAGCAGTAGGTCGTACCACGTTCCTACAGATGGCAGTATGAATCGGAGTAGAATGATTGTGTCACACAGAACTCCTGTGATTTTGTAGCTCTACATTTGCTCTGGCTCGTGTGTCATCAATGGGTGCTTTTATAGCTTTGCGCCCGGGATCTCAAGTGACGTCGCTAATGTAACTGAACCAAGGATCGAATGGTCTGCAAGTATTTGCTGTTCGGGGCGTTTAGCAGCAGGATGTACTTTTGGAATCGATAATTACAACTACCACTTGAGGCGCTGAGAACCATAAGTGCCTAAAGAACACCGTCACCTGTCTTCGTATTTAGTATATATGCATGCTCCTGGTGTGTTGATCTTATGGTGAACCAGCTTTATCTAGATCTTGTGTAAGTAGGCTGTTAATGTTTTCTTTATGTAAGTAGGCCGTTTATATTTTCATATTGGCAACGTTACGTAGCGCTCTGTATAAAAATCACTGGCTGTGCTGTGTGCAGCCTGTGGCTAGTTTGCATTGTTGTCTGCCATTGTAGTGTTGGGCAGCGGCAGCTGGATGTGAACAGCGCGTAGCGTTGCGCAGTTAGAGGTGAGCCGCCAGCAGTGGTGGATGAGTGGAAGGAAATGGCGGAGTTTTGAAATTACATATATTATGACTTTTTTTGGCAAGCACAAGGAGCCCTAGCTAATATGGTATTTGCTTATACAACTTAACACATCGGTACCATATTTCTCTAACACATAAATTACACAGCTATCTGATCATTTAACAGAGAAACAAACATCTTTTTACTACGTCCGTGACACATGTTTACGCAATTACAGAGTTGGATTACTTCACACTTACGAAATTGTATTTTGTCTGTACTTTGTGAACTCTTCATATTTTTTCGGACCCATTGTGATACTATGAGAGCTTTGAATGATGTATTTGGTATGAGATCATGATTTTTAAAGTACGTTTGAGGTAGATGACACTACTGAAATGAGCAAAGAATTTTCTTTAGGTTTTGAAATTATTGCAGAAAGCTACGACGTTTTTGAGATTTGACTGAGGTGTTATGATGTTATTATTACGACGACGGTGTGTATTATGCTGCTGAGGTATGTTTATGATTAATAGGCTGAGGCTATATGAGTTATTTGATTATGCTTAATATTTATAATGATGAAATATTGAAGAGTGTCGATGAATATGTATATGTGTAGTAAGGTAAGGAATAAGGAGTAGTGGTTAGGGACTCTGACTTGTGGAAAAGGATGTTGGAAACCAAGAATCGTACTTTAAGAATTATTGGACACTGTTATATTCATAAGATTTTATTTCTACACAATTGCACCGCAAATTCTTGACCTGTGAAATATTTTTCTATGAGACTGTCACTGTAGTGGAAACTGCTGTCGTAAATATTTCCGTAAGAAAGTTAAGTGACCACCTGCACGTAATGCGTCGTGGGCACTCAGCTGTGCGACAGACGCCCAAAAAAAAAGCCTTTCAGAGGCACAGGTAGAAAAGAAAAAAAAAGGGAGGCCATTATCTTCGTTTTTGACATACCTTTGTAGAAAGCACCACAAATACGACATGCTTACATCTGCACACCTGATTATGACAAGTGTCTTTCTACGAGAGTTGAGAGCTACTGACTTACGAAATGCCACATAGCTATTGAATGATGTTTTTATGCTTTGGTTTGCGTAATTGCTTATTTCATTTGATACCTGTTTTCCAGCTATGTTGCAGCATTAGTTTTATAAAATAAACTTAGATGATTTGCTAATGTGAACACTTTCTGTCAACAGATCTATTAAATAATTATTTTATGATCCACATTCTTCGAAAAAGGAGCTTTTGGAATGGAAAGAACAATAAGAAGGGACTGATAACAATAACTGCATATATAATTTTCTTTTCAAGTACTTGGTAATTTTTTGTAGAATTAGTTTTTGTGGTGCACTACTTTAATTACATACACATTAAGATGTGAATAGACATTTCCCTTTTCTGCATTGTTGTTTTTACTGTAATATTTTTTTTGCTTGAGCTATGTCATGTTTAGGTATAAGTTACTGCTGTTTGCCAGGCATTGTGTTACTGAATTTGACTTTGTGTTACTCTTCTAAGCTAGTTTTACTACTGTTTCATTTTTCTTGTTTGCTGCACCGTGCCTTATATTAGTTGTATTATTGCAATTGCTTTGCTAATTTGTATTTTTTTATTGCTGTTTGCGTTAATTGTTTTATGCTGCTGCATTGCCTCTTCCCTTAGTTTAGCATCTGAGCTCAGTAGATTTAAGTTAGCTTAAGAAGGGTAGACTATATAAGAAACTGACTATGGACAGTAGGGAAAGAATGCATTGAGAAGTTATATGAAAAAGATTTGGGCCAAAATGAGTATTGTACAATCAGAAATACTTATTTTGAAAGAGATATGAATAGAATACAGGAAGGAGGTATAGATAGGACTTTTTGGGAATAATGATGAATGAAGGGAGATCTCCAAGAAGCAAAGATAGTTTTGTTTGCCAAATACTGCAGTAAAACAAACCCTGTCCTTTCCTTTTGTATTATCCCACTATGTGTTTGTGTACCCTTGTGTATTTCTTTTCTTCCTGTCTCTGTGTAGTTTCATAGAATTTTTTCTTCTAATACTACGCTACATTCACTATGATAAGGAATACTGTTATCCTCAAATATAATTTGCATTAATAATATGTTATTTACCTGGTAAAGATGTTTAGACATTATTTATCTGTTCTGTTTTGTTGCTCATGGGTGAAATTGATGTTTCAAAAGTTATTCTGATCTTTTATGTATTTACTTATGTCATAATTCCTGTAACACTGATGTATATGTTAGTTCGATTCTTTTGTAAAGCCTGTATTACTACAAATGTTATCTGTATTGTTATGTTTTAATGATGTATTTTGTACCTTTGTTATTGTATTTTTATGTTATAAAATTGTAATTGACACCAGTTCATCTAATTAAGTAACTTGTAAGTTACATTTCACTCCACACTTTTCTGTTGATCATAGTAATGCACAATATGTGAGAAGTAGGGACTAATAGTGTGTGCATGTGTGTTAATAATTCAGCAAGGGACTGGATAACAGCATTGCTGGTTCTAAGGACAATTCCAAAAACTTTGTGAGTGCACAAGTGGTGATTATGGACTTGCTATATTAACTGCAAGACTCTTCAATAGTGATTGTGCACCCACACACTCACAACAGATGGCTGCTGACCATTTCTACAAGGACTACAGTGGGTCTACACCTTTGCTGACTCACCAATACCATTATTTCTACAAGGACTGCAGTGGGTCTGCACCTCTGGTGGCCCACCAATACCACAATTTCTACCAGGACTACAGTGGGTCTACTCTGTGATGACCTACCTACTAATATTCATCAACTTCGACTGACTCTGCTGTGGGTTTGCTCTGTTGTGGCCCATTACCTGTCAGCATGTCAAGAGTCAGCACTGTCTTTCTGTTGGAAGGACAACACTACTTCTTCAAGACTGCATGGACATCCACTACTTCCGTGTGCATTGTCTTTTACTGCTCAGACTTTGATAAAAGAAACGGCAGTTTTACTGTGATGAATGATCAGGACTGTCTTTATGGACTGTGAGAAAATTTTAGCTTTTGACCACCATAGTATTAATAAGTGTGTGCATTTGATATCTTTGTTTTTGTAATTATGAAAAATTTTATCAAATCATTATTGGCCACTGGCTAAAACAATTTGTAAAATTTTTTGTGGGGAGCATGGGGGCTATGTAAGTAGGCTGTTTATGTTTTCTTTATGTAAGTAGGCTGTTTATATTTTCTTATTGGCAACGTTACGTAGCGCTCTGTATAACAATCACTGGCTGTGCTGTGTGCAGCCTGTGGCTAGTTTGCATTGTTGTCTGCCATTGTAGTGTTGGGCAGCGGCAGCTGGATGTGAACAGCGCGTGGCGTTGCGCAGTTAGAGGTGAGCCGCCAGCAGTGGTGGATGTGTGGAAGGAAATGGCGGAGTTTTGAAATTACATATATTATGACTTTTGATGATATTAAGGTAAATACATTGTTTGTTCTCTATTAAAATCTTTCATTTGCTAACTATCCCTATCAGTAGTTAGTGCCTTCCGTAGTTTGAATCTTTTATTTATCTGGCAGTAGTGGCGCTCGCCGTATTGCAGTCGTTCGAGTAACGAAGATTGTTGTGAGGTAAGTGATTTGTGAAAGGTATAGTTTAATGTTTGTCTGGGCCATTCTTTTGTAGAGATTTTTGATAGTCAGATTGCGTTGCGCTAAAATTATTGTGTGTGAGTTTAAGCACAGTCTTGTATAATTGTTCTAAGGGGACGTTTCATACTTGTATGTATGAACATTTCCCACAAGGAATTCTCACCGACTTCTCGGATATTTATTTCCATATGGGGCCAAAGACAAAGCGTAATTTTGTTGCTCTGTACTGCTCTAGTGTTATCTGTAGTTAATCACATAATTTAGTGTCTACGTCATATATGTAGGAGTAATATTTCTTAACTGGAGCCGTATCAGCAGTTTTATCTGAACCTCATGCTACAGAATGTTCTTAATGAAAATGATGAGAGCGAGGTCTATGTAGTGTTAGAGTAGGTCATAAGAGGCTATTTTCCTATGTTAAAAATATGGTTCGGATTGTTGTTGTTCTGAATCATTTAACATTTAAACTGCATTTACGGTCAATATTCTCAAAAAATATTTGTTATTTGTATGTAATGAAGGCTTTAAAATTTATTAAATATCAAGATCTGGTCGAAAAGCTTTTTTTTATTTATTTTTTATTGTTGGATGATGCTCTGGTGACGTCACGGACTAGGAGTAAGACGAAGCTATAAGCTATAGGAGCGTTAGCCGAAGTTACGAGGTTTTTACGTACTTTTTCGATAAAAGTAGTGATGGACAACGTAATTACAACTTTTAAGTTACAATAGAAAGGAATTTTATGAACGCTAATAGTTGAAGCCTTGTGAAAATTGATGCGTTTGAGCTCCACCCGTTTAGAGCGACGATACGTGCAACTACGGATATTCTTTTCCCTGCTCCCTTCATCATCAAACTCGCTCAAAACTAAGGAATTGTAGAAGTTTTTCAAATGAGTCCATGTATTATAAATAGATTGTCGACTATCAGTCAGGAGCTACGACACAAAGCACAATAAAATTATTCGTGCTGATTTTCTTTATAGACGTAACTCAGTAGAGACACATCATCCAACAGGTGCTGAGTAGAGCCGGCACGGTAGCTCAGCACGTTCGGACAGAGAGCTGGTTGCTGTCTGTAACAATAACAAAAAAAAAAAAAAATTAAGAAAGACCTGAGTAAAGGAATCAACGATCAACTTCACGGATGTCATGTGACGCCCGCGCAGACCAAACACAACGAACAATACCGAATAAAACGAAAAAGAAGGAAGAGCGACGGATAGCGCATCAGACTGCTGATAAGTGGGGCATGTGTCGCTTCAACGACCTTCCTATAGTTATTGGTTTAAAATGAATAATATCGCGAGGTGGTGCGTTTCGCCTGTGCGAGAGAAATATTTATTCCATGACTTAACGTTGCTCCATGGCGAGCGAAGAAGAGTAAGAAAATCGGAATGTGACTGGATTTTGTTACGAGTCAGGATAACAAGAGGACGTGTAGGATGTGTGTGCAACGAAACATTGTTAGCGGCCATACTGTATAATTTGTGTTTTTTGAGATTCACAAGCGATATGTTATGTTAATGTGGAGTTTAGTAACGCCTATAATACGGTATGTCGCATTTCAAAGATAATTGTGCGTATTTAATTGTGATCAAAGGGTTCTGTGATGAACTGTTACGTACAACAAGCTTGTATAGGACTTCGAACATTTGGTGGTCGATGTTTGCTGTAGAACCTGCTTCACTAAAACGGTCAAAAGAATAGAGAAAGTTTTCTCTGCCAAAAAGAACAATCATCGAATGACTAAATGCTATTGGCAGTGTTCCAATCCGAGAATATACTATAGAAGTTTTCTTTCTCTTACATTTCAAGAATTTTACAGGCAACCGTCGGAGTCGGCAGCTGCTTCTACACCACTGCAGTAACTTGTCTACGTGTACGAAACTACTTATGCTGTGGGAATAGTCGACTCCGGTCAAGATATTGTCGTTCACAGACATACTAACAAAGAGACTACACAAAAAATGGCTCTAAGCAATATGGGACTTAACATCTGAGGTCATCAGTCCCCTAGACTTAGAACTACTTAGGAATCACTCACATCCATTCCCGAGGCACGATTCGAACCTACGATCGTAGCAGCAGCGCGCTTCCGGACTGAATCGCCTAGAACCGCTCGGCCACAGCGGGCGGCGACACTACGCACACTAGTTCAATAACAACGAGTTTAATATTACTACCTTAGAACATTAATTTCTTCTTTTGAGCAGTAATGTTATAACTAACTTTAGCGTCTGAGACAGACTTACTTCATCTTTATGTAAGATGATGAAACTGCAAAAGTTTAAACAGTAAGGATCCTAGCTGGACACTACTAAGATAAACACATTGTTCCTCATAAAGTAAAAAAGGGCGTTGTCGCATAAATAGAAAATATCTTATTGAACGCGACGAGTGAGAATAGCGACTGCAACTGCAAGCGCATGTAAACATCAAGGAAAAATAAATAATATTCTGCTTATCTTCGGTGTGAAGTTCTGTAATTGTGATTTGGTTTACATGTTGGAGGACACTCGACTCGTTTTACAGATAAATTATTCTTTCAGGATAGATTCGAACCAGCGATCTATGGACATTTATAAAATTCAATGGTTAACCGATCTACCAACTGAGGTATTGAGGAATAGAAGTGCACGTGAGTAAAACGACAACTTTCACGAGAAGTTTAATTTCGTTGAGTGATGCTATAATTCGTAGTAACAGTGCGAGAGCATATATTGGAGGTAATTTAATGATAACTTTACAGTGCAACACATTTTTAATTAAGTTATTGAACTTGTGCGTCGACGTGGTGACAATTTGCCGGAACGGTGCAACCACATTTTGGGCATCTTCTCATTCTCTGAAACACACAAAAACAACTTTTCAGGAGTTTTTGTAGAAGAATTTGTACAGTATTGTACTACACACCATCTGTAACCCATTTTCCGAAACGTAAATTACAAAACAAGACACCGCTGTGAATTAGCATAATGGCAGTAGGAGCAGCGAGCTAGCCAGTGACGTCACAGGCATCACATGACTTGAATGGAGCGTTTCAGCTGGCTTTCAATTTATTTGAATCTCATTTTCGTTATTATAAAAAAGTACTGAAATTCAATAGGAAAAATGGTGTGTCAGGAGCATAAAATGAAATTATTAATCGTTTGCGACAATTTTCTGAAAACAGTCAAATACCCTATTATGGATATTGTGTATTTGGCATCTGTTCTTTATGTTCTGATTCTAAATTCACGTTAACTGCGATCTTTACAACTGTCATAATACACTATTACTATGGCTTATATATGGAAATTTCGTGATTTAACATTAATAATAAATAATTATAACCTTAAGTATTAATTAATACATCACAAAAAATAGAGGTTATTATTTTTTCATAAGAAGTAGAGAATGTAGACACTTGGTTAAAATAGAGTCTGACATATGAAACTGGTGATATATCTATAAATTTGGTTTTCACAAATATCTATTTTTCTCAAAATTTTGTTTCTGTCTTCGGGCCCTTATTGTTCTCAATGAATCAATTTGTTGTAGCAACAGTTCTTTGGTTATGGCAGTACCGTCGCGTAAGAATGTTGCAGTATAGATCATGGCAGCTGTTGCCGAACTGCCGAAGGTGCAATGTGGCGTTGTTATAAAAAAAATTAAAAAAAGCAGGGGTGAAAAAGTCCACCTCTTATGAAATGTATTCGCAATTTACGAATACGGTACCACAAAGCTATATAGTTTACAGGAAACATATGAAAGTTTGTTCCAGATTGGGACTCGAACATGGATTTTCCGCTTGTGGCGATAGGTCACCTAAACCGCTTTGACTCTCCAAGAACGCTTCTAGGGCCGACCCAAGTCTCCATATGTTCCGGAGTCTGTTTTCCATAGCGCTTGCACATGCAGAGACTCATTTATTTTCCTTGTCAAGTTTCCTTCCTTTAACGTGAAATACAATAGTTCTGCGACTGTATTTGACTGAAGGAGATGGTGCATGTGACTCTAATATGTCCCATCTCTAAACTGAGGCATTGCTGAAGGTTATTGCAGTGCATCATGTATCATTTTCTATCCCTTAGCATCAACAATAGTTCAGGGCTTGTACTGTTTCTCCTGGATGGACATGGGTTTAAAAAAAATGTAAACTAAATATTACGATAAATTTTGTAAATAATCTACAAGTACGCCAAGGAAGAAGAGATAGAACTACAATGGACATGGACGTGCCGTCGGTTAGGACAATTAACTTTACTTCAGATTCCACGAGACCGGAGGCAGCTACTAATAATTTAACAATTTTATTTACAGATTTTCTTTATATAACGAGATAAAATCCCAGACAGAAAAAATCTGGTCACAGCATTCCAGTTCCATTATAGTATTTCATTTGTAGATGCTACTCTTGTTATCTTATATTGAAGAATCGAGACAAAACCACGATAAGTTACGTATTACAGTGGTGTTCATCGAACAGACTTGGCAAATATTCTCTGGTGCAATAAGCACATCCGCAGTGTTGGGAAATAAGAAAAGGACAATTAATTATCGACGATTACGTAACTACCCTGAGAACTGAGCTAGTTACTGAGTGCTTATACACGTCGGGCTAAATTAAACAACGTATTACACTGTTAATAATATTCCTACATTAGTTATTTCTCTTTTATGCTGAGCCATTGCATTAATGTATGTTTCTTTTTTATATAAGTCACGGCTCATATTTCATTTCATTACATTACACTAATAGTCACAAAGAAATAAAATTTTTATTTTATTACATTACAGGCTGGCAACAGTGCATGGGACTAGTTAGACTGGACGTAGTGGCAGGTCACTGAGCACATCGTGCAAATTGGTAGCGTATGGCAGGCCCGCCTTCAGGACATATCCTTCAACAGAATCTGAAATATTTCTTGGAACTTACCCAGTCTGGCGATTTCCTTGTCAGTCATTCACTGAACCCTCCAGTCGTCAGAGACTGTTGCGTGGCATGCCCGCATAGGTTGTTTACATCCAACTAAACAATGTAATTCAAATTGATAGGTACCTTGAACTCCTCACTCATTCATGGGTTATTCAACTTGGTATACCTATGCACACACTGGCAAAGTCCCCCATGAATTTCATTTTGGGAAAAGAGCAACATGTGAACAGCGATTAATACTTCTATGCCGACTGGCATCCTTTTAAACATTGTGTTCCTTGAAAGCCCTGGTGTTATTTAATAAAAGGAAGGACGCAGAGTAGGGTATGTGTCCATGCACCCACTCCGGAATTTCTCGAAAATATCCCTCAAGCAGGCATACATCTGTGTCCATGCACAGTAAAGAACTTTCCCCTAAATTAGGCATGCAAATTCCTTGCAAATATTCACTGCATGCCCATACTCCACATTGTTATGGCAGTGCCTGGCAGTTTAATGGTGGATGTGCCTATGCTGGGCATCATGTTCTCTTCTTGGAGTCCAGGTACTCGTAAGGAAAGACCCCTTTCTTGAGCACTGGCTGAAACTTTACATCATTCGAATGTGCAGCTCTAATGCTATGGATGTTCTCCTATTGCACTGTCTCAGACAGTGTCTCAAGAAGGCATGTGCATGAAACGTAGAGAATAACATTTTTGCTGACTTATTTGCAGAATTAGAAACATTGTTCGACGTTATCACGCAGGACACTATCCTTATCACCTCTCAAACGGAGATACCCAAGTGCTCACCAAAGAATTGAGCATCATACCCACTCAAATCGTGAAGGAAGAGGGGAACATATTTTGTCAATTGGTATTTCAAGATGGCTACATTGTGTGCAGCACTGTGGAACTTCACTTTTAGGTGACAGTGGTCTTTACCTGGATCTTCCGCATTTCTATCCGCATGCAGCCCAAACATATGACGATCAGCTGTCACTTACAGGATGCATCATTTCTCTTATAGTGTGGGGTCATGGGAATGTTGGTGCGCCATATTCAGTCAATGTGCTACGCAAATTGTTTGAGCTAAGCAAGCAATTAACTCACAGGATTGTCCATGATGTATGATTTGTATTGATTAAGACACAAGTCATATGTGTATACAACTTGATATGTAGCAGCGTATGGTACATTTCGTAGGTGCACCACAATAGCTAGAAGGCATTCGAAATTCCTCAGGGTCAGGGTCAGTGCTCCTGGTGGTGGGAACTCTTAAGCTTTAACAAGTTATATGCCTTTGTAGGTACTGTCACACTTATCAGTTTGTGGCTAGAGCATTCAATAGGATGATATGCTAAATGCTTAAGTATCATGTGCGCACATACACGCATGCACACACACACACACACACACACACACACACACACAGAGAGAGAGAGAGAGAGAGAGAGAGAGAGAGTTACAAAAGTCGCCTGCTAATGGTACGGGCGACGATAAATCCCCATGTGCCTCAAACAGGGGACACCTGCCAACCCCTGCTACATCCCATTCCTCCACAGAACAGTTTCAGCTTTGCAGAAGTTACCTCGACATAAACTGGCACTCAGCTGAATTCTCAATGCAAGATGCCTCTTGTTTATTCCCAGAAACAAGATAACAGCAGGCATGATCCTGTCAGAACCTGCAGGGAAGGAGTGACAAGTGGAGCCACATAGGTGGTGTCCAGTGGTGTTATCTTGGCATCAGTGACACTGTCCAAAAAATGTAGTATTAAATTTATTACCACCTGCACTATGTGCCTGTGCACACCTGCCAATATGACATAATGTTGCTGCCAGCCAACGCAGCACGTGCTGATGGAGCCTAACAGTATGATGTGGTACTGGTCAAAGAATATTACATTAATTACTATGTCAGTATCTTATCTGGCATGTGTGGGTAGCCACGAGATCCCTAATCTGTGTGTGCCTTCAGTGGAACACTTTTATCAGACTACTGGCGGCGCTGTTCAACGATTACTATTGACATGTTTGTGCCTCTGCCAGTTTGTCGATGTGAGCCACCTGTAAGGTGTTAGGCAAATCCAACACCTTCCATGAAAACCCTGACATGATAGCAAATCCGGCAGTATGTCACATAGCTCCGAATAAATCCTGACATTAAATTAAGCAAAGTAATACGATCAACGAGTGAGCAAATGGAATACCACAGACTAACACAAAAACGCCTAAATGCCTTTCCACTGTGAAACAGACGCAGTTCCGAGGGAAGAAACGAGAACAGAAGCCGAGAACAGAGTCGTGTAAACTAGTAGGCCGTACGATAAGGGAAGGACACCCACGTCGCCAGCCAACCGCCAGGACCACCCCCCCCCCAGCCCATGTTAAAAGATAGAGCCCTCCAGAAGATCTTTCGATAACACTAAAAGGACCACACCAACTGAAAGTTTTAGAGTGAGACTATACGCGTCTCTGTTACGTTGCAAACGTTAAAAACATTGCCCCACCACGAAAAGTATAACGTTTCTCATTGGATAGACAGAATTTTTGTAGGCGGAGCTTACAGAAAGTTTTTTTTTAAACCAACTTCGGTAAATTGTAGTAAGGAGAAGTTAGGAAAGAGTTGCTTCCGAGACGGCGAGGTGCGTGGAGCTGCGCCGCCCACCACCCCCTGAGCTGCCTAAACACCGACAAGGTAATGAACGCATGCGGTGCCGCCATAAGGCTTCACTCAGAACTGCAGAAGTCTCATCTGTTACATCCCGTTTTTACGTAATACTAGTGTCGATCGTCAATTAAACTTTGTAGTATTCACATTTGCTACTAGAAGTTAAAATCTGAAATGTGATGATTTTTCTGTTATATAATTATTGAGAAGCCACATCAGCCACTGTAATTTACGACAAGTTAAATAAGTAATTAAAGATAATTGAGGGTCACTGTAGACCATTTTGATAGTTTTCTCTTTTATGAAACTTAACTTAAATCTAGATTATAGATGTGATATGGCATAGGTCATCCTTCGATCCATTGTAGAACTTGGAAACCCATTCAGGGAATATTCGTTCACATTTTTGTTGAACACAGTTGGTTTTTATCATCCTGTATTAAAATATTTCCTTTTATCAATAGTGCAATTTATAAACAATGTTTTGTCAGTAGAATAAAATTTCCAATGGTAAACTTAACTGCTTTTTCGACGTTATTTTACCAGCTAACTAAATATGAAAAGAACCCCTTCCACTAAATTTAGTTAGTATTAAGATTCTTTTACAGGGAGTGCAGTGGAGATGACGCTAAAATCATTAAGTATTTGATTATATCATCGCTAGTCTCACTGAACTCTTCTGAACTCTACATGTGACGTGTGGTCTGGCGTCTCCTTACCAGCAACAAGTCCCAGGTTCAAACTAGTCAATTCCCTAAAAAACACGCTCAGAGCGTCGTTGCGCGAAAGTGGTAGGCAGACACTACTTAGAACAAACAGACACCACGCAGAATGTTAGAGCTTTGTTGGTGTGCTGACGGTGTTGTATCAGACCTGCATGCTGCAGAGAGCAGCTCACATGATATCTGCCAAGACTGATCTGCACGCTGCAGCCATGGCTGTCCCACCCTGTGGACATCCCTCTGTTAGTGTAAGAAAAGGTGGACATGAAGAAATCACACTTTCCAGATTAAGTGTGTCTCTCAATTTTCATATAAAATCATCAGAATTTTTTCCATATGCAGAGTGGCTCGGTTAGGGCCTTGGCAACAGACAGCAACTAACTGTTGTTGTTTCCAGTGTCATATAGAGGTGGCGTTTAAAATTATATCTCGCACTCTTGATTAACAGCATAGGCAGGGTGAGATGAATGCGTACCTGAAACCTATAAGTGATGGAAGAAAAATACGAAGTATTGTTAAAAAAGTACCGGTTATTGGTAACCCAACTTGACAGTATTTGTACGTTACCTAAAGCACTGATAAAAACCTTTCTGTCTTTTTCGACATACATTTTCTTCAGATGTCAAATAGATGGATGACATCCACACAATTCAAGATTCCAAACACACTGATCAGCCACAACATTGTGACCGTTCAAGCATATCTGAACACAGAGGGCACCAAACACTCCTAACAACGGGCCTCCGCAGCCGACGACTGTGTTAACTACGACTGAAATGGGCGCGTGACCATTGACATTGGACATTGGTGCAGTGGCAGAGCGTTGCATGCTCTGATGAATTCCGATACCTTCTTCGTCATGCCGATGGAAGGGCGTGAATCCGCCATCTTCCAGGGGAACAGCTCCTTGACATCTGTGCTGCAGGATGGAGACAATCTGGTGGCGGCTCCATTATCCTTGGGAAACATTCATGTGGGTATCCATGGCTCCAGTAGAGCTCGTGCAAGGCATCATGATGGCCAAGGAGCACCATACACTGGTTGCTGACCACGTACAGCCCTTGATGACGACCATGTTTCTCAGCGGCAGCGGCATTTTTCATCAAGATGATGTGCCGTGTCACTAGGCCAGTTGTATGATGGATTGGTTCGAGGAATACAGTGGCCCCACAGCTCACCGGATCTGACCCAATCGAACACATCTGGGATATAATTGAACATGGCGTCAGAGCTCAATGCTTCCCTCCCCGAAATGACTTTACGGGAATTAGGTGATCTATGTGTGCAGATGTGGTGCCAACCACCTCCAACGACCTACCGAGGAATCATTGTTTCCATACCATGCTGCTTCACCACTGTTACCTGTGCCAAAGGTGCACATATAAGCGATGATGTAGGTGGTCATAATGTTCTAACTGATCTGTGTAGATGTGTTCTTATATTTATAGATCTCACAAGTCAAGGATATCTTCTCGTTATCCTTGATGCTGTGTTATCAAAGTTTTGGAGTTATGTCTCCATAACGATGCAGGCCACTGGGGCATCACCCCGGGGTTTTCCTTGATGAAAAAGTGATAAACACGCCGCCAAAGTTTTTCGAGTCTTTGCACTTTTCTCTGTTCAGAATACTTGGGATGAAGTGACGGTCATGGATTAGGTCGTTATTAAACGTCCAGCATTGGTGAATGTGACAAAGGTTACATCTTAAACACGAATTGTCCACACTCATCGTAGAGGCCTTGTGTGTCCATGATAGTAGAAGCCCTCTGAGGTGTCCATGCGAAATGCTTCGAATGCAAAGCAATACCTCTATATTTGTACAAGTCGCTGTACAGTACCAGTGAGAAGTGAGTAATTTATCACACGATCGTGCAGAAGTGCGCTTGCAGTCATGTTTAGACAGACATTCTTTGATGACTGATTTTGTTTTTTGTCATCAGTCTTTTGACTGTTTTGATGTAGCCTCCATGAATTGCCTGTCCTGTGCCAAACTTTGAACTCATAGTAGCACATGCAACCTATGTCCCAGCAATTACTTGCTGGATGTATTCCAATCTCTGGCTTCCTCTACAACTAGCTCTAGTACCATGGAAATTATTCGCTGATGTCTTACCAGTGTCTTACTCTCGTCTCCCTTCTTCCTGTCAGTGTTCTTCATATACTCCTTTCCTCGTCGTTTTTGTGGAGAACCTTCTCATTTCTTACCTTACCAGTCCACCTGATTTTCAGCATTCTTCTGTTGCACCACTCCTCAAACCATTTGATCGTCTTTTGTTCCAATTTTCCCACAGTTCCTGTTTCACTACCATACAGTGTTTGTCTCCAAACGTACATTCTGAGAAATTTCTTCCTCACATTAAGACCCATATTTGACACCAGGAGGCTTCTCGTGGCCAGGAATGCCCTGCTAGCCTGCCAGTGCTAGTCTGTTTTTTATGTCCTTCTTGCTCCCTCCAACATCGGTTATTTTGCGGCCTAGGTAGCAGAAATCCTTAACTTCCTCTATGTCATACTCCCCAGTTCTGGTGTTAAATGTCTCGGTGTTCTAATTTTTCGGCTACGTCTCATTACTTTCACCTTTCTTAGATTTACTCTCCATCCATGTTCTGTAATCTTTAGACTGTTCATTCCATTCACATCCTGTAACATTTCTTCACCTTCACTGATGATTCAGTGTTATCAGGGAATCTTGTCATTGAAACTTTCTTTTTTTTATTGAACCTTTCTTTTTCTGTCATTGCTTCTTTGATGTACAGATTGAACAGGCTGAACAGTTCGAGCGAAAGAATATATCCCCGTCTTACACCCTTTTTAATCCGAGCTCTTTGTTCTTGGTCTTCTAGTCTTGGTTCTTGTACATATTGTATATTCCCTAGAGCTTAAACCCATTTTTCTCAGAAATTCGAACATCTTCCTTATTTTACGTGTCGTATGCTTTTCCCAGACCAACAAATCCTTTGAACATATTTTGATTTGTTTTCAGTCTTTCTTCCATTTTTGACCTTACCATCAGAATTGCCTTTCTGGTGCCTTTACCATTTCTAAATCTGAACTGATCGTCATCTAATAGACCCTCTGTTTTCTTTTCCATTCTTCTATACATTATTCTTTTAAGCATCTTTGATGCGTGTGCTGTGAAACTGATTGTGTGATAATTCTCGCATTTGTTGGCTCTTTCTGTCTTTGGAATTGTGAGGTCGATGTTTTTACAAAAGTCTGATAGTGTATCTACTGCCCCATACATTCTGAACACCAAAGTGAATAGTAGTTTTTTTGTCATCGCCCCAGTGATTTTATAAATTCTCATGGAATGTTATCTATCCCTTCTGCCTTATTGATCGTAAGTGTCCGAATATCCTTCAAATTCTGATTCTAGTACTGGATTCCCTATCTCTGCCATGTCGAATCCTGTATCTTCTTCTATCACGTCATTAGTTATGTCCCTCTCCCCCTCTCATGGAAGTCTTCAATGTTCTTTTTCCAAATACCTGCTCTCTCTTCTGCATTTGACAGCAGAACATCAGTTAATGTTACCGTCCTTGCTTTTAATGTCACCAAAGTTGGTTTTGACATTTCCATATGCTGAGTCAGTTCTTCTGACAATCATTACTTTATCAATTTCTTCACATGTTTCACGAAGTCATTTCGTCTAAGCCTCGTGCACTTCCTATCTCTTTCATTCCAAAATACTTAAATTCCTGTGTTTCTGAATTTCTCTGGACATTTTTCTCTTCCTTCTTTTGTCGATCAGCTGAGGTATTTCTTTTGCTACCCAATATTTCTTCGGATTACTTATATTTTTCTTTCCAACTTCTGTTACTGCTCTTTTTAGAGACGCCCATTCCCTTTCAACTGAACTGCCTATCTCCTCATTCCTCAGTATTTCTGCTTCTCATTTCTTTGTGCATTGATTTTTCCTGAGTATATATATATATATATATATATATATATATATATATATATATGTGTGTGTGTGTGTGTGTGTGTGTGTATTAAACATTAAACTAGGGACCTAGAAACGACGGAGAGGCTTCGTCCTGCCATAGCCCTCAGTGGTTCACAACCCCGCAATAGGCCACAGCAGTCGACCCACCCCACCGCCGCCGCCCCACACGGAACCCAGGGTTATTGTGTGGTTAGGACCCAGTGGACTCCCTCTCCCCCCCCCCCCCTCCCTGGGAACATCTCGTCTCATACCAGACTAGTAGCCCCAAAGCCCCAAATGTTTCTGTGGTAGAGCAATTATGGTGTGCGCTTACGTGGAGACAGTATTTGTGCAGCAATCGTCGACATAGTGTAACTTTGGCGGAATAAGGGGAAACAGCCCGCATTCGCCGAAGCAGATGGAAAACAGCCTTAAAAACCATCTACAGGCTGACCGGCACACCGGATCTCGACATAATCCTCTGGGCGGATTCGTGCCGGGGACTGGCATGGCTTCCCGCTCGGGAACCAGCGCGTTAGACCGCATGTCTAGCTGGGCGGGCTTCTTCCTAAGTAGCCTCTTAACCTTCAGGCTGCTCTTCAATATTAGTGACTTGTGATCTGAGTCCATCCTGTTCCTGAATATGCCAAAGGAATCTTTCCTTATCTCCCGGGATTTTCCAACTATACCTCCTCCTCCTTTGATTCTTGGACAGAGTATTCGCTAGTACGAGTTGAAATTTATTGCAGAACTCAATTAGTACTTCTCCTTTTTCGTTCATATTGCCAAGCCCAAATTCTCCCATAAACCTTTCTCCTACTCCTCCCTCTTCAACTACATTTCAATTTCCAAAGACAATTAGATCTTCATCTACGTATTGAATTACCCTTTCTATATCCTCAAATATTTTGTCTGTGTCTTCATCTTCCATTTGTGACATTGGCTTGTAGCCTGAACTGTTGTTATCAGTGTTGGCTTGCTGTCGATTCGCGAGGGATTAGCCGAGCGGTCTAAGGCGCTGCAGTCATGAACTGTGCAACTGGTCCCGGCGGAGGTTCGAGTCCTCCCTCGGGCATAGGTGTGTGTGTTTGTCCTTAGGATAATTTAGATTAAGTAGTGTGTAAGCTTAGGGACTGATGACCTTAGCAGTTAAGTCCCATCAGATTTCACACACAATTTTTTTGCTGTCGATTCTGCTGAGAACGACCCTATCACGGAACTGTTGACAATGACCCACTCTTCGCCCTACCTTCCTAATCCTAATGAATCCTACTGCTGTTTTAGCATTTTCCGCTGCTGTTGTTATTACCCTATACTCGTCAGGCCACAAATCATTGTCTTCTTTGCATTTCACTTTGCCGACCCCCATTATATTCAGACTGAGCCTTGGCATATACTTTTCTAGCTTCCCTGCCGCGTTCAGACTTCTGACATTCCACCTCCCGTCTCATGGAACGCTATCCTCTTGTTAGTTATTCAGTCTTTTTCTTTTGTTCACCTTCCCCTTGGCTCCGCTCTCCGTGAGATCTGATTGGGGAACTAGTGTGGAAGCTTTTCCCAGTGGATAGATCACCATGACACTTTTCGCACACGTACAGAGCCACGTGTCCTCGGAATACACATTGTATATCCTTAATGCAGTGATTTCCACTGTCTTCTGCATCCGCATGCTGTTGATCATTGCTGATTCTTCAATCTTTTAGGGACAGTTTACCACTCGAAGGGCAGGAGAGTACCCTGAACCCGTCATCTTTAGCAAGACTGTTGGCACAATAAAGGTGACTCCTCATGCCAGAAGTCTTAGAACACTGTTACTTCAAATTCGATATGGATGTCTATTGGCCCTGATTTCACTCTTCCGTTTTGCTCCAAGCAAGGAGTGGAATTAAAATTCAAGGTGGATGTATATCAATGATACATTCGCTGATGACTTGGCTATCCCGAGTGAAAGTGAAGAGAAATTACAGGATTGGAATGAGCAATCTAATGTGTACAGAATATGAATTGAGAGTAAATTGAAGATAGACGAAAGTAATGAGAAGTAGCAGAAATATGAGCATCGAGAAACATCAGGATTGATGGTCACGAAGTAGATTAAGTTAAGGAATTCTACTACCTAGGCAGCAAAATACCCAATGGCGCAGCAAGGAGGACATCGAAAGCAGACTAGCACTGGTAAAAAGGGCATTCCTGGTCGAGAGAAGGTTACTTGTATCAAGTCTGGAGCACAGCATCTATGGCAGTGAAACATGGACTGTAGGAAAATCGGAAAAGAAGAGAATCGAAGCATTCGAGATGTAGTGCTACAGACGAATTTCTAAAATTATGTGGACTGATAAAGTAAGGAATGTGGAGGCTCTAGGCAGAATAGAAGAGGTTCAAATGGTTCAAATGGCTCTGAGCACTATAGGACTTAACATCTGAGGTCATCAGACCCCTAGAACTTAGAACTACTTAAACCTAACTAACCTAAGAACACCACACACATCCATTCCCGAGGCAGGATTCGAACCTGCGACCGTAGAGGTCGCGCAGTTCCTGACTAATCGAAGAGGAAACGAATATGTGGAAAACGATGACAAAGAAAAGGGACGGGCTGACAGGACATCTGCTAAGACATGAGGGAAATACTTCCATGGTATTAGAGGGAGCTGTAGAGGGCAAAAACTATAGAGGAAGACAGAGATTGGAATATATCCAGCAAATAATTGAGGAGGTAGACTGTAAGTGTTACTCTTAGATGAAGAGGTGGACACTGGAGAGGAATTTGGGGGGGGGGGGAGAGGGGGGGCTCGCATCAAACCAGTCAGAAGAAGTAATGATGAATCAAAAATGGTTCAAATGGCTCTGAGCATTATGGGACTTAACATCTGTGCTCATCAGTCCCCTAGAACTTAGAACTACTTAAACTTAACTAACCTAAGGACATCACACACATCCATGCCCGAGGCAGGATTCGAACCTGCGACCGTAGCGGTCACGCAGTTCCAGACTGAAACGCCTAGAACCGCACGGCCACACCGGCCGGCTCCCATGTCTGTCTAGACGTTGCTGGCACAAGTGAATATTCTAACAGCTCTCATGACCAGAAACTTAATGTCATTTGAATACGTGCATTCTGTACACATAGAAATTGCATAAACTTCTCATATGTTGCATGTATGTGGAGCGCTTTCCACCCCAATTTATTCACACAATTTTCAATTTATTCACACAGTTTTATTCTCTTTTTATTTTCCTTGATTGTATGAGTTATTACCTGTCATACTTCGAACCAGAATCAGTTCTCGTTTAGCATCCATCACGAATATCTATTATCCTCAAAAAACCACAAAAGCATTTTGAGTGGCGTACACACATTAAAGTGGTTACCTACTCACCTGACTATGAGCCATCCTGCATTTTTAAAACTGTTGAAATCTGAAGTTGATGTAGAAACCGTTGTTTTGAAGGTCAGATTGATTCCAACTCTTCTTGTGTAAGTTGTGATGCTGTTGCTGTATTGTTTCCGTCCTTCTTCGTAAATGTTCCTTCCACATATAGCAAACTGTTGCATCAAATTTTTAAATCATCTTGGTGTTGTTGAGAATCCTCAACTTCTCATTATTATTAAATGTCACTGAAACATTTGTTTATGGGAGAAATATTTTTGGTGGATGATTCGCTTGCCATATTGAACTGGGGTGTTATATCACATGATTTAATTACACAATTTCAGTTCTGTCGATTTAAGGAACATGTAATTCTTCCTTGCAAAGTGGGGTACTAACAGCTGTGTGCATTGATTTTGTTCCTTATACCAATGCTACTGCTTCAAGTGAGGACGTACCATGATTTACTCTCCTCGAAAATCAGCTACATTACCATCCTTATCCACCATGTACAGCAACAGGTGGTGTAATGTGTGAACAGTCAGTAAGAGATATATCAGGTTGCTTGGTACTTTGAGTTTGTATTTGGGTCCCACTTTGAGGAAAAATCCGTCGAATATTTGAATTAATCTGTTGTTGAGAGACGAATTTCTTGCGATATTATACTCAACAAGGGTCTCCATCTACATGGTATCTACATCTACATGGATACTCTGCAAATCACGTTTGAGTGTCTGGCAGAGGGTTCATCGAACCACCTTCACAATTCTCTATTATTCCAATCTCGTATAGCGCGCAGAAAGAACGATCACCTCTGTCTTTCTCTTATTTTATCATGGTGGTCGTTTCTCCCTATGTAGTTCGTAGTCAGCAAAATATTTTCGCATTAGGAGGAGAAAGTTGGTGATTGGAATTTCATGAGAAGATTTCTCCGCAACGAAAAAGGGCTTTGTTTTAATTATGTCCATCCCAAATCCTGTATCGTCTCAGTGACACTCTCTCCCTTATTTTTGCGACAATACAAAACGTGCTGCCCTTCTTTGAACTTTTTCGTGGTACTCTGTCATTCGTATTTGATAAGGATTCCACACCGCGCAGCAGTATTCTAAAAGAGGACGTACAAGCGTAGTGTAGGTAGTCTCCTTAGTAGATCGTACTGACTGGTAGAATATTTACTGCTTGACTGATTTGTAAACTTCATCAGTATTGTTCTCCAAAACTTGACTCCTTGAGAAGCCCGATATCGGTTCCATTGAACCTATCTGACTAAAGAATGTTACCTGTTTTGTAACCTTTGTCTCTGTTTTAAATGTAATAACGTCCACACGTTACTCAAGCACTTTTACAGATAGTTTTGTAATTGCATTAATCGTCAATATTGTATGAGGCAGTAGGTATTCCCACAATTTCTGTTTTGCCATCACCTTCCATATTTAGTTTGTGTTTCACTTAGTGATATTAGGTATGTTGTTGTGTGTTTCAAGACTGATGACTGCAGTATTCCACTCCCCCTTGCTTAGAGCTATTGACAGAAAATAATTTGCACTTAATACTGATAATTT
This sequence comes from Schistocerca cancellata, assembly GCF_023864275.1. Taxonomy (NCBI): domain Eukaryota; kingdom Metazoa; phylum Arthropoda; class Insecta; order Orthoptera; family Acrididae; genus Schistocerca; species Schistocerca cancellata. The sequence continues at coordinate 470,357,499 of NC_064631.1, read as the reverse complement.
ATCTTTTAATGTAGAGTGTACGTCACTACATCTAAACCTCAACAGACAGAATGATGTGCGTACTGCTTGCTTTGTCTAAGCACTCGTCAGGAGCAGATATATCCACAGATGAATGAATCAAAGTCTCAGTAACGTCGGAAATTGTAGAACACACAGTTGTTGGCAAAATAACAGCGCAGTTCTTCAGGTAGCCTTAAATACCCATACGAGTGAAAGTAGTAAATTTCATCCCAGTTTTGTTTAATATATGCAGCCCACTATGTTCCAGATCGCTCTGCAATATTTCAGTTTACACTCCCACATTCTTTGGATTTTCAGATCGTCATTGGCAACGTGTACCACACAAACATTCCATGAAATTTTGGGATTTCGAAGTTTTTGACTACTTCAAGGAGATATGTATTTGTAAGAAGCCTGTCCAGTAATACAGTTAGCAAACTTCTTTTTACAAATATATCAAGTCCTTCAGAATGAGATTTTCACTCTGCAGCGGAGTGTGCGCTGATATAAAACTTCCTGGCAGATTAAAAATGTGTGCCGGACCGAGTCTCGAACTCGGGACCGGGTCACGAGCTCGAGTCTCAGTCCGGCACACAGTTTTAATCTTCTAGTAAGTTTCATATCAAGTTCTTACTTGTATGGTTTTAAATGTAAATGTAATAGCGACGGCGACCATCATTCTGTTGCTTTGGTGGCGTAGACATTAGTAAGTCGAAGACGTGCATGTCTTGATCCAGCGTTTCAGCATCATGGACCCATCAGTACATGAGTATGAATGCATATGATATTCATAATAATGCTAATATTAATAATTTTGCTTGGACAAGTGCTTATTCCTCTTTCTGTTTTAGCCAGAGACTGATCTTGCTACATAGTGATACTTTCAAGATGGTGTACAGCTCTCAAATCACGAAACTCACACAATTGGAATAACAAAAGGAGTGGAGCATACGGATAATTTGATCCCCATTGGTCCAGGAGGCTTTCCTCCATGTTGTCAGTACGTAAAGGGGGCGGGTGACCTTCCCAGGTGCCAGTTTCATTTCCACCAATTATAGGTCATACAGTTGCCATAGACGTGGCGATGACATGTCACAGGTTGCAACAAATAACTTACGCAATTAGACAAGATGTGTGACCTCACAACGTGCTCGGGAAGGTTTCCTGGAAGTCTTACCTTATCAGTAACCTTGTGGTAAGACTGTTATCTGTACCAGAATCCGCAGTGATATACTACTAGCATACTGTCGTGGTTGACACTATTTTCTGTTGCCGCACTCAATGTCCGCTCCTCAAGGAAACAAAAGAAAAACTAGGTCGCTTTTACCAAGTTTTGAAAAGACTTTAAAGTCCTGTTAGATTTCTGGCTCCTCCTACCTCTTATGGCTGCCTACTTGATAGCGCTGTAGTCAAAATATCGATATAACATTATATCGAACTTCTTCTAGAAAATATTGATATGAGTAAGAGATTCTTTCTCCCTGGATATGTCGCTATACCGATATCAAAATGGCAATATCGAGCACCAATAATATTTATTTTATATTATATTTTTTCACAGTTTTCGGCAAATATTTGGAGTTGTTCTTTCGAAAGTGTAGCAGAACATAATTTTAGTTTAACAGTGTGAAGGAATCTTATTACTTTTTGAGCTTTCATCAAATCCAGTCTTTCTCTTTGATTGTGTGAAGCAAGTACATGTGGCTCAAAAGATGAAGTTCGATTGCACTGAGGAGTGGCGATGTGAATGTAATAACAAGATTTCCGATTTGAAGAAATTGCACATCAGTTGAGTTTAAAAACTAATCTGCTATTCCTTCACACCGGCATTCTTCAAAAACAATTGCTGAAAATTATGAACATAAACCTAATGAGAACTTTGGTCCTTTCGGTGGGCGGAGATGCGTGAGGGGACGTGCTGACGTAATCGGCGCTCGACGCTACCAACAGAAACTGCAGCTTTTAGTATCACCACGCAATTTTGACCCTACAACTGCTAGGTCCCTGACGTTGGCAGAACTGAAAAGACAAGGAAGTCGACGTTAAGTGTACCGGACAAATCCTGTATGTGATGAAACCGAACGCCGGACCCATCGGACGCCTTTTATTGAGCAACTTACTTTGTTAGAAAAGTCGTTATTGCCAAGCGTGAAAGTGCAATTCTTGCTCTAAAGAGGATAGGCCAGCTTCTAGGTTGTTGATGTACAGAATATCTAATAATAATTCAATACTTAAAGATACATCTCTAAAACAGGCAGTACCGTATATTTAGAATGTGAAGCCGATATTTTTATAGGTCTTTACGTCGATATTTTCTCCGTCGATACATCGGTATATCTATACTTACACTCGATATTTTGTGAGCCTATAAAGATCTCTTTTTAGCTATCGATATGTCGGATTCCTGATGTTTTTAAAAATATCAACAGTCCTACTCCTTGATACAAAGATATTTATCTGATTTTAGCCTCCGTGTGGATGAAAGGAGTCAAATGAATAATAAACTATCCAAAAATACATCCACACCTAATGTACAACGTGACTTCATATCTGTCTGTCTTATCGCGGAAACACAGAGGAAATTATGATTATAAATTTCAGCATATATTAATTAGTGATGTATTTAGTTAACTAAATATTCCACTTTAATCAAATATCCCTGCTTTTTGCCCATACATCTGTATTGTAGTCTACAAACCTTTGAGCGCCAGACAGCACAGTGATTCTGTGTATTATGTAAGCAAGTCGAATGTTCTGCATTTCGTTGTGCACACGAAGTTGTTTATGTTTTTGAATTTTCCTTCGTCACCAACATCTTCTAAGGTTTTAGACTCGTCGCTGTAACCTTTGTCCCCTACTTAGTGTTGTACTCTACATTAGATATTTTCAGCATTTTGTTTCTTCCAATAGGTCTCTGACTATTTTCTTTCTTGACGTCTCCTTAGTTTTCTTTTCCAATATTTTTCCTTCCAGTATGTGTATTAAAAACTTATGTCTCAATAAACGTTCAAAAAATTTCGCTGTCCTTTTTTGCGTAGTTGTTAATCGGTAGCTCTTATTGTTGATGTCTTGCAGAACATCGTCTTTGGATTTTTTATTTCTGGCCAGCTGCTCCACGCTATCCTTCTCCAAAGCTACATTTCCTTCGCTTGTAGATGCTTTTTATAGGTCTCTAACAGTGTCCGTCTTTCACGTTCATACAGAAGCACTCTCCAGGATAAAATCATAATAAATTGTTTTTTTAACTGTAAACTGTTCTAAGGCGATGGGCAACAAATACCTCTTCAGTGGTGGATATTTCGATCGTTCTGGTGAGATCTTCTTCAGGGTTCTGCTGGTGTCCCTGGATGGCTGTTCAGGAATATGATGGTTTCAGGGCCATTGTCAATGACCACGAAAGATGCACACTTTTGTAAACTGTTTCTTTTTTTCTTTTCTGTGCTAAACGAATTGTTCGCTAATAACTGTCTTCATTAAATGAGAGCGCTTTAAGCTATTGTATTTATTTTTTAATTATCTTCTGCGATTAAAATGCCGTAAAATGAGCACATTCTTCTATTTTATTTATTTGAATTTGGTTGTCTGGAGTCCTCACCAAATCTGATATGATGACTGTCTTAGGTCTGTTTTTTTTCAGTGCTAATTTTAACTTCTAATTTTTTAATATTGCTGCAAATTTAGAGACTATATTTTGCGTGTTTCGCTAAGTGCTCTTAAGCCCGTGGGCACGCAGAAACACCGCAACAAGACGTGGCATGGACTCGACTAATGTTTGAAGTAGTGCTGGAGGGACCTGTCATTATGAATCCTGCATTAGAGTACGAGGGGGAGGAGATGTCTTCTGAACAGCACGTTGTGAGGCACCCCAGATATGTTCAATAATGTTCATGTCTGGGGAGTTTGGTGGACAGCGGAAGTGTTCAAACTCAGAAGAGTGTTCCTGGAGCCACTCTGTAGCAATTCTGGACGTGTGGGGTGCCACATTGTCCTGCCAGAATCGCCCAAGTCCGTCGGAATGAGCAATGGGCATGAATGGGTGCAGGTGATCAGACTGGTTGCTTACGTACGTATCACCTGTCAGAGTCGTATCTAGACGTGTCACGAGTCCCATATCACTCCAGCTGCACACGCCCCACAACATTACAGAGCCTCCACCAGCTTGAACAGTCCCCTGCTGACAAGCAGGATCCTTGGGTTCATGGGGCTGTCTCCATACTCATATAAGTCCATCCACTCGATACAATTTGAAACGAGACTCGTCCGACCAGACAACATGTTGCCAGTGATCAACAGTCCAATGTCGTTGTTGACGGACCTAGGCGAGGAGAAAAGCTTTGTGTTGTGCAGTCATAAAGGGTACATGAGTGGGCCTGCGGCTCCGAAAGCCCATATCGATGATGTTAAGTTGAATGATTCGCACGCTAGCACCATTGAAATTTGCAGCAATTTGCGGAATGGTTGCACTTCTGTCACGTTGAACAATTCTCTTTAGTCGTCGTTGCTCCAGTTCTTGTAGGATCCTTTTCCAGCCGCAGCGATGTCAGAGATTTGATGTTGCACCGAATTCCTGAGGCTCACGGTACACTCGTGAAATAGTCGTACTGGAAAATCCCCACTTCATCACTACCTCGGAGACGCTGTGTCCCATCGCTCGTGCGCCGACTACAACACAATGTTGAAACTCACTTAAATCTTGATAACCCGCCATTGTAGCAGCAGTGACCTATCTAACAACTGCGCCAGACACTTGTTGTCTTCCATAGGCATTTCCGACCGCAGCTTCGTATTCTGCATGTTTACGTATCTCTGTATTTGAATACACATGCCTATACCAGTTTCTTTGGCACTTCAGTGTGATATCTTCCGCAAATATTATACAGTGAATAGAAGTGCAGTCGCTTTAACTCCTAATTTTCCTCCTTTGAAGACCTTGACATCTTTTTCCAAGTAATGATTAAAGAAACAAGGGGTAAAACTCTGGCTTTATATTGTTTTCCATCATCACACTTTGATTTTGTATATGTCATTGTTCTGTTATCTTTCCAGATTGTGTATCTTTCAAGGATTTTCGTTGTGTCGTGATAACTGTTATCTAAGCACGATGAAAGCACGAGATTTGTGGTTGATGTAACTGATATCCCGAGGCTCTTCTCCCTCGCGGAGGATTCTCTCCTGCTGCACAAGGAAGGGGATGTTCGGGCGCCGGCTCTACTAATGAGGCCGCAGTTGGTGCAGAACGGGTCTGCTCGCGTACGCGCGGCAGCTGCGGCCTCCTCTGCTTGCACCCGTCTTTGCCCTCCGCGAACCTGCTCGCTGGTCATTCCGCTGGTAGCGTGAATGGCCAGGTGGTTGGCTGGTAAGCTGGTTAGTCGCCCGAGCTCATTCCGTGCGCGACCTGCAGCCCTCAAAGAGCGCTCTGATCCTCGACCTCACTTCTACTGATTTACCACACTGCTCCAGTAAGTACTGGCAGTATTTAGTTTCCTGTGAAATATGGTTCAGTGAGCAAAGAACGTTCCGCGCGACATATTTCATACGTGCCAAGTCTAAAATGTTTGTGTGTATGTGGCCAGTGAACCAATGCCAAGCAGATCCACCTCAAGTACAGATTATTTGTGTCATCGGTACTCCAGCAGAGCTTATGCAGTGTCCGTACAGTTGACGTCGTGGGTACCAGATAAATTTAATAATCTCTTCATTAGTGAGCCTTGCTGAAGCTAGAGGAGGTACAATATATTTAATAAGACTTTAACTACTTATATTCACTCAATTAATTGAGCATTTCGATGCCGCAGAACCCGCAACTTAACACTAATCCCCACACTTCTCCGAGTATGCGAAACTATCGTACGTTAGCCGGCCGGAGTGGCCGAGCGGTTCTAGGCGCTACAGTTTGGAACCGCGCGACCGTTACGGTCGCAAGTTCGAGTCCTGCCTCGGGTATGGTTGTGTGTGATGTCCTTAGGTTAGTTAGGTTTAAGTAGTTCTAAGTTCTAGGGGACTGATGACCTCAGAAGTTAAGTCCCATAGTGCTCAGAGCCATTTGAACCATTTTGTCGTACGTTAAAATGTTAGGCAACGACTGTGAATCATAGTTTCCTGATGTTTTTGCGATTGTGTAAAGCTGTAGCAAGTAAAAATATCTAGTATTAGAAAAAATATCGAATATTAAAAGGCGGGTAAACGGTCGCTGTTCACATTGACAAGTTATATTTTACAAAATTTACTGCTATAATTCTGTATTTTTGCGACAACATGAAGACTCGTTGGTTAAGGACTTTCAAAAAACACATCAGATCTCTGCTTGTCAATGAGTGTTGCTTTAATGTTATAATCCTGGAGAAACAATCGTGTGAATTTAAGAGGTCCTTACATGAACGCTGAAATATCCCGTAAAGTTTGGAGCTGTAAGTTCGCATTCAAAAATTGCATACTACTCGATGTTAGATTTACACTGAAACACATATTATAATATTTATATAGCTTGTTTGTCATGGCGTTGATGGTTCAAAAAATGTTTCTAATGGCTCTGAGCACTATGGGCCTCAACATCTGAGGTCATTAGTCCCCTAGAACTAGAACTACTTAAACCTAACTAACCTAAAGACATCACACACATCCATGCCCGAGGCATTATTCGAACCTGCGACCGTAGCAGTCGCGCGGTTCCGGACTGAAGCGCCTAGAACCGCTCGGCTCGCTGCCGGTAATTGCGTTGATAACTGACCATGCTTCTCTTGATTTGTCATCAACGTCATAGATGATCAACTTAACTTTCCTTTCCTAAGCCTTTCCTGCACTATATTTTCTTTGTTTTCTCGTCAGTTTTTCATTTTTACTTTACATGGATGGCCAGTTACCAACAATGCGCAACGGTCGACAGTTTCATCCTGACCATAAAAACCTTCGTATCCTGTACTGTTCAGCAATTTGCAAGTTCATTAATTTAGCACAGTTACATTAGTTACACATTACTGTATCAAATTCTTTGCTAACCGTTGCTGCCGGCGTTGCAAAACCAGGGTGTGGCAAACGAGTGTACACCCTTATTTTTCATAGAAGCTGGTGCTGTCACACAGTTAAAGATAATTTTCGTTAATTATTCTTTCTCTGTAAGTGCTTATCTGTGACTGCAATAGCGTACTAATTGTAACTACTAAATCGGGACATAATACGTAAAATGTGTACGAGATGATGAAATTTTGATCCTAGAAATGTGTCGAATTAAAAAAAAATTGCAACGAATTTTGATGTCAGTGCGAGTACACTGCAGTATTTTTTATCTGTCCTAGCTAATACTAAGGAAGGTGGTTGATCTAAGGGTCTTGTACAGAAGGCGGATATATTTGTTACGTGTAGTAAACAAAGCATTTGAATACCAATTTTTCATCAGATACATTCACAGAAATTGTGAAATTGTATGTCGAGTGTTCTCTTACAAGTGAATTCACTTTCAAACCTCTGATTACATTACGCTACAGCAGGTGGAGTCCACGATGCTTCAAGCAATACTTTTGAGTCTACAACATTCATTTAGTGTACTTTACCTGCATAGTGGGCGTAGGAGTCATTACGAACCTAAGAGAGCCTTGTCATTAATATCTTAGAGCGTTATTTCCCAATATTACTCTCGGCCTAAACAATACTTTTGAGTCTATAACATTGATATAGTGTTTACCTGCATCGTAAGTTCTGTTTGGAGTAAGTAATTGATGTAGGGCACGTTTACTTGTTTAGGGTCGCCTTTTGGAGGGAGTGCTCACAAGACTAATAGGTGATAGGGTAACTTTAAAATAGTTTGAACCTCAAATATCAAGGTTCACTTGGGACGAAATGTAACACCGGACCGAAATGTAATACCCATCGTTAAGCATGGTGCCAACTACAAAAAATATTCTCGCAGTGCAGAAGTATTTCCCCACTGGCTATATTTTCTCAGCGTAAGAAAACAGCTTTATTTGTTGAAATAAAATCTCTTCTGTTCAGTCGCATGAAGAGTTCGTTTCATATGGTGTGATTAAGGAACGGAGACTGATAAATTTCCATTACTAAACAGTTGCAGTAATGCAAAGCAACTCCGGTAAATAAAAAAGAAATACTAACAGTAATAACTGATCTTTCTTGTTGTGAATATATCACATGTGAGTATCATAAATGTCAAATTGTTCGCTTACATTCTCATGCTAGAGCTATGGTAACGATTACAAAGTGGTCTATGATATTCACATAGGGCTGATACCTCCATTTTCTTCTGATAACTGGCATGACCATGGACTGATCCAACAGTAAAGGCCTTTAATTCTATCGTTAATTGGAAGATGTAGAGAGAGAAACGTTAATTTCGTGTCAAGTTCCTTTCCGTTTCGATTTCTTTGTCTCATAGAACATCTTTTGGATCCTCATGAACCTGTTAAAATGGGCTATCTGTATCCTAGATCCACGATCTGACTGGAAGTAAATGCTTCTTTTCAGCACCAGGTTTACTGGAGTGATGTGTGGTCGCTGAATGGTTTGGCTCTTGGTAACCTAGGGGAGCGACCACACACGGTTGCTCTCTGCTCCACTGAAATTCAAAGTCTCCGGTTCTAAAACAGGTCGTATAGGAAATGTTTAATCAGTAATTCAAGGTGACAACGAGAATTTATCTGATATTCTGCTTAGTTAAAAAAGTAAGGTAATAAATATTGGCAGTCAATTGCACAGAGCGTGTAAATGAGTATCTAGTCTAGTATAAGATGGGTGAAAGTACGGTTGTCTTTCAGACCTATGTTGCAGTATTTTACCAAATAATTTTGCAGACTTCACATGTATAAACTAAGCTGAGGACTGTATACAACTAGCCAGTGAAGTTCAGAGTTGCGCCTTTTCACTCTAAATCGCTGAAGTTGGAAGCCACTGCACCAAAACTGTGCCAAGTCTGGCGCGATACGCCTCACGAATAATTCAGATTTCCGTGCCACTTCACGCTGATTTTTTTACTAAATCTTAAACTTGATGCATTGAAATGTACAAAGTTCAACATTGCTGCATCCTTGCCGCCCAGTGTAGGTCTCGGTAACTTCTGCTGCACTTCTCGACCCATGTAACACGCGTATTCAACTCGCGTAAGTCGTGGCTCACAAACGGTTCCTCACGCTACACCGTCACTCTGCTTCCAAAGCTCATTCTTTTACTGCCCAAATACAGAAAAGCCTTGTAACATATATTAAAACTATTGGCACAGCAGTCTGACATTTTCAAAGCCGCATCCACCGACACAAAACACGGCGACGTTTGCTTTTATTGGTCGTCTTCAGCAATCATTTATTAAATTTCTCTTCTCCTAACTTTCTGTACTTTCATTAATTTGAAATTATCATTAAAACGAACCGTAAGACCATTCATTTCCAAAGGATTTTTCCTACTGCTTCCACTCGTGATGACCATTTGTCCCTAATTCAAGTAGTTCTTACTGAATATTAGGGTTAATTTCCTCTAAGACTTAAAGTCTGATTCTATGAAATAGGTATTTTTTATTTTTTTTGCAGATACACTATGTTTATTATTACTATTCTATAGGCTGTTCTATAACTTCCTTTTGTGATTTGTTGTTACAAGGCATATTCGGAAAGTAAGGTCCGATCAGGCGCGAAATGGAAACCACTGTGAAAAATCCGATGGAACTTTGCACAGGTGTGTTGTTCAGTGTCTTCAGTGTCTTTAGTGTCTTTAGTGTGTCTGTCGATCGCTTCTCGTCCCTCTTTTCAGTTCAGAGCGCAAAGTGCTCACGAATAAATGCCTAAAGCAACAGTGTCTCCTGCCAAGTATGTGGGTCTGGTGAGAGATTTCGCCTGAAGTTACGCAGCCCACATAACATAAATAGCATGCATCTCTTTTTTCAAGACAATTTTCAGCAGCATTCTGCAGGGGCATTGAATACGTTTATGCAGCGTTTTCGATGGGAAGTGTTTGATCACCCACAATCTAACATTCTGTGTGGTGTCTGTTTGTTCTAAGTCGTGTCTCCCTACCACTTTTGCGCAACGACGCTCTGAGCGTGTTTTTTAGGGAATTGAATAGTTTGAACCTGGGACCTGTTGCTGGTAAGGAGACGCCAGACCACACATGACATGTAGAGATCAGAAGAGTTCAGTGAGACTAGCGATGATGTAATCAAATACATAAGGATTTCAGCGTCATCTCCACTGCACTCCCTGTAAAAGAATCTTAATACTAACTAAATTTAGTGGAAGTGGTTCAAGGCTTTCCTATTTTTAGTTAGCTGGTAAAATAACGTCGAAAAAGCAGTTAAGTTTACCATTGGAAATTTTATTCTACTGACAAAACATTCTTTATAAATTGCACTATTGATAAAAGGAAATATTTTAATACAGGATGATAAAATCCAACTGTGTTCAACAAAAATATGAACGAATATTCCCTGAATGGGTTTCCAAGTTCTACAATGGATCGAAGGATGACCTATGCCATATCACATCTATAATCTAGGTTTAAATTAAGTTTCACAAAAGAGAAAACTATCAAAATGGTCTACAGTGACCCTCAATTATCTTTAATTACTTATCTAACTTGTCGTAAATTACAGTGGCTGATGTGGCTTCTCAATAATTATATAACAGAAAAATCATCACATTTCAGATTTTTACTTCAAGTAGCAAATGTGAACACCATGAGATTTAATTGACGATCGACACTAGTATTACGTAAAAAGGGGGTGTAACAGATGAGACTTCTGCAGTTCTGAGTGAAGCTTTATGCTCTGTTATGTGGCATCGCGTGCGTTCATTACCTTGTCGTTGGTTAGGCAGCGTCAGGTGGCGGCGGGCGGTGCAGCTCCAAACAGCTCGCCGTCTCGGAAGCAGCTCTCTCCTAACTTCTCCTTACTACAATTTACCGAAGTTAGTTTAAAAAAAAACTATCTGGCTGTGTTTTCATCTGACCAGTCAGGGTGTCAATGTTAACCTTAAGCTCCACCTACAAAAACTCTGTCTATCCAATGAGAAACGTTATACTTTTCGCGGTGGGGCAATGTTTTTAACGTTTGCAACGTAACAGAGACGCGAAAAAGTCTCACGCTAAAACTTGCAGCTGTTGTGACCCTTTTAGTGTTATCGTAAGATCTATACTGTTCTTCTGGAGGGCTCTATCTTTTAACATGGGCTGGGGGGTGGACCTGACGTAATAGAGACGCGAAAAAGTCTCACGCTAAAACTTGCAGCTGGGGTGGCCCTTTTAGTGTTATCGTAAGATCTATACTGTTCTTCTGGAGGGCTCTATCCTTTAAAATGGGCTGGGGGGTGGTCCTGGCGGTTGGCTGGCGACGTGGGTGCCCGTCCCTTATCGTAGGGCCTTCTAGCTTAACACGGTTCTGCTCTCGGCTTCTGTTCTCGTTTCTCCCCTCGGAACGGCGTCTGTTTCACGGTGGGAAGGTATGGCATGCATTTAGGCATTCTGTGGTATTCCATTTGCTCACTCGTTAATCGTATTACTTTGGTTAATTTAATGTCACGATTTATTCGGAGCTATGTGACATACTGCTGGATTTGCTTATCATGTCAGGGTTTTCATGGAAGGTGTTGGATTTGCCTGACACCTTACATATCACCATCCTTCGAACTTAATGTTTGCACTGAAGTTAGGCAATGATTGAATCGTTGTCTAAGTCAGTCAAAAATTATTCCTTTATCTAAATTTTGTTGCCTATTGTTCAGCCACATTATTCTGGTTCTATGCTAGTTTGTATTACAAATTTATATTTTTATATTCTCCCACATTATTCTGAAAAATATGTTTATATTGACAAGAGAAGAATATTTTTATGCTGTTATTTTTATTAATTTTAAATTATTTTCTTTCTTTATTTAAGTGTGAAGTTTGTTTTTTAAGAAGTTTGTTATTGAAAGTGAGGAATCTTTCACATCGATTTTCTTAGAAATATTTTTTTATAAATGTAGTAATTAAGTAAAATCTATTCCTAACACATTTACTAAATATCATGTACAAGTAAAATGTTTTTGTTTCTAGACACTCATTTCAACATTGTTACACTAAGAAATAAGAATTATTTCCAAGAATTGCTTTGACAAAGAAATATACATACACAAGTATTGAGATATCATCCTAACAAATGGTACAAATGTTAAAAAAAAGGGAAAACATCCAACAAAATAATGTTTTATTCTTTGTTTTTATAAGGAGAAAATAAGTAAAATATAGTTATTCTTTTATTTTTATGATGAGAAAATAAGTGGCATATAATTTTAGTGTTTATTATGCCTTACTTTTGTTTTTTATATACTGTCCATTTCAGAACTAAAGACTTATTTTTATCGATAGCTTATTTTTTACCTAAGTCCATAGTCAATGACTGTTATTTTGTAGTTTATTAGCTGTCTGGTGTGCTTAACTTATATAGTTTTTCACACATTTCTTTTGCACAATTCCTACATCACATAATTTGATTACACACATTCACACAATCCTATCAATGTTAAAGAAGAGGTTGGTGTATGTTTTTGCACGAAGGTGATGGACTTGAGTGAGATGGATGTGGGCAAGTATTTGATGTACAGCTTGTTTCGTTGTTCCTTGTTGGCTTTGTAACTGTGTGTTGCTGTTGTGGAGGTCCCTTAATGGAATGGAGCTGTGACTGCAGAATTTCGTGGTTTACTGGCTTTGTATGCGTGTCGCTGAAAGCAGTCGTTTTCGTTGTAATACTTTGCAGACGACTAGTTTACAATAGGATAGGGATATGGGAAGGTATGTCGTCTGTTCTTCACCCATCTTCTTCCTTGGTCTCAATCTTGCAAATCTTCAACTTCTGTTCTTCCTGCTTTTTCTCTGCTTCTTACTTGATTCTCGGTTCTTCTCTGGGCAGTATATGGGAATATTTATTGATAACTAGTCGCTTTGAAGTTCTCCTCTTAGTAACAGTTTGATAAATTGTTTGGACATGTCATTTCTACTTTGTGGAGTTTTCTTCAGTTTCGTACATCAGTGTGCTGTTTAATAGCAGTAGTGTGACTTTTACACATATTTTTTTGCCAGTGGTGGCTTGCCCAAGCGGTCTTCTCGTTGGGCCGTTTTTTGCTTGCTCCGGTGAGTCGGGGCATTCCGGGGCCCTCTTCGCCTTCCGTGTTCTGTCCCAGCAGGGTTCTGCCACTATGTGGTTCCACTTAGCAGCAGATTTACTGCCCATTTCGGCTACAAGGGCCCTCTGTTGGTCTCGCTGTCCTTTCCCTTCTCTCGATGCTTCTGCCTTATAGGAATCGTGTCTTGCTATTTACGTTCTTTTCTTTCTTGATACTTCTCTCGTTGCAACTTGTGGGTCATTGCATCTGGTTCTTGCTGAAGTTTTTACATTGGTTCTTACAAAAAGTTTTACTTATATTCATCTAACATACATCTAGTACGTACATTGTTTTACGCCTTTTTAAAAAGCATTACAAATTTCGACACCCTTTCCATGTTACAATTCTAAGATATTTTGAGTCTTAACTTCTACAAGAATCCTCAAATTCGTTTTTTTATTTTTGTGTAGTGTCATGGTGTATAGCATTTCAGTATTTCATGCTGTTAGACAATCTACGCTTTATCCCTTCACCTTAATCAATGGTACTATTGGTGTTATTTTTGTTTTTGTTTTTATTGAAACTACTTTCTTTTTCCCACTTTCCTCTCTCTCCATTCTTCTTTCTCCTGACGATCTTATCTGCAACATAAACTTGAAATATTGTGCTGATTATTTACCTGAACTTCTTGCAATTTTTCGTCGCTTTCTTTATCGACTTCTAACATGAGTTGAGGCAATTCCCCCTTTTGTGCATACCGTTCTAATTCTTCATCCTCTTTATCTCGCATCATTCTTAATTGTTTGTTTATAACTGGTATTTCTTCTAATTTTAGCTTTTGCTCAAAGAGAAGTGTGGCATTCCCAAATGTTACACTACCTTTCCCCATATCTATTATCGCTCATCTCTCATTTAAAAAATCTGCACCTATAATCAAATCTACAGCTAGTTTAGGTATAATCTCGAAGTTGGCTTCGATCTTTTGACCTTGGCACGAAAGAGTTAACATTGTTTGTCTCATAACTTCCTCAGCATTGTTTCTAATATGACCTCTTACTTTAATCTTACGTGTTTTCAGAACTGGCAATTCCTCATTGGCATTACACTGCATGAATAAATTTTCTGAGGTCGTGGTCAGTTCACTTCCGCTATCAATTACAATATTGACTGGGATATGCTTTACCATGGCCTTCACAATTGGTTGAATTTGAAAGGGTTGGTTCTGTTCTTCTTCTTCTTGTATCAACAAATCCTCCACTGAATCCTACATGAGTCTTTTCAGGAATTTCCCTTGTGAATTCGAACTTTCTATAGGATCAGTTTCGACTGCTACTTCTCTCTCTTTTATTTCCTCTTCTCTATTTCTTCCTCCATTTACGCTTTCTTCAACATCCTCTACTTTTTCCTCATCCTTGTCTATCTTCTTCTTCGTCGCTACTTCCACATAATCGCATTTAAATGCTCTAATTATCGCTTCATAACTTCCTTCATTATATACGTTGGGTTGTGTGCCCACTAGTAACTTATTTTCAACTTCTGTCGACTGCAAATTATCCTCATTGAATACGCTTTCCCTGGTTTCTATCTCAAATAGTTCTGTAATACTCATTACTTCGTCCTTTCCTCCTACATTCGTTTTGCATGCCTCTGGTAATTCATCTTCCTCATCAGTATTCTCCCAATTAATTTCGTCCCAACACGATATTGTTATTTTCCTGTCCTTGTATTCATGTGGTCCCTGCGGATTTGTTTCTTCCTTCTTCTCTTCTCGTGATAAGGTATTTACCTCTCTGTTCAAGGTGCTGCAATTGTCCTAGGTCGGTGCGTCATTCTCTTTGGCACGGGCGCTTAGCTGTCAATTCGAATGTTTATTGGGGTTTGATGGTCTTACCTCCACCTCTTCTATATGTATTCTCTTTTCTTGCTCTGCTTGTTGATATTGGTTTCTTTGTTGATAATTTGTCGGTCTATTGGTTCTCCAGTACCCGTTCCGGTTGTCGTTATTCCACCTGTAATAGTTGTTGCCGTTCCTGGGTGAATTATAGTTATTGCCATATTCTCTTCTAAATCCATAACCGGTTCTTTGTTGAAATCTGTTGTCGTTTCTTGGTGTGAAGTTATCACGTGGTTCGTAATTATTGTTTCTTCGTACTGTCTCCTTTGGATTCCACTGCTTTTTGCAGTGCGCTTCGTCTTTTTCTTGTGTCAGCTTCCGAAAATATGAACTCTATTTCCCTTAGAATGCCTTTAAATGCTTCGATGTCATTGCCTCAGCGACCTACTAATGATTGCTGGTATTTCAATGGTAACTTCATCGCGCATAATTTAATCAACTCTCCGTCACTGTATGGTACGTCTAAGCATTGATTTTTCTTTGCCATTACTTCGAAAAATTTCACGGGACTCTTCTCTCCTGAATTTTCAAAATATGGGCTCTGTAATAATTCGTACTTCACTCTGTTCTGTGCTTCGCTGGACCAATATCGTGAGAGAATCTTCTCTCTGAAATCTTCGTACGATCGGCATGTCGCTGCAACATTCTGCATGGTTTCTGCGACTCTTCCTGACATGTGTGCACATATAAAGTCTAATTTGTGTGCCAGCGTCCAGTGTTCTGGTAATCCTACTCGGAATTGATCAAAAAAGTTCGTGGATGTAATGAGTTTCCTTCTAGAAAGTGTTGAAATTTTCTGACTGTGAGGAAATGATCGTTGTCGTACTTCGTCATGGTTCCATATGAAATTCGCGATTCTTCGCCACTTTTGTTTCTGATCATTTTTCCCGTCGTTCTTTCCGGTTGTGGTAGATCCATTGGATATTGTCCACTGTAACTTTCGCCTACCCTTGCGTAGTATCGTTGGAGTGGTACGCAAAAATTTCCTTCCATCGGTTGTGAACGTGTAGCTGAATGCATTGCACTGTAGTCTTCGCGACCTGGCTTTCCATTGTCACGTATTGGTTCGGTATCTTGTCTGGCTAACCTTGCCGCTTCATTGCACGATTAATATGTCTTGAAACATACATTTGTGGTTCCGCATGTGTTTGTGGTGCCGTTTGTTCATCAAGAATTTCGAAACGTGTTTGTTGTTGTGCAGGCTGTCTGATTTCACGTATGTTACTTTCCGCCTGTGATTGGAATCGCAAATGCGTAATATCTTCGTTAATTGCTTGTTTTTCCGGTGCTGTTACAGATACGGATGTGGTTGCTGACTCTGTGCTTGTTCAATCCTGTTCACTATGCTCTTCAATGGTTTGCAACAGCTCTGTTCGCAATTTCTGAAGTTGTCGCTTCGTTTGCGCTTCTATTTTGACTACGCGATTATCATATCTTTTCAGCGCTGCTTTTGTGATACGTTTGTGTAACACACTGTTTTCAACAATTTCACGCGCTGTACCTGCTGCTTGTCTAGTAATTATGTTTATCTGTTTCTCTAGTTTCTTGACTTCTCCCTGGGTGTTGTTACGTAATGTTTTGATCTCGTCCTGAGTGTCATTAAGCAATGTTTGTACGTCCGCTTGTACCTTGTCAATGTCTGTTCTCAATTGATTGTGATCTATTACTAAGTTTCCTATCGCTTCTCGAGATTCTTTTGCCTCGTCTTCAATATGACTTAGGTATAACTGAATTTTTTTGTTTTGTGTTGGTTCGCCACCGATTGCATTGAACTGTGCGGTGACACGTTTCTGCTCGCATTCCTTGTACTCTGTGGTGAGGGAGCTCTGATTACTTGTACTATGGGTTCTACGTATTCAAGACGTAGGTTAGAATCCTCATCGACTGTCTCTCTACTTTCCTGCTCCTCTGTCGTATGCTGATTTACGTTTTCTATGCGTTGACGTACATAATCCTCGTTATGGTGCGTTATCTGTTCTATTTCTCGCGATACTGCATCGTCTGTTGTACTGTCCTCCATTCGCTGTCCATTTTCATGCTGGGTCTCTACCTCAATTCGGTCAAGGTCTCGATCTGCTATTGCTAATCTGCCCGAATCCCTTATTTTCTGTTTTAAAAGCAATTCGCGCGCCCTACTTCGCGTCAACATGCGCTCATACCATCTTACGCGTTTCATAAACTTTTTGTTCACACGACTTGACACTTATTATACCCAAGACTGACAATCCATTCACTTATTTGTTGGGTCAGAACCAACTTGTCAACGATGTATCCGCCACCTGTGCGCTTGCATTGGAGAGAAAACTTAATTCTACCAATATTATAATTCATAACTTAATTATGCTATTGTCTCTGCTATAATGCCTCACTTTCTATTGAATACTTTCTTACTATCACTGCAGCTACTGTTTTCAACTATTATGCCTTTCAAAAAAAATTATTTACGAAAATTTTTTAACAGGATATTTTTTGATCTAGTTGGGTATGTGGTCGACCTTCAATCATGATATTTTACCATCCTGGCAGGGTCGCCATTCTCCAACATGCTGCGCGGTGTCTGTTTGTTCTAAGTCGTGTCTCCCTACCACTTTCGCGCATTAATGGTCTGAGTGTGTTTTTTAGGGAATTGACTAGTTTGAACCTGGGATCTGTTGCTGGTAAGAAGATGCCAGACCACACGTGACATGTAGAGTTCAGAAGAGTTTAGTGAGACTAGCGATGATATAATCAAATACTTATGGATTTCAGCGTCATCTCCACTGCACTCCCTGTAAAAGAATCTTACTATTAACTAAATATAGTGGAAGGGGTTCAAGGCTTTCCTATTTTTAGTTCGCTGGTAAAATAATGTCGAAAAAGCAGTTAAGTTTACCATTGGAAATTTTATTCTACTCACAAAACATTCTTTATAAATTGCACTATTGATAAAAGGAAATATTTTAATACAGGATGATAAAAACCAACTGCGATCAACAAAAATGTGAATGAATATTCCCTGAATGGGTTTTCAAATTCTACAATGGATCGAAGGATGACCTATGCCATATCACATCTATAATCTAGGTTTAAATTAAGTTTCACAAAAGAGAAAACTATCAAAATGGTCTACAGTGACCCTCAATTATCTTTAATTACTTATCTAACTTGTCATAAATTACAGTGGCTGATGTGGCTTCTCAATAATTATATAACAGAAAAATCATCACATTTCAGACTTTTACTTCAAGTAGCAAATGTGAACACCATGAGATTTAATTGACGATCGACACTAGTATTACGTAAAAAGGGGGTGTAACAGATGAGACTTCTGCAGTTCTGAGTGAAGCTTTATGCTCTGTTATGTGGCATCGCGTGCGTTCATTACCTTGTCGTTGGTTAGGCAGCGTCAGGTGGCGGCGGCGGTGCAGCTCCATACAGCTCGCCGTCTCGGAAGCAGCTCTGTCCTAACTTCTCCTTACTACAATTTACCGAAGTTGGTTTAAAAAAAAACTATCTGGCTGTGTTTTCATCTGACCAACCAGGGTCTCAATGTTAACCTTAAGCTCCGCCTACAAAAATTCTGTCTATCCAATGAGAAACATTATACTTTTTGTGGTGGGGAAATGTTTTTAACATTTGCAACGTAACAGAGACCCAAAAAAGTCTCACGCTAAAACTTGCAGCTGGTGTGGCCCTTTTAGTGTTATCGTAAGATCTATACTGTTCTTCTGGAGGGCTCGATCTTTTAACATGGGCTGGGGGGTGGTCCTGACGTAATAGAGACGTGAAAAAGTCATACGCTAAAACTTGCGGCTAGGGTGGCCCTTTTAGTGTTTACATAAGATCTATACTCTTCTTCTGGAGGGCTCTATCTTTTAACTTAGGCTGGGGGGGTGGTTCTGGCTGTTGGCTGGCGACGTGGGTGCCCGTCCTTTATCGTAGTGCCTTCTAGCTTAACACGGTTCTGCTCTCGGCTTCTGTTCTCGTTTCTCCCCTCGGAACGGCGTCTGTTTCACGGTGGGAAGGTATGGCATGCATTTAGGCATTCTGTGGTATTCCATTTGCTCACTCGTTAATCGTATTACTTTGGTTAATTTAATGTCACGATTTATTCGGAGCTATGTGACATACTGCTGGATTTGCTTATCATGTCAGGGTTTTCATGGAAGGTGTTGGATTTGCCTGACACCTTACAACAATACAGCCTGTAATTGGTTCCCTCCATTGTTCACCTCTGCCCACATGAACCGCTGGCTACGAAGACAACATTTTGGCACAGACATCGAAAGGCAGACCAGCGTAGAGGATTGGCGGAATCCACTGGCAGCTGCTTTCTGTGAAGAGGGTACTGGAGAGTTTGTACAACGCCAAGACAGATGTCTCGGTCGGAGTGGTGACTAGAGAGTTTGCTGGAAGGTGTGGCTAACTGTTGCGAATAAAAAATTTTTTCACTATTTTCATTTCGCGACCGATCGTAATTCCTTTCCGAACAGCCCTCGTAATTTACTCTGAAATCAGTTACTTAAGTGCACCTACAATTATGTCAAATAA
The DNA here is from genome assembly GCF_023864275.1 of Schistocerca cancellata. NCBI lineage: Eukaryota > Metazoa > Arthropoda > Insecta > Orthoptera > Acrididae > Schistocerca > Schistocerca cancellata. Next base: position 470,338,005 of record NC_064631.1, on the reverse strand, counting down.
ATTCTTAGATTTTGAATACTGATCAAATTTTTCAATCATTCGCTATTGCGTGACGCCTGACCATTGTGGCATTTCTGTGACATTTATTAACTTCCAAACGAATTGTTAAAATGCGCTCTTCACTTCTATCGTGACTTGGTCATGTATTATCCCAAGGAAAAGCGTCTTAACAATTTATACATTTTCTTGAGAGTCTTAAGTGTTTTCGCTTACTGAAAATTGCCTATAGCGGTGAAATTCTCGCGTCTTTGTATTGACTGTCTGTTGAAATGGTATCATTCCCTAGCAACACCCACCGTCACCCATCGGGAACAATCTTGGAAGTCAAACTGCTGGGAATTCCTCCGGAGCCGCTTGATTGGCGCGTACTTTGTCAGTGTTGGCTCACACGCACAGGGTCCCTCGACAGCGACATTGACGTTTATTGTTAGGTCGCTGGGTAGGTCAGCCACGCCCACCTTCGCTCAAGCTCGCCTATCGCTAATTCGGTAAGCGCGCCGTTATGTTACGTCTCAGGCTGTTTGGTAGGTGTGGAGGCGTGCAACATCCATTCCTTCCAGAAGGACAAGAGTGCTCCTTCGTACCGATTGCGTCACAACTTGTTTCAGTCTTTGCTTGACTTTTTGTTTTGTGATAACAATCTATGAAGACAGGCTGTCTTCGTGGAATGCAGCTTGACAGCTGAGAGACAGGGTAGGTACTCAGACTCGGAGCGTGTCGTCACTTTGATTAAACTACAGTTGGTCTAGTATACAAATCAACATAGATATTATTTCCACACCTTCTGAAGCAGATGTCTAACTATTTGCACTGTTTGTGCGTCATATTCGCAAACGTAACCAGTAAAAAAAATGTAAAACAGCTTGAACGGAGATAGACATTACAAGGAGAAAAGATATACACTACAATATCGCCTCAGTTGTGAGACTGGATTCTTGATTTCTTGTCAGAAAGGCCACACTTCGTTGTAATAGACGGAAAGTCATCGAGTAAAACATAAATAACACCCGGCGTTCTTCAAGGAAGTGTTATAGGCGCCGTAGTGTTCCTGATGTATATTAACGGCATAGGAGACAATCTCAGTAGCCGTCTTAGATTGTTTTCAAATGATGCTGTCACATACCATCTCGTAAAATCATCGGATGACCAAACGAATTGCAAAATGGTTCAGGTAAGTCATCTGTACGGTGCGAAAAGTGGCAATTGATCCTGAATAAAGAAAAGTGCGAAGTTATTCACATGAGTAGTAAAAGAAATCCGCTAAATTTCGATTACGCGATAATTCACACAAATCTGAAGCCTGTAAATTCAATTAAATACTTAGGGATTACCATTACAAATATTCTAAATTGGAACGACCACACAGATAATGTTGTGGGTCGAACCAACCCAAGACTGCGATTCATTGTCAGAACACCTAGATGGTGCAACAGGTCTACTAAAGAGACTGCTTACACCACGCTTGTCCGCCCTATTCTGGAGTATTGCTGAGCGGTGTGGGATCCGCATCAGGTGGGGCTGACGGATGACATCGCAAAAGTACAAAGAAGGGCGGCTCATTTTGTATCATCGTGAAGTAGGGGAGATAGTGCCACAGACATGATACGTGAATTGGAGAGGCAATCATTAAAACCAAGGCGTCATTCGTTGCGACGGGATCTTCTCATGAAATTTCAATCACCAGTTTTCTCCTCTGATTGCGAAAACATTCTGTTGGCACCCACCTACATCGGGAGAAATGATCATTACGATAAAATAGAGAAATCAGGGCTCCCACAAAAAGTTTAAGTGCTCGTTTTTCCCTAGCGCCGTTTGAGAGTGGAACGGTAGAGTGACAGATTGCAGGTAGTTCATTGAACCCTCTGCCAGGCACTTTATTGTGAATAGCAGATTAATCACGTAGATGTAGATGTACTGAGCGAAAATACTGTGTTCACTGTCTGTCTCGAAACTGAATGCATCTGGTGGCGTTGAAGCACGTGAGGCGCTAAAGAAGGTAGAAAAGCGGAGCAGAAACTAACGGGGAATAACAGTACGGTACTGTCAAAGGTATTCTGTAGCAGTATTATCTGGGGCTGAACGAGTAAAACCCATGTCAATAATATGGAAGGTATAGGCACTCGGGAATCACAGACCTCCACCACGACTCCCACATGGATGTGCTAGAGGCAGCAATTCAGAAGCGATCATCAAATCTACGTAGTAAGATCGCCAAGGTCCATGGGGCCGTCACACAGCCGGAACATATAGGCGGAAAGGATCTTCGTCTCTGGCACAGATTCAAAGTTCATAAGACGTCAGGCCACATGGCACACAATAATTTTAGATCGAAATTGTCGGAGTTGGACTTAAGGATCCATGTGACTCCTGAAACCTTTTTCCAAAGTGAAATAAGGTAAACGTAACCCAAACCTCTTTCACTCAATGGTGAAGTGAAGGTCGTCTAGAGGTGATGAAACATAAGAAATTGCGAAGAAAGCGTAGAATAATTCCAACAAAAAAACGGGCCGCAGTTGGTACAGTCCATTGACATAAACCACGTGCATAGATATTACGGCCCGGCGCCTGAGAACAGAGATCAAAACAGTGAAGCTTATCAGCTGTTTTTCAGGCGATCACGTTACCAGAAGAGCACCAAAACAATCGTAAGCACGCGTAGGCGACAAGTTGCTGGTTGCTGAAAGTCAATACTTAAAAAGGGAATGGAAGTGGGGACTGTGTGTGTGTGCGGAGGGTGGGGCGGGGGAAGGGGGGGGGGTTGCCTGCACCGTCCAGTACGATACACGACTTTCTGTGGCAGACATGTCGACAAAGAACAGTGCTACTGCAAGCTCAAGTATATGGAGTGTGCTGTTCAATGCATGTTGTTACATTGTTGAACATGGAGCTCCACAACAGGTGACACCTGGGTGTTCTTTTTTAACCCAACGATATTGTCAATTACGAGTGTAGTAGACACTGAATCAACGAGACGGACCGTAGGTCAGTAGTAACCTGGCAGCTGGTCGGATGAATACGTCTTTCATTACAACACGTCGATGGCCGAGTACGTCCCCTGGAAGACTGCTGAAAACATGTACCGCGCCATGCACACAGTCTGATGGGGGCGCTATTAATGCGTGGGTGACATTCACGTGGACTTCCACGGATCCTGTGGTAGTAATTGAAGGCATCGAGGCAAGTATGGAGTACTTGGACATTATTGTGGACCACCTGCATTCCGTCAAGGTTGATGTCTCCCCATCGGCGATAGCATCTGCCAGACAGGTATTTATACATATCACAAGGCCAGAATCGTGCTATAGTTGTTTGAGGAGCAAGATAGCAAAATCGCGTTGATGTCTTGGCGACCAAAGTCACATTTTGTGAACCATATGGAACGTATATGTGATTTTATGGGACGCCAAATCCGCTCCTACAAACCACCGTTGGGCACCATTAAATTTCGGGTGTGCAGCCGCATAAATTCAGCTTCTTCTCGTAATATTTCGACCATTTTCAGAGTGAGCCGAAAGAGTGAAGACCCAGCACTCTCTTCACCCTTTCAAAATTTTGGTGGTGTATTGACGGCACGCTTGTTGTGTGGCCATATTACAAGAATTTTTAAAACATCTGAATTCGATCCATGCACAAGTTAACAACAGAAATTTGGAAGGGGGGATGCCTGCCATTTTTGGACGTTTTGGTCCGGCGCGAAGATGATTGTAGCTTGGGACATACAGTGCACCTGAATACGATATGCACACAGCTGCCACCATCATTTGAAGATGAAGAGTGTTCTCAGAATTTTAGTTCATAGAGCACACATCATTGCTCACGAAAGCAGCTGCAGGACAGGCTCCTGCATTCAAAGAAAGTTTTTGAAGCCAAAGGGTACTCTCCACAGCAGATACCTAGGCGCTATGAATGAAGCCAAAGCTGGCCATAAGCAGTGTAGAAGCAGACGGAGAAAGATTTATGTCCATGACTTTCCTGCCGTATTGGGAAGTCTATCGTCAAAAATAGGACGGATCCTGAGCAAGCACAGTAAAAGTGATTTTTTGTTCTCCACCGGCAACAGTAGCATTTTGGGATTAACGATGATCTGATGCTTCGGAAGGCTGGGGTCACAAGATCCGTTGAGTATACTGCCTCCATGAAAGATTTATAGAACACTGGACGTACACCTGCCTGTTACCGCCAAACAAATCGGCTGTGACAGAACACTGTATTGATACTGGCCACTCGGTGTTGTATGAAAACGTTGAAACTGTAGCGTATACATCATCTTTCTGGGACTCAGTGATGAAAGAGGGAACTGAAATTCGCTTGGTTGCGAATTTAATTAATAGAGAAAGCGCTTTACAGGTTGAATAAATCATGTAACCCGGCGCGTTCTGTAGTAAACTTTCAAAGACCTCGCAACAGTGTAGCTCAGAGTGATATATCAACATCTCATCGTGATTCGACTGCGTAAACACAGATATAATTCATGCAGCACATTGTACTTCTTTACCGCCGATCGACGTCTCCTGGGCCTATGTACCTGTGGCAGCATGCACAATGGCAAAGTCCACGACTTGAAAACGACGTAGCGAGTGCTGGATTGTCAGTCTTTCTGCTCACCTTGAAGATGGTTGAATGAAAGCAGCCGAAATATTAGAAAAAGAAGCTGAGTTTATGAGGCTGCACAACCAAAATTTGATGGAGCAATCATTACGCAGTGAAAACATGTAGACGCACCCTGTTCGATAATTTGCAGGTACTACATGACCTGTTTGTAGACGTCTGCGGCCACATAGATCCGGAGACCTACCGAGAACGTCTTGACCCCTTGGTTCCCCGAAGCGCTGCTGTTATGCATTTCAAGAGAGGGCTAAGACGCTATTAAATAAGTGGTCCTAAGTTTTAGTTTATCAGTGTACATCACACCGCCCTCCATCTTACGTTATAGCGGAGCTAAACCAAGGCGAGGCAAAAGGACCTAAAAAAAAAGGCGGGAACGAAGCCATAGAAAGGGAACTGGAAGAAATATCATGTTGGCTTCTGTCTCGGCTTCTTCGAGCGACGTTTCTTTGATGATTTTTTGACGTTTCACCACGACGAGTGGCTGGCATTGTCATTGCTGGTGGAAGAACTGTGAAGCTTTCACAATGTCAGCCACTCGTGCTGGTGAAACGTTAAAAAATCATCAAAGAAACGTCAGCCGAAGAACCGGAAACAGAAGCTAACACACGATTTGTCAATAAGTGACCACGAAAACTTTAACAGTTTTCTAGAAATATCAAGGTTAGAAGTCTTCCCTAAAAGTTGTGTGTGTTACAAAAATACCTTTTCTCAATAAACATTTGTCTAATGAAAGTTAATAGTGTCAGATCGACGTCGTATTGGTTATAAAGCCGGTCTAAATCTAATGTAAACAGAAACAAAATACCATGGAAAATTTTCTTACATACTACCACCGAAAATTCGAAACCTCTCATTGCAAAGTATTTTGGTTCGTTATTTGCACTAAATACCTACACCTCACTCACCCGAAAGAAAAATTTCAAATTGAACGGTATTATGTTATTACGGATTGTGAACTGTTGATAATTACATTAGATCAAGGTCACGTGCTATCATGTGTGAAGAGCTCTGTGGGCCATACCGGTATCCTACGGCCTTCGAACCTTAATTACATCCTGTTTACAGGTGCACGTGTACGGAATTAATTAATTTCGTGTGTTACGCAGAAGCAGAGCATAATGAAGTTTGATAGAGGCCAAGAAAATTGGGTGCCGATCCTTTTGTTCCACTGGCTGAGAGTCTGCGTGCTGGAAGACAGTTGTGATCTTACTGTGGGGTGTAGTTTGCTTAGGTACATTTAGAAACAGAAATTTCAAGATTGGCAGTTTCCTGTTACAAACAGGAGCATACCAACACTCCAGACATTGCAGTACAAGTACGAGTATTACGTACATGTAGCGATCAGAACTACCAACAAAAGAGACACGTATCTCTTGTTTATCCGTTTCTAGCGTACGTAGTGACCACAAACTGTAAGATTCCGGTAAAAGAAAAGTTGGTCATACTAGGAGGAAATCCTGATGTCCGCTTGATATGTTCTGCTGAATAATGTTTTCCATATCAGAAATACAAAAACCTGTGATGTTTTCAATTTCTTTAATTTTAAGTTTTTGCATTTAGCTATTTCTCAGTACTAAATAATTAGCAGAACAACAGAATTATGTTCTTACAGTACTCCACGCCACTGGTCTGAACTGAAGGCTCCCCATGGTACTGCGACGTCCAGGCCACTGGAGGATGAACGACGAGGTGCATCAGTGTAGATCAAAGTTAGCGTGTCTCTCGGCAGTATGGAAGATCGGGGTTCCATTCAAGTATAAGCTGGAATTTTTGGAGAAAATGTTGGACGAGGTTGGACTTGATAAGAAGTAGTGAGATCGGGTTTCCATTCAAGTACGAGCTGGAATTTTTGGAGAAAAAGTTGGACGAGGTTGGACTTGATAAGAAGTAGTGGCTTCACGATCGAAAAATTTACAATGGCTCAGTGAGTGGGGAGCTGAACATTGGCCCCTCGATGTCACATTTATCTAGCTTGGTACAGATACCTGTTACTGTCGGAAACAAAACACTTTTGGGAAGCCACCCTTAAGGGTAAGAGGGTAGATTTTGTGTGTGAAGTTGGGGATTTGTAACAACAATTCCAAAACAGCTGTACTAGTGTGGAATCCACAGTTTTCAGGTTTGCTTGTTGACATTGACAGTCCCAATATAACAATTCTGCTCACAGCTTTGATAATATTTCACCCCTAGAGTATAATCGGGGCATGGAGTGTTGGGAATAAGGGTTGGTTTCAAAGGGAACATGAACGATGAATATTAGTTCTGAAACTATGTTGTATTTATACTCTTTAAAACAGAAATAACATCTAGGGGGAAAAAAGGAAGAAAGAAAGCGTCGCACGACGAAGTAATTATCGGAATGGGGCGTAAATCGACAGATGCGATGTACATATACAGACAAACTGAGCAAATCAATAAGGCTGTTTTCCATCTGTGGCCCTTATCAAGCAGTTATTCCGTTTGGCACTGACTGAAAGAGTTGCTGGCTATTCTCCTGAGAGACATCGTACCAAATTCTGTTAAACTGGCGAGCTGGTTAGAGTGGCCTGCTCATAATGCTCCAACCGTTCTCAGTTGGGGACACAACCTGTGACCTTGATGGCGAAGCAAGGTTTGGCAAGCACGAAGTCAATCAGTAGAAGCTCTCGGTTGTGTGGGTGGGCACTGCCTTGTCGAAATGTAAGCCCAAGATGTCTTGTCGTGAATGGCAAGACGGGCCATAGAACAGCGTCGACGTACCGCAGTGCCGTAAGGCTGCCGCGGATGACAACCAAATGGATCCACCATGAAATGAAGTGGCGCCCCAGACCATCGCACTGGTTGTCGGGCCGTATGGCGGGTGACAGGTTGGTGACCCGCCGTCCAGGGTGTCCCTAGACACGTCTTTGCTGGTCATCGGGGATCATGTCGATGCGGGACTCATCACTGAAGACGATTCTAGTCCAGTCTATGAGACTTCAGGCCGAATGTGGCCTATGCCTCTGCAAATGCGCTTGTTGGTGTACAAAGGGCGATGGGCCGTCGCAGGTAGCGCCGTGAGCTCAGCGCCCGTTCCGTGAGTCGCCTGATACAATGGCCCTTGTTGGTCACTCAAGCACCAGTTGCACCTCAGATCGATGATAACGATGAATCCAGGGCTCTGAGTGCCACTACGACTATTTCTCAGTCCCCACGTTATGTTTTTTCTCTGCATCGACCGTTTTCTTTCTGACGCTGTCTTCGGCCATCATCCACCCATTCCTGCCAACATCGTCGAATACTGGCATCATTTCTATTCAAACGTCGAGCGATTCGGCGATTACTTCAACCATCCTATTTTAGCACAACTACTCGTTCTCTCTCAGAGGCTGACATCATATATTGTTCACGCGCCTGTCTGGGAGGGTAGTTACTGTCCAACTGAGCACAGGGAATGAAATTCGCAAAGGCTTTATGTCCTTTGTGTCTGTTTACTATCCTTCCCAGCTGTGCGGTGAAATTGAGCTGCAGCACCACACTTTTATCTATCGGCCCTCAAAGTTCACAATTTTGCACGTTTCGCCTATACCTGTGTGAATATTGTCGCAGAAGAAGCTGTGTCCCATCGTCATAGTTCTGGAGCGGCTATGATACTAGACTTTTGCATGGAGGAGTTGAAGTTCCGAAGGCACTAAGATTGCACGGCGAGCAAAAAACCGAGACGCTTCAAGAGTTCATAAGGGAGGAAGTGGAACAGACATTGAACCCAATCTCTTGTCCTTCATTTCCCTTTAAAACGGTGAAAAAGTCGAGACCCAGGCTGAGTTACGTTCCTACAATGCCGCATGAGGAACCTGTTTTGGCACCAAGGAAGACTGACGTCTGGAGGACCCAGGATAACCAACCAGTATGTTTCCACTGCGGACGACCTGCACATGTGGTGCGCTATTGTTGAGAGAGGCGGCGGATATTTGATGGCGCTCGCGCAGATGTCAGCAGACCGATCTTAGCCGACGCCAACTTCGGGACGACGAAGATGAACAAGAAGATGTGGGTGCAGGACGATGTAGGTCACCATCGCCGCAAGGTAGCCGCTGGAGAGGACGTTCCTCAACACGCCGATCAAAATCTCCATCGCCGTTTAGAAGCTCCAGCCGATCACCTAGTCGCCACAACCTGGAAAACTAAAGCCTACGACCTTCCTTGGAGGTGAGGCCACCGAAGGGAAAAACCCTCCGTCGTCGATCACTACAAAAACGATAGGAAACTACGTCGATATCCTCATGGATGGCCGACCAGCCCAAGCTCTTGTGGACTCTGGACATCATATTCAGTAATTTCGGAGTACTACCGTCCAGATGCAGAAAACCGTATTGGTTCACAACAAAACATCTCTGCTGAAGGTGGATAATGGGAAATATGTAAAACCTACGGGAAGATGTACCATTCGTGTTATAAGTGGCCACACACAGCCCTTAGAAATCATCGTCTTACAAGAGTGTAGTCATGACGTCATTCTCAGATGGGACTTTTTGAAAGCTTCTCAGGCAATTATAGACTTTGGTTGCTCGAAGGGTATCCTAGACGAGATGAGATACTGTGTACAGGAATATGCGCATTCGAGTGTGTGGAGACTATGAAACGTCCCCTTTGAACAATTATACACGACTGTGCTTAAACTGACACACAATATTTTTTTTAGCGCAACGCAATCTGACTTTCAAAAATCCCTACAAAAGAATGGCCCTAACTAACATTAATCTATACCTTTCACAAATCACTTACCTCACCAAAAATCTCCGTTACTCGAACTACTGCAATAAAGCGAGCGCCACTACTGCCAGCTAAATAACAGATTCAAACTAAGGAAGGCACTAACTACTGATAGGCATAGTTAGCAAATGAAAGATTTTAATAGAGAACAAACATTGTATTTACTTTAATAGTCATAATATATATAGCAGTTCATAACATCCATTCTTACAAATATTAAAACTCCGCCATTTCTCTCCCCACATCCACCACTGCTGGCGGCTCACCTCCAACTGCGCAACGCTACGCGCTGTTCACATCCAGCTGCCGCTGCCAAACACTACAATGGCAGACAACAATGCAAACTAGCCAAAGACTGCACACAGCACAGCCAGTGATTTTCGTACAGAGCGCTACGTAACGTTGCCAATAAGAAAACATATACAGCCTACTTACATAGCCCCCATGCTCCCCACAAAAAATTTTACAAATTGTTTTGGGCAGTGGCCAATAATGATTTGATAAAATTTTTCATAATTACAATAACAAAGATATCAAATGCACACACCTATTGATACAATGTTGGTCAAAAGCTAAAATTTTCTCACAGTCCATAAAGACAGTCCTGATCATTCATGATAGTAGTAATTACAGTTTTTTTTTTTACAAAGTCTCATTACTAAAAGAAATTGCACACAGAAGTAGTGGATGTCCATGCAGTCTTGAAGAAGTAGTGTTGCCCTTCCAACGGAAAGACAGTGCTGACTCTTGACATGCAAACAGGTAATGGGCCACAACAGAGCAAACCCACAGCAGAGTCAGTCGAAGTTATGAAGAATATTGGTAGGTAGGTCATCACAGAGTAGACCCCACTGTAGTCATGGTAGAGATTGTGATATTGGTGGGCCACCAGAGGTGCAGACCCACTGTAGTCCTGGTAGAAATAATGGTATTGGTGGGTCATCAGAAATGCAGACCCACTGTAGTCCTTGTGGAGATGGCCAGCAGCCATCTGCTGCGACTGTGCAGGTGCACAATCACCATCGAAGAGTCTTGCAGAGAAGATAGCAAGTCCACAAAGTTTTTGGAATTGTCCTTAGAAGTCTTGCAGACAATATAGCAAGTCCATAAACCAACACTTGTACACTCACGAAGTGTTTGGAATTGTCCTTAGAACCAGCAATGCTGTTATCCAGTCCCTTGCTGAATTAGTAACACACGTGCGAACACTAACAGTCCCAACTTCTCACATATTGTGCATTACTATGACCAACAGAAATGTGTGCAGTGAAATGAATGCCTATAAGTTACTTCATTTTATGAAATGGTGTCAATTAAAATATTATAACATGAGAATGCAATTACAAAGGTACAAAATACGTCATTAAAACATAACAATACAGATAACATTTGTAGTAATACAGGCTTTACAAAAGAATAGAAATAACATATACATCAGTGTTACAGGAATTATGACATAAGTAAATACATAAAAGATCAGAATAATTATTGAAACATCAACTTCACACATGAGCATTAAAACAAAACAGAATAAATAATGTCTAAGCATATTTACAAGGTAAATAACATATTATTAATGCCAATTATATTTGAGGAGAACAGTATTCCTCATCATAGTGAATGTAGCTTAATATTAAAAGAAGAAAAAATTCTATGAAACTACACAGAGACAGGAAGAAAACAAATACACAAGGGTACACAAACACATAGTGGGATAATGCAAAAGGAAAGGACAGGGTTCGTTTTCAGTGTAACATTTGGTACTGCAGTCCAACCCAAAACTTCATTCCATAGATCGTTCGTCTTATTTCAACCTTTGCTTCCACCAAAAAAATCCTATCCAAACATGCTTTCTGTATTTTTCTCGCACGACCTCTTAGTGCCTTTCTTCAAATTCATCGCAACTCATTCTCTTATATAGTCTACCCCTTCTTAAGCTAACTTAAATCTACTGAGCTCAGATGCTAAACTAAGGGATGAGGCAATGCAGTAGCACAAAACAATTAACATGAACAGCAATGACAAAAAATTCAAATTGGCAAAGTAAGCAACAATATTACAACTAATATGCAATGAGCAGCAAACAAGAAAAATAAATCAGTAATAAACTGGCTTAGCAGAGTAACACAAAGTCAAATTCAGTAACACTATGCCTGGCAAACAGCAGTAACTTATACCTAAACATGACATAGCTCAAGCAGAAAAAATATTACAGTAAAAATGGCCATATTTAATACCTATGTCACATCTTAACACTAGAGTGATGCATCACAAAATCTTACTCTACCAAAAAAATTACCAAGTAGTTGAAAAGAAAATTACGTATGCAAGTCCTGTGAAGGGGTCTTTTTGTGCTCCTTCGTTTTTTTTTAAGTTATTGTTTACTGGATCTGTAGGCATAAAATATCTATATTAGTACATTCATAAAATCAAGTGTATAGACGTAAAAATATTTCTCATCATTTCATTAGGCATTGCAGTAAATATCATAAATTAAGAGCTCCACAGTGTTATAATGTTTTCAAGTTTGAGGGTGTCATATTTACGATGCTTTCTACAAAGGAATGTCAACAGCGAGGATAATGGCCTCCATTTTTTTTCTACCTGTGCCTCTGGAAAGGCACACCCTAATGGCTTTTTCTACAGGCGTCTGACACAGCTGGGTGCCCACTACGCATTACGTGCAGGTGGTCACTTAACTTTCTTACGGAAATATTTAGACAGCAGTTTCCGCTACAGTGACAGTCTCATATAAAAATATTTCACAGGTCAAGAATTTGCGTCACAAATCTGTAGAAACAAAATCCTATAAATATAACAGTGTCCAAAAAAATTTTCGACGGCATTGTGATACATTCACGCATTTACACACATTTCATAACACTTAAAGTACGATTCTTGGTTTCCAACTACCTTTTTCACAAACCAGAGTCCCTAACCACTACTCATTGTTCCTTACCTTATTCGTCAACACTTCTTCAATATTTCATCATAACAGATACGTAGCTTAATCAAATTCCTCATATAGCATCATATCATTGATCATAAACATACCTCAACAGCATAATACACATCGTCGTCATAATAATAACATCATAACAGATCAATCACATCTCAAAAACGTCGTAGCTTTCTGCAATAATTTCAAAACCTAAAGAAAATTCTCTGCTCATTTCAATAGTGTCATCTACTTCAAACGTACTTTAAAATCATGCTCCCTTACCAAATACATCATTCAAAGCTCTCATAGTATCACAATGGCTCTAAAAAAATATGAACAGTTCACACAGTACAGACAAAATACAATTTCATAAGTGTGAAGTTAACCAACTATGTAATTACGCAAAAATCTGTCACTGATGTAGTAAAAAAATGTTTGTCTCTCTCAGTTAAATGATCAGATAGCTGTGTAATTTATGTGTTAGAGAAATATGGTACCGATGTGTCAAGTTGTATAAGCAAATACCATATTAGCTAGGGCTCCTTGTGCTTGCCAAACACATGGTACACAAAGTAGGCGTGTACCCCCCTGAGGATTATTGTAATTATACCCTCAGGTGTTACAGATTACAGCAATGGAATGAAATGTATCATGGAAAACTTTCTTTGTAATTCAAAAAATCTTTAAAAATAAATGTTTTAAGTACAAAATTCATCATTCAAATACGTGTCCTGAAGTGCTAAATGTGCGTCTTGCTGTAAGATAATCTCTGTGGAAGTGTCGTAGTTATTGTCCTCCGAAAGCTAAGTTCTGCAGAAGTCCATGTACTTACCTCATGACAAACAAAAGTGAAATGATTTGCGTATAGACATCGTAGTTATTACGCTTATTGTTGTGATGAAGAAATTACTGTGCTGTAACGTATTGTTGTGCTACGGAAAAGGCTGTCTCATTGTAGCTATACCACAAAAGTTACTATTAAACATGTTTTACTTTCCAGAAGAATTCAGAAAAACTGTGCAGATATAAAACAAATACACCGCAAAAGCAACATTGTAAATTGTCACTCATTAGTAGTGTCATGATATAATTGTGTAGCTGTCACATAAACTAACCACTGTCTCATCTGGTATCTCACAGAAAGTACCTTAATTCAGAATGTATTTTCAAGTAAACCAAAATGGAGCATTAGAATCTCATTAGCAGTACTGGTAAATGTTCTAAGTATGTGAGCCTTATAGTCATTACGTAAACGTGCAACAAACAAGTAAGAATGCACACACACAATAACACTGTGTCGTCTGTTCACAATAACAATGCATTCGTAATTTCTGTTTAAATAAGTTCTCTTGGTTCTTGACTGGATATTTAACTTCAAAACATTATCGCATGATAACAGTTTCAAAGTGTGACAAATTGTACTAGTAGCGTGAAGTGAAAAATTTTATAGGAAAGACTAAGTTAAAAGGCAGATTATCTCTCAATAAATGGTTTTAAATGTGAAATGTGGTGTAACCCTTTGCTCTTCCTAGTACACAGAGTTTCAACTTTAACGCTATTATCATGTGGTATACATCGATAAAAAAAAAATTTTCACAAGGTTAGCGTCTATGTTATTTTTCTCTGAGCCAGCAGGCGCAGGTGGATGCCTGCGGTGCGAGTCATTGTCTGTTTCTTTGTTGGCGCGCGTAGTTACTGGGATTAGGAGACCTAGCTTCTACAAATTCACGTTGTCAAAAGTGCCCTGCTCTGTTTGAATCCCGCCAGTTCTGATAAAATTCAGGTCTGTCGTTATGATTATATCGTCTGTCGTCATGTCGGTAGATCCCACAGTTTCTTTCTTGTCGGTTAAGTGGTGGAGTGTTTCTCCCTGAATCGTAACTGCGCGCTGGATCATTGCGTCTAAAGTTATTCTGTCTCCCTTGATAATAATTATTTTGGTTCCCATATTGTCTGTTACTCTGATTGTCTCTGTGATAGTCATTACCGTGGAGAGGTGATCTTTCCCTGTAATTATTACTACTCTGCCAACGGTTGTCATACGGGTGGTGTCTGCTTCAGTCACGATTTACATTGAAAGAATAACCTTGTCGTATATTATTTCTGTCATTGCGGAATTGTGACGGATATGATCTGTAATTGTTTTGCTCCTGTTTTCGCGATCCGCGATTGTCAGTGTCAATTTCCAGTTCTTGTAACAGTCCCTGAAAAGCTTCAATGTCGTCTTTGCAACGTCCTGCTAAAATAATATGTCTCAAATGTTCAGGCAGTTTGATTAAGCAAATTCGGATGAGTTCTGAGGGGCTGTATAGGTTTGACAGGTACTGATTCTTGTGCAACATGTCTTCAAAATATTTGACAAGGCTGGAAAATTCAGATTGTTCAAAGTGTTTCATCATCATGATGCTATGTTTTACTCGGTCTTGTGTAGCTTGTGACCAATATGCTGAGAGGAAGGCATGATAAAGTTCTCCTTCACTGTGACAATCGTGAATGACCGATCGCATTCTTACAGCTGGTTCATTCTCCAAGTAGCCACACATAAATTCTAATCTGTGCTCCAATGACCAGTTGGGAGGAAAAAAATGAGAGAATTGATGGAGCCATGCTTGTGGATGAATGTCGTTGGCAGAGTTCTTAAACGTTTTGAATTTACGTGTAGTAATGAACAGCTTATAATCAAAATCATCATGTCGGCGAGTCGCATGTCGGTCATTGTTACGTCGTTTCGGCGGTTCCATCTCAAAATTCGGTGTACCTTGCCAATTTCTTTCATAATTTCCGAAGTGCCCTGTGTTATTAATTTGTGGCTGTTCCATATTTCTATGTCCCTCTTCCCGTATTGGAGCGCGAGTGTACTCTGAAATACGTAATTCTTGTATTACCTGTGTCAGCTGATCTTGTACTTCCCGGGTTTCTCTTTTGTACTGTGTGTTGATTTGGTTTGATTTTGTTTGAATTTTCTAATTTGTTCATACTCTTCTGTGTCAGTGAAGGCTACGGGTCTTGTGTCATTCAGATCATCATCTACCTTTGTAGATAAGTTAGTGACCTGATCCGAAAGTTCAGCTACTTTCTCCGATAGTGAACACATTTCCTCAGTGTGTTTTTCTGAACCAAGTTTCAGAGTGTCCATTTGGTTGAAATCGAATCTACTGTGTTCTTTAAGGTTTCCTGAGTTTTTGCCAGTTGCGTAACTGAATCGGTAGGTGCAACTGAGTCAATTTTAGCCCACAAGGTCTCATGATTTTCATGAACAATGTTTGCAGCTCTTTTATGGCTGCTTCGTGATTCTGTAATGCATTTTCATGCCGCGAAAAAATAGGCTGAAAATGCTCACAAATTTGTGTTTTTACGTCATTACAGACTTTTTGACATTTCGATTCAATGTTATGTAACTCAGTAGTTAAATCTTCACGTGTTTGTTCAAGTGTGGTGTCTAACTTCCGAAGATTTTGTTCCATTGTGTCTAACTGTTGCTGTGTTTGTCTGGTGTTGTTCCATTGTGTCTAACTTTCGCAGCTTTTGCTGTGTTTGTCTCTGATTTTGTTCCATTGTGTCTAACTTTTGAAGATTCTGTTCCATTGTGTCTAACTTTTGAAGATTCTGTTCCATTGCGTCTAACTTTTGAAGATTTTGTCCCATTTGTTGCATTAATTGTAATAACAATGCATTAGTGTCTGGAATCTGTTCCTCTACGCTTTTCGGCAGTGCATTTGCACCAGCAACATTCACATTTTGACAAGCAGTAAATGTGTCTTGACTTATTTGAGAAAACGGTGAGGATGCAAAACCTGAATCTACAGTATTTGCAAAATTGTGTCCTATCATTTCGTATTCCTGAGGCGAGCTGTTGCCGAGCGATCGATCGATAATGCTTTCCTGTTCACTAGTTGTTTCACTGCCTACGCCATTGTTTGCCGCCCGCTCCATTTCCCTATGCACAATTACCAAATTACTACTTGGAATGTCTGTTAATTCACTACACAGTGGTGCTGATACGCTACGCTCGTCTTCACTATTATTTCTCAGTTTACTTTGGAGCCTATTGTTACGTTTTTCACACGCCATTATTGTGACAATATTTCACACGATAACACAGAAAAACACAATTTGAAGAGCAAAAATAAGAGAACACATTAACATAGCAGCTGCGAAATACTTGGTGCAAATCTACATGCATGCCACAACTGTTTTACTGTGCAACAATGAAAAACCACAACTACCAAGGAAATTCTCTCTATAATTACGCGCTAGCAATAAACAAAAGCTACACTAATTACACAAACTACAAGAAAAAATCAGAAGATTCCAGTGAGGTATCCTCGGCTAAGGGTCGACATATGAAACGTCCCCTTTGAACAATTTATACAAGACTGTGCTTAAACTGACACACAAGGTTTTTAGCGCAACGCAATCTGACTATCAAAGATCCCTGCAAAAGAATGACCCTGAGTAACATTAAACTATACCTTTCAGAAATCACTTACCTCACAAAAATCTTCATTACTCGAACTACTGCAATACAGCGAGCGCCACTACTGCCAGCTAAATAAAAGATTCAAACTACGGAAGGCACTAACTACTGATAGGGATAGTTAGCAAATGAAAGATATTAATAGAGAACAAACAATGTATTTACCTTAATATCATCACAAGTCATAATATATGTAATTTCAAAACTCCGCCATCTCTCTCCTCACATCCACCACTGCTGGCGGCTCACCTCTAACTGCGCAACAGTACGCGCTGTTCACATCCAGCTGCCGCTGCCCAACACTACAATGGCAGACAACAATGCAAACTAGCCACAGGCTGCACACAGCACAGCCAGTGATTTTCATACAGAGCGCTACGTAACGTTGCCAATAAGAAAATATAAACAGCCTACTTACACTGTAAGCGTGTGCTATTCACAACGTGCAGGTGTGCTGTAGACAACTTGGTTTATTCCTTAGAACAGAGGATTTTTCTGGTGTTGGAATCCCACCGCCTAGAACACAGTGTTGTTGCAACAAGACGAAGTTTTCAACGGAGGTTTAATGTAACCAAAGGACCGAAAAGCGATAAAATAAAGGATCTGTTTGAAAAATTTCAACGGACTGGGAACGTGACGGATGAACGTGCTGGAAAGGTAGGGCGACCGCATACGGCAACCACAGAGGGCAACGTGGAGCTAGTGCAGCAGGTGATCCAACAGCGGCCTCGGGTTTCCGTTCGCCGTGTTGCAGCTGCGGTCCAAATGACGCCAACGTCCACGTATCGTCTCATGCGCCAGAGTTTACACCTCTGTCCATACAAAATTCAAACGCGGCAACCTCTCAGCGCCGCTACCATTGCTGCACGAGAGACATTCGCTAACGATATAGTGCACAGAATTGATGACGGCGATATGCATGTGGGCAGCATTTGGTTTACTGACGAAGCTTATTTTTACCTGGACGGCTTCGTCAATAAACAGAACTGGCGCATATGGGGAACCGAAAAGCCCCATGTTGCAGTCCCATCGTCCCTGCATCCTCAAAAAGTACTGGTCTGGGCCGCCATTTCTTCCAAAGGAATCATTGGCCCATTTTTCAGATCCGAAACGATTACTGCATCGCGCTATCTGGACATTCTTCGTGAATTTGTGGCGGTACAATCTGCCTTAGACGACACTGCGAACACCTCGTGGTTTATGCAAGATGGTGCCCGGCCACATCGCACGGCCGACGTCTTTAATTTCCTGAATGAATATTTCGATGATCGTGTGATTGCCTTGGGCTATCCGAAACATACAGGAGGCGGCGTGGATTGGCCTCCCTATTCGCCAGGCATGAACCCCTGTGACTTCTTTCTGTGGGGACACTTGAAAGACCAGGTGTACCGCCAGAATCCGGAAACAATAGAACAGCTGAAGCAGTACATCCCATCTGCATGTGAAGCCATTCCGCCAGACACGTTGTCAAATGTTTCGGGTAATTTCATTCAGAGACTACGCCATATTATTGCTACGCATGGTGGATATGTGGAAAATATCGTACTATAGAGTTTCCCAGACCGCAGCGCCATCTGTTGTTGAAAATTGTAACTACTGTAATTTCGAAAGTTTGTCTGCCTGAAAATGTACTGTTGTCCCAAGCATATTGCAACAAACGGTGTATTTCTATCGCTGCTCGTTTAGTTTTTATTGCCGTTTCAAATATAGCGGTCATTTTTGAAACACCCTGTATATAGCAGTTCATAGCATCCATTCTTACAAATATTAAAACTCCGACATTTCTCTCCCCACATCCACCACTGCTGGCGGCTCAACTCCAACTGCGCAACGCTACGCGCTGTTCACATCCAGCTGCCGCTGCCAAACACTACAATGGCAGACAACAATGCAAACTAGCCACAGACTGCACACAGCACAGCCAGTGATTTTCGTACAGAGCGCTACGTAACGTTGCCAATAAGAAAACATAAACAGGCTACTTACAACTATATGTGCAGGATGAAGTGATCAGTCCTGCAGTCAGCGCTAGAAAGGTAACTGTCACGTGTCATGCCATGCATCAACCCATGGATCTTGTAGTGGAATATAAGAGAAGTATGCCAATGAAGAATAACTTGGTCATCCCAGCCTCTGTCGTCTCGTTTAAGAAAGGATTCGGTGAATTGTGGATAATTAACTGTTGCCGAGAACAGCAGATCCTTCCAAGACGCATGTGCGTAGTAAACGCTGAGCCATAAATTGAAGAACAGTTGAGCGTCACAGAAACCTCCCATGCCGAGTCTATGGGCGAAATTAGCGCTACCACTACGAGACAAGATCTTCCAGCTCGACTATCACCAGATCTCACTAAGCAACAACAGAAGAAGCTACTTGCCATTCTTCAATAGTTCTCTGAATGCTTCAATCCACAGGTGAAGAGCGATTTAGATAAACTGACAGTGAAGCACCGTATTAGCACTTTAGACCATAGTGATGCAGTTAACTCGACTGCGCACGCTGCAGGCTCAAGAAAACGATTGCCGAAGGTATGACGCGAGCCAAAGCTCTGTTGTCTATTAGCCTGATGACCTCATCTGGATCTTCACTCCTGTTCGGAAGGTTGGTCTCCCTGAGAAGCTCCTCAGGCGCTACTTTGGACCTTATAAGGTTGTACGACAGTTGTCTGATATTACGAAGTTGAAGAATTCGACCCCGACACAAGATGACGAAAGATCAGAGGTACGGTCCCCGTCCTTCGAATGAAGCCCTCTAAGAATCCTGCAACCCAGGGTAAATTCGAAGATCCAGCGACAGGCAACAAGAGGAAAGGTGATGAAGAGCGTAGCGGCAGAGGAAGTTCTAAGAAGATCACCGCCAGGGCGAACATCAGTCATCGGGAGCCGGAGTATGCAGGACCGATGACTCGTTCGCGGACTGGGACGACGTAACACCGAGACGCTGTTCTCGTAACAATGGAGTAATATCGCAGAAGCAGCTGAGTAGCAACGTCACTGTGGTGTAACGGTTATTATACTAGATTGTTGCATGAAGTCGTGAGTTCGAAACTCACATGCACTGTAAAATTTTAATTTCTATATTCGGTTCGAGTACATTCTAGAAGTATCCACAGATGTCAAGAATCATTGTATTGGAATCTTCTGTAGCTGTATATATACTGTATGTGTTCTGGCCGGAGGCAGTTCGCTCCGCGCTCTTGTATGCGCAAGTGCTGAATAATCCTCCGTTAAGTGAAGTTAGTGTTCGTCATTCATCTAATTACACCTTCTTCTATGTGACAATACCAATTTGTGACCAGTTTTAATAACTCCTTCGTGGTGCGTTGTTTTATTTTTGTGTTAGGATGCATTATTTTTACGTTGTAGAACGTTTTCGATCCACTTGCTACATAATATAAGATGTGAATACGTACGTAACGACGGCTAAACAGTCAATTATTATGGATTCAGCTCACGCCAAAATGTTTATAGAGCTTGATGTGTCTAAAATTATCTTACTACGATACTGAGCGTGATTCCTGGTGCATGGAAAATCAGTTTGATGTAACTTACGGTACAGAACGTCCCATCTAAAGTCAGTATTATCCAGCATGCTTGAACTACGTACCTTAAACCGAGCGCAATGGTTGAGACACTGGACTCGTTTTCGAGGGGCGCACTGGACTCGCATTCGGGAGGACGACGGTTCAATCCCGCAGCCGGGCATCCTGATTTGTTTCCCTCAATTTCCCTACATCGCTTTAGGCAGGTGACGGGATGGTTCCTTTGTAAGAGCCGACTTCTTTCCCCATTCTTCCCTAACCCGTTTGGACTGAGGACCTCGCTATTTGATTCCCTCTCCCAAATCAACCAACCACCATCGTACTGGAGAGGAGGCGTGTTACAATCCGGATCCGACCATAGTGATTAAGGTTTTCCCTGAGTCGTACTCGGATGGTTGAGTCGAAAACAACACGGACGATTTTCTGTCCCATCCTTGTGGTATCTAATATTGAACCCAGTTGTTAATTACTCTGTCGTCGACTGGACGATGGCCTATAATCCTCCTTCTATCCGCGAATAAAATCAATTCCCTCTGTATTCGTACTCCAGAATTCGTAGCTCTATGCCTTTTATAACATTTCATTTGAGGGTGGTCATTTTGAGCATTCATGACTGCACGGTTTGAGAGAGGCACGAAGTTTATATACTCTTTATGCTGTTAGAGTTGCTTAAGTTCAAAGCAACTATTTGCGTGGCGCTATGCCGGTTGCGTGAAACCCTGTACGACCAACGAATTAATCTTCGTAAATTAAGATTTTTTATTCTGTGTCACCTTTCCGTATTGACAGAGACTTGTAAACATCTCCACCGTAACGATATAACTGTACTAAACATTACCGTTAGTTCGCTTCAAGCGAAATTATTCATGCGGCTGTATTCGGAGTGACTTGTAAAATGGAGTTGAATGAGTAGGAAAAAGGCAGACGGCTTAGTAAGCAGTAAGCATTTCTTTACGATAAAACAAAATCTACATTGCAGAAATCTTCTATAGAAAAACTCGCTCTACATGGAGGTCAGTGATCTTGTTGCTTGTGAAAACTGCAGTTCGTTGTGAAAATTGGCTCAGGCACGTCACGCCTACGCTTCATGACAGCTCGCTTCTGTTCGCAACTACCGCTAACAGCAGTCCCAATTACCAGGCTCCCTTTAGAGATTTCCAGCGCAGGTCACGGAACTGCTGCTCTACACCGTCCAGCTTCACAATCCACGTCTTAAGTTATTCTGTGTCCAGAAGTGTTTAAGTGACCGATGTAATAAGGCTTAGAGTCACGCGCAAAATAAAAGGGGCCTCCGCACTTATGTGTCGGTACGAGGTTTCTGGAGCACTCATCCGGTTGTACAGTGTGTATTCAAATTTAAATTACTAACGCTCGAGTTACGAACTGTCCTTTCTAAACTCGACTGCAACTATGAATTACGAGAGATCGCATGTTATTCTATGCTGCGGAGACGATCTTTCAATGTGGACGAACCTGTTAATCCTATCTCTGGAAGTAGGACTGTCAGTGGATGAAATTTGAGCTTACTGTTACCCGAGTCACATGGTTCACTAATGCGCGCACTGGTTCTGTGAGAGTTTTCTACGAGGCAAAACTTCGATCCCCGTTTCCGTGGTTGCTCAGGTATCTTGAATTCGCAGCTCCTCACATTCTTTTGTCTAAAGAGACGCAAATTCAGTGTATGGGGTTACGAATTCATCCATCAGTACTTCTGTATCATAATGGGAGGAACGGCAAAATTTTCTTTCAGTAGAATGTAAAAAGAGGGTTAAACCTATCCGAGCAGGTGTGTTAAGGTAAGAAATTGTCTACCTGTGTTGAGCTCCAGATCTGTCTTCATTGGAAATGATTTTTGGCGGGTGAAACAATAGATTAGAGATCTTAATTCATGAAGGGATTAACGACATTTAGCTGCTAGTGGGCACTGATGTACATCAATGCAGAAGTTGAAAATTTGTTCAAAAAATGGTTCAAATGGCTCTGAGCATTATGGGACTTAACTTCTGAGATCATCAGTCCCCTAGAACTTAGAACTACTTAAACCTAATTAACCTAAGGACATCACACACATCCATGCCCGAGGCAGGATTCGAACCTGCGACCGTAGCGGTCGCGCGGTTCCAGACTGCAGCGCCTAAAACCGCTCGGCCACCCCGGCCGGCTGAAAATTTGTGTTGGATCGGGTTTCGAACGTTAGTCTCCTACTCACTAGGCAGGATGGTCTGACCGTAAAGCCATCCGTAAAAAAATGGTCATCGCTCATTCGTGGAGTACTCCAACGCCCCTCCCATCAGGCCCAAATTCTCAACTTATTCATACAGTACTGACCCAATGCGCTGCCCATTATCCTCAGTATTCGCGGCGTTACGCCGATTCCCGCAAGAGTTCGAAAATGGTATGCATTTCCACTGAAGCGATCATGGGGCAGCTTCGTCTTAATTGTATATGCGGACATGTCCGAAGGAACAGACACCACGCACATAGTTTTTAATTGCCTGTTTTATGACTTTTGTGTACTAAAGGAAGAAATGTTTTCAGAATCTTTGAACTACTGAGAAATTTTCAATAAAATTTCTCTAGGTTTCTGACCACATTATCAGTATTTAAAACTACCGACTTTTCGGTCCATGTTGCGAGCGACCTTCTTCAAGGTGTTTTCGTAAACAACCGCCTGAAGAAGGTCACTTGCAACAGTACCCGAAACGTCGGTAGTTTTATATATTGACGCCGCCCGCAGTGGCGAGCGGTTCTAGGTTCTACAGTCTGGAACCGCGAGACCGCTACGGTCGCAGGTTCGAATCCTGCCTCGGGCATGGATGTGTGTGATGTTCTTAGGTTAGTTAGGTTTAAGTAGTTCTAAGTTCTAGGGGACTGATGACCTCAGAAATTGAGACCCATAGTGCTCAGAAACATTTGAACCATTTTTTTTATATACAGGGTGATTCAAAAAGAATACCACAACTTTAGGAATTTAAAACTCTGCAACGACAAAAGGCAGAGCTAAGCACTATCTGTCGGCGAATTAAGGGAGCTATAAAGTTTCATTTAGTTGTACATTTGTTCGCTTGAGGCGCTGTTGACTAGCCGTCAGCGTCCGTTGATGCTAAGATGGCGACCGCTCAACAGAAAGCTTTTTGTGTTATTGAGTACGGCAGACGTGAATCGACGACAGTTGTTCAGCGTGCATTTCGAACGAAGTATGGTGTTAAACCTCCTGATAGGTGGTGTATTAAACGTTGGTATAAACAGTTTACAGAGAATGGGTGTTTGTGCAAAGGGAAAAGTTCTGGACGGCCGAGAACGAGTGATGAAAATGTAGCACGCATCCAGCAAGCATTTGTTCGCAGCCCAGGAAAATCGACTCGCAGAGCTAGCAGAGAGCTGCAAATTCCACAATCAACTGTATGGAGAGTCCTACGAAAAAGGTTAGTTATGAAACCTGAACGTCAACTACCCGAGGCGATGGATCGGCCGCCAGGCAGCCCGTGACAGAGCACTTCAACACTGGCCTCCAAGAAGCCCTGATCTTACCCCCTGCGATTTTTTCTTATGGGGGTATGCTAAGGATATGGTGTTTCGGCCACCTCTCCCAGCCACCATTGATGATTTGAAACGAGAAATAACGCAGCTATCCAAACTGTTACGCCTGATATGCTACAGAGAGTATCGGGTTGATATTGCTCGAGTGTCTGGAGGGGGCCATATTGAACATCTCTGAACTTGTTTTTGAGTGAAAAAAAACTTTTTAAATACTCTTTGTAATGATTTATAACAGAAGGTTATATTATGTTTCTTTCATTAAATACACATTTTTAAAGTTGTGGTATTCTTTTTGAATCACCCTGTATATTGACAATGCGGTTACAAACCCAGAAAAATTTTATTGAATGTGACAATGGCCGCGGAAGGCTACATTCATATTGGGAAATTCTTTTAAAAGCTGGGTGCACACCTCTTTAATAAAAAACAATTTGTAAAAGTGAACACAATAAGTTGCACTTATGAACTTAGAGCATGTCGGACCTGTGATCCATGTCATTGCGTCGAATGTGGCACTCATTTCTGAGGAAGAGCCCACCTTCCCACGGAAGTAAAGTCGCTAACACATGGTAACGGCAGCCTGTATAATTCAGATCCTAAAACAAATATAATATCGGTAGCATCTGAAGAAAAAAGGTAGAAGGGATTTTGGCAGGCAGTTATTTTTCACCAGATTGTCTACTAGTCTATCATGGAGTTTAGCGTCTAGCGACTCGTCCATCAGCTGGGGCCTTGAAGCTCAGCAGTGTCTTTGGTGCTACTTGACGTTGTGCTGCACTCACCCTCCCCCTCTAAGCGCTATCAACAATACAAACACGACAGTACACTAAAGACACACTACTTACTCTACAACTATGTTCTGTTAGACACCTAATATGGCAAAGGGTACAGTGAGTAACACTGAAGTTTCCGCGCTTTCCTGTTCCGTGCGGGAATGGTGAGTAGAAACCAGTCGAAAAGCCTGATCTACATCTACATGATTACTCTGCAGTTCGCATTTAAGTGCTTGACAGAGGGTTAATTGAACCACAATCATAGTACCTCTCTACCATTCCACTCCCGAACAGCGCGCGGAAAAAACGAACACCTAAACCTTTCTGTTCGAGCTCTGATTTCTCTTATTTTATTTTGATGATCATTCCTACCTATTTAGGTTGGGCTCCACAAAATATTTTCGCATTCGGAAGAGAAAGTTGGTGACTGAAATTTCGTAAATAGATCTCACCGCGACGAAAAACGTCTTTGCTTTAATGACTTCCACCCCAACTCGCGTATCATATCTGCCACAATCTCTCCCCTATTACGTGATAATACAAAACGAGCTGCCCTTTCTTGCAGCCTTTCGATGCCCTCCGTCAATCCCACCTGCTAAGGATCCCACACCGCGCAGCAATATTCTACCAGAGGACGAACGAGTGTAGTGTAAGCTGTCTCTTTAGTGAACTTGTTGCATCTTCTAAGTGTCCTGCCAATGAAACGCATCCTTTGGCTCGCCTTCCCCACAATATTATCTATGTGGTCTTTCCAACTGAAGTTGTTCGTAATTTTTACACCCAGGTACTTAGTTGAATTGACAGCCTTGAGAATTGTACTATTTATCGAGTAATCGAATTCCGTGAACTCCAGTTACTGACGTTTTCTCGTCGATGTCTTTTCACCTGAAGTAAGTGGGACAAAGTAATATTTTCCTCACTTATCTTACCCATGAAACCTCGTATTTTTACAGTCAGACTTCTCCGTGATGGTGAACTTCGCTGTGATGTTATACTACTAAACTATCACCTGACAAAATGCGCTATTTTTCTTTGGATTTTCTTCGTCTCTATTAACCGTATCTGGTAATGAACCCAAACTGACCAGCATTACTGATGATGATGGCTATTGTTTTAGCTTTCCGTGATTTCCCTAAACTGCCTAGGGAAATGGTTCATTTGAAAGGGCACGTCCTTTTCTTTCCTCCAGTCGAGCTTATGTTCCGTCTCTAATGACGTCGTCGACGGTGGACGCCAGTCCATACACTTTCTTAAGCTGGAGGGTCACCAGCACCCTACCACCATTCTTAGAGAACAGGCCAAACGAGAGTCTGCTAAGCTACTTATTTCGCGGATGGACTACGTTTCCTTTTTCTATTCAGCGCTGTTTTATCTACGATCGTTATGGGTATACCCTTAGATATTACAAAACTTTTAGTTTCCATTGGTTAATAGCCGGTCGTATGATCGAACAGCAATGAGTATATCGTATCCAAGTATTAATTTCCACGTACATGTATCATCTTATCAAAATACAGGGCGAGTCACTAACTATTGCCACCTAGAATAACTCCGAAAGTATGACAGCAGCTAACAAGTTTGTGGGACAATTGTTGCCGGCCGGAGTGGCCGTGCGGTTCTAGGCGCTACAGTCTGGAGCCGAGCCACCGCTACGGTCGCAGGTTCGAATCCTGCCTCGGGTATGGATGTGTGTGATGTCCTTAGGTTAGTTAGGTTTAATTAGTTCTAAGTTCTAGGCGACTGATGACCCCAGAAGTTAAGTCGCATAGTGCTCAGAGCCATTTTTGAGCCATTTGGGACAATTGTTGCATGGGACAGCGGAGGACATAATATGACGTTGGTTTTTTGTTGCTAGGGGGAGCCGCGTCAGAGATATGAAGGACAAATTTGCTTTTTAAATGGGATGCTACAGTTTGCTACTTGTTTTCTGATAACGGCTATCGAGACGCTGACAAAGCGTAAAGATACTGTGGCATGAGAGGCTATCCCATGGAAATTAAGATTGTTAAAGTAAGTTGCAACAAGATCATTATCTCCTGTGAACGTTTAAACGAGTAACCAGTAGTTTGATAGA
Source organism: Schistocerca cancellata (assembly GCF_023864275.1). Classification (NCBI taxonomy): domain Eukaryota; kingdom Metazoa; phylum Arthropoda; class Insecta; order Orthoptera; family Acrididae; genus Schistocerca; species Schistocerca cancellata. The sequence continues at coordinate 470,311,320 of NC_064631.1, read as the reverse complement.
TCTTACACCATGGATGAAGGCAGAAAAGAAGAAGAAGACGAAGATGACGGAATATATTCTATACTCTAAGACAAAAAAAGAAAAAAAAATAGATGCACCTTATGTTGTGTTGGCAGAAGAGCCAACACCGTGTTACTAGTGGAGGCCATAATGCACGCGTTTAGCTCACTGCAGGCTATCGTGAGGAGGGAAGGACTATACTGACTTGAGGTCTGGAACATGACAAGGAATTAGCATTCAGAAAGCAAACGTAATTAGTTTGATACTTAACTTTAATCCATTAATGATGAACGTCACTCTTGACGTTACGTGATTCACAATATTATCTGTTCAGAATACATTAATAGTTACTGAATATGGCGCCTTGCTAGGTCGTAGCAAATGACGTAGCTGAAGGCTATGCTAAACTGTCGTCTCTGCAAATGAGAGCGTATGTAGACAGTGAACCATCGCTAGCAAAGTCGGCTGTACAACTGGGGCGAGTCTAGGGGGTCTCTCTAGACTAGACCTGCCGTGTGGCGGCGCTTGGTCTGCAATCACTGATAGTGGTGACACGCGGGTCCGACGTATACTAACGGACCGCGGCTGATTTAAAGGCTACCACCTAGCAAGTGTGGTGTCTGGCGGTGACACCACACCTTGAAGGAATTATCCAAACGAGACACAAATCGGAAAATCAGAAAAAAGGAATGATTTATTCAAGAGAAAGATCTTCACAAATTGAGCAAATCAATACGGTGGTCCACTTCTGGTCCTTATGCGAGCATTTCATCAGCTTGGCACTGATAAAAGAATTGTTGGATGTGCTCCTGAGGAATATCGTGTCAAATTCTGTCCAACTGGGGCGCTAGATAGTTACATCCAGATTTGGCTGAAAGGCGCTTCTCATAATTTTCCGGAAGTTCTCAACTGGAGAGAGATTTGGCGACCTCGCTGGCCGAGGTAGGATTTGGCAAGCATGAAGCATAGGAAGCTCTCGTTGTGTATGGGTGGGCATTACTTTGCTGAAATAAAAGCCCAAGATGACTTGCAATGAAGGGCAACAAAACAGGCTCTATGATATCGTCGAATGGCGCTGCGCTGTAAGGGTGCCATGGGTGACAATTTCTGTGAAAAGAAATGGCACCCCGGTCCACCACTCTTGGTTGTCTAGCCTATAGCATGAGACAGCCAGGCTGGTATCGCACTGCTGTCTGGGGCGTCTCCACTTAAGTCTTTATTGGTCATGGGGCCTCAGTTCGAAGCAGGACTCATCACCGAAGACTATACTACTCCAGTCAATAAGTTTCCATGCCAGAGATATGTCTAGAGATGCGCTAGACGTCAGCGGAATACCAACCTGTCACCTGCCATACAGGCCGACAACCAGGAGTGATGGTCTGGGGTGACATTTCTTCACACAACGGTTGGTTGAACGCTAGCAATTCGCTGTGTAATAGTACAAACCTCAGAGCATATAGTAGCAGGACGTTAGTGCTAGGGAAAACATCAACAGAGGTGGGGCGGTATTTTCGGCAATCCAGAAGTCGATATACGTATCCCTGGAACCAAACGAAAAATGCTGCTAGCTCGTGGTGATCAGGGATTTAATATCCTAGATGACACTTTCAAGGAGCATGACACTGCTTATGCTACAAATAAAGATTGTCGGATTGCAGAGTAAATAGTAGCTGATAAGACTACACAGATAAGTTGAAGAAAGGATATTGGGATAGAACAATGTATTGCTGCATTTGTATTTGATAAGGCAACATGTGCCAAACTTCAGTTGGGCGCTTGAATAAGCAAATAATGAATCCTACTCATCTCACACTCAAGACTGAAGATAAAACCTCCCGGATGTTTTAGAAATTGCATTTAATCAGGTGTAACAGTGGCGAAAGATTCCTTGAGATGGAGAGGAGGAAGGAAAAGCTGTGCAAAACGCCCAGGGTCCTGCCAACCCCAAAGACATCTCGTGGAATAATTCCGTTTCTAATCCCTGTATCTGCCGGGCTATCAGGCATTGACTCATTAGCTGAAGGAACCGCTGCCTTAGCTCAAGCAGTAAAGGATGCACAGAATGCTGAGTGCCACTGCTGTCGCTGAAGGACTGTATTTAAAACCATACAAGGAAGCGCTTGGGTTGTACGTAAGCAAAAAAAGCCATAGCGATACTACCGGAAACACTGCTAACAGACATAATTCTGCTTAACCTCGTCAGAAAACTCAAAATCCCGAGGTTACTCCGGATGTCTGTGAGGTATATGCATTGGCAGAGGTGATGCAGAAATACAGGGAATGGGGGATTTTCAATTTAGATATTGTGGGGGGGGGGGAGGGGAGTTATGGAATTTTAGGTTGTATATATTACAAAAGAACTGGAATATCACTTACTGTTTTGACTCAGTCGGCGATTTAAGTTCGTCTGAGAAATGTGTCATTTTTTTACCGACAGCAACCACGTGTTGTAAATTTTACGCCCTACGAAGACTTCGATTCATACCTCCGTGGACACTGCTGCCTGAAGTTTCTCCTGGCAGTTGCATAAAAACAAGCAGTATGCACATCACTGTATCATTTGAGGTCGAGACGCGATGTCGCTGACTCTGGGTCTCAAAGAACGTTTGTCTACATTAAAAGCCAACTGCTTTTCTCTAGCATATCTGAGGAAGAAGAAATGGAGTATAGCATTGATAGGTCTGGAAACCTACAATAGCGTAGCTAATGTCACCCCATCTAGGGAGTGGGGGAACTCTGGTAATATCACTTGGCTCTCATGATATTGACAGTTTAAATTCTTATCTAAAACGATTTTTAAAGAGATTTGTGTGACATTCAAACGTTAATACGTCTAAAACAGAGAGAGAAACAACCGAAGAGACAGTGGGGTTTAGTGACAATGGCTCAGTAGGATCACTACTAGGTTTATCGAGGAGACAGATGCCGGAGAGTAATACTGATAAGATTTATGAGTCGAATTATCCAGTGGACATGCTGCCAGTCAGCTGCTTTGTGTAGAGTGTGATATCGAGACAAATTTGCACCTTAACGACAGATTAGTCCATACTACAGTATATACTCATTTCTTCAAACAGCGGGTCCTGGATAAAAAATTGCGGATATTCCAATATACACTCCTGGAAATTGAAATAAGAACACCGTGAATTCATTGTCCCGGGAAGGGGAAACTTTATTGACACATTCCTGGGGTCAGAGACATCACATGATCACACTGACAGAACCACAGGCACATAGACACAGGCAACAGAGCATGCACAATGTCGGCACTAGTACAGTGTATATCCACCTTTCGCAGCAATGCAGGCTGCTATTCTCCCATGGAGACGATCGTAGAGATGCTGGATGTAGTCCGGTGGAACGGCTTGCCATGCCATTTCCACCTGGCGCCTCAGTTGGACCAGCGTTCGTGCTGGACGTGCAGACCGCGTGAGACGACGCTTCATCCAGTCCCAAACATGCTCAATGGGGGACAGATCCGGAGATCTTGCTGGCCAGGGTAGTTGACTTACACCTTCTAGAGCACGTTGGGTGGCACGGGATACATGCGGACGTGCATTGTCCTGTTGGAACAGCAAGTTCCCTTGCCGGTCTAGGAATGGTAGAACGATTGGTTCGATGACGGTTTGGATGTACCGTGCACTATTCAGTGTCCCCTCGACGATCACCAGTGGTGTACGGCCAGTGTAGGAGATCGCTCCCCACACCATGATGCCGGGTGTTGGCCCTGTGTGCCTCTGTCGTATGCAGTCCTGATTGTGGCGCTCACCTGCACGGCGCCAAACACGCATACGACCATCATTGGCACCAAGGCAGAAGCGACTCTCTTCGCTGAAGACGACACGTCTCCATTCGTCCCTCCATTCACGCCTGTCGCGACACCACTGGAGGCGGGCTGCACGATGTTGGGGCGTGAGCGGAAGACGGCCTAACGGTGTGCGGGACCGTAGCCCAGCTTCATGGAGACAGTTGCGAATGGTCCTCGCCGATACCCCAGGAGCAACAGTGTCCCTAATTTGCTGGGAAGTGGCGGTGCGGTCCCCTACGGCACTGCGTAGGATCCTACGGTCTTGGCGTGCATCCGTGCGTCGCTGCGGTCCGGTCCCAGGTCGACGGGCACGTGCACCTTCCGCCGACCACTGGCGACAACATCGATGTACTGTGGAGACCTCACGCCCCACGTGTTGAGCAATTCGGCGGTACGTCCACCCGGCCTCCCGCATGCCCACTATACGCCCTCGCTCAAAGTCCGTCAATTGCACATACGGTTCACGTCCACGCTGTCGCGGCATGCTACCAGTGTTAAAGACTGCGATGGAGCTCCGTATGCCACGGCAAACTGGCTGACACTGACGGCGGCGGTGCACAAATGCTGCGCAGCTAGCGCCATTCGACGGCCAACACCGCGGTTCCTGGTGTGTCCGCTGTGCCGTGCGTGTGATCATTGCTTGTACAGCCCTCTCGCAGTGTCCGGAGCAAGTATGGTGGGTCTGACACACCGGTGTCAATGTGTTCTTTTTTCCATTTCCAGGAGTGTATTTCCCTTTGACTGATCAGACATTAGACCATCTCGAGCTGAACATTATAGATCCGAATACGAATCTAATTGATTTCTGCGGTGAGGAAATTATAGTACGTTTTCATCTGAAGCAGAGTTATCGGTATTAAGTATAAATATGGCATACCCAGCCATCAGAGACCACTTTGCAGTGGGTTGGGTTAGGTTGTCTGAGGGGAAGAGACCAAACAGTCAGGTCATTGGTCTCATCGGATTAGGGAAGGAAATCGGCCGTGCCCTTTCAAAGTAACCGTCCTGGCATTTGCCTGGAGTGATTTAGGGAAATCACGGAAAACCTAAATCAGGATGGCCGGACGCGGGATTGAACCGTCGTCCTCCCTCCATTGTTCTAACCACTGCGCCACATCTCTCGGTTTTGCAATGGACGCAGAATGTGTTAAACATGAGAAATACTAGTTTCTTAAATCCATGTACTGAAATCTCACTATTTCACTCGATGTAACAACTCAATTGGATATGATGAGATTATCGGCAGACATGAGTATTACCCCTACAAACTGCCCCCTCAGCGATGTTCAATAGTAATAACAAGTTACGAATAGTAATAACAAGATATGAATTATTATACAACATGAAGATGGACTGACACTTCCAAGCAAGAGCTTGCTATATTTGGAAGGGATACTTACTCCTGAGAAGACTCAGCACCATCAGCAATATTGTACCTTAGAAATAATTTGTTGTTGATGACTGGATACATGCCATCAACAGCGAGCTAACACTATTGCCACTCAGAGCTTATGGGGTTTTGACCAGATTGTAGCTGAACTATTGCAAGTAACAACGCCATTTTTTTATAGGCAGAGCTCATGGGGGATGACGCCAGTGCTTGCACACAGTCTTTTTCTTTTTTTTTCTATTTGTACTTGATACTGATATCACATTAGTAGTGAAAACCGAGCTAAACTTAAAAAACGTTAGAATATACTCACCTGATATGATGAAAATGAAGATGATCAGTAGCTAAAGACACTTATTATCAGTGAACCTTGATGTAAGTATCGAAAATTAATTATTATTGGTGGATGTACATCTCTATTCAACTTTCCCTCTTCTTCCGTTGCAGAAGGAGTGTTGGAAGCTTCTGGAAGTAGCCTGTTAACAGTACCACTGTGCCCGTCATTGATGTAGTCATTGATGCCTGCATCTCCTCGGCCTAGCAGTGGCTGGGCAGTACCATCGCTGTCCACGTCATCTCATCCAGGGCATCTGGCTATCGTCGCCAGCCTAGCAGTGGTGTGGTGGTGTGGTGGGGTGGTGCCTTCGATGTCTGCATCCTATTGTCCAGGGCCATCTCACTACCATCCCCGAGCTTAGTGGCAGCAGAGCAGTACCATCAATATTTGTTTCACCTTGTCTGGGGACATCTGGCTACTGTTCCCAACCTAGTGACTACGGGGCAGCACCATCAACGTCATTGCCATCCACTATCAATAGTCTATCGGCAACAGACCCACAGCCCATCTTATTCACCAACATCAGATAAATCACACAGAGACATTAGACCACTCTATGGTTGCTGGTGCTTTCAGGGATAGGATCTTACAGTCCCACATTGATAATGACAATGTTGTATTTTGAGATCTGGCTATCCTCCTTCATGCCTTCCGAGCAGTATTGGAAAGGGACCTCACTGAAACCATCAACATCAAGTGTCATCCCCTCGTCTGGAGCAAAGCAGTTCTCTACTTGAGCTGTTGCATCCCCCGAAAGAAGACAGCAATGATGCTGCAGAGGCAGGCGTGTCAAACTTTATGGAAAGGATGGCATGATATAGCAAGACACGTCAACTGTAGGGTGGTTTTCAAATTTTATTGAGAGTGTCATACCGGAACGTTTTTCCGATATGAAGGGAAGAGGCTCTGGTAAGGCACATTCCACCTTGATGTTTACTAGCATGTTTTTATCCAGGTAACTGGAGGGGGGGGGGGGTAGTCCAGTTTCATCCCTCTTCCTCCAAATATTGCCCTAAAAGGGCCTATATTAATGTTCAGATTATAGATGAGAAGGATAAATATTTCTCACATGGTCACTTCTGCCTAGCGAAATTTATCCGAAACACGCCTATCATACCGATACATACAAGACATGTAATGTATGCGGGAATTCTAACTTTCGAGGCATTGCATTCCACATTGCAATCCCAGACCTGTCAAAATTCGAGAGCCAGAACCCCAGTTATTTGTTTTATGTTTATGATCTGGATGTAGTTGAGAAAAAAAGCAAGTGGGAAATATGAAACATAAAGTAACTCTTAAGTTTTCCAAAGTAGCTGGTCAGTGTCTTAAATATGCAGGTCTTCTCCAAAGGCGAGAAGCAGCACTACGTCTTGATCAAAAATGTGTCCTGCCTACTTTCCGCTGAAAAGTCGAAAACAATCGGCCAAGACACTTCTGCCACAGGTGTCTCAACTCTTATAATACAAGTGAGTGTCTAGGAAGACGTCTGAGTAATTGCTTTGAGGAACTGGTACAAGTGGAAAGTCCCACTGAGGATAAAACATTATTGAAGTTGAAGAATGTCCACCACCTGGAATGTTGTCTCTTTGTTGTATAGATTGACTTTGAGTGCTTACTACTTTCTGTGGCACTTTGTGTAGATGATCCCAATGCCTCTCACACCACTTTCACGAAACAACGCGTACTGTATGTGGCAGCGTATCAAGTTGTATGCTCGTATGATTCCAGTCAAATTTTATTCATATGTTGGGAATAAACCGGCAAGATGGTTGATCGCTGAGCTCAGAAAACTTTCATGGAATGTTGATGGACTTTATAGCAGAAACATCCCAGTTACCAACTCGTAAAAGAATGATGTCTCATAAAAGCAGGCTGTTAAACGTAATATTTGTTACCTGCGTCTGGATAGTAAAGCGGCAACTCCCCATAGGGACTGTTGTCATCCAACAGGGAAGTTCTGCAGTTTAGCTCACAACACGTGTAACATGAAGTGCAAACTGCGACGACACGTATCCGTCTTCTTCCCTAATTTGAGTGGGTCTGACGCTCACTTACTTGTTGAGCACTTGCGTACTTTTGTGTTGGAGAATGACAATGTCAGTATCATACCCGACAATGAAGAAGAATACATTTCATTCTCCAGGCGAATGAGGCCGAGAATGTTGCTCCACTTTCTGGATTCCTTACGATTTATGCAAGTACCTCTTCAGCAAATCGCTAAGACGGTGTGTAAAGAGGATATGTATACCTCTTGAGCTGCATTTCCCGACGATGTAAAGTTTCAAATTGTAACAAAGAAGAGGGATTATCTATGTGAAGACGTGGATTTGGTTGAGAGACTGTAAAATCGCGTTGCCTGATACAAGCACATTCACCAGCAAACTCGCAGCTATGGCTATAACGGATGTGGAGTATAGGCATGCGGTGAATGTTTGGCAGGAATTCGATATCTCTGATTTAGAAGGTTATGATAAATTGTACATGGAGACAGATGTGCGCATGCTTGTGGACGTTATTGAGAAATCAAATGGATGTATATGGTTCAAGGGACCTTTTCAAGTTTCAGACATGTGCGATGTATAAATGCAGATTGATGCAAGGAATGAAAATTTCTATGATTTCCGGGATTCGAACCCAGGTCTCCAGCTCACTGGCTAAATAGGCTAACCACTATGTCACCCTGGCACAGTGGCTTCACACAATTACATGGACTACACTAGCATGCCTCCTTCCTCAATCCAGTTTTGAGAAATTCCAGAGGATGTGCCTGGACACATTTAACTCTGTATCCTGCCTTCTATTCCCATGCCTTGGGGCTTTCATGTAGTGCAATGTTAAAAAAGAGGTGTATCAACCTCGAACTGCCGACTGATGTTAGTATGTTGCTTGTTTTCGAATGCAGGATTCGCCGGGAACTCTGCTAGTGCGTCCACATCTATGCCACCATGAACAACATGGAATTTAGTGAGAAGGAGTACAAGCCATCTGACAATTTGAGTTACATCATTTACTTGGCTGTAAACGATCTCTACGGAAAAGCCAAGCGATAAACTGTGTCCTTTTGAGGGTTCAGATGGCTGTTCTAAGATGAAATAGTCAGAATGAAGGACAAGATCCACGCTGTGGCTGCTAATCGTGGTGAGGTATGTGTTCTGGATGCAGATCTGTAATGTCCCACTGATTTGCATGACGAGCACAGTGACTTGTCACTGTATCCGCAGCACCTTGTCGCAGGAAACGGTTCAGTTCCCAAGATGATAATAACGCTGGGGAATAAGCAGAGATACATTGAACACTATAGAAACCTCCAGCAGTGTCTCAAATCGGGGTATACCACTTCTTAGAATGAGCCAGGGCATCTCCTTCGAGCAGCGTCTCTGATAGAAGGAGTACATTGATTTAAACACCGAACAGAGTGTTCTTGCAATGTAACATTGAGAAAGATTTGTATAAAGTAATGGATACTTACATTTTCGACAAAACCGTGGAGACAGTTAGAAACCGTCGTGGTATCCATCTAGTTTACAGTTGGGATGTGCAATATGGTGTAAAAGGTTGTATCAACAGGCCAGATTTAAAGCAGACCACAATCTTCAATGTAGGAGTAGGCACTGCCGAGGTGGCTAAGGTTATATTTGTACCTGATGGTGGTGTAACAGCCGAAAAGGGTTCATGTAACAAATAATAAATACTGTAGAACATTACACCAGTGCTGAGTGTGTTTCACTCATAACGTCGTATAAAATACACTCCTGCAAATTGAAATAAGAACACCGTGAATTCATTGTCCCAGGAAGGGGAAACTTTATTGACACATTCCTGAGGTCAGATACATCACATGATCACACTGACAGAACCTCAGGCACATAGACACAGGAAACAGAGCATGCACAATGTCGGCACTAGTACAGTGTATATCCACCTTTCGCAGCAATGCAGGCTGCTATTCTCCCATGGAGACGATCGTAGAGATGCTGGATGTAGTCCTGTGGAACGGCTTGCCATGCCATTTCCACCTGGCGCCTCAGTTGGACCAGCGTTCGTGCTGGACGTGCAGACCGCGTGAGACGACGCTTCATCCAGTCCCAAACATGCTCAATGGGGGACAGATCCGGAGATCTTGCTGGCCAGGGTAGTTGACTTACACCTTCTAGAGTACGTTGGGTGGCACGGGATACATGCGGACGTGCATTGTCCTGTTGGAACGGCAAGTTCCCTTGCCGGTCTAGGAATGGTAGAACGATGGGTTCGATGACGGTTTGGATGTACCGTGCACTATTCAGTGTCCCCTCGACGATCACCAGTGGTGTACGGCCAGTGTAGGAGATCGCTCCCCACACCATGATGCCGGGTGTTGGCCCTGTGTGCCTCGGTCGTATGCAGTCCTGATTGTGGCACCAAGGCAGAAGCGACTCTCATCGCTGAAGACGACACGTCTCCATTCGTCCCTCCATTCACGCCTGTCGCGGCACCACTGGAGGCGGGCTGCACGATGTTGGGGCGTGAGCGGAAGACGGCCTAACGGTGTGCGGGACCGTAGCCCAGCTTCATGGAGACGGTTGCGAATGGTCCTCGCCGATACCCCAGGAGCAACAGTGTCCCTAATTTGCTGGGAAGTGGCGGTGCGGTCCCCTACGGCACTGCGTAGGATCCTACGGTCTTGGCGTGCATCCGTGCGTCGCTGCGGTCCGGTCCCAGGTCGACGGGCACGTGCACCTTCCGCCGACCACTGGCGACAACATCGATGTACTGTGGAGACCTCACGCCCCACGTGTTGAGCAATTCGGCGGTACGTCCACCCGGCCTCCCGCATGCCCACTATACGCCCTCGCTCAAAGTCCGTCAACTGCACATACGGTTCACGTCCACGCTGTCGCGGCATGCTACCAGTGTTAAAGACTGCGATGGAGCTCCGTATGCCACGGCAAAGTGGCTGACACTGACGGCGGCGGTGCACAAATGCTGCGCAGCTAGCGCCATTCGACGGCCAACACCGCGGTTCCTGGTGTGTCCGCTGTGCCGTGCGTGTGATCATTGCTTGTACAGCCCTCTCGCAGTGTCCGGAGCAAGTATGGTGGGTCTGACACACCGGTGGCAATGTGTTCTTTTTTCCATTTCCAGGAGTGTATTCTATCATGAATCGACGGAAAATTCAAGCAATGCAATTTCAGTGGAGTTCACGATGCCTGTTTACATCGGTATGTGTGTTACAGACCTCTCCAAACTCCGTATGTACCGATTGCACCACCTGTTCCAAATCCAAACTTCCCTAATGTCAAGTTACTTTAAATGGATGCAGACAGCTTCACTTACTCGATGAGAGGCTGTGGTTCATATGAAGTAAATCGGTGCAATCCACAGGACTTCAACATCTCTGGATATGCGGCCGATAACCCTTATGACATAACGCTTCAGAACAAGAAGGTTATCAGCCCAATGAAAGATGAGGTGAACGGAGTGGGCATGATGGTGCGATCTTGGTTACGTTACACATTACTGCTGTATCACATACTTGCACGTAGTACCACATGCAGGCGTGTCATATTACAAGAACCAGGAAATGCGTGCAAAGAACCTGTCTGCAGTACTCGATGTACGTAAGTGTGTTAATATGGCTACCCGCTGTGGTCCATCGGCTCTAGGCTCTTCAGTCCGGAACCACGCGGCTGCTACGGTCGCAGGTTCGAATCCTGCCTCAAGCATGGATATGTGTAATGGCCTTAGGTTAGTTAGGTTTAAGTAGTTCTATGTCTGGGGGACTGATGACCTCAGATGTTAAGTTCCATAGTGCTTGGAGCCATTTCAATCCTTTTATAGCTACCCCTCGCTCTCACGAAAAGCGCGAACGTGGAGGTATGTGCAGACGAGTGGTACACATGAGGTGAAAAACACGAATGCCACTGCCGTACTAGATTCACATGCACACAGATATCTCTCTAACGATTTCTCTCTCTCTCGGTACACTTGAATCCACACCCAGATCCGCGTATCATCTGTGTATAAACTGAAACGTCCCCTTAGGAAAATTATACATGACTGTGCTTAAACTGACACACAGTATTTTTAGCGCAACGCAATCTGACTTTCAAAAATCCCTACAAAATAATGGCCCTGACAAACATTAACCTATACCTTTCACAAATCACTTACCTCACCAAAAATCTTCGTTACTCGAACTACTGCAATACAGCCAGCGCCACTACTGCCAGCTAAATAAAAGATTCAAACTACTGAAGCCACTAACTACTGATAGGCATAGTTAGCAAATGAAAGATTTTGATAGAGAACAAACAATGTATTTACCTTAATAGTGTTGAAAAATCATAATATACATAGCAGTTCATGACATCCAGTCTTACAAATTTCAAAACTCCGCCATTTCTCTCCCCACATCCACCACTGCTGGCGGCTCACCTCCAACTGCGCAACGCTACGCGCTGTTCACATCCAGCTGGCCAACACTACAATGGCAGACAACAATGCAAACTAGCCACAGACTGCACACAGCACAGCCAGTGATTTTCATACAGAGCGCTACGTAACATTGCCAGTAAGAAAAACATAAACAGCCTACTTACAAAACAATCAGCGCTGAATGGCTCCTTCTTATTTCAATCTGATCAGCCTTGAAGCTTTCTGAACAAGCTGATGACAAAGGCACTGGTTAGTGATCTGTATTCTAGGTTGATGGGAATCAACTATCAACCCGTCTCGATGATGTATTGTATGCAGAGTTACTGCAAGATGAGGAATTTGTGTGTAAGTAGAAGTTATGTTATGCGTGTGTATTTAACTTTTTTGCGGTACTTGTTGGCTGTTATGTGTTCAGGTTTCGTTGATAGATATTCAAAGAGGCAGGGACCAGATGTAGTCGCTTCTGAATCTATTGCTCTTAGTCCACTTACTCTATCTTCACCGTTCATGGTATTGCCGTTTATGCGTGATGTGTCCGGAGGCAATCAGCGGAATACGACATCCATGAAAACTACAGCCGGGTCTCCCTCCCATGAAAACGTTAACGCAGTGCTGCTCTTCGTGCTGACAGTAAGCACGACATTGGCTGCGGAGTGGGAGCGCTATTCACATTCTCCTCAGGATATAAAAAAGGTCAGAATTTGATAGTGAACATTCACATGATCTGTTGTGAACTATTTTAAATTTGCCCTAAACTGTACCTAATGTATAACGGAATATTGTGAATGTGTAACCTGCTAAATAAATAACAATAACTAACATACGAAAACAGTTTGCAGTGTTAATAATAGTCTACAAGCAATTATTTGGGCGGGATGGGGTGGGGGATTGTTTATTTTGAATTTTTTTGTTCCAACGCCAATTTCTGTCACATAATGTAAACCTTTGCTCCTGGAACAACCTAAAAAAGCTGTGAAACAAAAGTAAATATCATTACAGGAGGAGGAGGAGGAGATTAGTGCTTAACTTCCCGTCGACAGCGAGGTCATTAGAGACGGAGCGCAAGCTCGGGTGAGGGAAGGATGGGGAAGGAAATCGGCCGTGCCCTAAATATCATTTCCGCAGCTCTTGGTCGTGCGGTAGCGTTCTCGCTTCCCGCGCCCGGGTTCCCGGGTTTGATTCCCGGCGGGGTCAGGGATTTTCTCTGCCTCGTGATGACTGGGTGTTGTGTGATGTCCTTAGGTTAGTTAGGTTTAAGTAGTTCTAAGTTCTAGGGGACTGATGACCATAGATGTTAAATCCCATAGTGCTCAGAGCCATTTGAACCTAAATATCATTAGAGTCATGACGTTACGCCTCTGCAACTTACTGGATTGGCACTACCGTGCAATCTCATGTTATTTGGTTTGAAGTTAATTTCGGAAGTCCTTATTGAGATCTCTGAAAATGATGTCAAGATATGATGCTATTGTTATATCCTAGCCAGTAATGCCAACCGAGCCCGCTGCCAAAAGGTTGGCAGCATCAAAGTCCGGACGCCGTCCGCATAAGCAGCGCCAGCGATACAGGAAATCGCCGCAAGTCTGCGCGCGCCACCGCTGGCTTCTGGCTTCTTAAGCGCTGGAGTCGCGAGCGCTAGAACAGTTCTGTATTCGCCGCTCAGTTGTATACTCGCCACCGATTAGTGTACTTGCTAGTCAGTTGTGTGTTCATCACAGCAGAGTTGTTTGTCGTCAGCCGACGCTGACCTAGCCGCTCCGACTCGAACTAGACAGATTTCTGTAGACACGGAGTTCACTACTGTGTTTCTGTATCTTCGTCAATAAAGATAAGTACCGACTTTTATTTAATCAGAGTGTTTGGGTTTTCATCTTTCTGTTCACTGTTCCAGCGGACCGGTCGGCCCGCTATTAAAAGTGTGGCGGTGACTTCGTAAGCCGTTTCTACAGCAAAGTGTTTGTCGCTACGAACGCCGTCACAAAAGCTATATTGGTATATAAGAGAAAATTAACGTTCAAGGAAGAAGTCAAAAATCACTGCACAGCTATATTTCACTTCTTTGACATTGCACCTGTTAATCTTGTCGAATTCGAACGTGCTGGAAGTGGTTTTGTTGAAAAGAAAAATAATACCAGAATATTAATGGAAATATGTACATGCGGAACGCGAGTGTTGATTTAAACCTTCTCTTCGTGGAACTGGCAGCCCTACATTGATCTACGTCGTCTCACTCCTAAGAAACAAAGCAGTATATTGGACTCATTCCAACTCGCCATCAAAGCCGTTCTTGCTTGCCAAAACGAAGTGTGTACTTGACGGTGAGGCAACTACTAAGCTGATTCGTGCCGCGGTGTGTGAAAGGCAGCTGATTGGGTATTCAGCGTAAATGGGAACGTGGCAGCCGATGTCAGTCTCGTTAAAGGAGCACGAATACAAATTTTAAGCAACTGAAGAGACTTTGAATCACTAATAACGACGGAGAAACTAGTTTATTGACAAAGAAATACGAAATATAAACATAAAGGAATACTGAAAGAAAATTCTTGTTGCTTTGTGCATTATCCTTTTTCGTGCATTCAATTTTATTTTGTCAATACTGCAGACGCCCGGCGACACTCGGAAAAGGAGGTCAGCGATTGGTACGGATATGGATGATATTATGTCACATGTTCCTCATTGATAAAAGATGAAAAGGCTTTATGTGTATTCCAGTGATTAGTCTGGTCTAAATGGGTTGTGAGAAAATCGACCCGGAAATTTTGTGTGTCACCTAGGCCTCAGTGACGGCGTCCAGTTAACGAGCAAATCCGGCAGACCAGTGGAGAACCAGTCAAGCTCCGGTTTTGCGGATCGCTTTCAAACCGCTTCCGGATCATACGAAAACTATTTTGTTCTAATGCGTACTTCTAGTCATAATAGGCCGAGCGGTTCTAGGCGCTACAGTCTGGAACCGCGTGAACGCTACGGTCGCAGGTTCGAATCCTGCCTCGGTCATGGATGTGTGTTATGTCCTTAGATTAGTTAGGTTTAAATAGTTCTAGGGGACTGATGACCTCAGCAGTTGAGTCCCATAGTGCTCCGAGCCATTTGAACTACACTCCTGGAAATTGAAATAAGAACACCGTGAATTCATTGTCCCAGGAAGGGGGAACTTTATTGACACATTCCTGGGGTCAGATACATCACATGATCACACTGACAGAACCACAGGCACATAGACACAGGCAACAGAGCATGCACAATGTCGGCACTAGTACAGTGTATATCCACCTTTCGCAGCAATGCAGGCTGCTATTCTCCCATGGAGACGATCGTAGAGATGCTGGATGTAGTCCTGTGGAACGGCTTGCCATGCCATTTCCACCTGGCGCCTCAGTTGGACCAGCGTTCGTGCTGGACGTGCAGACCGCGTGAGACGACGCTTCATCCAGTCCCAAACATGCTCAATGGGGGACAGATCCGGAGATCTTGCTGGCCAGGGTAGTTGACTTACACCTTCTAGAGCACGTTGGGTGGCACGGGATACATGCGGACGTGCATTGTCCTGTTGGAACAGCAAGTTCCCTTGCCGGTCTAGGAATGGTAGAACGATGGGTTCGATGACGGTTTGGATGTACCGTGCACTATTCAGTGTCCCCTCGACGATCACCAGTGGTGTACGGCCAGTGTAGGAGATCTCTCCCCACACCATGATGCCGGGTGTTGGCCCTGTGTGCCTCGGTCGTATGCAGTCCTGATTGTGGCGCTCACCTGCACGGCGCCAAACACGCATACGACCATCATTGGCACCAAGGCAGAAGCGACTCTCATCGCTGAAGACGACACGTCTCCATTCGTCCCTCCATTCACGCCTGTCGCGACACCACTGGAGGCGGGCTGCACGATGTTGGGGCGTGAGCGGAAGACAGCCTAACGGTGTGCGGGACCGTAGCCCAGCTTCATGGAGACGGTTGCGAATGGTCCTCGCCGATACCCCAGGAGCAACAGTGTCCCTAATTTGCTGGGAAGTGGCGGTGCGGTCCCCTACGGCACTGCGTAGGATCCTACGGTCTTGGCGTGCATCCGTGCGTCGCTGCGGTCCGGTCCCAGGTCGACAGGCACGTGCACCTTCCGCCGACCACTGGCGACAACATCGATGTACTGTGGAGACCTCACGCCCCACGTGTTGAGCAATTCGGCGGTACGTCCACCCGGCCTCCCGCATGCCCACTATACGCCCTCGCTCAAAGTCCGTCAACTGCACATACGGTTCACGTCCACGCTGTCGCGGCATGCTACCAGTGTTAAAGACTGCGATGGAGCTCCGTATGCCACGGCAAACTGGCTGACACTGACGGCGGCGGTGCACAAATGCTGCGCAGCTAGCGCCATTCGACGGCCAACACCGCGGTTCCTGGTGTGTCCGCTGTGCCGTGCGTGTGATCATTGCTTGTACAGCCCTCTCGCAGTGTCCGGAGCAAGTATGGTGGGTCTGACACACCGGTGTCAGTGTGTTCTTTTTTCCATTTCCAGGAGTGTATTTTTTCTAGTCATAATAAATGGCATTTCAGTGCAAGGTTTTCTATATAACGTCGTATTTACTTGTGACTATTCCCATTAAGAGCATCACAATCCTACAACAACTTTATTTTTTCTCTGCACTGAAGACCCAATGAAACTGGTTCACCTGCCTAATATCGTTTAGGACCGCCACGAGCACTCAGAAGTGCCACAACACGACGTGGCATGGACTCACCTAATGCTTTAAGTAGTGCTGGAGGAAACTGACACCATGAATTCTGCAGGGCTGTCCATAAATCCGTAAGAGTACGAGGGGATGGAGATCTCTTCTGAACAGCACCTTGCGAGGCACCCAAGATATGTTCAATAATGTTCATGTCTGAGGAGTTCGGTGGTCAGCAGAAGTGTTTAAATTCAGAAGAGTGTTCCTGGAGCTACTCTGTAGAAATTATGGACATGTGGGATGTCGATTTGTCCTGCGGGAATTGCCCAAGTTCGTCGGAATACACAATGGACATGAATGATTGCAGGTGATCAGACAGGGTGCCCACGTACGTGTCACCCGTCAAAGTCGTATCTAGACGTATCAGGGGCCCGTATCACTCCAACAGCACTCGCACCACACTATTACATAGCCTCTAACAGCTTGAATAGTCCCCTGCTGATGTGCAGGGTCCATGGATTCTTGAGATTGTCTCCATACCCATACACGTCCATGCGCTCGTTACAATTTGATACGAGACTCTTCCGTCCAGGCAACATGTTTCCAGTCACCAACAGTCCAATATCGTTGTTGACGGGCCCAGGCGAGGAGTAAAGCTTTGTGTGGTGCAGTCATCGAGGGTACGCCAGTGTGTGATGTCCTTAGGTTAGTTAGGTTTAAGTAGTTCTAAGTTCTAGGGGACTGATGACCACAGATGTTAAGTCCCATAGTGCTCAGAACCATTTGAACCAAAGTGAAAGGGTGTCCAGAACCATTTCTCTCTGGTAATTCTATGGCCATTCTTCATAATTCATTACGAGTAAGCCCAACGAGAGAAGCTTCCATAGCAAGGCAGTATTAAACTGGCCCTTCTTCGAGGTTTTTAGCGAAAATTGTAGGTCTGTCTGTTTTTGTTTATGCTGCTTCCTCAGGTATACTGCTCGTCACGTTGGAAAAAACATGTAATTGTTGTTTTCGGTATATTAAAATGTTTAACAGCCTTTTTTCCAGTCCATTTCTTTTTTTGACCTGCATCAATAACTTTAGTCATTTTAGACGGACTCTACATTCTTTCATCAGCCTGCTCCATTATCCTTCTGAAATATGCAAAATAGTTCCAAGAGATGAATAATGTGTATTAATAAAGGCAGACTTTAAACCTCAAAAAGCAAGGTGTCCGCTTAAGGCAACTGACGCGGGTACAGTTTATACGACTACAGACTGCACTTTTTAACAGAGTAAACTTTCAGAAACATCCAAAGAAAATTTGTTAATCATAAACATTAACCTTAAACTTTTCAATAAAACACGCAGATTGGACGGCTTATCTAGGAAAAACAATAGGAAATGAATCACAATTTTAAAAAGAGTTCTCATTGTCAAAATATGTAATGGCGATAAGGAACTAGTGAAGCGGGCGACTTTTGCACTCCGCTACAAAATGATGGAAGTCTAAACTATTGTTTACACTTGGTCCCAACAGAGCTCAGGAGAAGGCAGACACAACAAACAAGAAGGTCCGCTCTACAGGGTGGAGGCAGACCAGTTTAAGGCACTTTCTTCTATTGTTAGTTTTGGAAATTTGTGGTAGGCTCCTTGGGACCAAACTGCTGAGTTCATCGGTCCCTAGGCTTACACGCTACTTAGACACACTTAACTAACTTACGCTAAGGACAACACACACAACCATGCCCGAGGGAGGACTCGAACCTCCAACAGGATGAGCCGAGCGAACCGTTGCAAGGCGCCCGAGACAGCGCAGTTACCGCTCTTGGCGTTAGTTTTGAGTTATTGTTTTTTCAGTACATCGTTTTGTTCTTTCTAGATGGTAGAAAGCACGCACAAATACCGAAATTGCAGTAGTGTAATAAAAACAGTAACAGCTAATAGCGAATATGACGTCATTTTAAGAAAATTATGAAATCTGTGGGCGCATAACATAAGAAATTAATCAGTACTTATGAAATCTGTGGGCGCATAACATAATAAATTAATCAGTTCAAGTTGTTTCAGCAAGACTCGTCCGATTTCACAAGGCTATATTTTCAACATAACTGAAAACTTAACTGTAAATTCTCCCATGGTGGTATGTACACGCGTATAAAAGATATACCCCTGTAAAATCAAATGGTTCGAGTGGCTGTGAGCACTATGGCACTTACATTCTGAGGTCATCAGTCCCCTAGAACTTAGAACTACTTAGACCTAACTACCCTAAGGACATCACACACATCCATGCCCGAGGCAGAATTCGAACCTGAGACCGTAGCGGTCTCGCGGTTCCAGACTGTAGCGCCTAGAACCGCTCGGCCACATCGGCTGGCCCTTTAAAATCGAATGATTCGTTTGATAATAAAACTTTGTAGTCTTCTGCAAAAGTTAACACCCACCGAAAATTTGAGTCTTCATTCATGTAGATAATCCTTGTGAAACTGGACGAATTTTTCTGAGACACCCATCCTTATTAATATATATTTACTTATTTGCTATATTTAAAAATTAGAATACTTCATTATTCAGTTAATATCTGTAGTACTACTTGCTATCGTCATTATGGTGGCCAAGTGACTGAATATCACGCTACTTGAATGGTCAAAGTTTCGTTCCTCAGTCGATTTTGCTTTTCTTCTTATTTCACGGTTGCTTCTTACAGCTCTGGCAATGATCTGTCTGTACGAAAAATGCCGAGTGGTTTGGAGTCCACGTTAAACTGTAGATCCCCCGTAACATAGTGGGTAAGTCGGAAAAAGCAAAGAGAGTAGCAACCCCAACAGGACCACGCCTACCAAGCACTGTGGGGTTCAAACTAACTTTCGGAATGAGTACAGCACTGGTTTCAGTTCTCGTCATTATACAGGATGTCTTTCGTAACAACTGTCAAGACACTTTATCTTCGCCGCGCGTGGTAGCTGCGCGGTCATGGGCGTCTTGTCACGGTCCGTGTGTACAAAACGACAGTGTACCACAGTCACTACACCCATTTCTTGTTCCGGGTCCGAATGACGCGGGAGAAGAACAGCTGTTGGTAAGTGACTGTTTTTCTTCTTTCCTCCTTTTCTTGCCTTTACCCTGCATCTTCACAGAGTCAGAATGTTAACCGTTTGGCAATCGTGCGCTAGAAGGTGGCTGGATGCCCTTCCTGCCCCCACTCCTTCAACCCCAGGAATGCACTATGTGTACCCATTTTGTGTAAGTCTAGCCTTACGCATGTGAAAGTTTGTGAACGTTTTCAAAATGTTGACGAATCGTTTGAATTGAGCCCGGTATTCACTTAAATGTGAGAAACAGCCGAAAATCCCCAACCAGGTTGGCCGGCACAACTGCCCTCGTTGTTAAGCCGCCAGGCAACCTGGATCCGGGTCGTTGCCCCGCCCCCTCCCTCCGAATCACGGCAGCGGCGTGCTAACATGCACCGCCATCTGGGCGGGTGTCGGCAATAATCTGTATGATTTAGAATCTAATTATACCATCACGTAATCTCCGTCCACAAGCTTTGGAGAGCCAATCGGTAGCGACCGATCGCCATGTAAAAAGTATCACGAGATGCAGTGTGGTAGAGCGTGGAGCCAGCTCACCATTCTATGAAAAAACCCTACGGACGTATGCCGGCCGGAGTGGCCGAGGGTTTCTAGGCGCTTCAGTCTGGAACCACGCGACCGCTACGGTCGCAGGTTCGAATCCTGCCTCGGGCATGGATGTGTGTGATGTCCTTAGGTTAGTTAGGTTTAAGTAGTTCTAAGTTCTAGGGGACTGATGACCTCAGAAGTTAAGTCCCATACTGCTCAGAGCCATTTGAACCATTTGAACCTACGGACGTATGCACCAAACTATGTGGAAATGCCTGCGTCACAGCACCGCAGCACGCCGCTAGAGAAACAAAAGCAAAATGATGTTCTAGCAATAGAAAAGGATGAAATGCATCAGAATATCATGTTCACCAGCGACTAGCGGAGTAGGAAGTAAGTATTCATGAGAATAATACCGAGTGATCAAAAAGTCAGTATAAATTTGAAAACTGAATAAATCGCGGAACAATGTAGATAGAGAGGTACAAATTGGCACACAAGCTTGGCATGACATGGGGTTTTATTAGAACTAAAAAATACAAAAGTTAAAAAAATGTCCGACAGATGGCGCTTCATCTGATCAAACTAGCAATAATTAGCATAACAAAGTAGGACAAAGCAAAGCTGATGTTCTTTACAGGCAATGCTCAATATGTCCACCATCATTCCTCAACAATAGCTGTAGTCGAGGAATAATGTTGTGAACAGCACTGTAAAGCATGTCCGGAGTTCTGGTGAGGCTTTGGCGTGGGATGTTGCCTTTCAGCATCCCTAGAGATGTCAGTCGGTCACGATACACTTGCGACTTCAGGTAACCCCAAAGCCAATAATCGCATAGACTGAGGTCTGGGGTCCTGGGAGGCCAAGCATGACGAAAGAGGCAGCTGAGCACACGATCATCACCAAACGACGCGCGCAAGAGATCTTTCACGCGTCTAGCAATACCTTTTTTTTGGTTCTAATAAAACCCCATGTCATTCTAAGCATGTGTGTCAATTTTTACCTCTCTATCTACATTATTCCGTGGTTTATTAAGTTTTCAAATTTATACTGACTTTTTGATCACCCGGTATATCGTAAATAAACAACTCGCGAAATATAACAGCTAAACAGATTTGTTATTTTGCGCAGCCTAGTTGCAGCGTTCAAGCTGCAGCCGATGTGTTGACGACATACTAAGAGAAGATTGAAATATGTATTACACCGACTGAATATGGGTTAGTTCTCGAAACGCGTATTGGCATAAAGGAAAATACATGAAAAAGTGGCTGTTTGCCGTACTTCTTAGGACAACAATTGAAATGTTGCACTATAGTGATAAGATGGGATAGCGTGCGACAAGTCGTTTTCACTAGGAGCGGAAATGCTGCAGCTGTCAGGGTAATATAGATGACTTTCTTTGGTCGTGTGTATTGGCCTGAGAAATCTGGAGAATTTCTAGTGATAGTGAAAACGAATTACCCCACAATATGAGTACTGAATTTAAATAACAGATTGCGCCCATTCGTTTCTGCTCCTCTAGTAGCTTGCTACAATATTGTGGTGCGGCTATATCAATGTGTTAGGACACCGACCCACAAGCAAACAAAATGTAATTACGTAACTTTATTTTTTCGGTACGAACTGCTTTCATTGTTAAATGAAAATATATCGTTCCAGAGACCTTTTCAGTTCTAAAAAATATATGCAACTGAAGAAACGAATGAAAATTTGTACCAATGTGAACCCTCGTCTCTCTATGAATAGGCAGATGCGCTAAGCCGAGCGGTCTAAGGCGTGCCGGCACGGTAGCTCAGCGTGTTCGGTCATAGAGCCGGTTGGCCTCTGTAATAAAAAACTGAGTGGAAAGATCAACCACCGAACTTGAACAGGATGTCTTGCGACGTCCGCAACGACCAAACACAACGAACAAAATGAAAAAAAAAAAAAAAGGAAGGCGCTGCAGTCATGGACTGTGCGGCTGGTCCCGGCGGAGGTTCGAGTCCTCCCGGGCATGGGTGTGTGTGTTTGTCCTTAGGATAATTTAGGTTAAGTAGTGTGTAAGCTTAGGGACTGATGACCTTAGAAGTTAAGTCCCATAAGATTAAAAAAAAAAAAAAAAAAAGAAGACGCGCTGACCACTACGCCACCCTGGTGGAGTAGCTCTGCACAACAACACAGATTGCCCTGGGACTCCTTCGTCCTCAGTCCAAATTCCCATTCACGCCTCAGTACACTAGGTATTGCCCCCTAAATTCGAACAGCAAGTTTCGTAGTTAGTAACCTGTAACAATTCGAGCCAGCCTACTTTGCATCTTGTCTATTTCCTTTAAATGTCGTCCTGGGGAAGCGCCTCTGACTGAGAATCGCTTCTGAAACACACAGACACACATACACACGCGCGCTCGCGCGTTTCACGTGTTTCACTAGAGGTGTCATGATGCCACGCCGTGTTGCAGACTAAATCACGGGAGGTTCGTTACGTGTGGCCCGCCAGGGCAGGAATTGCGCGGCTTTTTGATTCCGCGGGGCAGATGTGCGCGCGCGACGGTTGTGGGGGCACAATTACCCGCCGCGGGCCATACCGCCCCGGGCACAATACCCACACTCGGGACCCTCCGCGCTCGGGCAGGTGTGCCGCCAGCTAGCAGCTAGCAGCACGCGACACCGCCCCACGCCCCACCCGGTGCCTGCTGGGGGGAGGGGAGGGGGACTGCCTAGCAGGCGCCGCACCGCGTTCACAACACCGGCCGCGTCCAATTCCTCAGCTACCAGCTGCGCCCGCCGCATCCTCACTGTATCCACTTGCGCAGTGTTGGGATTATCTGGCTGATGGTTCAAATGGCTCTGAGCACTATGGGATTTAATATCTGAGGTCATCAGTCCCCTAGAACTTAGAGCTACTTAAACCTAACTAAACTAAGGACATCACACACATCGATGCCCGAGGCAGGATTCGAACCTGCGACCGTAGCAGTCGCGCGGTTCCGGACTGAAGCGCCTAGAACCGCTCAGCCACAGTGGCCGGCTGGGATTATCTACTGTGCGAAGTGGCGCTCTGCTCGAGACTGCTAGCCTGGTACTCAAAGCGAGCACCGCCACATGCCCTGACCAGACAAACCTTTACTTTGCATCTTTCATTACCTCCTCTTAAGGGGGAGAGCGGTCTTTTTCAAAGCTTATCATGACATCCCAGCAGTTTTGTAGTCGCTCTGCTTTGCATCTTTGTTCCATCACAGTCAAAGTCAGCAGACAATGACGGGAGGGGGGAGGGGGGGGGAGGAAGGGGGTGAGAAGCTCAGGAAACCCTGGTCAGTGTTGTTGCACATCAATTTAGATTTGCCATGCTTTCTCTACGTCTCTTCCTATATGAATGTTATAATTGTTAATTAGGTGATGCCACGGCACATTTCCTTTTCTATTTTTAATTAAATGAGTTTGCCCGTTATTAGAATTTAATCCCCCGTCTGTTTCAGTTGATACTGTTTTTCGAACTCCGACAGAGTGAGAAATGAATACTACGTTAAGCAAATTATAACACTCTAGAGGTTGAAACTTCCTGGCAGATTAAAACTGTGTGCCGCACCGAGACTCGAACTCGGCACCGTTGCCTTTCGCGGGCAAGTACTCTACCATCTGAGCTACCCAAGCACGACTCACGCCCCGTCCTCACAACTTTACTTCTGTCAGTACCTCGTCTCCTGCCTTCCGGCACACAGTTTTAATCTGCCAGGAAGTTTCATATCAGCGCACACTCCACTGCAGAGTGAAAATTGCATTCTAGACTCTAGAGGTTGCTACTGTGTTTCTTAACCGCCGGATGGCACTCCGTAAAATTCTGCACTGTCGACTAGTGTGCAAGATACGAGCTTTCTGAAGTTATTCCCGGCTTACTATCAGACAGAATTCATCAGACATGATAGGAATTAGGCAGAAGACCTTCAGACGGGTCGCCACTCCTGAGGATCGTCTGCCGCGTTTTCTCTTGTGTTTCGTAGATATCTGCAATTTCTTTTTTTTTTTTCAATGTATAACTGGAGTCAGCCCAAAGAAATACTGCTCATGCGACTCTCATTGCCTATGGAAAGCGTCAGTTGTTTCCCGTTAAAAAGAAATGATTTTTAAAGCGGAATTTTACGTATCTATTCGACAAAGAGAGCCCAAATTAGTCTTTTGGTATATTTGTTTTCTCTATGTGCATTAACTGGGAGAGTAAAACACGAAGAATAACCAGTACGACTACTGCAGTCACACAGTCGGGCTACTCAGTCGCTGCTGGAGTAGCTGGTTTTCTTGTTTCGCAGTCCCTGATAATACATACCGATGAAACAGATATCGCAATAGACTAATCTGGGCCCGCCTTATCGAACGGACACGTATAATTCCGGTTTAAAAATCATATTCTTAGCAGAGGATAACAAACCGATTCTTTCTGTCGACACTCGACACTGAACGTCGCATGAAAGATGCCTGACGATTCTTCGGAGGGATACCCGATATATATACACTCCTGGAAATTGAAATAAGAACACCGTGAATTCATTGTCCCAGGAAGGGGAAACTTTATTGACACATTCCTGGGGTCAGATACATCACATGATCACACTGACAGAACCACAGGCACATAGACACAGGCAACAGAGCATGCACAATGTCGGCACTAGTACAGTGTATATCCACCTTTCGCAGCAATGCAGGCTGCTATTCTCCCATGGAGACGATCGTAGAGATGCTGGATGTAGTCCTGTGGAACGGCTTGCCATGCCATTTCCACCTGGCGCCTCAGTTGGGCCAGCGTTCGTGCTGGACGTGCAGACCGCGTGAGACGACGCTTCATCCAGTCCCAAACGTGCTCAATGGGGGACAGATCCGGAGATCTTGCTGGCCAGGGTAGTTGACTTACACCTTCTAGAGCACGTTGGGTGGCACGGGATACATGCGGACGTGCATTGTCCTGTTGGAACAGCAAGTTCCCTTGCCGGTCTAGGAATGGTAGAACGATGGGTTCGATGACGGTTTGGATGTACCGTGCACTATTCAGTGTCCCCTCGACGATCACCAGTGGTGTACGGCCAGTGTAGGAGATCGCTCCTCACACCATGATGCCGGGTGTTGGCCGTGTGTGCCTCGGTCGTATGCAGTCCTGATTGTGGCGCTCACCTGCACGGCGCCAAACACGCATACGACCATCATTGGCACCAAGGCAGAAGCGACTCTCATCGCTGAAGACGACACGTCTCCATTCGTCCCTCCATTCACGCCTGTCGCGACACCACTGGAGGCGGGCTGCACGATGTTGGGGCGTGAGCGGAAGACGGCCTAACGGTGTGCGGGACCGTAGCCCAGCTTCATGGAGACGGTTGCGAATGGTCCTCGCCGATACCCCAGGAGCAACAGTGTCCCTAATTTGCTGGGAAGTGGCGGTGCGGTCCCCTACGGCACTGCGTAGGATCCTACGGTCTTGGCGTGCATCCGTGCGTCGCTGCGGTCCGGTCCCAGGTCGACGGGCACGTGCACCTTCCGCCGACCACTGGCGACAACGTCGATGTACTGTGGAGACCTCACGCCCCACGTGTTGAGCAATTCGGCGGTACGTCCACCCGGCCTCCCACATGCCCACTATACGCCCTCGCTCAAAGTCCGTCAACTGCACATACGGTTCACGTCCACGCTGTCGCGGCATGCTACCAGTGTTAAAGACTGCGATGGAGCTCCGTATGCCACGGCAAACTGGCTGACACTGACGGCGGCGGTGCACAAATGCTGCGCAGCTAGCGCCATTCGACGGCCAACACCGCGGTTCCTGGTGTGTCCGCTGTGCCGTGCGTGTGATCATTGCTTGTACAGCCCTCTCGCAGTGTCCGGAGCCAGTATGGTGGGTCTGACACACCGGTGTCAATGTGTTCTTTTTTCCATTTTCAGGAGTGTATATCTCGGAAGCCTCTGTGAGACCGTTTACGATAGCGCTGTTCTGTTGTATGTAGGAAAATTGTAATGCAAGAAAATGTTAACGAGATGTAAGAAGACGCGCAGAAGACTGATGTTTTGTACAGGGACTGGAAGCTGTCCCTCAACTTAACTTGTTACGCATAAATAGGCAGAGATATCGTTTACTTTTCGGTTACACAATTGGCGATAAACTGCTAGAAAGAGTATCAACCATAAAATACGTAGGACTAATCTTACGGAGCAATCGGAAATAGACTGGCCACATGAAAGTGATTGTAGCAGATGCAAGGCTGTCTTTCACTGAATATCAAAGAAACGGAATTCAGTCACGAAAGAGGTGCTTTCTAAACATCCTTCCGACTGACTTTTGGAGTTCTGCTCTGCAGACTGGAACTCCCACCAGGTAGAGATCCAAAGAAAGAGTGCTGCATTTCATCACGCGTTCGTTCAGTAAGCGCAATACCGTTACAGAGACGATCAACAAACTGCATTTCCCTTGTGGAGTCATTTAAGAAATTCATGGCAGCTCTCTACAAGGAAAATCATACAGTTTTCCGGAATAGTAGATTAACACATTACTTTCTCCCACATAGATCTTTTGAAATGTGTACGATGAGGAAATAGAGAGATTGGGAGCCATACCGACAATTCTGCGCGCCACACACAAACGGAACAGGCAAAAGGAGAAACGATGTTAGTACAACAAGTGCCATACTACGGTACGCACTGTATGTGGTTTGCGGAATAGGGATGCTGGCATTGATAACGAGGTGACGTTAGTCATTCCTAGAGGGAATTAATCGACCACCAATAGATATTTCAGTACACTACATTTGCAATACGTTTTAAGCTTCCTTTGAGGAATAAATCAATCTGATACTGTAAATGTCGACTTCGCCTACTTTCCACGTCTTCAAATGCGCTTTCCTTCACCAACCAAAAATTTGTATCTTGATCGCTCTGCGGCTATTGGACGCTGAATACGAACTGTTAAATCTCGAATCCTAGGAATTTTTTCTCTCAGTCATTAGTTTACGATAAATGCAAGAAATCGTGTTAAACAGTGAGTAAGCTTACGCACTGAACTGCAGGGTGAGATATTTGACTGAAACGATTCAAAGGTGGTTCAAACACTAGGGTGTATCACAGGCTAGAGATCCGATCCAAGCAAACAGAAATGATCAAATGTCTGTGAAATCTTATGGGACTTAACTGCTAAGGTCATCAGTCCCTAAGCGTACACATTACTTAACCAAAATTATCCTAAGGACAAACACACACACACACCCATGCCCGAGGGAGGACTCGAACCAGGCAAACAGCTGTGGGGTATTTACGTTGGTCTCACATTCAGTGTTCACCGCTGAATACTTCGGTGACCATTTGCCCACCCCGGAGCGGTGATTCCTTTTTGTACTGCCATGTTCGAACATCTCTCTTTTGGAGCTCCTATTTCACGATCAATGAACGCTTACAAAGGCTTACATCACTATTAAAATTACCAATTACGCCATGTCATTAGGAAAATGTAGCGAGTGTAATGCATATGTTGTGGTTCAAGAAGATGGTATTGTTGCCATATGGGAACGCATCGGTGCTCTCAGGTGATCAGTAACTATAAAAAGAGGAGAATTCCTCTCGCAAAGACCATAAATAAACAGAGCTAAGATTTACTGATGCAGCAGTTCTGTTTATAGACTAGAGCAGATACAGATTTCCCTCTAGCTGCAGTAATTAGGAGATCCATTTTACAAAGACTGATATGAAATTCCATTTGAGACTAATGAGAGTTACGTTAATTACGGGCAAATTAAATTCTAGAAGACGCTCATCTCCTCTTTAAATCAATACGTACGAAGCTGAGGCGCGTTTTATCCGTCCACTCTCAGTGTTTACTGCAGAGAGACTTGCGTGTATGCCAGGAACGGCGCGCGTTGCCGTCAACGCGAGGCAGACGCCGGTGACGCGGCAGACGCACGCGCGGGGTCGCGTGCCTGCAGAAGCTGTCGCGTGCCCCCCTCCCCCCTCCCCTTCATCGCTCCTCCACCGCTCACCAACACAGCTGCACGAAGAGGGGACGCGGAGCGGCAGCTGCCACCGTGCACACAGGTAGGCCCGACCCGACGCACCCTCCGGAAATCTCGGCCCCCCTGGCACCAGCCACCAGCTGCTGCAAGCCTGCGCACCGCGCCAACGCTCCCCATCCATCCCCGTAATGTGCCGTCCACGCTCGCAGCCGTCATTGCGACCACAAGGGCGCTCATCTTCTCACACATCTGTCGGTGAGGAGTGCGACGCTTAACCTCAATCGCAGACCGTTTATGGCAATTCTGCACGATGGTGCCACCTTAATGATTGTCCGCAGCTCGTGGTCTGGTGGCAAGCGTTACTGCCTCTGGATCACGGGGTACCCGGTTCGATTCCCGGTCGGGTTGGGGATTTTCTCTGCGCGGGGACTGGATGTTTGTGTTGTCCTCATCATTTCATCATCATCGTCATTCGCGTACTGGGGTGGCAACAGGAAGGGCATCCGGCCACTCCTTAAATTAACCATGCCAAATCAAAATGGTTCAAATGGCACTAAGCACTATAGGACATCTGAGGTCATCAGTCCCCTAGACTTAGAACTACTTAAACCTAACTAAGGACATCACGCATATCCATGCCCGAGACAGGATTCGAACCTGCGATCGTAGCAGCAGCGCGGTTCCGGACTGAAGCGCCTAGAACAGCTCAGTCACAGCGGCCGGCCATACTGATCCGCCATAAAATGTTGGACAAAGGCACAAGCAAAAGAAGAAGAAGAGGTGCCACCTTAATGACCGGACTCAGGACAACTTTAGTAACGCTCTGTTCCTCTATACGAGGCGCATTCGAAAAATTATGACCGTTTCCCTCCGTTTTAAGGTTGCCAATTCTGAACAAAGTCTCACAAATGCAGCTCCAAGTATTGTTTTCCGAGGCCACAGAAGCCGTTGCACTCGTTCCATAGTCTTTTACCTTTGCAGAAAGAAATGACTTCGAAAATTATAGCTCATCCCATTCGTGATCTGCGTTTTGTTTGTGGCAAGGGCTCTACAGCTAGAGTTTGTTGGTAGCTTCTTGTCCCGATCCAGGACCAGAAACCACAACATTGCCTTTAGGGGGCAATGCTCATAACGACTGATCTATTCACCACCCACCATAGAAATTTCGGATTATGATTCGAGTTTAGGGCGGCAGATGCTTTTAATCTGCACACATTCCGCTGCAGAGCGAAACATTTTTCTGCATCTACAGCTACTCAGATTCGTCAGATGTTGTGCCTTGTTTTTGAGCCTACAGTAATCAGCGAAGGAACATTGGATAATGGTGTCGAAGCTGAAACTGGACGTACAAATGTACGTAATTAAGAGCGGAATGGCATTATCAATATCTGGGCCGACGAAATCTTCCAACAAGTGGACCAAAAACTTGGATCTGATCGTCGAAATGACGTATTTCACCACATTTTATGTACCACTATTTACAAGATTATTACAGGAAAGCTCTTTTGCGCAAAACTTGTGGAAGGCTGTTACTGACAATGTTTGCCGATCAACAGAAAGAACGAAGGAGGTCAACGCGAAGAGAGTTTTTAGACCGCTATCGACGAGATGAACAATATTTTATCATTCTTAAGGGAGACGAGAAGTGGATTTCCCGCACCAGCACGCAAAGTGTCAATGCATCGGCGTCATTCAACTGCATCAAAACCGAAAAATTTTAAGCAGTCTAACTGGATTCTAGAAACCATGACTACCACTTTATAGGACTCATTGGGCATTTTTGTGATTAATTTCATGCAACGTAGGCCAAAAATTACAGCTGATACGTACTGCGAGACTCTCACGAAACTTACAGAAGCTAATCAAAATTGAAATAGAGACAAACTGTCGTATGGGTTGGTCGTCTACCATGGTAACGAGCTGTCTCACGCCGTTGCATGGACCTCGGGCAAGAATCGGCATTTCCATTGCGAACTTTTTAACTACACACCTAAATCGGTACCAGGAATTATTACATCTTCTTGCACTTGAAACAATGTCTTGGTGGGCAATGGTTGAAAATAAAGAGGAACCCAACAGCGCCGTTGACAGCTGGTTCAATTACCAAGCGGAGAACGTCTTCGAAAACCTAATGCTACGTTGCGAAAAATAGTTGGATATGAAAGATGACTGCGTGAAAAAATGGACTAGTTTTGTAGGAAACTAAAACCGACACTAAAAGGTTTTTCTTACGAATAAATTTTTTCTGAGCGAACAGCCGTCAGTGATCGAATACGCCTTGCATTTATGTGTTTTTGAAAGAAAAATAAAGAACATATCTTTCTCTGCAACGCACTAATTTTAAGGTCTGTATTTGGGACAATTAAATAAAAAACATCAAGCATTGAACTGAAGTCATTGAAGAGTGAATAAAACTGTACTGACAGTCTTTGGGAGTTTGGAAGGGTTAATAACAAAGTGGATACTTGCCCGCTTGCAATAGTTGGTTTGTTAAGTGAAAGTGATCAAAAAAATTGTTCATTGCCGCAAATGGAGATGCATGACATTTTGGTCAGTATTTGTCTACACATATATTTCAGTTATGTTGATCAACGCATTTATCTAAATGGCGGCAGAGCACCTAAAACAATGTCGAAATGACTGTGTTTCAGTGCGAAACTCTGTTTGACCATCACAGACTTTTTGTCGTTACACTTGAAACTCTTTCGCGTGTTGGTTGTTACGTCTGTAAACATGGGCAGGTCACAGTGAAGTACGCGTTTGGATCGTTTGATCCAGAACTTTCTATTCATAGCCATCTAAGGTGGCCTACAGTTTCGTAACATTCGTACATAATGAACACAGTGAGACTCAGGGGGAACCGCTCATTCAGCAGTAATGCTGTTTAGAGGTCCACGCATTTCTATGCCGTGTGCACATGATGTATGAATGGTACGAAGGGTGGTAGACGGTTGACAGCTCGACAGCCAAAACAGAAATTTGCGTGAAGTAGCCAATCTCCAACAAATATTAGCTTGGACGCCTCAGTGACCCATATAATGTATGAGATGTGCGACTACAAGCCGGCCATTGTGGCCGAGCAGTTCTAGGCGCTTCAATCCGGAACCGCGCTGCTGCTACGGTCGCAGGTTCGAATCCTGCCTCGGGCATGGATGTGTGCGATGTCCTTAGGTTAGTTAGGTGTAAGTAGTTCTAAGTTCTAGGGGACTGAGGACCTCAGCAGTTAAGTCCCATAGTGCTCAGAGCCATTTTTTTTTGCTGCTCGAGTGTTTCGGATCGGCGCCAGGTCGTTGTAAGGGACGACAGTGACGCAATTCAGAGGCGCACTACTAGATTTGTTACCAGTAGTTTCGAAGGACACGCAAGTGCTAGGGAGATGATGCGGGAACTCCAAACGGTAATCCCTGGAGAGAGGGCTACGTTGGTTTGGGAGTGAGGAACACTATTGACAGTCTTTAAACTACTGGCATTTAAAGCTGACTGCAGAACGACTCTACTGTTGTCAACGTACATTTCGCGTAAAGACCACGAAGCTAAGAGAAATCAGGGCTAGCACAGAGGCATATAGACAGTCATTCCTCCATCGCTTTATTTGCAAGTAGAACAGGAAACGAAATGACTAGTAGTGGTACAGCGTACCCTCCACCACACACCGTACGATGGCTTGCGGAGTATTTACGTAGATGTACGTGTTGAGGATTCAGACCAAATGCAATCTGGTCGAAAGCCGCAGTTGTGCCCTGACTGACTGCCCTCTGCCACTTACGTAAATCTACTGTACAGCAAGTCGAAACAATTTGGTGTGGATCACACTGCAAAACTTGCTCATAACATATGAGGCAAATAGTCCGGTCCAGAAACACACTTAATGTATCGGTAAGTTTCAGTAAATACTAAAATTTTTATGGAAACGAAACAGGGACGTTTGATCTCGGACGAAAAAAACTCATTGTAGTGAAGGAAAGATGAGCACAGCCTTGGAAGAACCTGCGAGAGCAGCTGAGGACGCACCTGCAGAAAGGAGACTGGAGGCTGGGGAGCGGGTCGCCTAAATCCGCGGCTGTGAACAGCACAGGCTGCAAGTTCTGGGGGCGCCGGCCCCTCCTTTAGAAGCTGACAGTGTGTGTGTGTGTGTGTGTGTGTGTGCGTGTGTGCAAAGAGCAGGTAGAGTGGCGGCCAGCAGGTGAGGGCAGGTAGGCCAGCGTCTCCAGGAACTCCAGCTGGAGCCGCTCCCCTCCCAGCGGCGACGACAGCCAGCCTTCCTCCTGCTGGTTGCTGGCTCCAGCCACGGGGTCCTTGGCCTCTGTAGCGCGTTGCTTCAGACTGTCGGCGATGGCTTGCGCAAGGCAGTAGCGGTAGCGTCTTAACTGGACCGCCCTACAACAAATGTTTCGAGGATAACGCAGCGTGGAAGGCGCCACAGACGAGCGAGTACCACTTGTTCATTCGCGACAGTGGCCGTGGAGACCAGATGGTGATGACAGTTCACTTGGGCGCATATGGACTGAGCAACGAACGAAATAAAAATGGCTACACTGCCGTACAAATATGAAGTAGTCAGAAGACATGGTCGGATGTCAGTCTAACTTCGTAAAACTACACAATGTCGGCGAGTATGTAAATGATTAGAGCTGCAATTCTCAGTGACAGGTACTACAACCGCCAGAGCACGTGAGTGTTATTTTACTGTACTTTGATTTTAACAAAATGGCTCTGAGCTCTATGAGACTTAACTGCTGTGGTCATCAGTCCCCTAGAACTTAGAACTACTTAAACCTAACTAACCTAAGGACATCACACACATCCATGCTCGAGGCAGGACTCGAACCTGCGACCGTAGCGGTCACGCGGTTCCAGACTGTTGCGCCTAGAACCGCACGGCCACTCCAGGCGGCAGACTGTTTTTAACAATGACCACCTCGTGTCCATCATGAATAAAATGAAAATAGTATTGATGTGCCAAATATGAAGAAAATCGATATTGTGTGAAATGCCCGTTACAAAGCAGAAAGCCAAAACCAAACATTTAGGAGTCTCTTTCGAGACTAAAGACCTCGCACAAATCAAAATAACATAAACTATTCTGTCGACTGACATAATTATGATTCTCTAAGTGGCTGAATTAAATAACAACGATAGCGGTAAGAAGATCATTATACCCTCGCCGATAAAAAGATCAGATGAGTTCAAAAACGAAGTCTCTTAGAAATTCAAGTACTGTTTCCTATGAAATATTGGTAACGTTTAACATTTTGTACGTGTTTCAACTTTTGGAGCGTCCTAGTGGCCTGATACTTCAGTAAATTTCATCCCATATTTCTATACACTTATTCTTCTTACTGCTCGTAATTACGTGGAAGTGAATTCTGAAGTACATTCACAGACAGTGGACGACAATGAGAAAAGTAAGGAAAATTAGATCATCTCGTCACGTCAATGACGAGGCATTTATCATGAGTGTATGAACAGCGTACTAATTTCAGCAAACAATATATTTTAATAAAACTGTTAACAATTTATATTTCATTTACTCGAGTGTAGAAAACTCTTACAATCAATGATAAATACACATATAAATTGCGTATTTTACAGAGAAATTTGATGGTTGTCTTTTTATTTTTTCTGTGTTAATGATTATGATGGAAAGTCCTTTTAGATACTATTCAACTGTGTGCAGAGAAATCTTGTCTACTTAAGCTAGATTTATTAGGTTATGCTACAACAGATATTATGTGATATTTTCCTTGATAATAACTTTGTCGTTTGTAGTAGGCCTATGTGTTGTGGCAGTGGTAATGATATTATAATGTGTTTTGTGGACATCAGTTCACTCGTTTTATAGCAAAACATGTATTTTCTGGAATACGAAAGTGTGCAATGTGTGGAAATAAAATGTACTCGGCAGCTCATAGAAACTTATTCCATATCAGAATTATAAAATTTAAAGAAGCGTTACCAATCAAAAATTTGTATTTGGGTTACTGATGTCTTTACATACAATTAATGGTACGAATATTGTTCTTCTATTGAGAGGTTGAGGGAGTGTTCACTATATTCAGAAGGTCCTGGTCCGAATCCTGGTCTGGTACAAATGTTAATTTTAATGATAAATTGATCGTATCACCGTAACACCATTAGCGAGCTACTTTGATTATTTACAGACATCTAAGTTCCATGCATTGTCCCTACAGATCTTACAGTGACACTTCCTCCAAAAAGGCTTTCGACGATTTCCAGATCTGACCCCACCGAGGATGCTTGTCCTTTGTCTCGAATATCTAGTCGTTGAGCACGATAGCAAGACTTGATCCATTCTTTTGAAGAATTTAAGACAACTTAGATTTAAATGAGTATACTTGCGTTTTAACCTTACCCCACCAAAACAAATGAGTATTGTTTCACCTTATTTGTTTCAACGGAATGTGATTGGTCTGTCCAAAGCAGCCGTAGCGAGTGGTTTTAGTAGACCTGCCTATCGATGTTTTTGAACGGAGACCGATTACTGACTGGGCGTGAATCCAAAGAGGGGAGGTAGAAGGGGTCTTCGGGTCCTCCCATGGAACTTAATACAAAAGCGTGAACATTTTCGAACATATCAAATTCCAAGTTTCTGAGTATAAAGTAGACTGAAAATGGCAAGAAATTATCGAGAACTGCAAACTGTGTTTCAGTCGTGTGTCCGATTGCTGGCACATGTGGATGCGCTTATGATTTGACAGACTGCAGAAGACATTCCAGCCAGGAAAAACCACCCATTCGCAAGATGATAGCTGTGAAAAACAAACTCGACACACTTCGTGAGTCCACAGCAGAAAACTGAGTAAAGAAAGGGTGACTTTCCCGAATGTAACGAGTGTTTACCCTCCTCCCCGTTGCCTCCTATTTACACTATCGCATAGGCCCATAATCTGCAGCATGTGCCTAAATTGTTCCAGTTTTCTGATACTCGATTACAATTACTCAGTTACATGACAGATGTATCGGATGGTTGTAATAATTAAAGTGTACCTACTCACAGAGGTTCAGTGTATCCTGTAATTATCGTATGGCAGCGAAACTTGGTAGATATTCTAATGCGTTAAGCCGAACCAATTTATGCTGGAAAAAATCAGTCCTAATTTTGACCACTAGCTGCAAATCTGGCGCTGTAAAAGCAATAAGTGTTTTCGCATGTAATGGGTTAGGAACGAGATGTGGGAAGAAAACGCCAAAGAAATGTGAAATGCATAGTTAACTGTATTATTAACCACTGATTACACAATTTGTTCAATATGGGCACCGTAGACGTCGACAAGGCGCTGTGCAGCGTCAGATTTGCACCTGGTGGTCAAAATTTGTATTCAAAAAAATGGCTCTAAGCACTATGGGGCTTAACATCTGAGGTCATCAGTCCCCTAGAACTTAGAACTACTTCAACCTAACTAACCTAAGGAGAGCACACACATCCACGCCCGAGGCAGGATTCGAACCTGCGACCGTAGCAGCCGCGTGGTTCCGGACGGAAGCGCCTAGAAATGCACGGTCACAGCGGCCGGCTTGTAGTCGCACATCTCATACATTATATCTCTCACTGAGGGGTCCAAGCTAATATTTGTTAGAGGTTCGTTATAGAAAAAAATGGAGATTGTGACAAATTTGATCCCAGGTTGTCGCCATCGTAGATGTATACTACTTCACACAAGTTTCTGTTTTGGCTGTCGAGCTGTCAACCGTCAACCACCCTGCGTACCATTCCATACATCATGTGTACACCGCATAGAAATGCGTGGTCCTCTAAACTATATTACTGCTGAATGATCGGTTCCCCCTGAGTCTCACTGTGTTCTTTAGGTACAAATGTTACGAAACTGTAGGTTACCTTAGATGGCTATGCATAGAAAGTTCCGGCTCAAACGATCAAAACGCGTATTTCACTGCGACCTGCTGATGTTTACAGACGTAACAACCAACAAGTGAAATAGTTTCAAGTGTGACGTGGCAGCCGCGTGGTGCCGGACGGAAGCGCCTTGAACCGCTCGTCCACAGCGGCCGGCTAAAATTTGAACTAATTCTTTTTGAAGCGTAAATAGTTTCAGCATTAACGCATTAGCATATCTACCATAAGAGAATTACAACCCACAATGGGCCTCACTGAGGTAGCTGCAATTTAATAGTAACCATCCGTTGTATTTTCAGTTCCCGGAAAAATGATTTTATAAAGATATTTTTCCCTGAACTGAAATTTCTTGGAACGTACGTCAAACTGAAGTACTAAGCAATAATGTGAATAAAGTACTCGTATTATTATTGTACTTAAATGTTTTTCTGTTTGTTATTGTCATTAAAATCTAAGACATCTTTTGTACGTTAGAAGTTATATTTGGGAGATGGGGGAGGGGGGGGGGGTTGAGGGGGCAGGGACGAGACGAGAGACAGTAACAAACTGTGACTCTCCAGAACCGAACCTTGGACCCGCGCCATCCCCTGCTCCAGTAAGCCTGCAGGACCGTCGCTGCTTGCGTAGCCGACAAGAAGTGTGACCCGCTCGGCGGCCCTGACGTGCGCTGGAGGATGCGGAGGTCCCCTCCGTGTCGGCCGTCCCCCGACCCCCGACCCCCGACCACCGCCCTGGCACGTCTTGAATGGGTCCCCGCGCGGCCCTCAATGGAAGGAGTCGCCAGCTGGCTGCGCTCAAGGCACCGCGCGCCGCGGGCCTACCTGCCAGGAATGCAGCTGGCAGCTCCCCTTTCACTTCTGCCGACTGCGATTCCCCGTCAGAATCAGTCTGATTCACTGTTTTCGCGTTACTTACTGTTGGCCAGCAAGTATTTACGACAGCACGGTTCGCCGTTTACTTTGCACTTATTCGGCAACACATCGTGTTATAAGTGAATGATACACTGATGGAAGCGCAAAGTCTTAGCCACGAAGCAGCAGTCCGATATTTATCAACTTTACGTAGATGTTTATCACACCGTGCGGTGCTAGGCGCTTCAGTCTGGAGCCGCGTGACCGCTACGGTCGCAGGTTCGAATCCTGCCTCGGGCACGGTTGTGTGTGATGTCCTTAGGTTAGTTAGGTTTAAGTAGTTCTAAAGTTCTAGGGGACTGATGACCACAGATGTTAAGTCCCATAGTGCTCAGAGCCATTTGAACCATTTTTTTGTTTTGTTTATCACACTACCACTATTAAAATGATTGAACTGTCATTCCATTGGGAACTGAAGTACATTTTCAACATCAGTGTAGGTGCGACCACCATACGCATGATTACACTGTTGCATTCTCCAGCAGACTCCAAATGACATCTTAAGGAATTTCTTACCATACTTGATACATGGCAAAATCGCTAAGCAGGCATGGCTAGAGGACAAATCTAAGGACGTAGAGGCTTATCTCACTAGGGGTAAGATAGATACTGCCTACAGGAAAATTAAAGCGACCTTTGGAGAAAAGAGAACCACTTGTATGAATACCAAGAGCTCAGATGGTAACCCACTTCTAAGCAAAGTGCCTAGCAGCCAGTCGCTGACTCACCTCAGATGTTGCCCGCAGCCGGCAACGAAACGTCAGGAAGAAGAAGAAGTTTTATATATGGACCACAGCAATTCAGCCCGGAAGTTTTAATTAATGAAGACGCCGGCCGTGAAAGCTTACATGCTATGATTAGACGCCTCTCCGGGGAGGATATGTCGATTATGGTACGACGACTGGAGAGCCTACGTAAGAAGAAAGCTCAACAACTTTGTTCACTCACTTTTTTGCTACGTTGTCGTGACACTGGGACAGTTCCGGAGTTTTTGAAGGCGAGAAGAATGTTCCATACAGCGCAACCGAACCGTATTTATTTACGCATGGAATTTGCGATGCTGCGGGAACGGATCCATCAAACACGTCGAGAACTTGCGGTAACAGTAGTCAACTGTTAAATCTTCATTTACGTATTAGCAATACTATGCGGTTGGGTGATTGGAATAAGGTGGATAGATTAACATTTAGATCTATCGAACTTAGCGCAGAAGTGTGATCTAATAGGCAGAAGAAGAAGTTTGAGCATTTACAAAAACGGGAAACATTGATTACAGACAATTCCCACACAGTTATCAACTTGTCCGGGAAAGAACTATCCAAAGAGGAAGTCTCTGTTCTTTCGAAAGGAGGAAATTTTGTTATCACTCCATCACAGATTCCCAAGGAAGATATTGTTGCCAATATAAAAGCAGGGATTCGTCTGTTATCACCGCATTCTGCCTTTGAAATCAGGATGCAAGCAGCCACGATATTACGTAAAGCCAAGCCACCCAGCAGTAATTTATCCCTAGGAGAAAGGAAGGCGTTACGGGAGATCAATGAGGACAGGAATTTTATTGTACTTACTGCTGATAAGGGTAATGCTACTGTCGTGCTGAAGAGTGAGGATTATCATAGAAAGATCAGTGACCTCTTGGATCCTACCACCTATAAAAACTGATAAAGGACCCTACAACGAAAGTGTCAAGTGCTAACCAGCGATTAATAAAAAGCTCTTCCATTCCTACAGAAGATAACAGATACCTTTGCAAAACTGAAGCTTATCCTCCTAGACTGTATAGGTTACTTAAGATACATAAGCCCAATGTCCCATTGAGACAGATAGTAAGTGCAATTGGGGCTCCTACTCAAGAGCTGGCTAGATATCTTGCTTCTTTGTTGCAACCGTATATAGGTAAAACTGACACTCATATTAAAAATTCCATGAAATTTATCGAAAAATTGAGGAAGATCACAGTTAGTCCAAGTCACATCCTTGTCAGTTTCGATGTAGTATCCCTGTTCACCATGATCCCTGTTGACGAAGCTCTTTCTTACATAACTGATACGTTTCCTACTGATATAATAGCTTTGTTTCGACATTGTCT
The DNA here is from genome assembly GCF_023864275.1 of Schistocerca cancellata. NCBI lineage: Eukaryota > Metazoa > Arthropoda > Insecta > Orthoptera > Acrididae > Schistocerca > Schistocerca cancellata. The sequence goes on along the minus strand of NC_064631.1, from coordinate 470,272,269 downwards.
ATCCTCGACTTATTTTCAATATAACAACGAGTTCTATGAACAAATTGATGGGGTGGCCATGGGTAGCCCTCTAAGCCCTGCTATTGCTAATCTATTTATGGAATTTTTCGAACAACAGGTGCTGCAGTCGGCCAAAAAAAAAAAAAAAAACCTTTGAAATGGTATCGATACGTGGATGACACATTTGTGATATGCAATCATGCTGAAGAGGAACTGAGTGATTTTTTGGTGCACATGAACAGTTTCAATCCAAGTCCAAGGATACAATTCACCATGGAGAAAGAGAGTAATAGACAAATAAATTTTTTGGATGTATTGGTTATTACACGGGCAGATGGGAATCTAGGGCACAAGGTATATAGAAAAGACACACACACCGATCGTTACCTACATAAGAATTCGAATCATCATCCTAGGCAGAAGAGAGGAGTCATGAAAACTTAAGTGGACAGAGCTAATAAGATCTGTGAGCCAATTTACTTACAAGATGAATTAAGCCATTTGCGAACAGCTTTCAAGAGAAATGGATACACTGACAAGGAAATAGATCGAGCACTCCACCCTAGAAGAAAAGTGTCCGAAAATACACGACAACAACAACCCTCGGCTGGAAAAGTTTTTCTTCCACTTATTCATAACATCACGGACCGTATTGGTAAAGTTTTGGCCAAGTTTCAAGTGCATACAATCTTTCGCCCTACCAAGAAAATTAGTGAAAGTTTAAGATCGGTGAAAGACGCACGACACCCCTTAGCTACCGCAGGTGTGTATAAAATTCCGTGTAGCTGTGGCATGGTTTAGATTGGGACAGATTGAAAAATCAGCTGTAGCGGAACACGTTTTCAAAGACGGTGATCACGAAATAAAATTTAGTGAGACAAACGTGATAGCTAGGACCTCACATTATTACACTCGCATGTATAGAGAAGCTATAGAGATCTATAAGCACGGAAATAATTTTAATAGAAAAGAAGAAGGATTAAAACTAGAGAAGATATGGCGTTCGAATTTGTACCAACGACGTGACAATCGATTACCTGTAATCGAGAGACATGGCACTAGCCAGAGATAGTTTTAAAGTCGAAATCACGTGACGAGTGGTCTCTCTAAACGCTCTATGTAAGTGGGACCACCAGCGCCTAGCAGCCAGTCGACGACTCACCTCAGAAGATGTTGCTCGCAGCCGGCAACGAAACGTCAGGAAGGAGAAGAAGTTTTATATATGGACCACGGCAATTTAGCCCGGAAGTTTTAATTAATGAAGACGCCGGCCGTGAAAGCTTCCATGCTATGAAAAGAAGGGAAAGCAGAAAGATGGAAGGAGTATATAGAGGGTCTATACAAGGGCAATTTAGTTGAGGACAATATTATGGAAATGGAAGAGGATGTAGATGAAGATGAAATGGGAGATACGATACTGCGTGAAGAGTTTGACAGAGCGCTGAAAGACCTGAGTCGAAACAAGGCCCCGGGAGTAGACAACATTCCATTAGAACTACTGACGGCCGTGGGAGAGACAATCCTGACAAGACCCTACCATCTGGTGAGCAAGATGTACGAGACAGGCGAAATACCCTCAGACTTCAAGAAGAATATAATAATTCCAATCCCAAAGAAAGCAAGTGTTGACAGATGTGAAAATTACCGAACTATCAGTTTAATAAGTCACAGCTGCAAAATACTAACGCGAATTATTTACAGACGAATGGAAAAACTGGTAGAAGCCGACCTCGGAGAAGATCGGTTTGGATTCCATAGAAATGTTGGAACACGTGAGGCAATACTCACCCCACGACTTATCTTAGAAGAAAGATTAAGGAAAGGCAAACCTACGTTTCTAGCATTTGTAGACTTAGAGAAAGCTTTTGACAATGTTGACTGGAATACTCTCTTTCAAATTCTAAAGGTGGCAGGGGTAAAATACAGGGAGCGAAAGCCTACTTACAATTTGTACAGAAACCAGATGGCAGTTATAAGAGTCGAGGGGCATGAAAGGGCAGCAGTGGTTGGGAAGTGAGTGAGACAGGGTTGTAGCCTCTCCCCGATGTTATTCAATCTGTATATTGAGCAAGCAGTAAAGGAAACAAAAGAAAAAATTGGAGTAGGTATTAAAATCCATGGAGAAGAAATTAAAACTTTGAGATTCACCGATGACATTGTAATTCTGTCAGAGACAGCAAAGGACTTGGAAGAGCAGTTGAACGGAATGGACAGTGTCTTGAAAGGAGGATATAAGATGAACATCAACAAAAGCAAAACGAGGATTATGAAATGTAGTCGAATTAAGTAAGGTGATGCTGAGGGAATTAGACTAGGAAATGAAACACTTAAAGTAGTAAAGGAGTTTTGCTATTTGGGGAGCAAAATAACTGATGATGGGAGAAGTAGAGAGGATATAAAATGTAGACTGGAAATGGCAAGGAAAGCGTTTCTGAAGAAGAAAAATTTGTTAACATCGAGTATAGATTTAAGTGTCGGGAAGTCGTTTCGGAAAGTATTTGTATGGAGTGTGGCCATGTATGGAAGTGAAAAATGGACAATTAATAGTTTGGACAAGAAGAGAATAGAAGCTTTCGAAATGTGGTGCTACAGAAGAATGTTGAAGATTAGATGGGTAGATCACATAACTAATGAGGAGGTATTGAATAGGATTGGGGAGAAGTTTGTGGCACAACTTGACTAGAAGAAGGGATCGGTTGGTAGGACATGTTCTGAGGCATCAAGGGATCACCAATTTAGTATTGGAGGCCAGCGTGGAGGGTAAAAATCGTAGAGGGAGACCAAGAGATGAATACACTAAGCAGATTTACAGGGATGTAGGTTGCAGTAGGCACTGGGAGATGAAGGACTGAAGACCACAACAACAACAACAACTTGAAACATGTGCTGTGTCGATTCACTAACACCGCTGGGTACATGGAGGAATTTAATTCCATGTTTATCCAATGTAGAAAATTGTTCGACTGTTTGTCGCAAATATGGAGTACTATCAGACGAGGAAAGAAGGGACTGTGTAGACTGTGATGGTGCGAAGTGTGTAAAACTTCGTACGAACAGTTTCAATGCTGAAATACCGTTACACTTTCATTGCGGACAGTGCGGAAAACGAACGAGTTTCAGGAAGAATACATGGTTCGACTTATCCAAATTATCCGTCCAGACAACCGTAACTGACTTTCACATGGCGACAACACCGACGACGAGTGAGGTAAGTCGTCTCCTTTGTAGTGACAAGTATTTTCATAACGCTTAACTTTTGTCGTTAAGGTAGAGACAATGTAAACATACTCATAACACCCGCCACCAGAGTCGCATGATCGATTTACGATCGCACGCTCGATATTTATCGTTTGGACCCCCCGACTTCGAGAGGCAATCATTCTTGGAAATTACCATGGTGGGAACTTCAGTGTGCAGTGTTTCGTTATCATTTTAGAATATACTATTCGAAACTCTAATCATGAAGCCTTATGACAATAATTTTCACCATACTTTCCGCATAATGACTGGCATTCAGCCCTCCTTTAATAATTACCAAATGAGTCCTGTTGTCATATCCAAGAACTCACTGCGCTATCGTTTCAGGAGTTGGAGAGGTGTGCGTCTCGAAAACAGCCGCTTCCTAAGTTCTTCAGCAGGTCGTCTAAAAACATGTGCTGTCGAAACGACAGCTTCAAACACAAGCGAGACTCCTCACTGAACATCCTAGACTATGCTAGTATCTGTTTCCTATGGCATGGTGCCAGTGCTAAACGACACATAGCAACTCGAGATCTCAAACCAGCTGTCATTAATGTGTCCCAGACGGTTCGCAGTGACATTCAGTCTGTTAACTCTCCCCGAATTTCAGCTGTTGACATCTTATAAGTCAGAGCCTGTCCGACAATCCTTATGACCTTTTCGTGTAGTAGTTCTTCTGGAAAGACCTGCGACTACTCTTGTTACCGCCCTGCTGTCCTCAGTCTATCGTCTCACCACTCGTTTTGCAGTAACTGTGCTTCAGCCTCATTCGTGACCTAACGGCATGATGCTCCAGTCTGTCTCATGTCACTGATCTGACCTTTCTCAAATTCCGAAAGATGCCACTTGCATATCCTGCGGTCATGCTGTGTTGCTCTCTCCAACTAATAAGAAACAAACCGTCACCATCTTCATCTCTAGCAATAGCTTTTTTCTATACTGAAAATAAACTTTCATAAAGACGACGTTTTAATGAACATACTGCACACTAATGAGCAAGGACATTATGGAGAATCAATTAGAAAGCTTTCGATCAATTTGTTAATGGAGTAAAGCTTTCCATTTCAGTCAGTGTATGTCAGACAAAATCAGACCTCTTAATTGACGTCCAACAACTGCGATGCAGCATAGCTTCGATATCGACTCATGTCCTTGAACCGCACCTTGAAAGAAGATTCTGAGACTGAGCAGGGTACGAATTTTTTGAAATGCCTGTTCTTTTCCCTTCCATCTTCAACTGTATTTCATCTTATTCTTCAGTTATCTCGAATCCTACCAGACATTATCTATCTTATATCCTTCCTTTTTCTTAAATTCTTGTGATAAATATCATGTTTTAACAATTTCATAGCCTCTTGCACATATATCTGCAGCTACATGACCACTCTGTAATTCATAATTGTCTGGCAGAGGTTTCATCGAACAACGTGCAGACTATTTCTCTACCTTTCCATTCACTAGCAGCGTGGGGGAAAAATCAACACTGAACTCTTTTCTTATCTTATTATGATGATCATTTATCCCTATGTAAGTGGGCGCCAACAAAATATTTTCGCATTCAGAGGAAGAAACTGGTGACTAAAATTTCGTGGATAGAGCCTGCCGCGAAGAAAAAGTCTTTGCTTTAATTATTGCCACCCCAACTCGCATACTATACCTCCGACACTCTCTCCCGTATTTCACGACAATACGAAACGTGGTGCCCTTCTTTGATTTTTTTTCGATATCCTCCGTCAGTCCTATCGGATGCGCGTTCTGCACCGTGCACCAGTATGCCAAAAGAGGTCTTTGTGCTTTCCCACAACATTACATACGTGGCCGTTACAATTAAAGTTGTTCGTAAATGTAGTCCCTAATTGAATTCATAGCCTCTAGATTTGTGTGATTTATCGTGTAACGGAAATTTGGTGGAATTTTTCCAGTATTGACGTGAATGATTTCACAAGTTTGATTATTTAGAGTCAATTGCCACTTTGTGCATCATACAGATATTTTTGTAAAAAAAATTCTGTAATTCGCGTTTATCGTCTGATGGCTTCACGAGACGGTGAATGACAGCATAATCTGCAAGCAGCCTAAGAAGGCTGCTCAAATTGACTCATATATCGTTTACATAGATTAGGAACAGAAGAGGGCCTCTAACACTTCACTGGGGAAAGCCATATATCACTTCTGTTTTACACAATGGCTTTTCGTCCGTTACTACCAACTGTGACCTTTCTGACAGGAAATCAGGAATGCAGTCACACAACGGAGACGTTACTCCGATAAATTTCGTCTGTTTGTAACTAGCCACTTTCAGGCTTCACTCTTCCTCAAACAGCTAAGGTAAGGCTAAAATACTTTGCTCATTTACATGTCATCGTTATCAGAATCTCTTTTAAATATCTGATTGGGATGTGATTTTTCTAATTCTTCGCTTGTAAGATTAAGCTTCACATCACAAGTTACTGTAGAAGACGTCACTTCTTACTTCTACATGTAGAAAATGCTTGACATTCACCGTCTGGAAAATTCAAACGACTTGTTACTGAGAATTATCCTTTAATACACTGTTTTTGCCAACATAGATTCTTGTGTTAGAGTGTGACATACCATATTGTTTACGAACCGACTACATATATTAATTAGGAAGCCATTTTTCTTTACATGTAGCCTTACTTGTTTACAAATAGTTACCAGCTCTATTATCTTCGGGATTAAGAGGCTTCTTTTTCAGTGGAGTTGATAATCCCACGTTTTCTGCACGTATTTCGTCAAGCAACCGACTGTTGGAGATACTAACGCTAAAAACGCCTAAGACCATTGCAGACATTACGCGATGAATACGATTTGGACAGCCGTCGTGATTCTGTGCAGAGAAATCGACTCATAAGTCCAGATGAAAACTGGGAAATGCCCCTAAGACCAGGAGAAAAGATCCGTTACGGGCACAGTATTGAAATGTGTTACTGTTGATAATCAGTAAATGAAAACTTGGCTGCACACTACATCTTTTCCATTAGTAAAGTACTTGCAACACAGATTGGCCTGAAATCTCGGAAACAGATATAATTAAAGATCAACAGTAACAAAATAGCACTGTGTATTCATTCATAATAAATGATTAAACTAATCAACAATAACCCATAACTTCTGAAACTGACGTGCTGAATGTTTCTTTCAATTTAGATTTGGAATATTATTAACTTTAGTCTATACACCTGGTTATGGGGAGACACAGGAAAACGCATACCGTAAATGCCACACGAGTATTTGATCGCTGGTCAATCCGAATGCAAACCCAGTGCCTCAACAAGTACCCCGCGTCGCTCCGTGACACTCCAGGACTGACCAGCCATGTGAGACGTAGCAAGTAGATTAACGAAGGCGAGAAAGTTTTCTCCAACAAACGTTCTCTATTGCTTTCCAGTATGCTTAGAAATTGGTAATGATGTTTTAGAAACTGTGTATCTTCAGTACAGCACTGAAATAAGGTGAGATAGAAAGCGTGGACGAAGTGGAGAAGAAACTGTACACTTTTGAAATATGGTCCTGTCAACACATGTTTGTAGCACATGGGCAGATAATGAAATATTCATGATCGCACTATGTCAGACAGTAAGGCATCTGAAGAACGTTTGATGTCCAGGGCATCACAATTGAGAGAATTAGGAATCGGAATTTGCTTTGGTATAGGCTCGTTAGGAGAATGTAAGGCACGAAACCCCGGCGTACTGCTCAGCAAGACTCATAGTCAGTAGAAGAGATCGGCCAAGAAAAAACAATGCTTGACCAAACAAAACAAAACAAAAACTGCAGAGTTATTGGGTGAAGAAAGAACTGCTTAATCAATCGTACAGTGAGAAGGAGCATGATAATGAGTTTCAGCATTTACATCAACATTTATACTCCATGAGTCATTTTGTGGTGGGTGATGGAGAGCACTTCTGGTAGCCATTATATCTTCCCCCTTTCCTTTTCCATTCGCAAATTGGACATGGGAAGAAATACTGTGGATAAACGTCCAAATGAACTCTAAATTCTATGATTTTATTGTGGTGGTCGTTTTGTGAGACATTTGTGGGAGGAAGTAATAGGTTGCCGACTCTTCTGGGAACATATGCCTTCGGAAACCACAACAGTAAACCTCTTCGTGACGCGCAACGCGCACTATGTATTGTGTGATAGTGTAGTTTCTGTAGCATCCTCGTTAAGCTCTCGCGCACACTAAACAATCTATTGATGGAACGGAAGCTTTGAATCTTCTTCAACTTTCGTATTAATCCATTTCATTCGTCGATAAATTACTTTTCTTCATAATTCTGCCAATGAATTTCAGCCTGGAATCAGTTCTTCCTACTGTTTATTTTATGTGGCCATTTCGTTTTACGTCTGTCCTGATGGATTACTACTAGGTCTTTTGTAAGAGTTACTGTTTGCAGTGATTAATTGTAAATAGTGAAAACTGTTCCAGTTACTGTCTGCAGTGATCAGTTGCAGCTAGTGTAATCTTACAGTAGAGAACGTCTTCACCTATTCATAAGTAACACGCTACATTTTTTTTAAGTATTTGTGGTCAACTTGAAAGTAGTATGCTGTTAGATGCAAGGTGACCTAGGTTTAAATGAACTGTAAGTACCCTCCAGAATAATGAATGAGAAAAACTAATGGCTACTAAATGAGACACATACGACAATTATTTTGATTTATTTCGATAAAATTATTGACAGATGACAAACAGTGCTAACACTGATATAATAAGGCATTTACATAGCTGATGTAGGCTTCAGAGGAAAAGACACTGATAATCAGACAAGTGAATTAATTGCAATGGCAAAGTACCCATTGATTATCATGATGTTAATTGAAAATAGATAGTACAAGAGCAGGGGATATGTCACATCTGCGGTGGAGTTGAGAGCACTGTTCACTGATTCAAAATGCAAGTCTTCAAAGTCAATCTTGAAGTGATCAAAAGTTATAAAATACTTCAGTTCCCCACACATTGTCTTGCAGTTGCGGCTCAGTCACACCATAGTTTGTAACTGGAGGCTGAAGTGGCTGCAAAATCAGTCACTGGCGGAGTCATTAACTTCGCCAATGGCAAAGTGCAGATCAGCCCGGAACATCTATAAAACATCGATACGTTAGCGCTGATGATGGCAGGCCAGCGGCTCTCAGTATGCGACGATGAAGTTGATGAAGCCTAAAATGAAGTCCCAGATGAAGCCTAAGATGAAATGATTTCTGCTCGAATGTATACTACAAGGAAACCTCGAATTACCACGTTTTGTATTTTTTTTCTAAAATCCAGTTGGCTGGGCTCTGGATCTTCTGAGTCCCGATAAATAGAAATGATGCTGAGAACATACAAGTCCCCTTTCCTGGGCTCTCCTCTGTTTGGTTAACCAATAACATTCACCTTACCATCTTACACAGCAAAAGTCACTTTACTATCTATCTCGTTCTGTGACCAATGAGGCGTTGTTCATTGACACAGCTGATTGGTTTGGTTTGGTTGTTTGGGGAAGGAGACCAGACAGCGTGGTCATCGGTCTCATCGGATTAGGGAAGGATGGGGAAGGAAATCGGCCGTGCCCTTTCAGAGGAACCATCCCGGCATTTGCCCGGAGTGATTTAGGGAAATCACGGAAAACCTAAATCAGGATGACCGGACGCGGGATTGAACCGTCGTCCTACCGAATGCGAGTCCAGTGTCTAACCACTGTGCCACCTCACTCGGCGACACAGCTGAACTTCCTTGTCTAACTTGTTATTTATTTAAGTGAGCCAATTTCTGCGATTCTTATGTTGTGAAAACTTTTTTTAATTTTTGTAATTTTCAATTTTTTTTTTTTTTTTTTTTTGAGTCAGCACAGCACGTTTTCAAAGGCCCAAAACTGTAGGTCCGCACTCCATTTTCGAATGGTTTATCTGTAGTGTCTGGAGAAAAACTGCGCTTTCTGCTTTAGTACAAAATAGTGTTTTCTGCTAAAACATATCTCTCTTTTCTGTATTGTAAAATGTTGGCAGTGGGACCTCGTCCCACAGGAGGTCCTTCATGTGTGTCCATGAAACTTTATTTGCCCAGGGCAGTGTCACAAAGAATTGATTGACTGTGGCTTACTAACCCTCGCCTCTCCCTCGGGAGGTCTGCGAAATGACTCTGCGGGTGGCAGCCGACTCTTACTCTCCTCGTACCGTCCAGAATGCTTTCAGTGTTCTCTTACTTCTACAAGGAAAGCAAATCGGAATCGAGAGTAAATGAACACTAAGTTTACGTTAGTCAGTTACCAACAATCACTAGCACTCCTATTTATCATATTCCTTGCCGTGAGTTAAATATTCCGTACGAGATGGGTCTTTCATTATGTATTTTTATACTGTACTTGTCTGTTTCCACCAGCCGCTGTGGCCGAGCGGTTCTAGGCGCTTCAGTCCGGAACCGCGCTGCTGCTACGGTCACAGGTTCGAATCCTGCCTCGGGTATGGATGTGTGTGCTTGTCCTTCGGTTAGTTAAGTTTGAGTAGTTCTAAGTCTAGGGGACTGATGACCTCAGATGTTAAGTTCCATAGTGCTCAGAGCCATTTGAACCATTTTTAGAAAATAACTTCCTTCACCAGTGACGAAATTTTTACTTTGAATGAAATTTTTAACTATGCAGGTAAGTTCGTGTTGCTGCTGAACCTCAAGGCAAGTGCTTGCAGAGGCGGGAGCCTCAAGATAAAATTTCGCTAGCTCAGGTATGTTCAGTTTCTAAAGTATCACAGGATACATAGCGGAAAATCATTTGCATCGTTTAAAAGGAGTGAAGTGAGTAGCTGTTGACGTCTGTTGCAAAGACTTATGCTTTTATTTTTGTCTAGGTTTAAGCCTTATTAAACGCCCGTTTAAATATTCCGTTGCGGCATCAGAAAGTTCATGCCACTAAGAAACTTAAAAACAAAGTCAGTCGCATTGTGTTGATCCACACACCGTTTACGCTTTATATAAACAGGTAATGTTTCAGGGCATTAAAAATTCGTGTCATTCTTTCTTACTAACTGACAGGTTAAAGTAAAAACTGGAAGACTTCCTTTCCGTACAAAAAAAGGCCAATCCTGTGAATATCTTCCTGCATTTCGTTACATACTTTTTGCCTTAACTTGTCACATGACTGAGACGTGGCAGTCAAAATTTCCGAATGGCTATAGGAAGGTTGAAATATTTAAATGTGCTGGATAAAATAGTTTATTGGACGGGCATCCACAGCCAAACTTTTGCATGTTGAATAAAAATTGCTGCAACTGTTGTGCATACTTTATAAAATGCGTGACCGGTTTCGTAATTTCAAATTACATCGTCAGAGACAAAACTGAATAAAAATAATAAAGAGACTGTAAACAGTACTACGCATAGGCCATATCACAGTGATAACTAGTGTCCTCAAGACTGAATGCTTACATTATAGTGGTCAAGCAATTTTTACGGTCCGATCCGAATCCTTTCTCTAAAATTTGAGAAATTTCACGTAAAGCGGTAGTCATGGAAAACGCAGATACGAAAGTAGAACCTACGAAAAAATGGGACGAGAGAAAAGATTATAAAAGGTAGCGAAAAGACCGAGAAAGGGGAGGAGGGAAGGGAAAAGCCGAAATATGGAGTATGCAGTACCTCAGTAGCAGCCGAGCCAGGATGGAACGCTGCGTCTGACATATACTAACTGACAGGATATCCAGAGACAAGCCGCGAGGGAAACGTCGCGTGCGCAGATGCGTAAATAACGTCCAATAAACATAAATGAAATAGTTGGGAATTGGGTGTACAAAAACAGACGTATTAATAATCTTTTCTGTCGTCCCATTTGTTCATTGGTTCAAGTTCCGTTGCTGCGTTTTAATCCACAACTATAGTTTTTCGCGAAATAGCGAAAATTATAAAGGGAAAGATGGGACCAGACTGTAAAAGAGACTTGGCCAGTATAAGGTAGGCATTCAGTCTTGCGGACGATTTTTATTACTGTGATAGGGTCTTTCCGTAATATCGTCTACGATCTCTTTCTTCTTTTTACTCATATTTGAACTTGATAATGTCATTTAAAATTACGAAACCGATCATGAATTTAGTAAAGGATTTTCAACCGCTGCAGTGATTTTTATTCAGCAGGTGAATGTGTTAAATAGATAATCTAGAATGGGAATGTAGTGAGTATGCAGACACGAAGAAACTAAGCCGGAGGGGATCTACGGAATGCGGTGATGACTTAACAGCCACCTGGCGGGTCCACAGCGAGGACACAGTGTACGGTGGTGGGCGGTCCAGCAGCGGCCGTTGGCGCCTGGCGCGGATTCGAGGGCGCGATGCTATCGGCTAACCGACGGGCACGATTTTTTCACGACGCGCCTGCACGACAGCCATCATCGGGGCGAGGCGACACCTCGCTCTGTGTTTTCCTTTTTCCATTACTGTTCCCGCGGAACTGTTATTCGGCATTATCCCCTTATCTGCGCTTCGCCGCTGTCAATAGCCGCAGTTTAGCCCTTTCGACGCGCGCTTTCATCGCTCCCTGTCCCCCGGCATCGGAAGCACATCTGGCGGGGTGGTCCCCGCAGCTGAGCCGATCCGGCGGTTTCGGGCCGCGCCGGACCGCCCAGCCGGCGGGCGGCTGCTGCAGCCGCGGGAAACCGGAGAGTGCGAGGGTCGCAGCGGCGGGGCGTGGCGGGGCCGGAAGCTCCGGAGGGCGCTTCCGGCGCGTGCCACTCGCGGCCTCGCGCTTTTAATATGGAAATCGGGCAGATCGGCAGCCGCCTGCCCGCTGCGGCCACCTTCTCCTCCGGAAGCGGCGTCTGGACGCGCGCACTCTGCAGCATCTGCCCAGGAAGTCCGGTGCGCGCGGATGGGATGAGTTGGCCCTTTGACTCCCGCGCTCACCCTCGAATGGGAGGACCCCGTGGGCGGGTCTGCGCTTTGCAGGAGGCGCCCCGCTGCCACGAGTCACGCCGGCGCAGCGGCCGGAAGGCGGGCGCCTCGTAACGTTCGCCGACTTCGCGCTCCGGAAACGGGTGACTCCTCTTTGTCGTCCCCGTAGATAGCATCTAACGGTGCTCAGAACAGTTAGGAGCCATGCAGCTGGATTCGGCAGGAGGTACACTTGTAATCCAACACCTTTTGTTGTTAAAGTCGTTGCGCAAGGAGGGAAACCTTGCATTCGGATTGTGCCCAGACTCGCCCTTCGTTGAAGGAAGGCTACTAGATGTTTGCCTATTGAACTTAAAGCAGGATCCAGATACAAAGTAATTAATGACTTTAACTGGCAGTGAGCGTCGATTAAATCGATGGATTCGAACCCGGGCCTATCGGTTACTAGGCATATGCGCTGGCCACTGCGGCAGGTCTCCTGGTTACTAGGCAGATGCGCTGACCACTGCCCCATCTAGACATAGAGGTCATCACAACTGCACCAACTACCTTAGCACGCCTCCCTTCAGACTCAAATTCTCAACCTGTCCGCACACGACGAATGTAGTGCCCCTTGCCTATTATCCGCATTACTCGCGGCATTTCGCCGATTCCCGTAAGAGTTCGAGGGTCGTGTGCATCCACACGGAAGTTATCAGTGGCCAGCGTCGCCCTACTTATACACTACTTGCTACACCAAGAAGAAATGCACATGATAAACGGGTATTCATAGGACAAATATATTATACTGGAACTGACATGTGATTACATTTTCACGCAATTTGGGTGCATAGATCCTGAGAAATCAGTACCCAGAACAACCACCTCTGGCCGTAATAACGGCCTTGATACGCCTGGGCATTGAGTCAAACAGAGCTTGGATGGCGTGTACAGGTACAGCTGCCCATGCAGCTTCAACACGATACCACACTTCACCAAGAGTTGTGACTGGCGTATTGTGACGAGCCAGTTGCTCGGCCACCATTGACCAGACGTTTTCAATTGATGAGAGATCTGGAGAATGTGCTGGCCAGGGCAGCAGTCAAACATTTTCTGTATCCAGAAAGGCCCGTACAGGACCTGCAACATGCGGTCGTGCATTATCCTGCTGAAATGTAGGATTTCGCAGGGATCGAATGAGGGGTACAGCCACTGGTCGTAACACATCTGAAACGTAACGTCCACTGTTCAAAGTGCCGTCAATGCGAACAAGAGGTGAGCGAGACGTGTAAACATTGGCACCCCATACCATCACAGCGGGTGATACGCCAGTATGACGACGACGAATACACGCTTCCAATGTGCGTTCACCGCGATGCGACCATCATGATGCTGTAAACAGAACCTGGATTCATCAGAAAAAATGACGTTTTGCCATTTGTGCACCCAGGTTCGTCGTTGAGTACACCATCGGAGGCGCTGCTGTCTGTGATGTAGCATCAAGGGTAACCGCAGCCATTGTCTCTGAGCTGATAGTCCATGCTGCTGCAAACGTCGTCGAACTGTTCGTGCAGATGGATGTTGTCTTGCAAACGTCTCCATCTGTTGACTCAGGGATCGAGACGCGGCTGCACGATCCGTTAGAGCCATGCGGATATGATGCCTGTCATCTCGACTGCTACTGAGGCCGTTGCGATCCAGCACGGCGTTCCGTATTACCTTCCTGAACCCACCGATTCCATATTCTGCTAACCTCAACGTCGCGATACGATAAACCGCAATCGCGATAGGCTACAATCCGATCTTTATCAAAGTCGGAAACGTAATGGTACGCATTCCTCCTCGTTACACGAGGCGTCACAACAACGTTTCACCAGGCAACGCCGGTCAACTGATGTTTGTGTATGAGAAATCGGTTGGAAACTTTCCTCATGTCAGCACGTTGTAGGTGTCGCCACCGGCGGCAACGTTGTGTGAATGCTCTGAAAAGCTACTCATTTGCATATCACAGCATCTTCTTCCTGTTGGTTAAATTTCGCGTCTGTAGCAGGTCATCTTCTTGGTGTAGCAATTTTAATGGCCAGTAGTGTATATGAGTTGTCCTTTTTTAAATGTCCGAAAGAACAGACACCACATATATAATTAAGGTGCGGACGACCAATGATTAGTGTGAATGCACACGACGCCCGAACTCTTACCGGAATCGGTGAAATGCCGCGAGTAATGAGGATAATGGGCGAGGGGCACTACATCAGTATTTGTGTAGATCGTCGGGAATCCGAGTCTGACAGGAGCGTGCTAGGGTAGTTTGTGCAACTCCGATGACCACTGTGTGTAGATGGAGCAGTGGTCGGTGCATCTGCCTAGTGACCAGGAGACCCTGGTTCGAATCGTGACCCAGCATACATTCTGCAACTTTCCCCATCGATTTAACTAATGCACACTGTCAGCTAATGTCATTAATTCCTTTGTGTCTTGGTTCATAGTGGCTGCAGGATGACATGTCTCTATAAATTACTTACACAAAAGTAACCTTTAATTGTGAAAAGCGTAAATAGCTTGCAGAAATGTTTGATACAGCACTGAATGCAGTGGATATTCAAGTTTTATTCCCGCCTAACATTGTTAATTCCTGACGTTCCCACTAGGTGACATGTGCGAATGTATTATTCTAACAGTCATGGATTCGAATTCTTAAAGAGGTGAACAGGCTGGATGACATCGTCTCCTAGACATGTCTCACCATGATTTACTAGCTAGAGACCGTTTTTTGGTTCTTAAAACAGTTGATTTACTCGTACTGGAATTAAGGGATTTCGTCCGGTCATGGACAGACGGAACAGACATTGTAGAAGCAGTCTTTGTTCCGCGACGATACCAGGTAAGTAAAGTAGATCTGACCGATAGTTCTGCACTGTGATCGAAGAAAGGACCGTCAGAGTCAAGCGTGAGACCATTGCCGGTGTTATTGCTAAGCACTAGCACAGACTGTACATCGGTGTGGAAAAGTTTTTAAAAAACCACCCAGAATTCATCTCAGGTCATCTATAGAGTTGTGCAAACCTGAAACTCATCGACCAGGTATAAAATGGGACGAGCCTCCTCCCGAAAACTGATGTTGTCGTTAAAACAAATGCACCTCTTCGCTCACCAATAGCAGTGCAACCTAGGATATTCATAGTAACAGGATCTCCGCAAGGCGCAATGTAAATGCACTGCCAAGAAGCACTGGGTGACAACTCATTCTTGAACGCGACCGTGTTTGGCAGATCTGGTCCGTGACTGTAGCTCTGTAACTTTTTAAGAAAATAAGTTATGGCATGATAGTAACTTTGTTGTTCGTTTTTAATTTCCACGATGTATGATAGAGCGGAATTGCAGTCTTAAGATGCTAACTATGTAATTAATTTGCTTATGGCACTGTTCGTTACATCAGCTCCATATGAATTGAAACAGCGCCCTGCTTTTCCTTCAAGATCTGCCGACATATTTCGTATTCGTCATTCACCAACACTGAAAAAATCTCTACACATATTGTTTCTATGTTGAAATCAGGTTACATCTACCAGTAGCCACTGAACAGAATTTTAATGCGATAATCTTCTCGGATTTGCTGCAGGATCCTAAAAACAACGGTACAACGAGGATTCAGCTGTCCGCCATCTTTAGAGGAGACGCTGCTGCTGAGTCAAAGTTTTCAGTGGGATTCAGCAGCAGCAATGTCTACTCCGAAAGACGGCGGACAGGTTAATCCCCGAAATACCGAACCATATTGATTTTAGCGTCCGGCAGCAAACTCAAGTAGAGTAGCATGAATTACTATACCCGGAAAGTCTCATGCTGAATTTTTGTGTGTTTGACGAGAAACAAAAATGACGTATTTCCGTGGTTTTGTTGGAGATTTCACTTCGTAATCTCCGGCAGCAAATATAGAATTTATGGAGTTACAACAACTCCGCAGCTGCAGTAATATTATGTTACCCAAATTCAGAAATTATATTCATAATACGAAAAGGATGCTTATTTTTCCTGTGAGGCAGTCAAAACATGTTTATTTTTTATTTTTTATTATTTATTGCGTTTTTGTATCCAAGTATAAAATAAACGTGACAGATAGAATCCTTCCAAATTGTTTCTTGTAATAAATTCACCTACATGAATACCGTAAACATTGGTTCGGGAAAAGCTATAGACTCGTCTCTTTTTACTGGATGGGTACTGCTATATTTCTGTTCAGTTTCGCAGAATCACATCAAGTACCCTAGACGTTGAGAAGAAAATTAAGGGTAACAGTCACTGATTCGTTTATTCCCAGTTGGAAAATCCCGACGGTACGTAAACAGGGCAGTTAGTATTTTTGGTAAATACGGCGTCGCAGTTGATGTGAGGTGTGAGGATTCCGACGTCAGGCTCCTGGACCTCGGTTACAGCAGAGCCATCTGCCGGACGAAGCGCGCAGTTGGCCGTACTGCGCTCTCGCGCCCGCCGGCGACACTGTTTCGCGGCGCTGCTGGCTCGCCCGCAGCACCAGGCGAGCAGCGGTCGGTAGCAGGTGGCAGACTAGTCGTAACGGCCTCTGGCATAACCCCGACTCCACTGCTCTGGGCTTTGTGATTATAGCGACCGTGCTGATTCGCGCCAATTAAAAGTTGAAAAGTTGTTCTGGGAGCTTCAGTTGGAACAGCCAAGCCAATAGTCCTCCTCAATGGGAACAGTTTAGATCATGGCTAAACACACGCCACTTTCTCTCGTTCAGGCCTTCACATCGATGTTAACTTCCTGCTCAACAACCTTGCACACTACCTACTCATAAAACACAACAGATCCGTATGTTCGGAACATTAATTTGCATTCCATTTCAGATTAGCTGCAAATTTGGTAGAGCACTGAAAGACCTGAATCGAAACAAGGCCCCGGGAGTAGACAACATTCCATTAGAGCTACTGACGGCCTTGGGAGAGCCAGTCCTGCAAAACTCTACCATCTGGTGAGCGAGATAAATGAGACAGGCGAAATAGTCTCAGACTTCAAGTAGAATGTAATAATTCCAATCCCAAAGAAAGCGGGTGTTGACAGATGCGAAAATTACCGAACTATCAGTTTAATAAGCCACGGCTGCAAAATACTAACGCGAATTCTTTACAAACGAATGGAAAAACTAGTAGAAGCCGACCTCGGGGAACATCAGTTTGGATTCCGTAGAAATATTGGAACACGTGAGACAATACTCACCCCACGACATACGTTTGAAGAAAGATTAAGGAAAGGCAAACCTACGTTTCTAGCATTTGTAGACTTAGAGAAAGCTTTTGACAACGTTGACTGGAACACTCTCTTTCAAATTCTAAAGGTGGCAGGGGTAAAATACAGGGAGCGAAAGGCTATTTACAATTTGTACGAGGGCAGTTCAATAAGTAATGCAACACATTTTTTTTTCTCGGCCAATTTTGGTTGAAAAAACCGGAAATTTCTTGTGGAATATTTTCAAACATTCCCGCTTCGTCTCGTATAGTTTCATTGACTTCAGACAGGTGGCAGCGCTGTACGGAGCTGTTAAAATGGCGTCTGTAACGGATGTGCGTTGCAAACAACGGGCAGTGATCGAGTTTCTTTTGGCGGAAAACCAGGGCATCTCAGATATTCATAGGCGCTTGCAGAATGTCTACGGTGATCTGGCAGTGGACAAAAGCACGGTGAGTCGTTGGGCAAAGCGTGTGTCATCATCGCCGCAAGGTCAAGCAAGACTGTCTGATCTCCCGCGTGCGGGCCGGCCGTGCACAGCTGTGACTCCTGCAATGGCGGAGCGTGCGAACACACTCGTTCGAGATGATCGACGGATCACCATCAAACAACTCAGTGCTCAACTTGACATCTCTGTTGGTAGTGCTGTCACAATTGTTCACCATTTGGGATATTCAAAGGTTTGTTCCCGCTGGGTCCCACGTTGTCTAACCGAACACCATAAAGAGCAAAGGAGAACCATCTGTGCGGAATTGCTTGCTCGTCATGTGGCTGAGGGTGACAATTTCTTGTCAAAGATTGTTACAGTCGATGAAACATGGGTTCATCACTTCGAACCTGAAACAAAACGGCAATCAATGGAGTGGCGCCACACCCACTCCCCTACCAAGAAAAAGTTTAAAGCCATACCCTCAGCCGGTAAAGTCATGGTTACAGTCTTCTGGGACGCTGAAGGGGTTATTCTGTTCGATGTCCTTCCCCATGGTCAAACGATCAACTCTGAAGTGTATTGTGCTACTCTTCAGAAATTGAAGAAACGACTTCAGCGTGTTTAGGCACAAAAATCTGAACGACCTTCTCCTTCTTCATGACAACGCAAGACCTCACACAAGTCTTCGCACCCGAGAGGAGCTCACAAAACTTCAGTGGACTGTTCTTCCTCATGCACCCTACAGCCCCGATCTCGCACCGTCGGATTTCCATATGTTTGGCCCAATTAAGGACGCAATCCGTGGGAGGCACTACGCGGATGATGAAGAAGTTATTGAAGCAGTACGACGTTGGCTCCGACATCGACCAGTGGAATGGTACCGTGCAGGCATACAGGCCCTCATTTCAAGGTGGCGTAAGGCCGTAGCATTGAATGGAGATTACGTTGAAAAATAGTGTTGTGTAGCTAAAAGATTGGGGAATAACCTGGTGTATTTCAATGCTGAATAAAACAACCCCTGTTTCAGAAAAAAATGTGTTGCATTACTTATTGAACTGCCCTCGTACACAAACCAGATGGCAATTATAAGAGTCGAGGGACACGAAAGGGAAGCAGTGGTTGGGAAGGGAGGGAGACAGGGTTGTAGCCTCTCCCCGATGTTATTCAATCTATATATTGAGCAAGCAGTGAAGGAAACAAAAGAAAAATTCGGAGTAGGTATCAAAATCCATGGAGAAGAAATAAAAATTTTGAGGTTCGCCGATGACACTGCAATTCTGTCAAAGACAGCAAAGGACTTGGAAGAGCAGTTGAACGGAATGGACAGTGTCTTGAAAGGAGGATATAAGATGAACATCAACAAAAGCAAAACGAGGATAATGGAATGCAGTCGATTTAAGTCGGGTGATGCTGAGGGAATTAGATTAGGAAATGAGACACTTAAAGCAGTAAAGGAGTTTTGCTATTTGGGGAACAAAATAACTGATGATGGTCGAAGTAGAGATGATATAAAATGTAGACTGGCAATGACAAGGAAAACGTTTCTGAAGAAGAGAAATTTGTTAACGTCGAGTATAGATTTAAGTGCCAGGAAGTCGTTTCTGAAAGTATTTGTGTGGAGTGTAGCCATGTATGGAAGTGAAACATGGACGATAAATAGTTTGGACAAGAGCAGAATAGAAGCTTTTGAAATGTGGTGCTACAGAGGAATGCTGAAGATTAGATGGGTAGATCACATAACTAATGAGGAGGGATTGAATAGGATTGGGGAGAAGTTTGTGGCACAACTTGACTAGAAGAAGGGATCGGTTGGCAGGACATGTTCTGAGGCATCAAGGGATCACCAATTTAGTATTGGAGGGCAGCGTGGAGGGTAAAAATCGTAGAGGGAGACCGAGAGATGAATACACTAAGCAGATTCAGAGGGATGTAGGTTGCAATAGGCACTGGGAGATGAAGAAGCTGACACAGGATAGAGTAGCATGGAGAGCTGCACCAAACCAGTCTCAGGACTCAAGACTACAACAACAGTAACAAGTACATGTCATTACTTAATGTTAAAACTTATTACAAAATAAGCCATTAGCGTTACCTCCACCACTAAATAAGTCTCCACATTAGAACACTCACAACCAGGTCACGTCAACAGAACACATTTGATGAAATATGAGTAATGACGTAAGGCAAGCAATGCTTAGCTTAAAACACAACTGTCTCTTTCTTTCTTTGTGTGCTAGCTTCTCCCCTCCACTTTCCCACGTTTGTCAATTCAAAAACAGTTATTCACATAATAAAAATACAATTAGGAGAATTCGCTTGTGATCACTGATAGATGTATTTATTACTATTTATATGCGCAACGGCAGCGTCTACGTAACTGTCTTTCAGAGCTGTGTACTGAAACAGTTTTCAGTTCTGCTGCCAGAAAATGCTACATTTGCCCATAAAACTGCATCTGTTACGATAATTTAATTTATTCTGCCTGATGTAGGCATAATAATCATAAAGTAGTTGAAAGTGACGTTACAATAATTTGTGTATTTGAGGTATTCTCTTGCTGAAATTACTGCTCGGGAGTGCGGGTACATCCTATGAGCAGCATCACAGATGATTTACATACAAAGCAGAGGACATACATTATCGTAGTTCCAAAAATGCACATCAGTAATATAATTTGTGTATCACACATCTATAATGAGTAAATTGTTATGCTCCTGTTATCATTCTAACAAAATAAAGTATTACTGAGCGACTGTGGACTCATTCATAAAAAAGGCTATTGGTTACTGAAAGGTTGTAAACAGCAATCGTTCTCTATAAGCTAGGCACCAACAGGCACAAAAAATGAAAAGTCAGAAAAGCTAGAAGTTGTTGTCAGTCAGCAAAGTGAAACTCTTCACTATAATCTCGTCAAAAACACCTGCGTGAATGAAATTATGATTCCAGGGCCCACTCACTTCTTTGCTTCCTGAAACTCAGATCTACACTACGTGTTTGCTGTAATTGCATATAATATGTTCTGCTGCGTTTATGCTGGAGTAAGGCTGCTACGAAATATGATATCTAATGACATCACTTAGCCTGTTCGTTTCACAAAGCATCAATATTGCTACAAGATCAGTCTCGACATACAAAGTACGGACAGCGACCAGTGAGTTTTATAAGGCACTGTCAGAATCATCTGTTTCGTGCTAAATCTCTTTGCTAGCAAAACAATGGTGACGCAAATTATTTATTGAAACAGATTATGAGATTTTCACCGTCGGCTCAAGTTTCACGCTGTCTTCGAAATTTAGGATGTCGGCTACACATAAGAGAAAGTCAAGAAATAACACTACGGTATAGTTGTGAGCAATACAGAGACACCAGAAATTTCAGGGTCTCTTTCTTAGAGTTGGTATAATGTAAAATTAAATAAATTTAAAAAAGGTACAGACACCATGAATTGCACGACGGCGTGCTGGAAAGTAATGCTTCTGAATATTTTATGTGAAAACTCTTGACGTTTTTAAACAAAACAAACGTTATTAAGATTCTACATTTTATGTACATAGACTGAAGCGAGATTCCACACCTTTATTCTTCATGTCTACACATTTACGTCTCAACATAGTCATCCCGGTGACGAACACACTTCTCCCAATAGTTTGTTGATAACGTCACAGCAGGATGTTTGTGTTGCTGGAGCGACTTCACCTCTGCTTGGACCGCCTCGTCACTATCAAAGTGAAGTGGTGTTCTTTAGGTTTTGGAAACAGATGAAAATCGGCTGGCGTCAAGTAGGGTGGTAAGGAGGGTGACCTGTGGCAGTCAGCCAAGGGCATCGGATTATTGCAGATGTCACAGCACGCGGGTGTCGTCCGGAACGTGAGGACGAATTTTTAGAATTCGAAATTCGATTACATCCCACTTTTTCTCACTCAGCGGCATAGTGACGTTATAGGATGGCATGCAACAAGCTACAGTTGGGAGGCGTTTAGCGGCATATGGCTGCAAATATATAGACATACAGAATGAAAACGTAGAATGTTAATAACATTATTTAAAAAGCTTTAAGATTTTTACATAAAAAATCGGAGACACTACGTTTCAGAATGCCCTCGTGAAAAAGAAGTGCCTAGTGCTCGTTGTGAGTGACCAGTGGTAGCAAAACGCGAGTTGTATTCTAACTCTACGTTGAAATGAAACGTTGCTTTCCACTTGCCTACTGGGATGTCTTTTACGTTCTGTAATACCCCAATAGTACACAGAAAATGCAGTAATTAGTGCTTCTGGAATTCGCGCGGGAACATTCGGCGAGAAATGAAAAACAGGGGCAATGTCTATTTTCTGCGGGTACCATCTGTTGCTAGAGCGCCCCTAGTAACTGCAGATGAGCTGGGCTATATAACAGGCTTGTTGGAGTTCCAACAAACTTGTTGTAACAGCTTAACAAGTCCGGGTAAATCGAACACTGTAGCATATGGATTCGATAACACTTCAATGGTAGCCGTTGAGTTTTCATCTTTGTCCAGAAACCTCAAGATCGTGGGTAAGCACGTATTGTCCTCGAAAAATTGCGGAGAGCTTTTCTCTCATAGAAAAGTGTAATTCCAGGGGAAATGTGTAAGAAGTGTTCACTGTGTGAGATGATAAATATACGGATGGCAAGCAGTGCGGCAAAAGGATCGAGAGCCGAAGGAGACTTGAGCAGAATACTGCATGTGGGAATGATCTGTTCCGAATGTGGACGACTAGAGTTCGGGGGACACCGCGGGTAAAGTTGTGAACGATGGTAGCTTTCGGCAGCAGGCTTCTTTCTTACCGAAAACAATCTCATCTGCATGAAGGGAATGTGACTAGGTGTAAATTACTGTGAGGAATTCTGACTTTGGGGTGGATGTAGGAATGATGCAGGTCCAATGATGTGCTGACGAATGGAGTTAGAATGGCGCATTGTCACTTAAATACACTTTAACCACAAAATAAGAAAATAAATAAATGAAAAAACCGGCGCCCACGAAGGATTTGTTGTGGCCGAGCGGTTCTAGGCGCTTCAGTACGGAACCGCGCTGCTGCTACGGTCGCAGGTTGGAGTCCTGCGTCGGGCATGGATGTGTGTGATGTCCTTAGGTTAGTTAGCTTTAAGTAGTTCTAAGTCTAGGGGACTGGTAACCTCAGATGTGAAGTCCTATTGTGCTTAGAGCCATTTGAACTAAGGAAGTATGCGAATGGGACGGAAATCGGTAGGTGAGGTTTACGTGCACACAGAAGCAAATTATTCCAATTTCAGGAAAATTGGATTACATATAGAAAAGAAAATGCTTTGCAAATTGAAGAAGTCAATAATGCGTTGGTCCACCTCCAGCGCTTATGCAAACATTATTCGACTAGGCACTGATTGCCAGACTTGTTGGATGTCCTCCTGAGGGATATCGTGCCAAATGCTATCCAATTGCCATATTAGATGGTGAAAATTTCGAGCTGGTATGAGGGCCCTTCTCATAATGTTCCAAACGTTCTCAGTTGGCGAGAGGTCCGGTGAACTTGTCGGTTAAGGTAGGGCTTGGCAAGCACGAATACAGGCAGTAGAAACTCTCGTGGTGTTTGGGTGAGCATTATCTTGCTGAAATATAAGTTCAGGATGGCTTGTCGGGCCCCCTCAAGACACGTCGTCGGCCTGGAATCTCACTGACTGGAATAGTGTCGAGTCCTGCATCGAACTGAGCCCCGATAACCAGCGGTGGGATACCAACCTACGTGTTACCCGCCATACGACTCGACAGTCAAGAGTGACGGTCTTCTCTTTGTAACGGTAGGCCTTTGGTTGTTTCACGATGAAACGCGTCAGTTGGACAGAATTTGGTACGATATCCCTGAGATGGACATGCAACAACTCCATATCAGTCAATAACAAGCCGAATAACTGCTTTACAATGTCCAAAGGTGGACCAACTTGTTATTGATTTTCTCAATTTCTGAAGCTCTTTCTCTTCAATAAATCATCCTGTTTTTTATGGAATTATAATCATTTGTTTGTCTGACCATGTACATCCCATCTACCGATTTCCGTACCCTCATTCCATCGTGGCGCGTCTTCTTTTTTTTTTTTTTCTTAGAACTTATGTTCCCAGTGAGTCACGAAAACTTCAGTATGCTAACTGCACACGAAATCAATGTAAGTGAAATAGGATAAATCTTGTTTTATAATTATGTTTCAAGTGTTTCAAGTAGTTAATCGCTCCAGCTTTGCATGAGTAGCAGTAGTAAATTATGCACGCAATACGTGAGTCTGTCTATTAATGTAAACCATGTCAAAATCCCTACTGTAGTGCCTGAGATTAGTCTTCACATACAGACACCAAAACTAGGGGCGGAACTTTTAAGTTACGTGTATGTAAGGATTGCCCGCTAGGTTGGCCGTGCGGTCCAACGCACGACTCTCCGGGCGGGAAGGAGCGCTGGTCTCCGCCACGAATCCGCCCTTCGGATTTATGTCGAGGTCCGGTGAGCCGGCCAGTCTGTGAATGGTTTTTAGGCGGTTTTCCATCTGGCTCGGTGAATGCGGGCTGGTTCCCCTTATTCTGCCTCAGCTACACTATGTCAGCGATTGCTGCGCAAACAAGTTCTCCACGTACGCGTGCATCACCATTACTCTACCACGCAAACGTAGGGGTTACACTCGTCTGGTGTGAGACGTCCCCTGGGGGGTCCACCGGGGGCCGAACCGCACAATAACCCTAGTTTCGGTGTGGGGCGGCTTAGGGGTGAAGTGGACTGCGGTAGTCGTCGTGGGGTTGCGGACCACTGCGGCTTCGGCGGGGTCGGGGCCTCTCCGTCGTTTCTAGGTCCTCGGTTAACGTAACATAACATAACATGTATGGATTCATGTGTTTCCTTCTCAGTAGTTAGTTCATCCTTCTGGGCAAGAGCTCATATGTGTTTCGCTGTGGAAGATCTTGTCCATTTGATTACCTGACTGCATTCTACCCAACCAATAAACGACCCGAAGATCTTCATGAACGGTCAGATAGCCTAAGAACGTATTGAAAGGTGATAACCATTGTGTCATCTACATGGATACTCTGCAAATCACATTTAAGTGCCTGGCAGAGGGTTCACCGAAACATCTCACAATTATCTATGATTCCAATCTCGTATAGCCGCGGAAAGAATGAACAATTATATCTTTCCGTACGAGTTCTGACTTCCCTTATTTTATGGTGGTGATAGTTCCTCCCTATGTAGGTCGGTACCAACAAAATATTTTCGCATTCGGAGGAGAAAGTTGGTGATTGGAATTTCGTGAGAAGATTCCGCCGAAACGAAAAGCGCCTTTCTATTAATGCTGTCCATTCCAAATTCTGTAACATATCTGTGACAGTCTCTCCCATATTTCGCGGTAATACAAAACGTGCTGCCCTTCTTTGAACTTTTTTGATGTACTCCGTCAGTCCTATGTGATAGGATTCCCACACTGCGCAGCAGTATTCAAAAAGAGGACGGACAAACGTAGTGTAGGCAGTCTCTTTAGTAGATCCGTTACATTTTCTAAGTGTCCTGTCAATAAATCGCCGTCTTTGTTTTGCCTTCACCACAACATTTTCTATGTGTTCCATATAATTTATGTTGCTCGTAATTGTAATACTTAGGTATTTAGCTGAATTTACGGCTTTTAGATTAGACTGATTTATCGTGTAACCGAAGTTTAACGAGTTCCTTTTAGCACTCTTGAGGATGACCTCACACTTTTCGTTGTTTAAGGTCAACTGCCACTTTTCGCACCATTCAGATATCTTTTCTAAATCGTTTTGCAGTTTGTTTTGATGTTCTGATGACTTTATTAGTCGATAAACGATAGCGTCATCTGCAAACAACCGAAGACGGCTGCTCAGATTGTTTCCCAAATCGTTTATATACGCAACTGGCCATTAAAATTGCTGCACCACGAAGATGACGTACTACAGACGCGAAATTTAACCGACAGGAAGAAGATGTTGTGATATGCAAATGATTAGCTTCTCAGAGCATTCACACAAGGTTGACGCCGGTGGCGACACCTACAACGTGCTGACATGAGGAAAGTTTCCAACCGATTTCTCCTACACAAACACTAGTTGACCGGCGTTGCCTGGTGAAACGTTGTTGTGATGCTTCGTGTAAGGAGGAAAAATGCGTACCATCACGTTTCCCACTTTGATACAGGTCGGATTCTAGCCTATCGCGATTGCAATTTATCGTATCGCGACATTACTGCTCGCGTTGGTCGAGATCCAATGACTTTAGCAGAATTGGGAATCGGTTGGTTCAGAAGGGTAATACGGAACACCGCGCTGGATCCCAACGGCCTCGTATCACTAGCAGTCGAGATGACAGGCATCTTATCCGCATGGCTGTAATGGATCGTGCAGCCACGTCTCCATCCCTGAGTCAACAGATGGGGACGTTTGCAAGACAACAACCATCTGCACGAACAGTTCGACGACATTTGCAGCAGCATGGACTATCAAGCTCGGAGGCCATGCCTGCAGTTACCCTTGACGATGCATTACAGACAGGAGCGCCTGCGATGGTGTACTCAACGACGAACCTGCGTGCACAAATGGCAAAACGTAATTTTTTCGGATGAATCCAGGTTCTGTTTACAGCATCATAATGGTAGCATCCGTGTTTGGCGACATCGTGGTGAACGCACAATGGAAGCGTGTATTCGTCATCGCCATACTGGCGTATCTCCCTCCGTGATACACGTCTCGCTCACCTCTTGTTCGCATTGACGGCACTTTGAACAGTGGATGTTACGTTTCAGATGTGATACGACCCGTAGCTCTACCCTTCATTCGATCCCTGCGAAACCCTACATTGCAGCAGGATAATGCACGACCGCAAGTTGCGGGTCCTGTACAGGCCTTTCTGGATACAGAAAATGTTCGACTGCTGCCCTGGCCAGCACATTCTCCAGATCTCTCATCAATTGAAAACATCTGGTCAATGGTAGACGAGCAACTGGCTCGTCACAATTCGCCAGTCACTACTCTTGATGAACTGTGGTATCGTGTTGAAGCTGCATGGGCAGCTGTACCTGTACACGCCATACAAGCTCTGTTTGACTCAATGCCCAGGCCAATTAAGGCCGTTATTACGGCCAGTGGTGGTTGTTCTGGGTACTGATTTCTCAGGATCTGTACACCCAAATTGCGTGAAAACGTAATCACACGTCAGTTCTAGCATAATATATTTCTCCAATGAATACCCGTTTATCATCTGCATTTATTCCTGGTGTAGCAGTTTTAATGCCAGTAGTGCAGATGAGGAACAGAAAAGGGTCTATAACACTACCTTGGGGAACGCCAGAAATCACTTCTGTTTTACTCGATGTTTTTCTGTCAGTTACTACGAACTGTGACCTCTCTGACAGGAAATGACAAATCCAGTCACATAACGGAGACGATGTTCCATAAGCACGCAATTTCACTACGAGCCGCTTGTGTGGTACAGTGTCAGAAGCCTTCCGGAAATCCAGAGATACCGAATCGATCTGAAATCCCTTGTCAATAGCACTCAACACTTCATGTGAATAAAGAGCTACTTGTGTTTCACAGGAACGACGTTTTCTAAACCGATGTTGAATGCGCATTAATAGACCGTTTTCTTCGAGGTAATTCATAATGTTGGAACACAATATATTTTCTAAAATCCTGCTGCATATCGACGTTAACGATATGGGCCTGTAATTTAGGGGATCACTCCTACTACCTTTCTTGAATACTCGTGTGACCTGTGCAACTTTCCAGTCTTTGGGTTCGTGTCTTTCGTCAATCGAACGGTTGTATATGATTGTTAAGTATGGAGATAAAGCATCAGCATACTGAGAAAGGACCCTAATTGGTATACAGTCTGGACCAGAACACTTGCTTTTATTAAGTGATTAAGTTGCTTCAATACTCCGAGGATATTTACTTCTACGTTACTCATGTTGACAGCTGTTCACGATTCGAATTGTGAAATATTTGCTTCGTTTTCTTTCGTGAAGTGTGGTGACAAGTAGCAGTGTGGTTGTTTGCAAGGTTATCTAAGTTCGTGGTTGATGTCTCAGTCTGACGTGAGGTTTGGAATGGAATCGAGGTGGAAGAGACCAAGTGCATCCAAGTTTTTTTAAACGTGTTTAGAAGATCTTACAATGCTTTCCTACTCATACAAACTTCGTATTTCGTAAATGATATCTTCCTAATGTGATATTTGGATATTTGTTCATACAGGCTGTGATACAGAAAACAGTATTCATCAAAGTGTGGTATCTCATATAGATACCACCGCACAGGGGCTGTGACATTGGTACCGGAACTGCAAGTTTCCATTCGACACCTATCGCGGTTTCATCTGCAGGTGGTCGCTCATGTCGGCACCAATGATGTGTGAGCTATGGATTGGAGGAAATCCTCTCTGGCTTCCGGCGGCTATCTGATTTGGTGAAGACTGCCAGTCTCGCTAGCGGGATGAAAGCAGAACTCACCATCTGCAGCATCGTCGACAGGACTGACTGCGGACCTTTGGTGCAGAGCCGAGTGGAGGGTCTGAATCAGAGACTGACGGTTCTGCGACCATGTGGGCTGCAGATTCCTCGACTTGCGCCATAGTGTGGTGGGGTTTCGGGTTCCACTGGATAGGTCAGGTGTCCACTACACACAGCAGGCGGCTACACGGGTAGCAGGGGTTGTGTGGCGTGGACTGGGCGTTTTTTTTAGGTTAGATGGCCTCGGGCAAGTACAGAAAGGGCAACAGCCTCAAAGGGTGCGGGACAAAGTCAGGACATGTGGGGACCGAGCAGCAATCGGTATTGTAATTGCAAATTGTCGAAGCTGCATTGGTAAAGTACCGGAACTTCAAGCGCTGATAGAAAGCACCGAAGCTGAAATCGTTATGGGTACGGAAAGCTGGCTGAAGCCAGATATATATTCTGCCGAAATTTTTACAAAGGCACAGACGGTGTTTAGAAAGGATAGATTGCATGCAACCGGTGGTGGCGTGTTTGTCGCTGTTAGTAGTAGTTTATCCTGTAGTGAAATAGAAGTGGATAGTTCTTGTGAATTATTATGGATGGAGGTTACATCAACAACGGAGCTAGGTTAATAATTGACTCCTTTTACCGACCTCCCGACTCAGCAGCATTAGTGGCAGAGCAACCGAGAGAAAATCTGGAATACATTTCACATAAATTCTCTCAGCATGTTATAGTCTTAGGTGGAGATTTCAATCTACCAGATATAGACTGGGACACTCAGATGTTTAGGACGGGTGGTAGGGACAGAGCATCGAGTGACATTATATTGAGTGCACTATCCGAAAATTACCTCGAGCAATTAAACAGAGAACCGACTCGTGGAGATAATATCTTCGACCTACTGATAACAAATAGACCCGAACTTTTCGACTCTGTAAGCGCAGAACAGGGAATCAGTGATCATACGGCCGTTGTAGCATCCCTGAATATGGAAAAATAGGAATATAAAGAAAGGGAGGAAGATTTATCTGTTTAGCGGTAATGGAACCCACCGTGGTTCAACAACAAAGTTAGGAAACTACTGCGAAAGCAAAGAGAGCTTCACTACAAGTTTAAACGCAGCCAAAACTTCTCAGACAAACAGAAGCTAAACGATGTCAAAGTAAGCGTAAGGAGGGCTATGTGTGAAGCGTTCAGTGAATTCGAAAGTAAAATTCTATGTACCGACTTGACAGAAAATCCTAGGATGTTCTGGTCTCACGTTAAATCAGTAAGTGGCTCGAAACAGCATATCCAGACACTCCGAGATGATGATGGCATTGAAACAGAGGATGACACTTGTAAAGCTGAGCTACTGAACACCTTTTTCCAAAGCTGTTTCACAGAGGAAGATCGCACTGCAGTTCCTTCTCTAAATCCTCGCACAAACGAAAAAATGGCTGACATCGAAATAAGTGTCCAAGGAATAGAAAAGCAATTGGAATCACTCAACAGAGGAAAGTCCACTGGACCTGACGGGATACCAATTCGATTCTACACAGAGTACGCGAAAGAGCTTGCCCCCATTCTAACAGCCGTGTACCGCAAGTCTCTAGAGGAACGGAGTGTTCCAAATGATTGGAAAAGACCACAGGTAGTCCCAGTCTTCAAGAAGGGTCGTCGAGCAGATGCGCAAAACTATAGACCTATATCTCTGACGTCGACCTGTTGTAGAATTTTAGAACATGTTTTTTGCTCGCGTATCATATCGTTTCTGGTTCAAAAAAAATGGTTCAAATGGCTCTGAGCACTATGGGACTTAACATCTATGGTCATCAGTCCCCTAGAACTCAGAACTACTTAAACCTAACTAACCTAAGGACATCACACAACACCCAGTCACCAGGGGGCAGAGAAAATCCCTGACCCGGCCGGGAATCGAATCTGGGAACCCGGGTGCGGGAAGCGAGAACGCTACCGCACGACCACGAGCTGCGGATATAGTTTCTGGAAACCCAGAATCTACTCTGTGGAAATCAACATGGATTCTGGAAACAGCGATCGTGTGAGACCCAACTCGCTTTATTTGTTCATTAGACCCAGAAAATATTTGATACAGTCTCCCAGGTAGATGCCATTTTCCTTGACTTCCGGAAGGCGTTCTATACGGTTCCGCACTGTCGCCTGATAAACAAAGTAAGAGCCTACGGAATATCAGACCAGCTGTGTGGCTGGATTGAAGAGTTTTTAGCAAACAGAACACAGCCTGTTGTTCTCAATGGAGAGACGTCTACAGGCGTTAAAGTAACCTCTGGCGTGCCACAGGGGAGTGTTATGTGACCATAGCTTTTCACGATATATGTAAATGACCTAGTAGATAGTGTCGGAAGTTCCATGCGGCTTTTCGCGGATGATGCTGCAGTATACAGAGAAGTTGCAGCATTAGAAAATTGCAGCGAAATGCAGGAAGATCTGCAGCGGATATGCACTTGGTGCAGGGAGTGGCAACATTACAAATGTAATGTATTGCGAATACATAGAAAGAAGGATCCTTTATTGTATGATTATATGATAGCTGAACAAACACTGGTAGCAGTTACTTCTGTAAAATATCTGGGAGTATGCCTACGGAACGATTTGAAGTGGAATGATCATATAAAATTAATTGTTGGCAAGGCGGGTACCAGGTTGAGATTCATTGGGAGAGTCCTTAGAAAATGTAGTCCAACAACAAAGGAGGTGGCTTACAAAACACTCGTTCGACCTATACTTGAGTATTGCTCATCAGTGTGGGATCCGTACCAGGTCGGGTTGACGGAGGAGATAGAGAAGATCCAAAGAAGAGCGGCGCGTTTCGTCACAGGGTTATTTGATAAGCGTGATAGCGTTACGGAGATGTTTAGCAAACTCAAGTGGCAGACTCTGCAAGAAAGGTGCTCTGCATCGCGGTGTAGCTTGCTGTCCAGATTTCGAGAGGGTGCGTTTCTGGATGAGGTATCGAATATATTGCTTCCCCCTACTTATACCTCCCGAGGAGATCACGAGTATAAAATTAGAGAGATTCGACCGCGCACGGAGGCTTTCCGGCAGTCGTTCTTCCCGCGAACCATACGCGACTGGAACAGGAAAGGGAGGTAATGACAGTGGCACGTAAAGTGCCCTCCGCCACACACCGTTGGGTGGCTTGCGGAGTATAAATGTAGATGTCTAGTAAATCTTCTGTTTGTTGTATTAACTTGTTCGCTAATCATTTCCACTCCTATCAGGCCCTCCTATGACGACAGTCGACGCACCGCTCTGTAGCCCACCTCTTCTTATTGCCGGGTACAAAGTCATACATAACAAAAAGAAGTTAGAGAATAATATATATTCCCGAAACTGTTATTTGTCTATGTGTCATTTTATTGGAAATTTGCAACAACGAAGACTGCCATATGCGATGCCAGTGAGCAAATTTCTGATAGCCAGATGGCGCGTATGGTTCTTTCCCAACCTGTGGAGGTAGGTATACTCAGTTCTGTGCTGAATTCCAGGAATCTGCGGGAACCTCGATACTCCCTTGACAATGTATGCATGTTCTGTTTCAATGGTGAAGGCGAAAATGCCGAGGCACTACTCGGGTAGCGATCTGTCAGTAACAAAAATCACACGACTCGTATGTGGCTAGCGTTCGAACAGCCTTTCTGGCCGTATTTATGGAAGACTTAGACCTGATGAAAGAAATGGAAATCAGGTAGTGTGGAAGATAATGCTGTGCTATCGAAAAATTTTAAAAATTCAGTGGGCATGTAAAGTATAAAACGAAAAAGAGCTACGGAGGATAGGAGGGGAAAGTACTCGACTGGGAAGCCTTAACAGAAAAAGGAAGATGCTAGTGTAATGATTGGTTCAGTTTTCGGGAATAATTTAGCACTGGAAGGATCAGTACAAGGGCAACGGAGTGTGGACAGAGAAAAAATCCCAAAACAAATAGTAGAGCATGATAGGGGTAATAGCTAGAGCGCGATGGAAAGATTGGCACGAGATGTGAAAACACGAGCAGCTCCAAACAAGTTAAAGGGATGGCGCCTTTAAATGACATGTGTACTGTGTCATTCTCAAAACATTCAAGTACACACACACTGAAATTTTTCATCATGCTTTTCATAGTTTGTATTCAAATAAAAAGTACTCATATCTCGTTGAATTCTTGTCTCTTTAATACAACAGGTATTTTTGGAGCTACTGGAAGTGACTCAGTCCTTTCGTTTCTCCTGTTGGTGTGGCAGAAATAACCTGTCAGGACTCAATACTGCTATACACTCTTATAAAATCATACGAAGTTCAGTAACTCACGCACATCTCGTAGTATTCTTAATAGCATCTTGCCCATTATTTCAATACAAGCACCTGCAAACTATTTCATAGTAGTTGCACGAAGTTACCGACCGCTGTCAACGCATTGTTCTTGAGACATTTGTTCCGCAGTTGGAATCGCAAAAGAAAAGAAACAATCGCCTCGTGCGTTAGGGCCGTGATTTACAGCACGGTACACCGCAGGCCGGCAATGTTATTTTCTTCGCGGTGCTCGTGCGTTACTGAGTCACTGCTAAAGTACAGCATTACGTCCACATAATCCTGTCCTTTCACTAACGTCGTAAATAGCACGGCACCCACCGTTCTTACATCGCAGGAATCTGCGGCCGTTTTCTTGAATAGAGAGCGGTGAACTATTCGCTTGTCATATTAGCTCGGTCGCGAAAGCCGCATTGTGTGTTCGCCATGCCAGCTGACTACTTTACAACGATTTGACAATTACTTTCCGTTTTCATTTTTTTAAAAACCAGGTAATACCAAGCGTATCTGGTGCTCACGCATAAAAGCAAATGGACTAAAGAGCAGAATGACAGCAGTTATTAACGTTGTAGTGTCTGCAAGAATATGTACGCGTCAACTGGCAGATAATCTGCTCGTGACTTTGCATAAATAAAGTGTTCTCATTGTGTAATACTGTGAAAGAAGGAAGGGATAGTGGATTACCTTTTATAGCTTCTTCGGTGGTGAGAGCATTAGCGACGGAGCATAATTTCGCACCAGGGGAAGCATGGTGAAACACCCCTTCACTTGGTTACTTAAATAAAGTTGATCGCTGTCGGCTGCCTTTAATAGCAAGCCTTCCAAAACATAAAATAAAACCAAACAGGCCTCGGAAGGTTCAATGGTAACGATCGACCGCCGTGTAATTCTCAGCCCACAGGGGTCACTGGTTGCGGATATGGATGAGCACGTGGTCAAAACTTCACTCTCCCTGCCGTTTGTCGGATTTCTTGACCGAATCCGCTACTTCTCACTCCAGGAGCTCCTCAGTAGGCCTCACAAGGGCTAAGTGCCTCCCACTTGCTAATACCTTTCGGCATACTCAGAGGTCAACCATCCAAGTGCTAGCCAAGCCCGACGGCGCTTAACTTCGGTGATCTGGCGGGATTCGTTGTTACCATTGAGGCAAGGCCATTGGCATCTCCAAGCACCATTACTGTAAATGACTGATTCGCCTATCTCACTGTAAAATGCTGACCTCTGAAACAAGGGCAATTTCATTAACCGTGATTTACGAGGCCCTTCTAACGGCTCCTTTCCTGAAGATCCAACATCCATGCAAAGGTTGCGAGAACTATAGGGACATCGGTGCCGCAAAATGCACAACAATAACTCAAATTAAATGAACAACTCTTTCGTTCACTTAAACCGGCTTCACACAATTCTGAAGGAACACAACGGAATTTCTGAAAACACCTTAAAGAAAGGAAAGACCAATTACTAATAAGGACACGTCAATATAAATTAACTGTGAAGCTCTTTTGTTAAATTTAAATTGAAAGTTACAGTTCGAGATTAATCCCAACCAATTGCTGGCATTGTATCTTAAATTGTTGCTAAAACCTCGTAACTCAGTAACTCCCTAGTTTTCTGGGGAACTAGTCACTGTAGTAGAAAACCTCGGATCCTCCAGTCCTTTACCAAACACGGTTCGCTCCTCCACCTGTAAACCAACTACAACCAATTCCCATCCGCACTGTACCTTGAAGTACGTAGACAGCGACTATACACTTCCCGCCACTTCGGCTAGAGCTGGCGACCCCGTCGCTCGTGAAGCGTATACTCTGCTGCCCTAACGGGACTAGTACGTGAATAAGCGTTAAGGAAATAGATTTTTTAATTTTTGTCAAATTGCTCTCTAATTTTTGGAACAAGAAAAGTTTACTTTGAGAAAATAATACCGAAGAAAGCAACAAAAGTACAAGACTTCAGAAGTTTCTTCACACGTGACGACGCACCCCATGTCACGCTGACAGTTCTATTAAGAAAGAATTTTGTTCTCGCTTAGTTGTTTTTATGACTTTTTAGTCTCTAAATTATTTGTTACATAAGATTATTAGAGAATTAATTACGTGGTAGGACTCAAATCCCACATGAGAGTTTTAACAGTTGTATGTGGGAACGGATAACAAAAACCGTACCTCTAGGACTAAATAATTGGAAAATAGTTGCACTGGATGCTCTGATGTGTTTCAGTGGTGGTATAGTGTCAAGGTTTAATTGTATGGATATGATGGGAGTGCCTGGTAAATACGCAAAGAAATGTAATTGCCACTGACTGCAGAAGACTCCTCGATGCATCAGAGGTGGAAGCCACCAAAGAAACAAGAATGAATAAAGAAACAAGATGTTAAATATAGGGAGCTGAAGTTTTGTGTGCTATCTTAACTAAAACGGAGACTATTCTTATGACTTTCAACTGGACCAGTACATGAACATGTATCCCGATGATCTAGGAAGAGTCACGGATAGCGGTGTATTTCATTTGATTTCAACACAAAGTTTTTAATATAGGGCCTTATCTGGCAAGCAGTTCCCCGCCAGGGTAGCCGAGAGCACTAAGACGCTTTTTCCTAGTCTCGGGTAGGTGTGCCGGCCCCGGATCGAATCCACCCAGCGGATTACTGACCAGGGCCAGTATGCCGGTCTGCGTGGATGCGGTTTTTAGGCGGTTTTCCACATCCTGCTAGGTGAACACCAGGCTGGTCACCACGTTCTGCCTCAGTTACATGTCTCAGAGACGTTTGAAACACGTTCACACTGTTCCAGGGCTTACACTAGACGCAGACAGCTGGGGTACACTAATTTCATCGTGGGGGGTTCGAGGTGGCAGCATAAAGGGCATCCAGCCACCCTCTGTAACTAACACTGCCAAATCGATAGTAACAAGGCCGGCCCCACATTGTCGCAGGAATAAGGCCTCAAGAGAAAGAAGAAGAAGATCTGGCAAGCAATTGATTTAATACAAAGGTTAATAGTGTCACGATGTAATCTGATGTGTATTCATCTTGGGAAATCAAAAATTTTTGACAGAAATTGTGATATTCAGAAAACTTCAACCCTCCCCCTCTCCCAGTTTGACACCTTGAAGGGAAAGATTGATCCAACAGAGCTAATTGAGGAATCATTTCCACATAATTTTTGAATTTTGTTTGGCAATTTTGGAAAATTTATCTTGAGTTGTGGATACTGTATGTGAATCAAGGTATGTGATGATGTTAATTATAATGAGAGAATATTGAAAATATTGTGGTTTTTGGTGAAAATGAAACAGTGCTTTTGATGAAGAATTTGCATGAGAATTTTTAGCTATTTTACGTCTAAAATTTATATTTTAGCTATTCTCAACCTCTATCCGTATAACATGATTTTCTGTCATATACTTGGTTTTTGATGATTCTTGGTGTTAATAAGAGAATGTTTTGAGCTATAGTCTTCATTTTCTTGAGAGTCAAGTAGTTTGTGGATAATTAGTCGAGAATTTGAAGTATTCTTTTATTTCTTGCAATTCTTGATTGGTGATGTTGTGTTGTTGTTGTAAATTGCTGTTTAACTAGATAATTTTGAGGTCGTTGCTTGGTTATTGGTAGTTTAATATTCAGTACACAGTGGAGAAACTTACAGTTAGAAAGGCGCTAGAGGAACCTGTTTTCAGAGGAACCTGATTCAGAAGCCTTGTCAACTGTCGCCACTCAGGAGAGTGAAAATATAGTAGTTTGCCGTTCAGTTTGTATGTCTAGTAGCCAAGGAGAGTGTGCTGCTACTGCTGATTTTAAGAATGAAATTCTGGAGTCCTATATTACCATGAATACGAGTGAAGCTGCCACTAAAGTGGTTCAAACACTGTTAGCAGTTGAGATGGTTTAGCAGATGATTTTTCAATTTCCACTGCTTGTCAGTGTTAGTACCCTTCTGCACCATTAGCAAATATATTTGAGCAGACTCTGAGTGGTTTTTTATTATAATTACTGAGAGAATTTAACGAACATAAGGTTAAGAAAAGAGAGTTTGGAAGTGATTTGAAATTATTTAATGAAAAGTTGGAGGTTAATGTGAAGAAATCAAAGAAGATAATAAGAAACTAAATACAGAGTTATCAGAAAAAAGAGACCAGTAGTAAGGAAGAGTAAGAGAGTACAGACAGGATAACGGAACAAAAGTATTTCAGGAGAACAGAGAGCTAATGCTAGTGCGATAGAGGTGCAAGGCTGTAGAACAAAAATGTGATCGTTTCCGAATTTTGGTTACTGATCATACCTTGATACCAGTGACCATGAGTTTAATTTGTACACCACAGTACTGAAGATGATCACTATGTGATTCAAAATCGATTTTGCTATCAATAAACCACCAATATTACTGCCAACGCTAACCTTCCTTTTAATTTAACAAAAATGTCAGTTATCACTGAAGGGGTTGCTGAACTGGGAACGAAGTTAAGGGAAGAATTACATAGAAGATTTGATGAAAGAAACTTTAATGCTGAAAGCAAACTTGCTACTGGTTAAGAGTGGCAAACTCAGTTTCAGGTGGTTGTTTATGAACAAACCAAGCAACTACAAACTGATAAGTGATTTTCAAAATTTAAAAGAAGAAAGTGAGAAGACTAGAACAGATTTTTCAGAGAAACTTGAGAGGTCCCTAGTCAGGAATCTGTTGCTCAAATTCAAGAATAGATTTCGAATCATGCTACATTAAGAGTAGACCTGGAATAGAATTTTGAATGTTTGAAACTTATTAATGAGAAATAGATACAGAGACAAGAGAAAACATTAAACAGACAGTTTAGAAGGCTGATGAATTACATCCTTCTGTTGCCCAATTAGTAGTGAGTGATGAGCAGGGTTGTAATGGTAGTGTTGATGTCGCGGTTGGTGAATCAGAGGAAGTGAGATCATTGTAAAGATTGAACAAGGGTCAGATGGATATTGATAAGAGGGGAAGAGAGTTCGCAGATGAGTTAAATGAGAGATTGCTGAAGGACGAGGGGAAGATAGGTGAAGGTGTTGCTGAAGATCACTATTATGGTCGAGGTCCTGTACATGATGATGAAGTTATTCAGGTCATGAAGTCATGAAGATAAGGCAGATCTTGTGTTTTCTTATGTGTGGGGGAGAACCCATCACAGTGAAAGAGATTTCCGTTGACAGAATAAACGTTGCGAAGGCCTGTCTGGATTTGATTACAATGATTTCTTATTGGCATCAAACTATTTTGAATTCATCATCATGCTTGACTAGAGCAATCTGATTTTTTGCAACCACCAAATTGGCCTGCTGGTCACAATATTAAGTTTATATATGGCAACTTCGAAAGTGAACTGCTGTATGTATGCATACACGGATTAGACATTCGAGTCTTATGAGGATATAAGGCATATTTTGCTGTCTGCATACTTGTCTGAGGCAGCACAAGGCAGAGTTAAGCATGGTCTATCGATGCTGCAAAATTCTAGCATTCTGGTTTTAGCAATCCTGCATGATTCTTTGGATGCATGTTTTTGAAAAATGAATTTCTGTACAATTTTTATAGCCCTACTGAGTCGACTCATCTTTAGTAATGAAATGGAAGTAATAAGAAAAGTAATCAGTTCACTTATACTAATCCAAGTCCATAAAGAAACAGGAATTATGACTGTGGGTGATACGATTTGTGACATGTTGGTAATGGTAATGGTAGGCAGAAACATGGGGATGAAGGATCCAATTACAATGATAAGGTGGATTATAGGAGATGTAGACACTTGGGTAATTGCTGTGGCAGCAGAGACAATGTCAGAGGTGGTCACTGGAATGATACAGATTCAGGTTTGCACACTGTGAAGATATTTTCAGCTGATCTGCAAAAAAGCTTGCATACAGAAGACCTGCCACTACATTATTGATAAATACAGCCTGATGACGAATTACGTTCTGTAAATATGGTGAGTAATAGCTGTGAACAACTGAATGTGATGAATAGTGATGATGTGCGGGAACTTCTCCTAATGAGAGACATGTAAGCGAGTCCCATGCTTCAAATAGATGTTAACCGAATTATTTTGGCTTATGATCTTGATGTGGGTAGTAAGGCATCTGTGTCCAGACATTTGAAGGTGTAGCTTCTTGACCTTCCTTTACAGTGGACCCGAATGGAGTCATTGTTGGAAAAAGGGTATCGATGAAGAGATAAATCATTATCGAATTTCTGTGCCAAGGTAGAACGTTTTCTGTGAATTTTGTGGCAGTGCCAAGACTGGTAGCTGATGCTGTTTCATAGGTTGATTTTTTATCAAAGCACCAAGTAGTGATGAACTTGGGTTGCAGCGACGTGTTATAACATCTGTCTGAAATTTTTTACCAGGCCTACTTTATCCTTTAAGTTGAATCCTGCTGCAAGTGAAAATGTTGCCAACAAAGCATCTGTTCATTGAAAAATATATGCAGTTGATTTGATTGTTCTGAGGAGGCTGATTAATTAGTGAAGGACAATTTGTTTGTACTGTGATGTTATGCTGCGGTATTTTGTGAAGATCCCGCTACAATAAAGGGTTTCTCCCATCAGTTTAAGGTAAATGAGCACAAGAAATTCTTTCTAAGGCCATATCCTATTCCACTGATTTATAAGAAAGAGCAAAGACAGAGAATGAGAAATGCTGCAGCAAGGAGAGATTTAACCTGCTATGAGTTCCTGTAATAAGCATGTTAATGGTGCCTAAGAAAGGAGATGGCATCTGACTGGTGTTAGACTTCAAACAAATAGACAGGCTTATTGAACCAGGAACTGATAGTCCATATGTTGATGAGTTGTTGCAAGAATTTCATTTTATTAAGGTGCTGTCTTCTATTGAGTTATGAGAAAGTTAATGGTAGATGTAGCTGCATCCTTTATGTCTCACGTTCACAGCATTGA
The DNA here is from genome assembly GCF_023864275.1 of Schistocerca cancellata. Lineage (NCBI taxonomy): Eukaryota > Metazoa > Arthropoda > Insecta > Orthoptera > Acrididae > Schistocerca > Schistocerca cancellata. The sequence goes on along the minus strand of NC_064631.1, from coordinate 470,232,792 downwards.
AATGTCACAAAACACACGCATCTTTCATGCATACATTGCAAAAAGTGTTTCTGTAGCTGTCTCTTAGTATATATGAAGGGGAAATATATTCATGATGCCGTTTACAGTCACACTTTTGATAGGAAGCTTGGTTTGCTGTACCATCCAGGGAAACATTGCTAGGCTACTTATTTAAGGTAAAGCTGGAAAAGTTATCGTTTCGAGAGCACTCAATCACAAAGCATCTGTTTTGCTTGCTCTACCCATTGGCAACCCATTGGAGGGTCTAAGATAATAATAATAATGATGATGATGATAGCTTGCTGCACAGTGCGCTGCTGGATGACGGGGATGCGAGACAACCATATCCGCGGCGTGGATTACCGATTGTAGGTCTGGTACACTGTGTAGGCTGAGTGTAACTTTTACGCGGTTTTTTAAGCTCGTTTAGATATATGCTGAGCCAGTCTCCGCTAGAGATAGATTGACAAGTAGTCAATATATGATAATACATTGTCCAAAAGCTTACACAAAGTCAATGATAGGTGGTGCACTGTCCCCTCCACCCCCCCCCCCCCTCCCCACTCGTCCCCCGCACTAACTGATGACTGAGGTGACAGGTAGGGCATCCAGTTACAAAGTCAAACTAAAAATTTCGCCAAAGCATTGAAACGGCCGACGGAATATACATGATGAACGAAAGAGGCACAGAACAATCTAGAGTTCCTCATAAATAAACACTCATTAACTACCGGTTTGGGTCATTTTCAGACATCATAAAATTATTTGCAAAGTCTGTATGGAAACTTTCGTACTGTAGATCTGCGTCACTGCCGTTAACAAGTCAACATCTAACTGCATTTATATATGTAGATCAGCAGCTCTTGGCGGTTCTAAAAGATGACGTTTTACAAATACACTACTGGCGATTAAAATTGCTACCCACGAAGATGACGTGCTACAGACGCGAAATTTAACCGACAGGAAGAAGATGCTGTGATATGCAAATGATTAGCTTTTCAGAGCATTCACACAAGGTTGGCGCCGGTAGCGACACCTACAACGTGCTGACATGAGGAAACTTTCCAACCGATTTCTGATACACAAACAGCAGCTGACCGGCGTTGCCTGGTGAAACGTTGTTGTGATGCTTCGTGAGGAGAAATGCGTACCATCACGTTTCCGACTTTGATAAAGGTCGGATTGTAACCTATCGCGATTGCGGTTTATCGTATCACGACATTGCTGCTCGCGTTGGTCGAGACCCAATTAGTAGAATATGGAATCGGTGGGTTCAGGAGGATAATACGGAACGCCATGCTGGATCCCAACGGCCTCGTATCACTAGCAGTCGAGATGACAGGCATATTTTCCGCATGACTGTAACGGATCGTGCAGCCACGTCTCGATCCCTGAGTCAACAGATGGGGACGTTTGCAGGATAACAACCATCTGCACGAACAGTTCGACGACGTTTGCAGCAGCATGGACTATCAGCTCGGAGACCATGGCTGCGGTTACCCTTGACGCTGCATCACAGACAGGAGCTCTTGCGATGGTGATCGAGGTTCTGTTTACAGAGTCATGATGGTCGCATCCGTGTTTGGCGACATCGCGGTGAACGCACATTGGAACCGTGTATTCGTCATCGCCATACTGGCGTATCACCCGGCGTGAAGGTATGGGGTGCCATTGGTTACACGTCTCGGTCACCTCTAGTTCGCATTGACGGAACTTTGAACAGTAGACGTTACATTTCAGATGTGTTACGACCCGTGGCTCTACCCTTCATTCGATCCCTGCGAAACCCTATATTTTAGCAGGATAATGCACGAGCGCATGTTGCAGGTCCTGCGCGAGTCTTTCTGGATACAGAAAATGTTCGACTGCTGCCCTGGGCAGCACATTCTCCAGATCTCTCACCAACTGAAAACGTCTGGTCAATGGTGGCCGAGCAACTGGCTCGTCACAATACGCCACTCACTACTCTTGATGAACAGTGCTATAGTGTTGAAGCTGCATGCGCAGCTGTACCTGTACACGCCATCCAAGCTCTGTTTGACTCAATGCCCAGGCGTATCAAAGCCGTTATTACGGCTAGAGGCGGTTGTTCTGGGAACTGATTTCTCAGGATGTATACACCCAAATTTTGTGAAAATGTAATCACATGTCAGTTGTAGTATAATACATTTGTCCAACGAATATCCGTTTATTATCTGGTATTTCTCCTTGGTGTAGCAGTTTTAATGGTGAGTAGTGTACTTACGAGCCTGTGAGGCACCAACTGAACAAAATATGTTAACAAGTTGTGACATAGTCACCTTCCAGGGATGGTGTAAAATATCTCCTTTATTGTAGTTCCGCTCTTGGATCACAATGTTTATTTCTAATCAGGTTATTAATTTTGGTCGGTAATGACCATCTTCAGATCCGAGTAAAAACGGGCTGCGTTACGCTTATCACGCAATTACATGTGATGGTACAGTCAAAATCACTGCCCACTTCGGCTTCGCAAAAGAAATGAAATTATCGAACTATGAATAAATTGCAGAGAACCGCCGAAGTTGCAATATTAATTTCCTTTAGGGTTTGATAGCCAGTTTCGGGCCTAGGCTCGTTATGAAATCATTCACTAAGCTCTACAGTAACATCCATCACGAGAGCCACGTGGCTATTCAGTCCAGTAAAACATATCTTGTAATCTGCAGGGCAGGACGTAATTCACCTCCTTTTCCAGGATTCTGGAAATTAATAAATAAAATTAAGGTGTCCAAAGAGCATCACTGAAACGTACCTACTGCACCTGAGGAGAGACTGTTTGAGTGTAACTGAGTCGCTCTTCACGTGCGTTTCACTGCTCCTTCATACTATAATTTTATATTTTTGACGAAGCTGAAATGACCTGTGATTTTGACTACACCGTCACATGCAATACGTTTTTACTCTTGTATGAAGACGGTCATTATCTCCTGAAATTAATAACATTTTGGTCCTATGCTGAAATTATAATAAAGAAAATGTGTTAATAATGACAGTCGGGAAGGAAGAGAGCATAACAACCATTAGCGTATGACTTAAGGAGTATACTACATGCGAGTTGGCCAGAGACAGGGGAGTGAAACGTTGAGCGCGGTCGGCAGCGAGTGACCTTTCAGCGGAGTTCAACCGCCGAGAGGTCGTTAGGACGGCGTTTGCCGCCGCCAACAAGGTCCCAAGTTATTGCGCAGACTTGTCGCAGAAATTAACGCGTCGCCGTTAGTGTCACGTTGCGGGCGCGGCACGATTCAATCTGTATCGGAGACCGGCCGTTCCGCCTCTTTAGCCGCACGCCCACCGCCCCGCCGGTCCCTCTGTAATGAGCTGGACCTGGAGCTGGAACTGAAAGTGTCGCCAGGGACGAGTCGTGGCCGGCGGGCGCCACAAGCGTGCTGCCCCTGCGGCCTAGGGGCTCACTACACCAGTTACACCCTTCCTGGTGTTTTTCTTTTAAGATACCTGACTATTCCTGACATTTATTTATTTATTTATTTTTTACAGTATGGAACAGGAAATAAAAGAATACTGCCTTCTCTGCGAGATAACAATGGAGATACTATCGAAGACACTGCTGCCAAAGCAGAGTTACGAAACACAGCCTTCCGAAATGCCATCACAAAAGAAGACGAAGTAAATATCCCACAATTCGAATCACGAACAGCTACCAACATGAGTAACGTAGCAGTAATACCCTCGGAGTAGTGAAGCAACTTAAATCACTTAATAAATGCAAGTGTTCTGGTCCAGACTGTATACGAATTAGGTTCCTTTCAGAGTATGCTGATGCATTAGCTCTATACTTAACAATCATACTCAACCGTTCGCTCGACGAAAGATCTGTACCCAAAGACTGGAAAGTTGCACAGGTCACACAAATGTTCAAGAAAGGCATTAGGAGTAATCCACAAAATTACAGGCCCATATCATTAACGTCGATATTTGGAACATGTATTGTGTTCGAACTTTATGAATTACCTCGAAGAAAACGGTCTATTGACACACAGTCAACATAGATTTAGAAGACATTGTTCCCGTGAAATACCACTAACTCTTTATTCTCATGAAATGTTGAGTGCTATTGACAAGGGATTTGAGATTGATTCCGTATTTCTGGATTTTCGGAAGGCTTTTGACACTGTACCACATAAGCGGCCTGTAGTGAAATTCCGTGCTTATGGAATATCATCTCAGTTATGTGACTGGATTTGTGATTTCCTATCAGAGAGGTCACAGTTCGTAGTACTTGGCGGAAAGTCTTCGAGTAAGACAGAAGTGATTTCTGGCGTTCCCCAAGGTAGTGCTATAGGCCCTTTGCTGTTCTTTATCTATATAAACGATTTGGGAGACAATCTGAGCAGCCGTCTTAGGTTGTTTGCAGATGACGCTGTCGTTTATCGACTAATAAAGTCATCAGAAGATCAAAACAAATTGCAAAACGATTTTGAAAAGATATCTGAAAGGTGCGAAATGTGGCAGTTGACACTAAATAACGAAAACTGCGAGGTCATCCACATGACTGCTAAAAGGAATGCGTTAAACTTCGGTGACACGGTAAATCAGTCAAATATAAAGACCGTAAATTTCAACTTAATACCTAGGAATTACACTTGCGAATTACTTAAATTGGAGGGAACACATAGGAAATGTTGTGGGGAAGGCTAAACGAACACTGCGTTTTATTGGCAGGACACTTAGAAAATATAACAGGTCTGCTATGGAGACTGCCTAGACCATGCTTGTCCGTCCTCATTTAGAGTACCGCTGCGCGGTGTGGGATCCTTACCCGATAGGATTGACGGATAACATCGAAAAAGTTCAAGGAAGGGCAGCACGTTTTGTATTATCGCGAAATATGGGAGAGAATGTCACTGAAAAGATACGGGATTTGGGCTGGACATAATTAAAACAAAGGCGGTTTTCGTTGCGACGGAGTCTTCTCACGAAATTCCCATCATCAACTTTCCCCTCCGAATGCGAAAATATTTTGTTGACACCGACCTACAAAGGGAGGAACGATCACCACAATAAAATAAGGGAAATCAGAGCTCGTACGGAAAGATGTAGGTGTTCGTTCTTTCCGCGCCCTATACGAGGTTGGAATAGAATAGAACCGTGACGGTGGTCTAGGGGTCTTGTATTTGATTCATAATCAAAACGTCTTCGGTCTCGGGTGTGAATCCCACCGCTACTTAAATTTTCATTATGAATCAGCACTGGTGGCCGAAGACTTCCGGGATAAGAAGTCACCCTCATTCTGCCAACGGCCTTGTCAAAGAGGGCGGAGGTGCGGGCAGAGTTTCAGGGTACTCTCTTGTCCTAGGGGTGGGAAACTATCCCAAAAGGTGGAAGAATGACCACTTCCATGAGAATGCAGAAGGCAATGGAAACCACTGCATTAAAGAAACGTAACGTATATCCACAGGACATGTAGCCTGTAATTGAAGAAGTGTCTTGTGATCTCTTCATTGGCAAAAGATTCCGGAATAGTTCCCCATTCGGATCTCCGGGAGGGGACTGCCAAGGGGCAGGTTACCATAAGAAAAAGGCTGAATAATCAACGAAAGGATAACGTTCTACGAGTCGGGGCGTGGAATGTCAGAAGCTTGAACATGGTAGGGAAACTAGAAAATCTGAAAAGGGAAATGCAATGGCTCAATCTCGATATAGTGGGGGTCAGTGAAGTCAAGTGGAAAGAAGACAAGGATTTCTGGTCAGATGAGTATAGGGTAATATCAACAGCAACAGAAAATGGTATAACTGGAGTAGAATTCGTTATGAGCAGGAAGATAGGCCAGAGAGCGTGTTACTGTGAACGGTTCAGTGATACGGTTGTTCTTATCAGAATCGACAGCAAACCAGCACTGAGAACGATAGTTCAGATATACATGCCGACGTCGCAAACTGAAAATGAAGAGATAGAGAAAGTGTATGAGGATATTGAAAGGGTAGTACAGTTTGCAAAGGTGGATGAAAATCTAATAGTCATGGGAGACGGGAATGCAGTTGTAGGGGAAGGAGTAGAAGAAAAGGTTACAGGAGAATATGGGCTTGGGGCAAGGAATGAGAGAGGAGAAAGAGTAATTGAGTTCTGTAATAAGTTTCAGCTAGTTATAGCGAATAGTCTCTTCAACAATCAAAAGAGGACGAGGTATACTTGGAAAAGGCAGGGTGATACGGGAGGATTCAATTAGATTACATCATGGTCAGACGGAGAGTTCGAAATCAGATACTGGATTGTAAGGTGTAAACAGGAGCAGATATAGAGTGAGACCACAAAATGGTAGTGATGGAGAGTAGGCTGAAATTTAAGACATCAGTCAGGAAGAATCAATACGCAAAGAAGTGGGATACGGAAGTACTAAAGAATGATGAGATACGGTTGAAGTTCTCTAAGGTTGTAGATACAGCAGTAAGGAATATGTCAGTAGGTAAAGAAGGTAACTGCGAAGAAACCATGGGTAACAGAAGAAATACTTCAATCGATCGATGAAAGGAGGATGTACAAAAATGTTCCAGGAAACTCAGGAACGCAGAAATACAGCTCGCTGGGGAATGAAATAAATAGGAAATGCAGGGAAGCTAAGACGAAACGGCTCCAGGAATAATGTGAAGACATCGAAAAAGAAATCATTGTCAGAAGAACAGACTCAGCACCAAAACAACCTTCGGTGACATTAAAAGCAGGGGTGATAAAATTAAGAGTGCAACGGGAATTCCCCTGTTAAATGCAAGGAGAGAGCGGATAGGTGGAAAGAAAACATTGAAAGCCTCCATGAGGAGGTACATTTGTCTGATGTGATAGAAGAAGAAACAGGAGTCGATTTAGGAGAGATAGGGGATCCATTATTAGAATCAGAATGTAAAAGGGCTTTGGAGGACTTAAGATCAAATTAGGCAGAAGGGATAACATTCCATCAGAATTTCTAAAATCATTGGGGTAAGTGGCAACAAATCGACTATTCACGTTAGTGTGTAGAATATCTGAAGCTGACGACGTACCATCTGACTTTCGGAAAAGGATCATCCACACAATTCCGAAGGCAGCAGGAGCTCACAAGTGCGAGAATTATCGGACAATTATCTTAACAGCTCATGCATTCAAGTTGCTTACAAGAATAATATTCAGAAGAATGGAAAAGATAATTGAGGATGTGCTAGATGACGATCAGTTTCGCTTTAGGAAAGGTAAAGGTACGAGAGAGGCAATTCTGACGTTGCGGTTAATAATGGAAGCAATACTAAAGAAAAATCAAGACACGTTCATAGGATTTGTCGATCTGGAAAAAGCGTTCGACTATGTAAAATGCCGCAAGATGCTAGAAATTCTGAAAAAAGTAGGGGTAAGCTATAGGGAGAGACGGGTCATATACAATATGTACAACAGCCAAGAGCGAATACTAAGAGTGGACGACCAAGAACGAAGTGATCGTATTAAAAAGGGTGTAAGACAAGGATGTAGCCTTTCGCCGCTACTGTCCAATCTGTACATCGAGGAAGCAATGATGGAAATAAAAGAAAGGTTCACGGCCTTTGTAGTCTGGTCCCTTCAACCCCCCACAAACCAACCAGAGATCTCCTCTGCCACTGCCAAGTGGATGACAGTCATCCACTTGACAATGACAGAGGAGATCTCTGCCGAAAGCTCGTGGGCAGTAAACCACATGACGCGGCTTGAAACCCGACAATGTTTTATTAACGGATATGGCCGCGAAAGCATGCATTCGTACATGTTGGGCAGTGTCTCTAGTATGCCCGTAGATAGCCCACGTCACTCTTCTCAGTTCTGAGCGCAGATTGAGCACGTAAAGATGCCTTGAACAACAGCGTCTCCTGCCATGTATGAGATCATGTTGAGAAATTTCGCTTCAAGCTTTGCAGTCCACGTAATACATCTGCCATGCGTTTCCTTCTTCATGATAGTTCTCAAACGCGCTCTGCAGGGGAACGAAAAGGGTAAGTGTTTGATCACCCACGACACAGCCCCTAATTGGCTCCACATCACTTTCATCTCTGCTCACATGAACTGCTGACTCTGAAGACATCACTTTGGCCCAGACAACACGCGGCAAACCAGCGTAGAGAAGTGGCGGAAGGCACAGGCTACTGCTTTTTGTGACGAGGGTATTGGAATGTTCGTACGACGCTACGACAGATGTCTACGTCAGAACGGCGACTATGTAGAGGAGTAGTTGGAAGGTATATCTCACTGTTCCAGATAAAACATTTTTTATTCTTACACTGGTTTCCATATCGTGACCGATCGGACCATACTTGCCGAATAGCCCTCGTATTTAAGCGTGTAGCAGCACAGGCGGTTTAAAGCGGATGCCACTTGTAACAAAATACCACCCGACGGTGAAGTAAATTCAAAATCATTTAAATCATCCAAAGCACATCAATTTACCGTTGATCCTTCCATATAATTTTGGGTAACGTAAACAGTGAAAAAAACGGTATTTAAGAAAGAGGTTGGTTTATGCACTAATCAGCTGGTAAAGCAGAAGCTCCTAGAGTGCTTCATTGTTAATAAAAAACACGTTCGTAGGATCTTGCTTAATTATGAGAGAGAATTTCCTTTTGTTGGTAGTTTTAGATGAGATTCTTATCATAAGCTTAAAACAGAAAAAGCTCTCTATGTAACGGGGGTCACTTCCGCGTTGAATCCGTGACGGTAAGTGAAACTACTCACTTAAGCAGTCACATGCGTCTTGTTTACGGAACTGGCACCTCTAATGGAACGTACAATAATTTCTTATTATTTTCATTTTATGAAATAAATAGTTACCAGTGCCGGATAACAAGGCCATTCCAATCCAGACACGACCAGCTAGCTAGTCGATAATTCCTCGCATTGATTACACGGACAGAGTGGTTAGGTTATCACTGTGACGCTTGTAGTAGGTGCTAAACGCTCCCCACGTGTTCAGAGACAGCTGTCTGAAGGCCGCAGTCCCGGATCCTCAGCGGCTACCGCCGTGAACCAGCAACATTCGAAGCGTGCAATCGTGGGTGTGAAAGCAGTAATTGTCCTTAGCTGCGCTCCTGGACTGGAAAGTAGTACCTTAAAGATATCGACACTGTTGGAGGTAGCTGGCTTCTTAAGCAACGCGTAATTGCTGCGTCTGGAGTGGTCAGCAGGAAAGGGTTTGGCGTTCTTGAGCTGAGCCTTCCTGCATCTCCTAGAAAACGTAACCCTAACTAACTTGTATGATACCTGAATTACAACACATTACGTAATCCAGTCACAGGAGTTGGAAAGAAAAACACAGGTACAAGGAAGGTAACTACGAAGAAACCATGGGCATCAGAAGAAATACTTCAGTTAATGTTCGAAAGAAGGAAGTTCAGAAACGTTCAGGGAAAATCGGGAATACAGAAATACAAGTCGTTTAGGAATGAAATAAATTAGTAGTGCAGGTACGCTAAGGCGAAATGGCTGCTTGAAAAACGTAAAGAAATCGAAAAAGAAATAATTGTCGGAAGGACTGACAGAACGTATAGAATAGTAAAAACAACCTTCGGTTAAATTAAAAGCAAGGACGGAAACATTACGATTGCCATAGGAATTCCACTGTTCAAAGCAGAGGAGAGGGCGGATAGGTGAAAAGAGTACATTGAAGGCCTCTGTGAGGGGGATAATTCGTCTGATAATGTCACAGAAGAAGAAACAGGAGTCGACAGGGAAGAGATTGGGGGATGCAGTATCAGAATAACAATTTAAAAGAGCTTTGGAAGGCTTAAGATCAAATAAGGCAGAAGGTATAGATAAGACTCCGTCAGAATTTGTAAAATCATTTATGGAAGAGGCAACAAAAGACTACTCATATCGGAGTATATGATGCGTGAGACTGGCGATATAGCTTCATCCCCACAATTCCGAAAATTGCCAGAAGCGATAAGTGAAAGAACTGAAGCACAGTCAGCTTAATAGTTCTTACACCCAAGATGCTGACAAGGATAATATACAGAAGAATAGAAAAGAAAATTGAAGATGTGTTAGATGACCATCAGTTTGGCTTTAGGAAAGGTAAAGGCACCACAGGCAATTCTGACGTTGACAACGATAATGAAAGCAAGACTTAAGAAAACTCAAAACACGTTGACAGGATTTGTCGACCGGGAAAAATCGTTTGACAGTGTAAAATGCTGCAAGACGTTCAAAATTTTGACAAAAAATGAGAAAAGATAAAGGGAAAGACAGGTAATATGCAATATGTACAAGAACCAAACGGAACAGTAAGAGTGCCAGACCAAGAACGAACTGCTCAGATTAAAAAGAGTGTAAGGCTGAGATATACCCTTTCACTCCTTATTGTTGTATATACAGGGTGATCCACTGATCGTGACCGGGCCAAATATCTCACGAAATAAGCGTTAAACGAAGAAACTGCAGAGAACGAAACCTGTCTAGCTTGAAGGGGAAAACCACATGGCGCTATGGTTGGCCCGCTAGATGGCGCTGCCATAGGTCAAACGCATATCAACGGCGTTTTTTTAAATAGGAATCCCCATTTTTATTACATATTCGTGTAGTACGTAAAGAAATATGAATGTTTTAGTTGGACCACTTTTTTCGCTTTGTGATAGATGGCGCTGTAATAGTCACAAACATATGGCTCACAATTTTAGACGAGCAGTTGGTAAGAGGTAGGTTTTTCAAATTACAATACAGAACGTAGGTACGTTTGAACATTTTATTTCGGTTGTTGCAATGTGATACATGTACCTTTGTGAACTTGTGATTTCTGAGAACGCATGCCGTTACAGCGTGATTACCTGTAAATACCACATTAATTAAATGCTCAAAATGATGTCCGTCAACCTCAGTGCATTTGGCAATACGTGTCACGACATTCCTCTCAACAGCGAGTAATTCGCCTTCCGTAATGTTCGCACGAGCATTGACAATGCCCTGACGCATGTTGTCAGGCGTTGTCGGTGGATCACGATAGCAAATATTCTTCAACTTTTCCCACAGAAAGAAATCCGGGGCGTCAGATCCGGTGAACGTGCGGGCCATGGTATGGTGCTTCGACGACCAATCCGTCATGAAATATGCTATTCAGTACCGTTTCAACCGCACGCGAGCTATGTGCCGGACATCCATCATCTTGGAAATACATCGCCAATCTGTCATGCAGTGAAACATCTTTTAGTAGCATCGGTAAGAACATTACGTAGTAAATCAGCATACATTGCACCATTTAGATTGCCATCGATAAAATTGGGGCCAGTTATCCTTCCTCCGCTGGCCGCGGTGGTCTAGCGGTTCTAGGCGCTCAGTCCGGAACCGCGCGACTGCTACGGTCGCAGGTTCGAATCCTGCCTCGGGCATGGATGTGTGTGATGTCCTTAGGTTAGTTAGGTTTAAGTAGTTCTAAGTTCTAGGGGACTGATGACCACAGATGTTAAGTCCCATAGTGCTCAGAGCCATTTGAGCCATATCCTTCCTCCCATAATGCGGCACCATACGTTAACCCGCCAAGGTCGCTTATGTTCCACTTGTCGCAGCCATCGTGGATTTTCCGTTGCCCAATAATGCATATTATGCATGTTTACGTTACCGCTATTGGTGAATGACGCTTCGTCGCTAAACAGAACGCGTGCAAAAAATCTGTCATCGTCCCGTAATTTCTCTTGTGCTCAGTGGCAGAACTGTACACGACGTTCAAAGTCGTCGCCATGCAATTCCTGGTGCATATAAATATGGTACGGGTGCAATCAATGTTGATGTAGCATTCTCAACACCGACGTTTTTGAGATTCCCGATTCTAGCGCAATTTGTCGGGTACTGATGTGCGGATTAGCCGCTACAGCAGCTAAAACACCCACTTCGGCATCATCATCATTTGTTGCAGGTCGTGGATGACGTTTCACTTGTGGCTGAAGACTTCCTGTTTCCTTAAATAACGTAACTATCCGGCGAACGGTCCAGACACTTGAATGATGTCATCCAGGACACCGAGCAGCATACATAGCACACGCCCGTTAGGCATTTTGATCACAATTGCCATACATCAACACGATATCGACCCTTTCCGCAATTGGTAAACGGTCCATTTTAACACGGGTAATGTATCACGAAGCAAATACCGTCCGCACTGGAGGAATGTTGCGTGGTACCACGTACTTATACGTTTGTTACTTATAGCGCCATCTATCACAAATCGAGAAAAGTGGTCCAACTAAAACCTTAATATTTCTTTACGTACTACACGAATATGCCATAAAAATTGGGTGTTCCTGTTTTTAAAAAACGCAGTTGATATCCGTTTGACTTATGGCAGCGCCATCTAGCGGGCCAACCATAGCGCCATCTGGTTTCCTCCTTCAAGCTAGACGAGTTTCGTTCTTTGTAGTTTTTTCGTTTGATGCTTATTTCGTGAGATATTTGGCCCGGTCACTATCAATGGACCACCCTGTATATATCACGGAAGAATGATGGAATTAAGGACAGGTTCAAGAATGGGATTAAAAGTCAAGGTTAAGGGATATCAGTGATAAGATACGCTGAGAACATTGTTATCTCAATGATGGTGATGGAATTAACAATCTAATGAGTATAAAACGCGGATTGAAAGTAAAGTGGAAGTAAGAAGAAAGTAATGAGAAGTAGTAGATATGACAACAGCGGAAACTTAACATCATAGCTGGTTATCACGAGGTAGATGAACTTAAGGAATTTTCCTACCTAGGCAGAAAATAACACACGAAGGACGGAGCAAGGGGGACGTCAAAAGCAGACCAGTACCGGCAAAAAGGGTTTTACTAGCCTTAATTTCAGGAAGAAATTTCTGAGATGTACGTCGGAGAAGAGTCAGAATGATAGGATGTGTGTTAACATATCAGGGAATAACTTCATTGGTGATAGGGGGACCTGTAGAGAGTAAAAACTGTAGAGAAAGACAGAGACTGGAATACATACGACAAAAAATTGAGGACATACGCTGCAAGTGCTGCATAGAAGAGGTTGGCACAAGAAAGCAGTTTGTGGCAGGCCGCATCAAATTAGTCATCAAACTGATGTTCATTATACCCTATCCTTTTTATTTACTACCCCGTTAATTTCTCTGAGAAAGTTATAGAATTGTTCCTCCGTAGCGCGATTTGCTCGCTAACGATTATTTTTAAACGCGACAGGCTACGACTAATTGCACGAGTCGCTCTTTGGAATGAACGAATACTTTTACTCTGTATCATGAGAATTCTACGAAGAAGTAATGATTTAGGCCATTTTTTATGTAAAAGAGTCTGCTGATCATATATAGACGATCTCTCTCCCAAGAGTCCCCAGGTGCATTTTCTCTTGTGTTTCAGTAGATATTTGTAACTTTGTATTTTCCAACACATGTTTTCATCAAGTCTTTCACGCGACTCCCAGCAGCTATGGAAGGCGTTGCTTTGTTTTCTGTTACAAACAAGTGGAATTTCACGTGCCCATTCGACAGAGCGGTTCAAAATTGGTCTATTGCGATATTCGTTTTACCGGTGTGTATTAGCGGGGACAGTAAAACACGGGGAATGACGAGTATTGCAGCAGGGAAAGCACCGCCCCGACCCGCGTTGACTCCTACCGTCATGCAGAAGTGTGCTGTTCAGTCGCTGCTGGAATACTGATTATTCTTCGTGTCTTAGAGTTCCCGTTAATACATACGGATAAAAAAAATGTCGCACAAAACCAATCTGGAACTGTTGTAGCGAATAGGCACCTGAAATACCGATTTAAAAATCATTTTATATATAATGGGAAACAAACCGACGCTTTCCGTCGACTCTGGGCGTCGTATGAAAGACGTGATGAGCAGCCAGACACACGTTGCAAAAACGAAACTGCGAATACCTGCCGGAACAACATGGAAAATGCGCCTGACGACCAATCGGAGAGACACCCGTTGTGTATACAGTGAAGCGAAAAAGAAGACAGGTGTAGCATGCGTATTCAAATATAGAGATATGCAAACAGGTAGAATACGGCGCTGCAGTCGGCAACGCCTTTACAAGACAACAATCAATTTCTTCTCTAGTTCTCGTTTCTTTCTTCAACAGATTCTATCTGCTTCTTTCCTTTTCTTCATCAGTTCTTCTGTATTAGTTCCTCTTGCCCTGTTTCTTTTAATTTCTTGCCTCGTTTCTCCGTGCAATCGGCTTTTTACAGTCTTCATCAACCCATCCTGCACTTTCCAGCCTTTCTTCTGTACCTAAAACTATTTCTGCAGTTACTTGTAGAACACCTATCATCGTACTCCACTTACCTTCGATGCTTTTCACAGCACAGCACTGTTTAGCCTTAAACTTCTTCTGCGGTTCGGTTTCATACTTTTCGGATACTCCATTCTCTTTTGATCTGGAAACATTGTACCTTCGCGGAGCTTTTCTTTTCCCTCTGTATCTTAAAGACAGCTACGCATTGTCTGTATTTCACTCTTACCGTATAATGATCCTAGTTAAAGTCAGCTCCCTGCAGCTATCGACCTCAAGGATATCAGATGATTGTCTCCTGTCAGTTACTACATGGTCAGTTTGATTGAAAAGAGTGACATCTGGTGAGCACCATGTGGCTTTCCTTACGTTCTTTCTCTTTAGACACATACTCTTCACCATTGCATTACCCACGGCAACCTCTGTAAGTCTTTGTCCGTTTTTTTATTTAACATCTCATGCAGACTTTCATTTACTACTGTTTCTTCTTTTCTCACTTCTGCATTGAAGTTGCCTATCACAATCTTCACATCTTGCATTGGTGTACCTTCTAATTCCCGTTCCAGTCGACCATAAAACTCATTTTTCAGTTCGTCTTTTATCATCTTCTGTAGGTGCATGCACACGCGCTACAGTGATGTTGACGATATGAGCCAACATTTTTCATTGTGTACATCCTTCCATTTACAGGGTTAAAATTTATAATTACTTCTTTAAACTTACCGTCTACAAGAAAACCTGTGCCATCTACTTCACCATTGTCCCGCCCACTATATAGAATTTTGTGCTGGAGAGTTTTATCTTCACTACTGTTTCTTCTTTTCTCACTTCTGCATTGAAGTTGCCTATCACAATGGCTATGAAGTATAGATGGAGTTTTGATCTTTAATTAGTGAAAAATGGACATGTGCTGAAACTAGCTGACAGTACACAAATGAAATACAAAAAGAAAGTCATTTAAAAATTTTCGCCAGTTGAGGGGGCAAATTTGTTTTTGAATGAAGACAGAAGATGCCTTATCTGAGTTCAAGATCATACTGTGTTTTAAGACGGAAAGTAAATTCACATAAAATTGTTTTAAATTCCAATAAAGAAAACTGCGTTGCACCATAAACTCTTGACACCGCATACAGTGTATATATACCATGTTGTGGTTGACTCCTAATTCTGCATCATGGATTGAAAAAGAGATTGTTATGGTAAAATTTTATAAGCAAAAATAGAAAGCTGAAAATTGAGCTCCAGTGACACAAAACAAGGAATAAAATTGAATTTGATCATGATATTGCTTCAGGGCGCTATTCCTGGTTCCCAAAGTTTCAGTTACCTTGAACAACTACACATGAGCTACACTATCAGTACACACACACACACACACACACACACACATACACACACACACACACATACACATACACACTCACACACACTACCAGTACGCAGGTAGTCAGCATCTCCTAGATCTCACATTAGCAGCTGTGCTGAACTGTAGAAAAAAAGTGTTATTTCAGCCCCTGATATGTAGGCAGCCCTGACGAAAAGAATCTGAGTAATATCGGCCTGCTTTCTCGACCTGCTCTGCATGGCAGCCTACTTGTTATAGAAACGATTTTCAGTATCTGACTTGTGGGTTGCCCTGTATGACATTCATTGCGGTAGCAGCATTAGCCTGTTCTATAGACTTCTTTTACAGGGGATACGTATGTGTAGGTGTACAACTGGGGGAAGTTTAAGACAGATAGGAAAAGGGATGGACAGAGAGAGTGGGCAGAAGGGGATGTGCCAGGAGTGAGGCGGCAAGAGTAGATGGATGGAGAGGGGGAGGAGTGAAAGGTATAGGAGACAAGTGGAAGTATAGAAGATTAGTGGATAGGAGGGAAAGGGAGACGGATTAGGAGAAGGAGGAGATGGAAGAGAGGGGGTCGGGATGAGATAGACACGTAGAGGTGGCAGGATGAGGTGGCCAGAGAGATAGGGGGGGAAAGAGGTGGACACAGTGGCGGAGAGGGAGAGATGTGTACAGTATGTATCGAATCCATATACGAGCAAAGCCACGAGGAAAAGGCTACTGTATTCATCAACGCGCAACTGGCATCTTTGTGATAACAGTTGTCTCACACGCTCAAGAAGAGTTGATTTCCCGTTTGGATGAAACTGCAGGCATTATTCGTGAACCATCAGGTTGTTTTCATTGTGTTAGGTGCCAGTAGTGTACTGATGTATCGGGAGACATTTTAGGCAAACTTTATAAAACACTATCTATCACACTACAGTTTCAACACCATCCAAGCAAACCGCTTAGTAGGCTAAGGATCAATTCGAATCCACAGTGACGTTGCAGTCAGGTAGGGCGCCGAAGACACTGCCCAGGAAACGATGGCCGCATCCGCGCGGCAAGGCAAATTAAGAACCGGCCAGACCAGACAGAGCACTACCGAAATCTATTTAAAAAAATAAAACTAGACTTCACAATTACAGGGCGGTTAACACACAAAGCAATACACCGTTAGAAGGAGGCCCAGGGAAAGATGTGATAGTAGAATGGCCAAGCCCAACTGACAAGGCTAATCCTGGAGATGGCCTTTAAAGACTTTTCAGTAGCCATACAGTGACGGGCATAAGAAAAGTGGCTTAAATATTTAGCCAACTAGCATCCAAATTATAATTACAGCTTGGGCGAATTATCAGGGAACTCTAACTGCTAAAAATCAATTAGAATAAGTCGGCCTGCAGCTAATTGCCTTTAGGTAAGGGTAAATAGTAGACACCTAGAAGTCCATCTTAACATTATGCTCATACTCAGGCAGCAGTTTACTGACAACCATGATGAGGTAGCTTCATCAGTACGTTTACTTAAAGCTGCTTACACAATTAAGAAGGAAAGATTTCTAAATTTCAAGACTCTAATAAAAAGGTATCGCACGATGACACGACTCTTACGGCCTGTACCGCAATGCAAGCAGAATAGTAATTTAAACTCACAAATTCATTTGAGAATAGTAAAATTTACAGTAGGCACAGCTTTTTACCCATTCTGTTCGAACACCTTGCGGCTCAACATCAATAACTGCACACAACTGAAACCACAAAATTTATACAAAAGGTCAAAGTTTTAATCCACTGAGTAAAGGTTCAGTTCCATGGCAGCAATAGTCCACACGTAAAACAGAGTATGAAACTGATATTCAGTTTTTATTTCCACCACGAACCAATCGCTAGCATTTGGCTTGGGATGGCCACAAATTTGCGTTTCATGTTTCTCTCACAAGCTTATTTCCCCGGGTATAGCCCGGAAGAGACAGACAGTGGACATGTCTCATCGGTCCCCATGGCATTTCTTGCATACAACTCCGCTGGCTGTCCAAAACACCTCCCTGCTCCAACAAGCACGTGGGTTCTCCCACTCACAGCACAGCGCTCCCTGGCCACTTCCTTTGGTCGCAGTCGTTTCCACGACACGTTGCTGCTGGGAGCCCATCCTCCACCTACCGAGGTGCCACTGCCACACCGCAGTGGTGCGCTCTGGCAAAGATGGCCACACAATTTTACGAGCAGGAACAGCAGAATGGGTTGGTCAGGAGAGCTCAATGACTTCGAACGTGGACAAGTCATTGGATGTCGCCTTAGTAAAAAAATCCATCAGCGACGTTTCATCTCTTCTAATGCTGCCCAAATCGAATGACGGTGATGTGACGAAGACAAAACGCGAAAGAACTACTGTTAAACCAAGGAAAGGCAGACCTGACGTACTGAAAAACAGGATCTATTGGGCATTGCAGAGAGTGGAAATCAGTGGAAGGAAACATTCATGTGTTCCAAAATGCTACTAAGCTAAAACAATGAAATTGTTTAGGGAGTTCAAAAGAATGGACTACAGTAGTCAAGCAGCTCCTCATAAGCCACACATTTTTGTAGCCCATGCAAAGCGACACTTGAGATGGCGTAAGCAGCGAGGTCACTGCACGGTAGATGAGTGAAACAAACGATCTGCAGTGGCGAATCACGTAATACCCCGCGTGGCAACCGATGGAAGGATTTGGGTTTCGGCGAATGACTGGAGAACATCACCATTCATTACGTAAAGTGCCAACAATGAAGAGCAGCGCTGGTGGTGCTACAGTATGGGGATCTTATTCGTGGTTGCTGTGTGTCCCCTTATTGCACTTAATAAAACGTTAAATATGGAATCATATGAATACATTTCACAGAATTGTGTACTGCATGCAGCAGGGAATAATCCGTCGTCAGTATGAGATTGCAACCTGTGATAAAGCAGCATCTGTGAGGCAGTGATTTACGGACAATAACATTCTTGGAATGGGCTAGCCTCGCCTGAGACCCGATCTGATCCAGTGAGTTTGAACGTCAACTACGCTCCAGACCCCAACCTCCTCTGAGACGATTGCCTCTGATTCCTGCTATTGTGGAAGAAACGATGCCACTCTTCCACAGGCAAAGAAACCTCACTGACATTCTCCTTGGTAGAGTTAAAAACGTCAAAAAAGCGAAGAGTGGCCCCACCCACTGTTAATGTCAGCAGAGAGGAGCGGGGATAGCAGGCTCAAGAGTGGGATTATAATGCAGGGTGAAAGAATGTTAGTAAGACCCGCTGATGATATTGGTATCCTCAGGAAAAGCGATAAAGATTTATGGAATCTGTTGAATGGAATGAACAGTCTGATGCTTGCAGAATGTGGACTGAGAGAAAACTGGAAAAAGTCAAAAGTAATGAGAAGTACCAGAAAGCAGAAAGCGAGAAACATTAATTCAAAATCGACGATCACGAAGTAGACGAAGTTAAGATCTGGTTTCTTGGAAGCAAAGGAACCAATGACGTATGAACCAAGAAGGACATAAAAAGCAGACTAGCATAGTCAAAGAGGGCATTCCTAGCGAAGAGAAGTCTACTCATATCAAACGTAGGCCCTAATTTAAGAAATAAATTTCTGAGAATGTACCTTTGGAGCACAGCATTGTGTGATAGTGAATCATGGATAGCGGGAAAACCAGAACAAAGGAGAATAAAAGCATTTTTGATGTAGTACTAAAGAAGAGCGGAGAGATTTCGTGGAAAAATAGGGTGTGTAGATAAAACATCATTCTTTCGTGTGTGTAATTCTCATTATGTACAATAAATAAGGAAAGAGTAGGTTGACCACAGAATCAGTGAAGAAAGGACATATGGGAAACACTGACAAAAAGAAGGGTCAGGATGATAGGACATGTGTTCGATGTCAGTGAATAACTTCAAAGGTACTAGAAGGAGCTATTGACAGTGAAAACTGTAGGGGAAGACGGCGGCTGGAACACATTCAACAAATAATTGAGAACGTAGAGTGCAAATACTAGTCTCAGGTGATGTGGTTAGCTCAGGAGAGGAATTTTTGGTGAGCCACATCAAACCAGTCAGAAAATTGAGGCCTCGAAGGGAAAAAAATTAAACATCGGTCACTCATCACATGTAAGGTCACCCCTCCATCCTTCCCGCATCTCTGAGTAGCCCACTTTGGTTCTTTTTAATGTAAATAATGACTTCACGGTTATGCGTATGCAAGTGTATTTTATGAACCTAATGTGAACCATCTGTGTACCACTGCTCTTATCATTTTATTTATTTATTAAATCCTATCAAACTCCTGTCTCCTTCCCCATCGTGGTCTTTCTCCCTACCCCTCGCATTTCTCTAGGTTAATTGGGTGATGTCTAACAGTTGGGCTGGACTGAATTACTATGATTTATGATGTCAGACACTTTGACAATATGGTGGATATGGCAAATTCAAATTGTTACTATCCTATTGGCTGAATTTCTGTAATTTAATCATATCATGACTGTCCAGTGGTATTTTCTGCTAAGTTTGATCACCTCTCATTCGTATTTAGTTTTGTGGCAACCTGTTTCAATTTTTGGTGCAGTTTTCTCTCAGAATTCCATGTAGTTACTTTTCTAGAGCGTCTTCCAAAGTTACACATAAATATGAGACTTTTAATGTTTAACCATTACCATAGTGCACTGTTTAATCAAATACACTTACAACCCATAGTTGTATAATTTAAACAATAGATTCTTTCAGAAAACACTTATGGAACTCATTCTCATATTGCGAAGGTTGCCCAGAAACTAATGCACCGCGTTCTTTTTCTCAGCCGAAAACAATGTGAAACGTCCCTTTAGAACAATTTATATAAGACTGTGCTTAAACTGACACACAATGTTTTTAGCGCAACGCAATCTGACTTTCAGAATCCCTACAAAGGAATGGCCCTGACTAACATTAACCAGTGCTTTTCACAAATCACTTACCTCACAAAAATCTTCGTTACTCAAGCTACAGCAATACAGCGAGCGCCACTACTGCCAGCTAAATAAAAGATTCAAACTACGGAAGGCACTAACTACTGATAGGGATAGTTAGCAAATGAAAGATATTAATAGAGAACAAACAATGTATTTACCTTAACAGTCATAATATATATAGCAGTTCATGACAAATTACAAAACTCCGCCGTCTCTCTCCCCACATCCACCACTGCTGGCGGCTCACCTCCAACTGCGCAACGCTACGCGCTGTTCACATCCAGCTGCCGCTGCCCAACACTACAATGGCAGACAACAATGCAAACTAGCACACAGAGCGCTACGTAACGTTGCCAATAAGAAAACATAAACAGCCTACTTACATAGCCCCCATGCTCCCCACAAAAAATTTTTACAAATTTTTTTGGGCAGTGGCCAATAATGATTTTATAAATTTTTTCATAATTACAGTAACAAAGATATCAAATGCACACACTTATTTATACAATGTTGGTCAAAAGCTAAAATTTTCTCACAGTCCATAAAGACAGTCCAGATTGTTCATCACTGTAAAATTGCAGTGTTTTACTCAAAGTCTGAGCAGTAAAAGAAAATGCACACGGAAGTAGTGGATTTCCATGGAGTCGTGAAGAAGTAGTGTTGTCCTTCCAATGGAAAGACTGTGCTGACTCTTGACATGCAGACAGGTAATGGGCCACAACAGAGCAAACCCACAGCAGAGTCAGTCGAAGTTCATGAGGATAGGTCGGTAGGTCATCACAGAGTAGACCCACTGTAGTCCTGGTAGAGAGTATGGTATTGGTGTTGGTGGGCCACCAGAGGTGCAGACCCACTGCAGTCCTTGTAGAAAGTGTGGACAGGCCCACTGTAGTCCTGGTAGAGATGACCGGCAGCCATCTGTTGTGACTGTGCGGGTGCACAATCACCAGTGAAGAGTCTTGCAGTTAATATAGCAAGTCCATAAACCACCACTCGTGCACTAACAAAGTTTTTTTTCTAATTGTCCTTAGAACCAGCAATGCTGTTAACCAGTCCCTTGCTGAATTATTAACACACGTGCAAACACTATCAGTCCCTACTTCTCCATATACTATGACCAACGGAAATGTGTGCAGTGAAATGTAACTTACAAGTTACTAATATCATGAACTGGTGACAATTACAATTTTATAACATGAGAATACAATTACAAAGGTACAAAATACATCATTAAAGAACATAACAATACAGATAACATTTGTAGTACAGGCTTTACAACAGAATAGAAATAAACATATACATCAATGTTACAGGAATTATGAGATAAGTAGATACATAAACGATCAGAATAATTTTTGAAACATCAACTTTACACATGAGCATTAAAACAAAACAGAATAAATAATGTCTAAGCATATTTATAAGGTAAATAACATATTATTAATGCCAATTATATTTGAGGATAACGGTATTCCTCATCATAGTGAATGTAGCTTAGTATTAGAAGAAGAAAAAATTCTATGAAACTACACAGAGACAGGAAGAAAGCAAATACACAAGGGTACACAAACACATAGTGGGATAACACTAAAAGGAAAGGACAACACACAATTACATATTGGGAAAAAGCAGCAAAGAGGAAAGGACAGGGTTTGTTTTACTGCAGTATTTTGCATGGAGATCTCCCTTGGTTCATCATTATTCCCAAAAGTCCTACCTATACCTGCTTTCTGTATTCTGTTCACATCCTCTGTCAAAAATGGTTTTTCTCCACTGTACAGTATCCTTTTTTTTTTTGCCCAAACCATTTTCATATAGCTTCTCAATACATTTCTTCCAAGTCATCATAGTTAGTTTCTTATATACTAGTTTACCCCTCTTAAGCTAACTTAAATCTACTGAGCTCAGATATATATACCAAGGGACGAGGCAATGCAGCATCACATAAAACAATTAATATAAACAGCAATGAAAAAAAATTCAAATTGGCAAAGTAAGCAACAATATCACAACTAATATTAGGCAATGAGCAGCAAACAAGGAAAATAAATCCGTAGTAAAACTAGCTTAGAAGAGTAAGACAAATTAAAATTCAGTAGCACTATGCCTGGCAAACAGCAGCAGCGGAAGTATTAACTTATATCTAAACATGACATAGCTCAAGCAAAAAAAAAAATATTACAGTAAATATGGCCATGTTTAATACTTATGTCACATCTTAACACTAGAGTGATGCATCACAAAAACTTACTCTACAAAAAAAAATTACCAAGTAGTTGATAAGAAAATTATGTATCCAGTTACTGTTACTAGTCCCTTCTTATTGTTCTTTCCTTTCCAAGTGCTCCTTTTTTTAAGAATGTGGATTACAAAATTATTATTTAATAGATCTGTTGACAGAAAGTGTTCACATTAGCAAATGCATTTTATTTTATAAAACTAATGCTGCAACACAGCTGGAAACCAGATATCAAATGAAATAAGCAATTACGCAAACCAAAGCATAAAAATATCATTCAGTAGTCATGTGACATTTCATAAGTTACTAGAAATTCTCTCAACTCTCATAGAAAGACGCTTGTCATAATCAGGTGTGCAGATGTAAAAATATTTCTCGTCATTTCATTAGGCATTTCAGTAAATATCATAAATTACGAGCTCCACAGTATGCTTTCAACAAGGAAATGTCAATAGCGAGGATAATGGCCTCCCCCTTTTTTTTTCTACCTGTGCTTCCAGAAAGGCACACCCTAATGGCTTGTTCTCCAGGTGTCTGACACAGTTGTGTGCCCACGACACACATGCAGGTGGTCACTTAACTTTCTTATGGAAATATTTACGACAGCAGTTTCCGCTACAGTGACAGTCTCATATACAAAATTTCACGGGTCGAGAATTTGCGTTACAAATCTGTAGAAACAAATCCTATGAATATGACAGTATTCAAAAAAATTTTCGCCGGCATTGTGATACATTCACGCATTTACACACATTTCATAACTCTTAAAGTACAATTCTTGGTTTCCAACATCCTTTTTCACAAGTCAAGAGTCCCTAACTTCTATTCATTATTCATATACATATAAACACGTAATCACATTCCTCATATATGGTAGCATCATCTTATTGACATAAACATACCTCAACAGCATAATACACATCGTCGTCGTAAAAATAACATCATAACACCTCAGTCAAATCTCAAAAAAGTCGTAGCTTTCTGCAATAATTTCAAACCATAAAAAATATTCTCTGCTCATTTCAATAGTGTCATCTGCCTCAAACGTACTTTAAAAATCATGATCTCATACCAAATACATCATTCAAAGCTCTCATAGTATCACAATGGTTCCGAAAAAATATGAAGAGTTCACACAGTACAGACAAAATACAATTTCGTAAGTGTGAAGTTACCCAACGGTGTAATTACGTAAACATGTGTCACTGACATAGTAAAAAACATGTTTATCTCTCAGTTAAATGATCAGATAGCTGTGTAATTTATGTTTTAGAGAAATATGGTGCCGATGTGTAAAGTTGTATAAGCAAATACCATATTAGCTATGGTTCCTTGTGCTTGTCAAACACATGGTACACAAAGTAAGCGTGTACCCCCCTGAGGATTAATGTAATTATACCCTCAGGTGTTACAGATTACAGCAATGGAATGAAATGTATCACGGAAAACTTTCTTTGTAATTCAAAAATCGTTAAAAATAAATGTTTCAAGTACAAAATTAATCACTCAAATACGTGTCCTGTAGCGCTAAATGTGCGTCTTGCTGTAAGATAATCTCTGTGGAAGTGTCGTAGTTATTGTCCTCCGAAAGCTAAGTTTTGCAGAAGTCAATGTACTTACCTCATGATAAACAAAAGTGAAATGCTTTGCGTATAGATATCTCACTGATTACGCTTATTGCCGTGATGAAGAAAGTACTGTGCTGTAACGTATTGTTGTGCTACGGAAAAGGCTGTCTCATTGTAGCTGTACTACTAAAACATGTTTTGCTTTCCAGAAGGATTCAGAAAAACTGTGCAGATATAAAACAGAAACACCGCAAAAGCAACATTGTAAATTGTCACTCATTAGTAGCGTCATGATAAAATCGTGTAGCTGTCACATAAACTAACCATTGTCTCATCTGGTATCTCACAGAAAGTACTTTAAAATACGGAATGTATTTTCAAGTAAACCAAAATGTTGCATTAGAATCTCATTAGCAGTACTGGTAAATGTTCTAAGTATGTGAGCCTTATAGTCGTTACGTAATCGTGCAACTAACAAGCAAGAATGTACACACACAATAACACTGTGTCGTCTGTTCGCAATAACAATGCATTCGTAATTTCTGTTTAAATAAGTTCTCTTGGTTCTTGACTGGATATTTAACTTCAAACATTGTTGCATGTTAAGAGTTTCTCAGTGTGACAAATTGTACAAGTAGCGTGAAGTGAAAATTGCAAAGACTAAGTTAAAAAGCAGATTATCTGTCAATAAATGGTTTTACATGTGAAATGTGGTGTAAACCTTTACTCTTCCTAGTACGCAGAATTTCAACTTGAATGCAATTATCATGCGGTATTCGTCCGTAAAGAATACTGGAATTTTGCTCAAGGTTAGCGTCAATGTTATTTTTCCCTGAGCCAGCGAACGCAGGTGGCTGCCTGCGATGCGAGTCATTGTCTGTTTCTTTGTTGGCGCGCGCCTTTACTGGGATTTGGAGACCTAACTTCTTCACCGTGACGATAATCCCGCCAGTTCTGATGCAGTTCAGGTCTGTCGTTACGATCATATCGTCTGTCGTCATGTCGATAGATTCCATAGTTTCTTTCTTGTCGGTCACGTGGTGGAGAATTTCTCCCTGAGTCGTAACTGCGCGCTGGACCGTTGCGTCTAAAGTTATTCTGTCTCCCTTGATAATAATTGTTTTGGTTCCCATATTGTATGTTTCTCTGATTGTCTCTGTGATAGTCATTACCGCAGAGAGGTGATCTTTCCCTGTAATTATTACTACTCTGCCAACGGTTGTCATACGGGTGGTGTCTGTTTTGGTCACGATTTACGTTGTAAGAATAGGCTTGTCGTGGCCATTTATTGTTTCTGTCGTCACGGAATTGTGACGGATGTGACCTCTAGTGATTATTTTCCTGTTTTCGCATCCCGCGACTGTCTGTGTCAATTTCTAATTCTTGTAACAGTCCCTGAAAAGCTTCAATGTCGTCTTTGCAACGTCCTGCTAAAATAATATGCCGTAAATGTTCAGGTAATTTGATTAAGCAAATGCGAATGAGTTCTGAGGGGCTGTATGGGTTTGACAGGTACTGATTCTTGTGCAACATGTCTTCAAAATATTTCACAAGACTGGAAAATTCAGATTGTTCGAAATGTTTAATCATTATGATGCCATGTTTTACTCGGTCTTGTGTGGCTTGAGACCAATATGCTGAGAGGAAGGCATGGTAAAATTCTCCTTCACTGCGGCAATCGTGAATGACCGATCGCATTCTTACAGCTGGTTCATTCTCTAAGTAGCCACACATAAATTCTAACCTGTGCTCCAATGACCAGTTGGGAGGAAAACAATGAGAGAATTGATGGAGCCACGCTTGTGGATGAATGTCGTTGGCAGAATTCTTAAACGTTTTGAATTTACTTGTAGTAATGAACAGCTTATAGTCAAAATCATCGTGTCGGCGAGTAGCATATCGGTCATTGTTACGTCGTGTCGGCGGTTCCATCTCAAAATTCGGTGTACCTTGGCTATTTCTTTCGTAATTTCCGAAGTGCCCTGAATTATTGTTTTGTGGCTGTTCCGTATTTCTATGTCCCTCTTCCCGTGTTGGAGCGCGAGTGTCCTCTGAAAAATGTAATTCTTGTATTACCTGCGTCAACTGATCTTGTACTTCCCGGATTTCTCTTTTGTACTGTGTATTGATTTTATTTTGATTTTGTTTGAATTTTCTTATTTGTTCATACTCTTCAGTGTCAGTGAAGGCTACGGGTCTTGTGTCATTCAGATCATCATCTACTTTTGTAGATAAGTTAGTGACCTAATCCGAAAGTTCGGCTACTTTCTCCGATAGTGTACTTATTTCCTCAGTGTGTTTTTCTGAACCAAGTTTCAGAGTGTCCATTTGTGTTGAAATCGTATCTACTGTGTCCTTTAAGTTTTCTTGAGTTTTTGCAAGTTGCGTAACCGAATCGGTAGATGCAACTGAGTCAATTTTAGCTTGCAAGGTGTCGTGATTTTCATGAACAATAGTTTGCAGTTCTTTTATGGCTGCTTCATGATTCTGTAATGCATTTTCATGACGCGAAAAAATAGGTTGGAAATGCTCACAAATTTGTGTTTTTACGTCATTACAGACTTTCTGACATTTTGATTCAATGTTATGTAACTCAGCAGTTAAATCTTCACGTGTTTGTTCGAGAGTTTGTTCCAATGAGTCTAACTTTTGAAGCTGTTGCTGTGTTTGTCTCTGATTCTGTTCCATTGTGTCTAACTTTTGAAGATTTTGTCCCATTGTGTCTAACTGTTGCTGTGTTTGTCTCTGATTTTGTTCCATTTGTTGCATTAGTTGTAATAACAATGCATTAGTGTCTGGAATCTGTTCCTCTACGCTTTTCGGCAGTGCATTTGCACCGGCAACATTCACATTTTGACAAGCTGAAAATGTGTCTTGACTTATTTGAGAAAACGGTGAGGACGCAAGACCTGAATCTACAGTATTTGTAAAATTGTGTTCTGTCATTTCGGATTCCTGAGGCGAGCTGTTGCCGACCGATCGATCGATAATGCTTCCCTGTTCACAACCTGTTTCACTGTCTACACCATTATTTGCCGCCCGCTCCATTTCCCTATGCACAATTAGCAAATTACTACCTGGAACGTCTGTTAATTCACTACACAATGGTGCTGATAAGCTACGCTCGTCGTCACTATTATTTCTCAGTTTACTTTGGAGCCTAGTGTTACGTTTTTCACATGCCATTATTGTGACAATATTTCACACGATAACACGGAAAAACACAATTTGAAGAGCAAAAATAAGAGAACACATTAACATAGCACTGAAAATAATATCTAGTTAATTGCAGCTGCGAAATACTTGGTGCAAATCTACATGCATGCCACAACTGTTTTACTGTGCAACAATGAAAGACTGCAACTACAAAGGAGATTCTCTCTACAATTACGCGCTAGCAATAAACAAAAGCTACACTAAATACACATACTACAAGAAAAAATCAGAAGATTCCAGTGAGGTATCCTGGCAGGGTCGCCATATGAAACGTCCCCTTAGAACAATTTATATAAGACTGTGCTTAAACTGACACACAATGTTTTTAGCGCAACGCAATCTGACTTTCAGAAATCCCTACAAAGGAATGGCCCTGACTAACATTAACCAGTACCTTTCACAAATCACTTACCTCACAAAAATCTTTGTTACTCAAGCTACAGCAATACAGCGAGCGCCACTACTGCCAGCTAAATAAAAGATTCAAACTACGGAAGGCACTAACTACTGATAGGGATAGTTAGCAAATGAAAGATATTAATATAGAACAAACAATGTATTTACCTTAACAGTCATAATATATATAGCAGTTCATGATAAATTACAAAACTCCGCCATCTCTCTCCCCACACCCACCACTGCTGGCGGCTCACCTCCAACTGCGCAACGCTACGCGCTGTTCACATCCAGCTGCCGCTGCCCAACACTACAATGGCAGACAACAATGCAAACTAGTACACAGAGCGCTACGTAACGTTGCCAATAAGAAAACATAAACAGCCTACTTACAAATGCTACGAATGCGAAGCGTTACGTATGTATTATTTGAAGTCTCCCGAGTGAACGCGCCAAGATTCCGTCACTTCCGACAGATAGTGTACACTATGTGATCAAAAGTATCCGGACAGGCCCAAAACATACGTTTTTCATGTTAGGTGCATTGTGCTGCCACCTACTGCTAGGTACTCCATATCAGCGACCTCTGAAGTCATTAGACATCATGAGAGAGCGGAATGGGCTGCTCCGCGGAACTCACGGACTTCGAATGTGGTCAGGTGATTGGGTGTCACTTGTGTCATACGTCTGCACGCGAGATTTCCACACTCCTAAACATCCCTAGGTCCACTGTTTCTGACGTGATAGTGAAATGGAAACGTGATGGTACACGTGCAGAACAACCTCGTCTGTTGACTGAGGGAGACCGCCGACAGTTGAAAAAGGTCGTAATGTGTAATAGGCAGACATCTATCCGGACCATCACACAGGAATTCCAAACTGCATCAGGATCCACTGCAAGTACTATGACAGTCAGGCGGGAGTTGAGAAAACTTGGACTTCATGGCCGAGCTGCTGCTAATAAGTTACGCGGGCAAATGCCAAACGAGGCCTCGCTTGGTATAAGGAACGTAAACATTGGACGAGTGAATAATGGAAAAACGTTGTGTGGAGTGACGAATCACGGTACACTATGTGGCGATCCAATGGCAGCGTGTGGGTATGGCGAATGCCCAGTGAACCTCATCTGCAGCGTGTGTAGTGCCAACAGTAAAATTCGGAGGCGATGGTGTTGTGGTGTGGTCGTGTTTTTCCTGGACGGGGCTTGCACCCCTTGCTGTTTTGCGCGGCACTAACACAGCACAGGCCTACATTGATGTTTTAACCACCTTCGTGCTTCCCACTGTTGAAGAGGAGTTCGGGGATGGCGACTGTATCTTTCAAAACGATCGAGCACCTGTTCATAATGTGCGCCCTGTGGCGGAGTGGTTACATAACAATAATATCCGTGTAACGGACTGGCCTGCACAGAGACCTGACCTAAAAATAAATTTCGTGTGGCTAGGACCTCTCGTCGGGTAGGCCGTTCGCCGGGTGCAAGTCTTTCGATTTGACGTGACTTCGGCGACTTGCGCGTCGATGGGGTTGAAATGATGATGATTAGGACAACACAGAGTCCAGTTCGTGAGCGGAGAAAATCTCTGACCCAGCCGAGATTCAAACTCGGACATTTAGGATTGACATTCTGTCACGCTGACCACTCAGCTACCGGGGGCGGACAGAGCTAACGTGAATCCTATAGAACACCTGTGGGATGCTTTGGAACGCCGACTTCGTTCCAGGCCTCATCGACCGACATCGATATCTCTCATCAGTGCAGCACTCCGTGAAGAATGGACTGCCATTCCAAAAGAAACCTTTCAGCACCTGACTAAACGTATGCCTGCAAGAGTGAAAGCTGTCATCAAGGCTAATGGTGGGGCAACACCAAATAGAATTGCAGCATTACTTATGGAAGGCGCCACGAACTTGTAAATCATTTTCAGCCAGGTGTCCGGATACTTTTGATCACATAGTGTAGTTGTAGGACAGTTTCAAAATGGGGTCTGTAGATGATGTACGTTACAAGCAACGTGCCGTCATTGAATTTCTCACTGCAGAAAAAGAAACTGTGGTGAATATTCACAAACGCTTGGGTAAAGTCTATAGAGAATCTGCTGTCGACAGAAGTAGAGTTAGTCGATGGGCACGGAGGGTGAGACCATCAGAAGGCGGTTTGGCGGAGCTCCACGATTTGCAGCGGTCGGGGAGACCACCTGACATGTTGCAGCGAGCTGATGTTGTCGTTCATTAAAGGATGCATTCGTGGAAGACATTTCGAGAACGATGAGGAGTGGTTCACACAGTGAAGCATTGGTTTCGCCACCAGGACAGGGAGTAAACGCCCTCGTTTCGCGCTGGATGAAGGCCACAGAACGGGATGGAGATTGCTTGGAAAAGTAGGGTGTGCAGATAAAACAACATTCTTACGTGTGTGTAATTCTCATTATGTCAATAAATAATTGTTGGAGAAAAAATGCGGTGAATTACTTTCTCGGCAACCCTCGTCATAAACAATGGTCGACACGTTATGATGTCTACATAACTGTGGACTTGTAAAAAAAAAAGTAAAAATCCACTTACTCGAATCCTTAAACACTGCATAGCCTCAAACGCAGATCACTGTCGTTTGTAATAGTGCAAGTGGAATGGGAGAGGAAAGTACTTTATTTAAAACAAAAAAATTCCAACAGGAGCAGCATGGCCATGCACTTGTCTCTCCTGGTAGTAAATGGGTTCCATGGAAGAATGACGGTGTAGTTCTCGTGTAACTTTTCTACGTAATTTTAGAGTATGTGCGTTCCAGGTAGCCTGTGTATAATTCTAATCCACTGTCATACCTCTCACATAGATAAGAGAGATTAGAGAGTGTGTATGCATTCCCCGTTCTGCTGTTCAATATGTATTATAGGGTGCTAAAAATGTTGCCTATACAGTCTTCGAGATAGTACAGTGGTGAGGATCTATTAAAAGCCTAAAGACGATAACGAGACATTGTTACCAAATAGACATTTATTGATCCACTTGTGTCCCCTGGCAGCTGTGGTAAGAGCACAATTGGAAAGGAGCTGGCCTTGCTGGAACGTGCTGATGTCAGCGCATCTCGCAGTCTCATCTGCTGCATTGAGGAGGTGCACACTCAGCTTATCGTGAAGTCGCAACCAGCTAGCCGCAGCAAGGACGGTGCTGCCAGCACAGCCTCAGTGGCCAGTAGCATGGCCAGTAGGCTACCAGGGCGTTCTCTGACATCAGAAACTTCAACACGGCAAGGCAGCCAACAGCTCTGCATGTAGAAGCTGTAGCCAGGTAGAGTTACGTCATGGCCTCCCTACAAGAGAATGGACCGTGACTCTGGAGTCTGCTCATACCTGCAGTTCAGGGGACTGCAATTACTTTTCTTCCCTGCAACGATGGTAGTTGATCAGCTCGCCAAGAACAATGAGTGAAGGCTGCAGAGGAGTGGTGTTAGAAGGTTGGTCCAAAATGGTTCAAATGGCTCTGAGCACTATGGGACTCAACATCTTGGGTCATAAGTCCCCTAGAACTTAGAACTACTTAAACCTAACTAAACTAAGGACATCACACACACCCATGCCCGAGGCAGGATTCGAACCTGCGACCGTAGCAGTCCCGCGATTCCGGACTGCAGCGCCAGAACCGCTAGACCACCGCGGCCGGCTGTTAGAAGGTTGGTCTTCCTATAAGTGAGGCGAGGGTGAGTCAGCAGAGTTTATCGGAACTAGTTGGTGGTGGCATCATAGAACGTAAGCATCAATAAAGCGCGGGTGGAGTGTCACTGGTTAATTGCACACACACACACACACACACACACACACACACACACACACACGCAAAGGTACAGGGGGTTCAAAAAAAAGTGTCGGATATTTTGAGAGGTGGTAGTACTCTTCTAAACAAGAAAAATAAGTCCAATAAACATGGGTCCGGAAACGTATACTTTCCGAGATAAAAACGTGATTATAGGAAGGGCTGCGCGATGCTTGGTTGCGGATATTAGCTTAGTCAATGCATTGTCGCTCTGTCAAATGCGTCGGCAGGGTATTATGATATCTTACTCACAGTCCTCTGCCTACCATTAGGTGGTCTGCAATCAGCTGTGTGCTTCGAGTCTTGTAGTAGGCTACGTTAGTTCTCGTCGTGGTTGTGTGCCTTATTGTACAGTTCTGTCAATGCTGGGTATGTCATGTTGGTTTACCTTCTTCCAAACGCGGATTCACTTATGAGTTTACTGTTGTTGCACTGCTTGTATTTACAAATGGCGTAGTACATTTACATTTTCTCTCTTCCGCCACTTGCTAGCAACGGAAGCCTACTACTTGGCAAGTGAAATGGCGGATATGATATTCTGCTATGGTTTAACAAATGGTCATGACCTGCGAGACCATGCCCTCTACACTGAAAAATAACTACAGCACAGAGTACCCTCTGAACTGCTGTTTGGCAGACTTTTCTGGTGTCTGGGGGACACAGGTACACGTAGGAAGACTGACAGTGGAAGGCACCACAAAATCCGCACACGTGACACTGAGGAGTGTGCGCTACGTTCGGAGGGAGAAACCGCCGGGACCAGTGTGCAACGATTTTTCGTGAACAATTCCTCTATCCATATCACCTACAGCGCTTTCAGGACCTAAGGCCAAGGATCATTACGGCACACATCGGTTCTGTCAATTGCTGTTACAAAAGTGTGCCACAGTTCCACTGTTCGCATCCAAGATTTTATTTACCGCTGACCATGTCACTGATTGCGAGTCCTCCCTCGGGCATGGGTGTGTGTGTGTCGTTCTTAGCAAACGTTAGTTTCAGTAGTGTGTAAGTCTAGGGACCGATGACCTCAGCAGTTTGGTCCCTTAGGAATTCACACAAATTTGAACATTTTCCGATGAGGCACGGCTCAGACCAGCGTGTACGGGCAGATGTAAATCCCAAACAATTCAGGAGAGAGGGTATCAACATTGCTTCTCAATCACCGTAAGGGCAGGAGTACTTGGCGATAGATTAATAGGGTCAAACGTGTCATCACGAAGATTAACTGTGATGCGTTATCTGGACTTTCTCATTAATGTGTTGCCTACCTTACAGCAACGAAAGCAATGTGATTCATGCATGATGACAAACCAGCTCACTTTCGTCTCAGTGAACGTGAACATCTGACACAGACATTTGAGGACCGCACTCTCGGTCAAGTGGGCGTACACCTTGTCCTCCTCGTCCCTCATACCTCCGTCCCCTGGAATTTTGGTTATGGGGACACTTGAAACTGGTCTATGCCACGCCAATCAACGATGTGCGGAAACTATACAGTCACGTCTTCAATGTGTGCCAGCAGGTACAACAACAACCGGGTATACTTCAAAGGGGCAGTGCATTGTCATTAATGGACGCCATGTTGACCACCTCCTGTAGAAACTACCACCTCTCAAAGTATTCAACGCTTTGTATATATATATATATATATATATATATATATATATATATATATATATATATAAAAAGACATGTTAGTGCAGTGTAAAGACATGTTAATGTAGTGTATTTCCTAGGAAAACAAATGTTGGCCATTCGAGGACACAATGATACAATAAATTCTATTAATCAGAGAAATTATGTGGATTGTTGAAGTAGACTGCAGAGTGTGATTATCTTTTAGATGAATACATAGAAACCTATGCTGCGTAAGAAGAAATTTCTCATCGAATTCAAAACGTTGTAATGCACGATGTTAGACCGTTTTATTAGTTATAAAGCGGAAAGCTGTGGATATTCCTTTTGTAGCCGTCATAGTTGAGGAAACTTCAGATGTGTCAATTACGGCATAGTTTTCTAGTGTCCTGCATTACGGATTCATATATGAAGCAGAGCCAAAGCAAAGATTTTTGAGGTACTGTGGTATATGTAGTGTAAAAGTGACAAACATGCTCAAGTTATTGCGCAACTGGCACTTCTTATCAGTATTGGGATGTAGTGGAAACTTAATTACACAAACGTTTCATAGTGCAACGACTAAGGTGGAAAATTAGAATTGGGCCCACGCACTAATCAAATTCACACACCTTGAGGCCGTATTTTTCACTGCTATATCCATATGCTAAACCTTTTTTTGTTTCAGTGCACCACACAAATACCGGAATGTAACATATTTTTTAATTCGATTTATGTATTTACATCTTTCTTTTTCAGAGTAATGTGTTACATTTTTTGATACATTTTTGATATGTCGACATCCATAAGTCTGTCCAATGCGATGAAATTAATCATTAAGACTGGTAAACAATCTGTGCAGGAACAGGACTATCCTTGTGATTTGTTTAGTGCTATGCTGGAAAACCCTCAAGAAATTGAGTCAGATATTTTTAGTATCAATTAATGGCTTTTTGGCACTTTTAGATTTCAAATAGTTTTTCTCGTGGACACATTCGACATTTTATCTTGACTGATGTGCTGCACAACGAAGCAAATGATTTTTTGCACTGTGAACAGGAAATCCAAAATCACGCTAATCCGTAGCCACGCTATGTGACAGTGAAGGAGCTTCCCAACAAACTGTGTCTCAAGAAAGAGGACGTTCAAAGAGAAAAAATATCAACTATAAACGCGTCTATCCCGAAGTGTTCAATAACATCGATAGCTATTTCCGTTTAAGATTTCAATATTATTCGAAACTGAATTTTGAAATTTAGCATCACATGAAAACTGTGGACAATATTCTGACCATTCCCTGAAAGGAACTTCCATAATCTCTTCGATGCATATGGAAAGTTCTTCGATGCTACTCAATTGAAAAATGAGATGAATTTAGAGTAGTGAGGAGTTAGAAACAAAGGCATCAATGATTTTACAAAGCTACTGAACACTAATTCGTAGCGAATCAAAACCTGCTCTCGAAATTTTACTGGCGAAGAGAGACTCATTTCCGAATTATTTCACCAACTAGGAAAAATCAGAGAGCATGGATATTTTTTTGTGGATATGCTTACCAAGAGTAGAGGGACATGAAAGGGAAGCAGTGGTTGGGAAGGGAGTGAGACAGGGTTGTAGTCTCTCCCCGGTGTTATTCAATCTGTATATTGAGCAAGCAGTGAAGGAAACAAAAGAAAAATTCGGAGTAGGTATTAAAATCCATGGAGAAGAAATAAAAACTTTGAGGTTCGCCGATGACATTGTAATTCTGTCAGAGAGAGCAAAGGACTTGGAAGAGCAGTTGAACGGAATGGATAGAGTCTTGAAAGGAGGATATAAGATGAACATCAACAAAAGCAAAACTAGGATAATCGAACGTAGTCGAATTAAGTCGGGTGATGCTGAGGGAATTAGATTAGGAAATGAGACACTTAAAGTAGTAAAGGAGTTTTGTTATTTGGGGAGCAAAATAACTGATGATGGTAGAAGTAGAGAGGGTATAAAATGTAGACTGGCAATGGCAAGGAAAGCGTTTCTGAAGAAGAGAAATTTGTTAACATCGAGTATAGATTTAAGTGTCCGGAAGTCGTTTCTGAAAGTATTTGTATGGAGTGTAGCCATGTACGGAAGTGAAACATGGACGATAAATAGTTTGGACAAGAAGAGAATAGAAGCTTTTGAAATGTGGTGCTACAGAAGAATGCTGAAGATTAGATGGGTAGATCACATAACTAATGAGGAAGTATTGAATAAGATTGCGGAGAAGAGGAGTTTGTGGTACAACTTGACTAGAAGAAGGGATCGGTTGGTAGGACATGTTCTGAGGCATCAAGGGATCATCAGTTTAGTATTGGAGGGTAAAAATCATAGAGGGAGGCACGTATACACTAAACAGATTCAGAAGGTTGTAGGTTGCAGTACTTACTGGGAGATGAAGAAGCTTGCACAGGATAGAGTAGCACGGAGAGCTGCATCAAACCAGTCTCAGGACTGAAGACCACAACAACAACAACAACATGGTTACCAAATTTACTTCGCAGGACAGAAGAACGGAATTTCACTTCAGTTGCAGAGGTGATCAGTCGAAGTTTCCAGTGTGAGTCTGAAACCAGAAGATATTTATGTCCTGTAGAAATTTGTTTTTAATAATATAAATTAATATCAGGACTAATTATTCAATATGTATTTTTTCAATTTCAACAACTACAAATTGTGATTTCAATGTTTAAAATAGTACCAGTTGTATTACTGAGATTACTCGATTCATTAATCTGCTATTGTTTACTTAAAATTATAGTATTAATATTATTTATTAATTAATAATAAAATTAGAAATGAAAAGTAATATACAATTAAATATAATTACATATATGTAAAGATTTGTGGGTCTAATTCAGTCCTTGCCAATGTTTCACAAATGCTGTCCACTTTTTATTTCGTATATTTTATATATTTTTATTATTAACAATTTATTATGATATTTATATGTAATAATAATTAACTATATAATAATTAATAAAGTATAATATTATAATATAATGAGACACAACATAATAAATATTATATATTGTATATTATATCTTCATACTTGATTGTTTTGTGACCACTGCTTTGAGAAAGAAGGTGAAAGATTGTGCTGCTGACTCAACCGTGGCAAATTTGTGACCGACCATAGGTGTCAAGTTTAAGCAGGGGTGTATGTATGTATGTATTGAACTGGGGACCTAGAAACGATGGAGAGGCTTCGTCCCCGCCGTAGCCCTCAGTGGCACACAACCCTACAACAGGCTACAGCAGTCCACTCACCTCAACGCCGCCCCCCACCGATCCCACGGTTACTGTGCGGTTCGGCCCTCAGTGGACCCCCACGGGAGCGTCTCATTCCAAACGAGTGTAGCCCCAATGTTTGCGCGGTAGAGTAAGTATGGTGTACGCGTACGTGCAGACATTGTTGGCACAGCAATCGACGACATAGTGTAACTGAGGCGGAATAAGGGGAACCAGCCCGCATTCGCCGAGGCAGATGGATAACAGCCTTAAAAACCATCCACAGACTAGCTGGCACATAGGACCTCGACACTAATCCACCGGGGCCATTCGTGCCGGGAATCGGAACGCCATTCCGCTCTGGAAGCAGTGCTCTCCTGTCTTCTGTGGTTAATTGTCTCTTGTCTGCTAGAATCAGAACGATTTATCATCCTACTCCAGCTTCGGAATATTTGTGTTGTTGCCTTTCCTAAACAGTGTTTTCAGGACATATGTGAGATTTTGCTGGAATGGACCATGATCATTATGTACCAACAATATAGTCAGCCAGGACATCTGCTGTACAAAATCGAGCCTATAGTCAACAGGGTGATCTAGTCCCACTGCAGACGTAAGCATCTGTTATTTAGCAGGTATGAGAACATATAGGCTATGCTAAGCTTTAAGTCCATAAAATGATTTTGCTGTAAGACCACACCTTATTTGGTCACATCAGTTTGAAATTAAATTATATAATTTTGCTATCTCTATTACTTTCGCGTATGGTTACAGGTTGAGCTGCTTCTGTCTGACGTGGTCCACCATCGTAGAGAACCTTCAAATCAATTTACTAAATTAGTCAGTAGAGTATCTGCTCAGATACACCACAGGTTCATAACTGTATCTTTAAATCTATTGTTAAGTGGATGTTAGAATAAGAAGAATGTGGCTTAATGGCAGAGGGAATAGTTAGACGCAATCTTGAGAAGCAAGAGGTTATGGGCGATGCACGACTAATCGCATGTACGCGTGCTGCTGCAAGGCAGTTTGATAGTCTAAGTGCACAATGCACCACGGACAGCCACATCACTATGCACCAAACCCTCATATACCCAAATTTTGTTTGTGACCCATCATGTACATATTACAACTAGTAGCAAGACAAGAATAATATTAATTTTTTTATTAGATATTATGGAAATCGATTTGTATTCACGTTCTCAGTTCTATCGTTTTATTCTAAATTATTGTTGTAAACAAATTGTTACTATAGATTACTGGTCCCTTGTATGAGGTGTGTGCAGAGCTGGACCTGGCATGTGGCAGGCCGTTGTGGCCGAGCGGTTCTAGGCCTTTCACTCTAGAACCGCGCGACCGCTACGGTCGCAGGTTCGAATCCTGCCTCGGGCATGGATGTGTGTGATGTCCTTACGTTAGTTAGGTTTAAGTAGTTCTAAGTCTAGGGGACTGATGACCTCAGATGTTCAGTCCCATAGTGCTCAGAGCCATTTGAACCATTTTTGAACCTGGCATGTGGCAACATGTACACGCAGTACAACATGTCGCCCTGGTTGGACTGGGAGGTTCTTGGTAACTGGCTGGTGAGGGCTGGTGGAGACCCAGTTGATGGTGTATGCAACGTGACTTCTGAGGTACGTGTCCTCGTCTACATGGCCGTACGCAGCAAGGGAAAGCTGGAATGGCAGCGGCTGTCCCAAGAAGATGAGCCCAGTGTTGATGAACTCCATAGGAAGCAGACAGCATGGCTCCTTGGGTGACGCAACCACAAAGCTGTTACCCTGGGCATGACTACGTCTGGGTGATTCCCCAAAGGATTAACACCTCCTTGGCAGAACACTGATCATTACCCACTACAGTGATATATTCCTGTAGCCCTTTCTCACAACCGACATAGATTCCTTCCTGACAACTGTGTTCCTGAGACTCATTTCCTTCACCACGCTGTGACCAAACGCAACTCTGTGATAAGAGATTACCTACAATATGTATCGATAATTTTCGCCTTACGAGGCTAGTCATCTTTCACCGACCGCGAAAACGGAACTAGTCAGGGTCAACTTATATCAACTGGCATTTAGATAGCAACAACATCCCTGTTATGCTACTCCTTTTTCTCTAGACACATCTTCCTCACCGTAGAGCTATGCCTTCTTCACTGTCAGCCTTGTGAGCTATTCACAACCACGAAGGCCAACTGCAAGAGATACAACACGGATGGGTTGTGTCACAGGATAAATTACTGCAGCCAATACGACTGTCTGCCCAAACTGTCATAACTGCGAATCTATCACACTACGCTGCCAACACATCGACGAGAGTCTACCATTCCGTTCCATTCTGCCTTTGACAGGAGGAAAGGATGCTTTGTATAGGCCACAGTTGTCCCTCATCCAGAGACACTACTGCAAGGAGATTCTGCACCTGCCTGTTGAGCCTAGAAGAATACGCTTACCCAATAATTCCAGCCACGATCCAGCGCTCAGTTAGCGTCATGTGAGATGTTACTAAGCGTTATTGTGAAGTCGTATGATGCTTAAAGTGCTACAATTACTGATTTGTGAGACTGTCGAAGATTTCTCACCTTGCCCAAATACCACCGAAAAAATCTTCTTTAACCATATTTATGAACAATTATATGTAACAATTTGTATTTTTCTTTTAATAATTTATTGTAATGTGATAACACTTTACACTGTTCTTAGCCTTGCACTTGATGAACACATCTGGCACTCATTTCCTGTGTATTCACTTTGTTAGCTCTGTCTCTACTGACATTATGCATTTGTTATTGTTGTTTTCATGTGTTTTAAATATGTACATCTAATTCATATGCTTTTCTTGTGTTTATCGTTACAAAGTTAATACCTTTCTATTCAGTGATACCATTTACAGTGACACATAACTAACACTAATATTTTGTTCACATATATTTTCTAGTTTCATATTTAGCTTTCTGTCTAAGGCTAGATATGTTATGTACTTACTCACCTGTCCACTTGGTCTTATTATTGTCACATGTCGTATTTAATAACTTTCTCATATTCAGTTTTATTCATAATCATTAGTATATTCATTGTCCAATTACACTATGATTTGCTATATGCACTTACACATTTCTACAAGTTAGTATTATTCACACATGTCACACGTTACTTGTCTCGCCATTTATTTCATTTGTCAAGAGTGAACGAGTGTTGATGAGTGGGAATTACTGAATGCTTGGACACTAAGTCAGTTGAAAGTCCCGTTTCTTGGAACTGCAAACAGGCGGATCATATTTTTGTGGAGGTACAGAAATTCTTTAATATTTATTAACTGTTGTGGACTTTTCTTCTCTGACCTCAGTAAATGAGTTATGTTTTTGTCATGCTGAATACGTTCCATTTGGGTATTTTATTGCCTAAATGTGTGACTGTGATGCAGAGATCATATGGTCTTATAAAATGTAATCAACATGCAGCACAGCCTTCAGCCCTGTATTCAGCAGTAAAGCACATCTGTTGGGATCACTGAAAACGTTTGTGTTTTGGTTGTTGGTTCATTTTGTTTCAATTTTCTTATGACTTGAAAAGTTGTCCCTCTTCCTTTTGTATATTTGTTCTTTTTAACTGATATATAAGTAAATTTTAAAGTTGATATTTCTGCTTGTCCATGCCACATCACCATAATTTAAGTGGAACATGTCTCACACAAAGACTTACTGTGAGTGGGCGGTTATGAAAGATGGCAATGCCTTTGGAGCAGACTTTTACAATCAAGGTACTTCCATTACGTAACGAAGGAGCTATGGTCAATGAGACTATTACGGAGGATTGATAATGGTTGTAATACTGAATTCAATGGCAGATAGGTGTATGAAATTGCATGAAACTGTTTTTTTTTCTGACAGTCACAGCTGTGGTAGTGGAAGACTATTTGTGCCAATTTGGGGAGCATGGCAGGTCGTGGGAGCAGGTGTTGACAGAGTGAAGGGAAACTTGGCTAGTGTTTTTGTACAGCGGAAGCCAAGGCAGATTATACAGCCTAATCCACAGGGGTCCACTGGCCACGTGAAGTGGCGAATACTTAGTGGGCCACATCGTATTGTCCCAGAGACAGAACAGTTTACGAAGGCTGCCAAAGAGGGGAAGAAAGTCATTGTGCACTCCGTGTGCATACCGGGTGGAGTCATTCCAGACGCCATGAAGAGAACAGGGTGGTGGCTCACGTCGGTACCATGATGTGTGCATTTTGGATCTGAAAAGATTCTCTCTGGTTTCGAGCGGCTAAAAGAAGTAGTAAAGGCTGCCAGTCTTGCTTGCGAGATGAAAGTGGAGCTCACCATTTGCAGCATAGTTAACAGGGATTTGAGTAAGAGGCTCTA
This sequence comes from Schistocerca cancellata, assembly GCF_023864275.1. Taxonomy (NCBI): domain Eukaryota; kingdom Metazoa; phylum Arthropoda; class Insecta; order Orthoptera; family Acrididae; genus Schistocerca; species Schistocerca cancellata. Next base: position 470,191,832 of record NC_064631.1, on the reverse strand, counting down.
CTAGATACCCATAAAGTTTTCGAACCAAGATATTACTGCCAGCAAAGCCACTTTCCACAGTTTTGCTGTGTAACATGGAGTATGGAGTAAAGTTTTGCATTTCTGTTTGCTAACCTATAACCAAGAATAATATTGGTAATCCAGAAAGGATCTGTTATACACAACGACTTTGACACAATTATAGAGGAAAGTTGTTTAATGCTGTATAATTATCAGGGGATAGATATGCGTCTGGCTTTGGGTACTGTAAAAATGTTCGTTTTATTAGTACAAAGAAAGTCTAGCATCGCCAAGGGTTATAAATAGTAACTTATCAGTCTTTAGTCAGGAATGGGCATTTAATAAAATCGATAAGGTCATTCCTGGCCAAGACATGCATAGGATTTGCCGTCCTGGAAAAAGCATTCAGTGATGTAAAAGGGTACAAGACGTTCGAAATCCTGTGAAAAATAAGGGCAAGCTATAGGGAAAGGCAGGGAATACATAATATATACAAGAATCAAGAGGGAACAATAAGAGTGGAAGACCAAGAACAAAGTGCCTGAATTAACTAGGACGTATGACAGGGATGAAGTCTTTCGCCCCTGCTGTTTAATCTGTATGTCGAAGAAGCAATGACGGAAATGAAAGAAATATTCAAGAATGGAATTAAAATTCAAGGTGAAAGAATACCAGTGTTGAGATTCGCTGATGACGTTGCTATCCTCACTGAAAAAGAAGAAGATTTACAGGATGTGTAGAACGGAATGATCAGTTTAATGAGTACAGCATATGGATTGAGAATAAATCGAAGAAAGACGAAAGTATTGAGAAGTAGCAGGAATGAGAACAGCGGGAAACTTAACACCATAACTGATGATCACGAAGTAGGTGATGTTAAGGAATTATGCTGCCTAGGCAGCAAAATAACCCCTGACAGACAGAGCTAGGAGGACACAAAAAGCAGACCAACATTGACGAGAAGGTCATTCCTGGCCAAGAGATGTCTTCTAATATCAAACGTAGGTCTCAATTTGAGGTAGAAATTACTGAGGATATGCGTTTGGAGCAAAACATTATATGGCAGTGAGACATATACTGTGGAAAATCCGGAAGAGAAGAGCTTCGAAGCATTTGAGATGTGCTACAGAAGAATGTTGAAAATTAGGTGGACTGAAAATGTAAGGAAATAGAAGATTCTCCACAGAATCGTAGAGGAAAGGAATGTAAGGAAAGCACCGGCAAGAAGAAGGGGCAGGATGATGGGGCCTACGTTAAGACACCAGGGAACACCTTCCACGGTACTAGTGGCAGCTGTAGAGAGAAAAAACTGTACAGGAAGAAAGAAATTGGGATACATCCAGCAAATAATTGAGGGCATAGGTTGCAATTGCTACTCTGAGATGAAAAGGTTGGTATAGGAGACTGATATCTCAGAAAAAGAAGAGATATGCAGTATACATATGTCTTTATTATGCATAGTATGTCTCTACACCCCGAAACACATACTTAGGGACGAAATTTAGTGGTGTACATTTATTAAAGTATCAGCCTTAGTGTCTCATCGATGCTGTGCATCATCCCCTAGCGAAGACCATGTGTCACCCACACATCTGTATATAACAACTGAAGCAAAAAACAAGGTAACGCCAGCCAAATGTTAAAATTGAAACTTGTCCTAGCATGGTAGACACTATAGTGTATGGACGACGTTGATATAGGTTTTAGCATAGCTAAGATGAATTTTTCAACACAATAATACAAAAAGTTAAGATTCAGAAATAACACTGATTACTCTGGTAGAAATATCAAATGCAATTTTTGTTCATGACCAGAAATCTGTAATTATACTTATACATTAAAATAAATAGCCTACTACACATAGCTCCATCACAGATTAATGCCATGCTCTTTAAACAGGAAGACATGTGTCTGAGTACTTTTAAATATGTTCATCTGCTCGAGAATCTCCATGCATGTTCAAAGTATCAGGTAAACTAAAACACGCTGCTTTATGTCACAGTAGTACCACTGTATGAACACAAACACCTGGTATCCAAATAGTGGCAATATGTGAGACATATGTAATTATTCTAATCGCAGAGGGAGAATTAAGTTAAACAGTAATGCTTCATATGTGTCATATACACCAAATATTTGTGTTAGGAATATTTTAAGTCTGTTCAACACATTGACTCTTTTCTTACGATATGTAGAAAAAATCGTTTGTTGGAGTAAATTTGATGGTTTACTAATGAACATATTTCAAATTTTACGTAATTATATATTCTGTTTCTACATACAGTATATGAAGTTATAAGAAAACTAAAATTTCGATTAATTACACTGAAAGAATCTTCCACTGAAAATTTTAAATTACCTATTTTTACTTGTTTTGGCTTAAAATACATATGTTTAACTATACTACATAATCTTACATATTCTAATATTACTGAAGAATTATTATACATGTTCTAAAGTCCCATACATTTTTACTACATAGCAATCCCCACATACTTATAGGTAAATTCCATCAAATTCGAAGCAGACAACAATGTCTCGTTTTAAACGCTTTGAAAGGTGAAAACATGGATTTCTATTGGCAGCGCTGTCATCAGAGATGATAAAATAGTCCTTTGCCAAAATTTTTATTCACATGTAGGATGAACGATAAAAACTCATAGTGAATGACATTTACGAAGCATTATATATATTAAGAATAAACAATGGATTTTTTCAAAGAAACAGACTCTGCATATACAGTTGCCGGGACAGCTTAAATAATCTATTAGTGAATTTTATAAAGACGTTAGTTTTTCATTGATTGGAGAGAACACACGTTGGAACAAATTTGAGGGAAAAGAATTCTCTGTAGAACTATTAATCTGACTTCCCTATATTCTCGCCATTAAAAAATTATTGTCTTCGAGATAAACAGCAAATTTCGTCCTCTGGTTCTAGAAAGAAATTGGCTTCCTGTCGCCAGCACTTCTATATTTGCAATTGTTACATCACAATTTGACAATCGTCCAACACTGTACATTGTGGAGGGCACTTGGTACCACAAAACTCCACACAGCACGCTGGCAGCCATAACATCTGAGTGACTATATCACCAAGCATACTTAACAATTTTAGGGGGACCCTGTACATGATAACTCGAATTGGGAAACTGAAATATTTGCTAATGGCAAGAATATATGGAAAGACATACTGCCATACAAATGACTGACATGTTACTGGACGTATTGGCATTTATAGTGCACATCTGACGTACTGTAATTTGGTACCTAGCTAACATGGGCACATTACTGGTGTGCCGCGCTTTGCTGTGCTGAAGTACTCACTAATCTTTGTGTTTTGATGTCGCTGTTTTAAAGTATACATTAAACAAATATCAAACTAGCCTAATTTGGGACGACTCTATCGGCTGAGTACACACTGCAACTTTGATATGTACAATAGTGGAACTTAACGAGGCGAAAGCGTTGCACAGCATGAGTAATGGGACTTCCCTTTTATTTGTGTATGATTTCACGTGCGTCAGACTTGAAAACATTTCCGTTGTCAGAGTAACGTCTGCCGCATTTGGAATTTTACAATGCTTAGTATTTCCTTATTTGCTACCATGCCAAAATTATAAAAAGTCTCCTACTTACGATGTTCTGCCGGTGTTTGTGGTTGATTACGTCGCAAATTAGTGGAATGTGGATAGTTGTAACGTCGGTTATTAGAGTCATGTGAGATTGTTTGATCTGTATCAGCAGAACACGAGGTCATGGTAAAAAAATGCTATTACTCCTACATGAGGTAAAGAATGTGTGACAGCAAGAGGAATATTGGAGAGCAGTCTGAGTATAAAAATCCTATAAAAGCCGAATAAAATCCACCTGTCCCTATACAGTAAAAGCGAGGTGTGAGTTCCAGTTGTAGCACCTGAATTAATGTATTAAGTACTACAGACCCCACTTCGTTAAAACAATGTCTAGACATCCTCTTTATGTATACAAGAGAGTGCAACAGCGTACATGGTCCGATGCGTGACCGCCCACAATTGGTCTATCATCAGAGAATGACCAGTTCTAGTACGTAGTACTGCTGGCGTAAAACTTGTTGCTGTACCGATCATCTGAAAATGTTACACTTGCAGGTTTCTGATATTTGTCCACTTCGCGTGCCTTCATCTCTGCAGAAAGGTACCATTATCTACAGTAGGAAATAAAGAACAAGAGCATTATTGCACAATTGGTTTTACATTATAGTCACAGGTAACTCTTACACAAACGTAACATTGTTTACGTTACAAAAGGTGGAATTGGACTAGTAAGAGACGGGGGTAGGGTGGAGAGGTGACTTTGAAAACAACGGGAAATGTTTGTGTACGTAATAGATGTAAATCAGTGTACCTGAATATACTTTGCCACCTTACTAATGTCCACTAACAAGTGTGTGAATACTTTGATCAGTGTGTAACAAAAATTCCATTCTCGAAGCCAGTGGTTGGTTCCTTTGTCCAACAGTGAAGTGATCTGGGAAGTGCTTTTATTAAAATTCCTCTGATGTTATCAGGGATGGCACACAATTTGCCGCCTGAATTTATGTGAGTATCAAGTAACGAGTAAACTGCTTGAGCAGCAGGGAGAGCGATGGAGACAAGGAGTATGCACTGAACTGACCCTTACTATTCGTGCTGCACGATTCGAGGTTAGTGGAACCGCAGCGCATCTCAAACATCTGACGCGGCTACAGCTGACAGGATGTCAGTAGAAGGGAGAAGCACCGCTTCCAATCGTACACGAGTCGTTTCGACAGCCATATGTTGCTAAAGTAGTAGAAGGTGGCGAAAGTGTTTACGTTCGGCGAGCAGTAAATGTAACACATCACACTTTTCAGGTTCTGCTCATGCGCATACGAGGCCATGTCGTCTTTCACCTACAAATGCTTATACGTCGATGATGTAGAAAGTTGCCTATGGAACGTATATAGATTAATACAATTTCATTTTAGATATAGCTGAGACTGAAATCAAGAACTACGTACAACGCATCACGCGATATGATGTTTTCTCGTCATTTTTCTAATTAGTAGTAACTGTAAAACTGTAAATTATCCGTCATTGTTTGACAAATAAGATTTTTTTGCCATATTTAAGTGGTTCCTGATCACAAATACTCTGCTCGGGTCGGGTCGGCGTCTGAACAGAACACTAATTATCAGAAACCACCTGCAGGTGGCAACAAATCTATTTGCCGAAATATCGTGGAGAACGGATACCTGAGAGCTCTGAAAGGTAGTACAGTTCATTCACGATTGCTGAGTAATTTTAGGATTACTCCCCTACTACGCAATCCATCCTTCGTAAAGGGGGGAGTTTACAATTCGTATCACTTCCAGATTTCCTGTTTCCTTTCGTGAATGGTACGAGGAAGAACGACTACAGGCAAGTCTACGTAAGTGCTCTAATTTCTGTGATTTTCTCATGAAGTTCATTTCACACGATGTATGCTGGGGGAAGTAGTAGTCTGCCTGGCCCTTCTTAGAATACAGAATTTCCGAGTTTCACCACAAATCCTCTCTGTGAGGTATCCTCACTGGCAGTGTATGCCACTGGAGTCAAATGACCATCTGCGTAATACTCTAGTCCTTACTAACGGGCGACGAAATGCCCAGCAGTTCTTGGATTTTCTTTATGTCCTCCATTAGGAGTTAAGGGTCTCTGACTAACGTGCAATACTCAAGAATCGCTAATTACCCAAATCTGTCGTGGATGATTCAAATGGTTCAAATGACTGTAATGACTATGAGACTTAACATCTGAGGTCATCAGTCCCCTAGACTTAGAACTACTTAAGCCAAACCAACCTAAGGACATCACACACATCCATGCCTGAGGCAGGATTCGAACCTGCGACCGTAGCAGCAGCGCGTCGTGGATGAGTTACGTGTCTTTTCATGTCATCCTGTTATTATCGTCTTGCGACATCGCATATGTGACAAACTGGGCTACGCTAAACATTATTTCTGAGTAACATAATTTCAGATTAAACAAAGGTCTTCGGAGCCCAGCGGATACATCCATAACACTTCTCTCTCCTTGTTCTTCATTCTGCGTGTTTCGGATTAATTTCCATTAAAGTAGTGTAATGTAAATATTTAATTGATCGTGGTCAATAAAATATATTACAAAAACATGTTCTATGAAATGTCAGAAAAGTCATTATTGATGTCTTAGATTAAATCATTACGAAAGAAAACAACAAAAGCAGTTTAAAAATCACATGAAAGTAAAGAGCAAGAACAGTTCCTCTTGCCACCAGAAACACACAAGCATCCTAGGTTACAGCGGGAATAAAGTAAGCCAGAAATATCACGCTATATACAAATACCACGGGAGCTTAATACAACGGAACTATGGCAGCAGCAAGTGAATATGTTGACACCTTAGAAAGCCTCTTAGAGAGAAGAAGAAGTAATAAATACCCAACTGCCTGACAGGAGGCGGCCCAGTTTTGCTGTGCAGTTATTCGAGTCTCACATCCAGGTTGTTTTAATTGTCCTTAGTTTGAATTATCCCAGCCGCGGGTATCTTGGCACCTGCTTTCAAAAGAGCAGAGATCACGTGACCCAGAAATGTTCTCAGACAGTGTTAAATGCCTCTGCGTAGTAGGTCGTTGACGCGTTTAGCGTAGTATGTGTGTGTGTGTGTGTGTGTGTGTGTGTGTGTGAGTGTGTGTGTGGGCACGCTCTATAATGTATGAGACTGCCAATGGGCATCAAACACATGTTCGCAATGTGTGAAGTGATTCCATTCCAACTAAATGTAATCAAACTCTTAGAGTGTCATTTGGTCATTTGATTCCCAGTAGTAACGCCACCAGAAGACTAGCCACGGCGTCTTATGCCCATAGACCATTTTCACGGTGGATTTGTTACAACCGAATGCCTGTCCACATCAAACAGCAAGAACTTTTATCATCCAGTTCTACTGCTCAGTTCTCGCTCCCTTACGATTCTACACTATTCTGAAGTGTCCCGCTAATTACTGTCATGTCAAAAAGTGTCACCATCCTGTGCTTTTCTTAAAATGAACCGCACAAGCAATCTTAATGTACTGTCTTTATCTAGGGCGGTATGCACTTCAAACCAGAAGAGACTGAATCCGAGAAAGTGAAACAGATCACGAAACAGTGTATCTGATTCTACATGACAGGCAAGATACTCTTCAAATGGCACAAAACCGTTACCATGTCAAGATACCAGATTCAGAAAGGGAAATGATATTGGGGATAAAAAGTCAAAGAATTGAAACAAGACCTATATATGATCTTGAAAGATGACAAGAAGACATTTTACTACGTAAGCCACTCAAATCTGTGGGCACTACTAGCTTTTATGGAACACCGGATCGAGAAGCAACGGTAAGACTGCAACAAGAACATACTAATTATTACGGGATAAAGAATGGCGTTACCTGTAGGTGCGTAGTAGCTCAGATTCTTTTCCATTTTTACGGTGAAAAATCAACAACTTAAGAAACGCTGGTGACACAAATTTCATGAACTACAATGAAGAAGACGAAAATATGAGGGGAAAAAATTGCAATGTAAACGTAGCAGTTCAAAACACAAACAAAAAAGATTAACAGATGGAATGAAGACTAATGAGGTGACAAATGCAGAAGTCATTGAGCAGATCAACAACTATTTATCGGAACTGTGATATGAGGAAGGTACTACCTGGCATAGCTTCTGTAGCTGAATTTAGCAAGTTATACGTTGTTCCCCCGTTACTATCTCTGCTGGCATTATGTTCGCCTACCTCCTGGCGTGCTGACGACATACTGAGCGAGTTCACAAACTTTTTTGGTAAGACTCTGTACTGCCAGGTTCAGGATAGGTCTGCTATAATCGTATCTACTCAGCGACTCCTGTTACGCATAGTACTGCATAACAGAAAACGCTGGCGCCCTCAGGAGCAGAAACATTGTTGAGACCAGAAAACAAAAATAGCAGTGCACTTTCGCATTCGCACAACCGAAAGCGCGCGCACACACACACACACACACACACACACACACACACACACGCACACACACGCACACGCACACATGCACAAGTACTTCACCTAATAAACTGACACAAAACTGGAACACTTGCGGTACACATATATCTCACCAACTAAGAAATGCAGACATTCACATGTAACAGCACAGCAGCAACCAGGCCGTTTGGTTTATTTTTTTCCCGAGGGAATAGCAGGGCAGTCACATCCAAAATGATAGAAACTTTAATCTTTCCAGTAGTTCTGCAAGGCTGAGAGTCATGGAAAATGACGAAATTAGAAATATCGCCACGTCATTCCACCTGAGTTAAGAGCACTTGAAAAACTGTGACATATTTAGTTCCATCCAGGGGCGTAGCGAACATAACTGGCGCCCGGCGCACTGCACTTAATTAGCGACCCCCTCTCCCTCCTCGGCGATAGTGGTACCACACTACACTTTACTACACCTCGAGAAACACATATAGTAATGTAACAAATATAATTTACTGGAATAATAATATATCTTCCAGAAAATCTTGTTTCTCTTGGAGACCTTTGGCGCATCTCTGCAAGTGGCTGGAAGGGAATGATAGACCGCCTTGCCCTCTCCGTCCCCAAGCCCCGCTAGGCCGTTGCTTCTATCTGCTCTGCCAGATGTAATGTACTAATAGTTATTTGCTAAAGCTATGCATATAAACATCTAGGATTCATTACATCAGATACCTGGTTGATTCCATTGAGCTTACTCGAGAACGTGTAAAATGCTAGGAAAATAAAAATTACGGGTAATTACAAAAGAACTAATATGTCAATTTTTCTAAAATTGGAAATCATTCATTAAAAGCCACAGGACTGATATGCCCATTTTTTCACTAAAATCTGCCTTTAAAATCTTTCATTTCTTTTTTACGCTAGTTCTGATTCGATAAAGTAGCACAAAGACATCTTGTAGCCGGATTACCGAGTTTTAACACTCGGTTAGTCTCGCTGCTGGCAGAGGGCTTACATCTGTCGAAACCTAGGTAAAGGTCTGAATAAACTTTTGGCGTGCAATTGGTTGTATTCATGGTTCTCATTGTGACCATAATTCTACAGTTGTTGACTGTTGGGATGTTCAAGATTTTGAAGAGATAAACCTTATGGATATACGCTATAGACCTACCAGCCAGTGATATTCTTATGCCTGTTTCTCTTCGCAGGCCGAACGAACCAAACACGCAATATCACGAGCAGAACAAGTGAGCCAAAGCAGAATGTGCTGATCTCACGATGCTAACCCGACCCAACGGAGTCGCTCGCCGCTCCTACCCGAGTTGACAGTTACTTTGTGCTGCGGTTTCGGTAGGAAAGAACCACTAGTTTGACTTAATGTAAACTTGGGGAGAAGATTGAGCAAGCCGGCCAGGGTGGCCGAGCGGTTCTAGGCGCTTCAGTCTGGAATCGCGCGACCGCTACGGTCGCAGGTTGGAAACCTGCCTCGGGCATGGTTGTGTGTGATGTCCTTAGGTTAGTTAGGTTTAAGTAGTTCTAAGTTCTAGGGGACTGATAACCTCAGATGTTAAGTCCCATAGTGCTCTGAGCCATTTTTTGAACCATTTGGAGATTGAGCAATTAAGAGGACTGAGCACTTGGTTGCTATCATATTTGCCAAACTCTAAGGCTGTTTACTGACAATTTCTCTAGGTTAAGCAAGTTTAAGGTTGATGTCGCAAAAAAAAAAAAAATGCCTGTAAATATAACGCTGAGTCCGACCCTTCTGTTTTAGCACATGGCAATCTTATGTGCAAAGCTGGAATTAATAGAGCAGGTGCACCAGTCCGCACACGTAAAATGACTTCAAGTTCAGTACCTGTAGTCCACATGTGGAACCGTTCGTTCGCCTTTATTTTTGATTGATTACAATTTCATATTGTACCGTCACGCAGGTTATAGCACACTTCTCTTGAGCTAATGCGAGGCGGCGCTTCTGTCAGAGGTGGCGGCCAGACTGAGCGTGGCTGCCCGAGCGCCGCAGCCAGCAGCCGCCGAGTGTCCAGGTGCTTTGTCTAGCGGCAATGCTATGCAAATAAGTGCTGCTGGGGTGCGGCGCAGCGGCGTAATTAGAAGCGGGCGAGGGCAGAGCGCCAGGCTGGCAGGGCTGCGGCCCGGCCGCCAGCTCCCCGGCCCGCCCCGGTGCCCGGTGCGGCACAAAGGTGTTGCGCGGCGAGCACAAAGGGCAGGTATTGTGAGCCGGCGGCAGGCGAGAGGGGCCGCACCGGGCACTGCAGTGGCTGCTGGGGCTGCCCGCGCCGCTCCAGGTGTCGGCGCGCTGCGGCCACAGCTGCTGGGCTCGCCTCCTGTTCCGTCGAACACCTCCTGCCGCCGCAGCCGCGCTCGGAAGAGCTCGCCAGGCATGCAGTGTCAACGGGATCAAAACAGTTGCTTACTGGGGCGGATCCTGACAGGAAATCACGAATCCACTCGCACAACTGATACCCAATAAGCCCACAGCTGGATTACAAGCGGCTTCTAATCAAGCTGCGGGCCTATGGGGTATAGTCTCAGTTGTGCGACTGGATTCGTGATTTCCTGTCAGGAAGGTCGTAGTTCGTAGTAATAGACGGCAAATCATCGAGTAAAACTGAAGTGATATCAGGTGTTCCCCAGAGAAGCGTCCTGTGACCTCTGCTGTTCGTGATCTATGTAAATGACCTGGGTGACAATCTGAGCAGTTCTCTTAGGTTGTTCGCAGATGATGCTGTAATTTACCGTCTAGTAAGGTCATCCGAAGACCAGTATCAGTTGCAAAGCGATTTAGAAAAGATTGCTGTATGGTGTGGCAGGTGACAGTTGACGCTAAATAACGAAAAGTGTGAGGTGATCCACATGAGTTCCAAAAGAAATACGTTGGAATTCGATTACTCGATAAATAGCACAATTCTCAAGGCTGTTAATTCAACTAAGTACCTGGGTGTAAAAATTACGAACAACTTCAGTTGGAAAGACCACACAGATAATATTGTGGGGATGGCGAGCCAAAGTTTGCGTTTCATTGGCAGGACACTTAGAAGATGCAACAAATCCACTAAAGAGACAGCTTACACTACACTCGTTCGTCCTCTGTTAGAATATTGCTGCGCGGTGTGGGATCCTTACCAGGTGGGATTGACGGAGGACATCGAAAGGGTGCAAAAAAGGGCAGCTAGTTTTGTATTATCACGTAATAGGGGAGAGAGTGTGGCAGATATGATACGCGAGTTGGGATGGAAGTCATTAAAGCAAAGACATTTTTCGTCGAGGCGAGATCTATTTACGAAATTTCAGTCACCAACTTTCTCTTCCGAATGCGAAAATATTTTGTTGAGCCTAACCTACATAGGTAGTAATGATCATCAAAATAAAATAAGAGAAATCAGAGCTCCAACAGAAAGGTTTAGGTGTTCGTTTTTCCCGCGCGCTGTTCGGGAGTGGGATGGTAGGGAGATAGTATGATTGTGGTTCGATGAACCCTCTGCCAAGCACTTAAATGTGAATTGCAGAGTAATCATGTAGATGTAGATGTAGATGTAGATGTAGATCCTGGATTCGGTTCGGTGGGTAAGGGCTATATTTGTAGACTTTCACGGTCGGAAATATCATGTCCATTATAATTATCCGGACTGTTATGCCGTGGTTGGTTGATGAATTCTGTGTCAGTTCCCAACGTTTCGTCTCCGACTGCGGGAGACATCTTCAAGGGGGTCCGTAGCTCGATGGAAGGTCCAACACACCCACTGGCTCGTTACTGACTCAATAGCGAGCCAGTGGGTGTGTTGCACCTTCCATCGAGCTACGGACGCCCTTGAAGATGTCTCCCGCAGTCAGAGACGAAACTTTGGGAATTGACACAGAATTCATCAACCAACCACGGCATAACAGCCCGGATAATTATAATGGACAAGTGCTATATTTGTTTACTGGCTCTTCTCTCCTTCACCCCTAATACAATTGGCTGGCATCCCCACATTTAACGTGAACAATAATAAGAAAAAAATACGAACAATACATATTGAAACACATAAATGCGAAAATTGTCTGTTACGCTTTCACCATGAAATGTGGTGTGGAGGTAGCGTGAACCCAGAGGAAGGACATATGCTACTGTTGAAAGTGTATAGTACAAGATATTAATTGGTCTGAAGAATATAAAATACTCCTGAAAGTGTATAGTTCAAGATATTAATTGGTGTGAAGAACTTGAATGAGGGAAACATATTTTCTCTTTGAACTTTATCATGCACTGCTGGAAAAAAAGAAAGTAGTACACCTGGAAAGAGGAGGTCGAATTTGATTCGATGACCGAACATGTCACCTGAGGAGATAGGAAATGTGCTGACAATCGTCTCAACGTCGTCCTCGAACATATAGCTTACTATATATGACGGTAGTATCTGTTCCCGAAAGAACAGTCACCATTGATGACAATGCAGCTTTGCTAGAATGATATGATATTTAAATGGACACCCTAGCTGCAACCAGGCGTTGATATACTTCATTGGGAACATGTTGAAAATGTGTGCCCCGACCAGGACTCGAACCCGCGATCTCCTGCTTACATGGCAGACTATCCATCCATCTGAGCCACCGAGGGCACACATTTTCAACATGTCCCCAATGAAGTATATCAACGCCTGGTTGCAGCTAGGGTGTCCATTTAATTATCACTTCACATAGCTTACTGCTATAGCTACTAGAGCACCATCTGTGTCTACCCTTTAATAGGGAATGCTCACAGCCAGAAGGCTCAATGTGGTGCAAAGTTTGAAGCAAGCAGCATCCATGCCACGGAGATGCACTCGTGCTTCCTACAGCGAAATCAGCGAGTTTGAAAGTGGTCAAATTGTGACCCTCCTAATAGTAGGATGGTCCTTTCGGAGAATTGCCACACAAGTTGGACGTGCTGTGTCGGTTGTGCAACGATGCTGGTATCAGTCGACACGTGAATATTCTCATACCCGTAGCTGAGGTTCTGGACGTCCACGCGCCGCAGAAGCCCGTAAGGATCGTAAGGGGCAGTAATGGCAGATTGTACAGATACCACAACACAGATAAGTGGACTTGTGAGCCCAGACGTGTCAACACGAACTGCTGCGAACCAGTTATTAGCAGTGGGACTACGGGCACGCACAACTCTAGCCGGTCTTTCACTCACGCCATAGCATCGAAGTTTACGACTGGACTCGCGCCGTGAGAGGATCACCAGGAAGATGGAACAGCGTGCTGTGGTCTTCAGCCTGCACTCAAGTGATGGTCGTTTGCGCGTACGACGTAGACCTGGTGAGTGCTGCTCGTGGAGTGCATTCATCAAGACCCACTTGCTCCATCCCAGGCTTTATGGTCTACAACTCATGTTCACGTTTGATGTTTCTAGATGGGACGCTAACCAGCGCTTGGTATGTGCAGAAACCGTTGTTCACCGTTCTTGCAACAGGAAGGTGATGTACTGTTCCAATAGGATAATGCTCGATCACACACTGGCCGTGAAAATTAAAGTGTTCAACAAGGTTTGCAGCAACTTCCCTCTCCAGCACCACATGCTGACTCCAATCGAGCATGTGGGGGATATGATGCGATGAGAAATGACTCGTGCCACTCGCCGACTAACATCTCTTACAGAACTACGGGAACAGGTCGAGCAGACGTGGCGTAACATGTCCCAGGACAGTATTCACCATGTGTACTGGATGCTAGAGTCAGAACCTGCATTGCCGCCCCTGGAAGCTACATCACTTATTAATACGGGTGTTTCAGCATGGATCGATACCTGGTACTCCAGAACCGCCTATGCTATTGAACTGTGCATGTAATCATTTCATATAGTCCTGCGTACTGTTAGAACAACAAGTCTTGAGTGAATTGGAAAGCTCTAAAAGGGTGCACTGTATTAGTGGAAATACTTTTATTCGTAGAAATGTGACAGGACTGGAAATGACAAACAACAAGTTGTAGAATCGAAGGTTTATTAATCCTTTACATTGTTTAGACAAATAAAAATTTGTCTTCTTCAGAAGGAAATATATTGACAAAATAAAACAACGTGCTGTCTAGGGCAATAATCGAGCACCTTCTGCTCCTAGTTCGGTCTGCACAGCATGTGAAACATAGAGTTTTGCGTTTCCGTCTTGTACTGTTGAGTCTATGATAACTGCATTTGTGAAGGCATTAGTGTTTTTCAGAGATCCAACAGTGAAAACGCAGTGTTTCTGTGGTGCACCTCGACTGGTGGACCGTGCCTCTGTACTGAAATGGTAAAGCACAGTGCGGTCGCTGTGAGCTCTGATTGTATGATAATTGTATTTAAACTATAGAAGTACGTTGACACCTTAAAGTGATCTGACTGCATAATTACTGTTCTCAAACTGAAAAAGCGTGGCGAGTGTATGGTGTGGTACAACTCTGTCATAGCGATAATCCTTGTGATTCTATTGTTAGCGTACCCATATTTCAGTGGATTATGCAGAAGCCTGCTTATGTTCCACGTAGAGTGTCGGGTGTGTGTGTAGGATGTTGATGATAGTTGGTTGTTGCTACGATTCTAGTGATCAACTGTGCTCTCTGCAAGTGCCCCTTTGCAAAGCTATTTGTTTCCTAAAGCATTTTTTAAAACAATATGAACACATGTATTTTAGGTCAGATCTCTCTTGTATTCTTCTTCTCCCCTTGGAGACATCTGATGCCGACTGTTTTAGAACTCTGTGCGCCAGGTTTTGCCTTGTTTGTTTCTGCATGTGCTTTGGTGTTGTTGACCGTTATTTGATAAAACTGTTCTGGTTAAAAGCCCACGCTTGCACAATACCAAGCCAAATACCACTGTAAATCTGCGTCACAAATGTATTCAAAATCGTTAAAAGATGGCATACTACTCGAAAGAGTGGTAACGCTTCAGTGTTGATTTTTCGCTGTATTAGTTTCGGCAGGACCCGTCGTCTGCTCCCCTGCCATTACATGGTCCGTGTCTTCGCTAGCAGATAAAGAGGATCCCTCTCACTACAGTCCTGGTGGCATTTTAAGTACTCAAGATTGTGTCGAAGAAAAAATACATCAGCCCTGAAGTAATATTGCTTGCTCTAGGAGATAACTGCGTGTATTTTGATGTACGTCGTTAACATGCTTTCCCTACAACAAGTCGATAAATAAAGCTAGCAGTGTCAGCAAGTGATGTGTGGTGTAGTGGTTAAGACACTGTGATGTATTGTTCCTTTAGACACATCGAAATTAAACACATAGCCAGTTTGTAGTTGCCATACGCTTCTTTTTACAAACACATGCTGTTAATGAAACCGACAGTAACGACGATTATAATACAAGGCACCTGCCCTAAAGAACCAGCAGCGGTACTCAGATTAGAACGTTAAGCATGTAAGGGGGATGGACACAGATCTTTCAAAATTTACTCAACCAATTTTCACTTATTATAACAATGTTCATAAAACCACCATTAATCAAATTTAACTGACATAATGAATGCTTCATGACTTAATAGAAACTGGCTTTCACATAACTCTTATCAAATTCAAAACTGCTTCCAACAACTAAGACATCTTCCATGGACTGATCTGAAGCAATTGTAACAAATTACAAGTATTATCAGATTAATACACTCAACTTAGCTTTCCTTTAGTCTTACTCACAGGTACGAGGTTCACATACATTTCATGGCCAGAATATAAGAATAGCGTATTAAATAGTCTTAAAATGTAGCAGTTTCGATTTTACGTTGAAATTTAGTGATGGACGCGAGCAGACCGAAAGGTTATACCACACACAGGAGATTCACGGACCAAATGGTACAGTAGAACTATGCTCAACTTTGAGCCACAATTAAGCTTCCAGAAAACCACAACGCTCCACCGGAAAGATGGAACTGCAGGACACTAACAATGTACTACAGACACCGATCCAGGTCCTTAAATTTCCCTCTTCCACCGTGATACTCCGATCGGAGTTTGCTCGCGTCGACCACTGCCAATTATCTGAAACATAAACACATCAGCGGCAGAGAATATTCTGGCGCATCAGATACACAATACATATCTGTCCAACTGGTTATAAATAAACATTTAATTATACACGGCACAAATGAACCCAAGCAGACTTAACCTACGTGGCCAGTTGAGCAGTAACGGCTCTTGAAATTTGATTAGCCAGTTCTCTAGACAAACAAATAATCTAATAACATAGAAAAAGAAATCACAGACTTACGTACTACTTGGAATGACCTCTATCTACGCATTAAGCACAGCGTCATGTCTGTTTGATGTGCGTAGCTAACACTCCCTTAAATGCCACCAACATATCAGGCGGCCAGACCAAATACAGTGACAAGCAACTGAAACAATTAAGATAGTTAACAGTTTTTCGTGTATTAAGATGAACAGATTAACATGAACAGAACCCACCAAGGAACAATTCGCCGACTCCAGTTCATTCACTTTGAGTAACAGGTAACAGATGCGAAGGAAATCTGTCCTTCAAATCTCAAGGTAATCCCAATCACCGTCGGCAGCGGATCTGCATTCAAACGGCTGAACATGCCGCTGCAGCTGCCCACACTCCTCCGTCGTACCTACTCGGCCACCCGCCAGCGCCACCCGTCACTGTCGCTCGCACAGCTGATACCCAACGCAAGCCCCTGCAGAGCGCGCGCACCACCGTTACGTAGCCATCCGTCAAAGATGCGAAGAAGACAAGCAGGCAACGAAAATCGACTCACAACGATCGGAATGACAATCGATGGAGACTGGCGCCAGCAGCGCACCAGCTCAGGGCTTTGGGGGACATGCAGATTTAGTTTTTCTGTGGTTCCCTTAAATCGCTTATGACATATGCTGAAATGATTCCTTTCAGAAGGATACAATCGACATCCGAGCCGTGGCGCGCAATGCGAGAGGATGCTTTTCTTCGACAAGATCGTCGCGAAAATTTCGAGAGGTAGGGGTAGCGGCGCGAACGAAGGGACGCTTGCGGACGGCTGTCGCGAGAGGAATTTTCATAAGTGCTGTGTGCCGGCACGGGTTTGGAGACCGGCCCGTAGTCACACTGTAGTTGGTGCCTTGATCGATTACGATTGTCTTTCGGCTGAGGTGGAGCTGTGAACTGGTGACATCTCTGCTGGAGCCACGGTGTACGCTGCCTGATGGGACCAATTCCGGCGACTGAAAACGGTGGGCCTTGCTGCTCTCCGGACAAATCTGAGAGTAACGAATGTTTGTAAAGCTGCGATTTGGATCACAAATTGGTTGTGAATGTTTCTCATGAACCGAGATTAATGCTGGAACCGTGTCACAAGTATAGGAGGCTCAAGCATACGTCTGCTTATGACTTTGCCGTATAGCTTTGTCACATGATTTTGTGGCATAGCTTGGTCAACTGAATTACATGGGCTAATCTGTTAAGTCCACAACTGTAAATGTGTCCTTGCCGTGTCGTGCTTGCTGCAATTATATACATTGAACCTTATTAGAGCAGACCTCCAGTAACCAGGTAGATTTCATTCTCGTCAGATAACATAGTTTAACCTTGTGTCACTGTTTATATGCCAAGCGCCCGTTTACGCAAAATAAGCTTTCGGTATGGCCAACTATTGCTCCTTAGTAATGTTATAAACTTAGCCGGTTCTAGTGCACTACTTCTCGAATGCTGTTATTGGTCACCTTTCCCTCCACGTTGTTCGGCTGCAATTCAAGTTGTTTATGGCGGTCCATTCAACTGAACGGAATGGATAGTGTCTTGAAAGGAGGATATAAGATAAACATCAACAAAAGTAAAACGAGGATAATGAAATGTAGTCGAATTAAATCGGGTGACGCTGCGGGAATTAGATTCTAACATTCTGCGTGGTGTCTGTTTGTTCTAAGTCGTGTCTCCCTACCACTTTCGCGCAACGACGCTCTGAGCGTGTTTTTTAGGGAATTGCCTAGTTTGAACCTGGGATCTGTTGCTGGTAAGGAGACGCCAGACCACACATGACATGTAGAGTTCAGAAGAGTTCAGTGAGACTAGCGATGATATAACCAAATACTTAATGATTTCAGCGTCAGTTCCACTGCACTCCCTGTAAAAGAATCTTAATACTAACTAAATTTAGTGGAAGGGGTTCAAGGCTTTCCTATTTTTAGTTAGCTGGTAAAATAACGTCGAAAAAGCAGTTAAGTTTACCATTGGAAATTTTATTCTACTCACAAAACATTGTTTATAATTTGCACTATTGATAAAAGGAAATATTTTAATACAAGATGAAAAAAACCAACTGCGTTCAACAAAAATGTGAACGAATATTCCCTGAGTGGGTTTCCAAGTTCTACAATGGATCGAAGGATGACCTATGCCATATCACATCTATAATCTAGGTTTAAATTAAGTTTCACAAAAGAGAAAACTATCAAAATAGTCTACAGTGACTCTCAATTATCTTTAATTACTTATCTAACTTGTCGTAAATTACAGTGGCTGATGTGGCTTCTCAATAATTATATAACAGAAAAATCATCGCGTTTCAGATTTTAACTTACGTAGCAAATGTGAATACCGTGAGCTTCAATTGACGATCGACACTAGTATTACGTAAAAAGGGGATGTAACAGATGAGACTTCTGCAGTTCTGAGTGAAGAGTTATGCGCTCAAAAATGCGGCATCTCGTGCGTTCATTACGTTGTCAGTGTCCGTCAGGGGGCGGCGGGCGGCACAGCTCCACGCACCTCGCCGTCTCGGAAGCAACTCTCTCCTACATCTACATCTACATCTACATCCATACTCCGCAAGCCACCTGACGGTGTGTGGCGGAGGGTACCTTCAGTACCTCTATCGGTTCTCCCTTCTATTCCAGTCTCGTATTGTTCGTGGAAAGAAGGATTGTCGGTATGCCTCTGTGTGGGCTCTAATCTCTCTGATTTTATCCTCATGGTCTCTTCGCGAGATATACGTAGGAGGGAGCAATACTGCTTGACTCTTCGGTGAAGGTATGTTCTCGAAACTTTGACATTTGCCCGTACCGAGCTACTGAGCGTCTCTCCTGCAGAGTCTTCCACTGGAGTTTATCTATCATCTCCGTAACGCTTTCGCGATTACTAAATGATCCTGTAACGAAGCGCGCTGCTCTCCGTTGGATCTTCTCTATGTCTTGTATCAACCCTATCTGGTACGGATCCCACACTGCTGAGCAGCATTCAAGCAGAGGGCGAACAAGCGTACTGTAACCTACTTCCTTTGTTTTCGGATTGCATTTCCTTAGGATTCTTCCAATGAATCTCAGTCTGGCATCTGCTTTACCGACAATCAACATTATATGATCATTCCATTTTAAATCACTTCTAATGCGTACTCCCAGATGATTTATGGTATTAACTGCTTCCAGTTGCTGACCTGCTATTTTGTAGCTAAATGATAAAGGATCTATCTTTGTGTGTATTCGCAGCACATTACACTTGTCTACATTGAGATTCAGTTGCCATTCCCTGCACCATGCGTCAATTCGCTGCAGATCCTCCTGCATTTCAGTACAATTTTCCATTGTTACAACCTCTCGATACACCACAGCATTATCTGCAAAAAGCCTCAGTGAACTTCCGATGTCATCCACCAGGTCATTTATGTATATTGTGAATAGCAACGGTCCTATGATACTCCCCTGCGGCACACCTGAAATCACTCTTACTTCGGAAGACTTCTCTCCATTGGGAATAACATGCTGCGTCCTGTTATCTAGGAACTCCTCAATCCAATCACACAATTGGTCTGATAGTCCATATGCTCTTACTTTGTTCATTAAACGACTGTGGGGAACTGTATCGAACGCCTTGCGGAAGTCAAGAAACACGGCATCTACCTGTGAACCCGTGTCTATGGCCCTCTGAGTCTCGTGGACGAATAGCGCGAGCTGGGTTTCACATGAACATCTCCTTACTACAATTTACCGAAGTTGGTTTAAAAAAAAAAACTATCTGGCTGTGTTTTCATCTGACAATCAGGGTCTCAATGTTAACCTTAAGCTCCGCCTACAAAAATTCTGTCTATCCAATGAGAAACGTTATACTTTTCGTGGTGGGGCAATGTTTTTAACGTTTGCAACGTAACAGAGACGCGAAAAAGTCTCACACTAAAACTTGCAGCTGGTGTGGCCCTTTTAGTGTTATCGTAAGATCTATACTGTTCTTCTGGAGGGCTCTATCTTTTAACATGGGCTGGGGGGTGGTCCTGGTGGTTGGCTGGCAACGTGGGTGTCCGTCTCTTATCGTAGGGCCTTCTAGCTTAACACGGTTCTGCTCTCGGCTTCTGTTCTCGTTTCTTCTCTCGGAACTATGTCTGTTTCACAGTGGGAAGGTATGACATGCATTTAGGCGTTCTTGTGTTAGTCTGTGATATTCCATTTGCTCACTCGTTGATCTTATTACTTTGGTTAATTGAATGTCAGGATTTATTCGGAGCTATGTGACATACTGCCGGATTTGCTTACCATGTCAGGGTTTTCATGGAAGGTGTTGGATTTGCCTGACACCTTACAAGATTACAAAATGAGATGCTTAAAGTAGTAAATGAGTTTTGCTATTTGGGGAGCAAAATAACTGATGATGGTCGAAGTAGAGAGGATATAAAATGTAGACTGGCAATGGCATGGAAAGCGTTTCTGAAGAAGAGAAATTTGTTAACATCAAGTATAGATTTACGTGTCAGGAAGTCGTTTCTGAAAGTATTTGTATGGAAGTGAAACGTGGACGATAAATAGTTTCGACAAGAAGAGAATAGAAACTTTCGAAATGTGGTGCTACAGAAGAATGCTGAAGATTAGATGGGTGGATCACATATCTAATGAGGAGGTACTGAATAGAATTGGAGAGAAGAGAAATTTGTGGCTCAACTTGAAGAGAAGAAGGGATCGGTTTGTAGGGCATATTCTGAGGCATCAAGGGATCACCAATTTAGTATTGGAGGGCAGCGTGGAAGGTAAAAATCGTAGAGGGAGACTAAGAGATGAATACAGTAAACAGATTCAGAAGGATGTAGGTTGCAGTAGGTACTGGGAGATGAAGAAGCTTGGACAGGAAAGAGTAGCATGAAGAGCTGCATCAAACCAGTCTCTGGACTGAAGACCACAACAACAACATGGCGGTCCAAGTGGTCTGGGCCGATCATTTGATGAAGGAAGGAAACTGCCAAATGCAGTAACCGTATTTGTAATATTGCTGTGACAAAGGATAACGGGTTGGCGCCTTGGCCTTGATTATTATGGACTAAGTTATGTACATAACTGTCATGTTAAAGTTATTACGTTTAAAGGTTTCTGTCAAAGTGCCTCGCTTAATTTGCTTTCCACTTTGCAACTGGACTGTATTTAAGAGCGCAGCTAGCCGTATTTTGTTACATTCTGTGCGAGTGCACGAAACTCATATAATCCAGTTTTAATCTTTGTAAGTTATTACCAGTTAGTTATTAAAAGTTGGTTTTGCGATTGTAGCGAGTTGCGTGTGTTGGGAAATGTTTGTTTCTTAAATGAAGTGACTAATGGTCTTCTTTGTGTTGGTATTCGTGATGTTATAAATTTAATCAGTCATTTGCTTACCGTTAGTATTTCTCAGCCTTAAGTTTTGGCACGAATTCAGGGAATTATTAGTAGTTCAAGATGTTCATTGCTTTAATAATTATTACATATGTAAAGCAAATAGCTCACTTAAAATACCACTATTCTGAGTATTTTCCTGATATTTGTTAAAGCTACTTATGATGCAGTGTGCTTAAGAAAAATTTTACCTTCTTTAAGGAGATCATTGCTTTTATCATTTATGGTTTTAACAGATCATTATTTTAAATCTATCTGAGATTGTTCAAACTGAGTGAGATGTAAAAAAAAATTATCTCTTTCTTAAGATATCATTATCATAAATACATGCACTTATTTAAGGTTACCAACTGTTAAATAAATTTTCTGTCAAGAGTTTTAAGCTGTGAATGGTGTTGCTGTTGTGTTGCCCGTGGTTTCTCTTTCCACGCCGCAGTCTTTGTGCTGGCTTTTATCCTCCCCCTGGTAAAACCCGTTTCAGTATCCTTTTCCCATCCAAGCTCGTGCTCCGTTCACAATCACCTAGTCGTGGACGGGACGCTAAATCCTAGTCTTTCTTTCTTCCCTCTATGTCATTAGCAGACACATGATTTCTCAACATACTGAACTGCAAAGCTGGTATACTGATACCATACCTTACTGGCAGCTAGTTTTGATTTTGATGTCAGTAATTACTTCAACTCGGAAGTACTCTAAAACATTTTAGTCGTCCGCTGCACACAACTGAGGTATCAATTTTTGTGTGGTGTTGTAGGTAGAGGTTCGGCATAGGTATTGTTCTGTGTTGCCAGCAAGCTGTTATCCGTAAGAAGTTAAACTTAACATTGATCAGATTAATATACACAAGCTGCATCTGACGGTGGGGCTGGTAATCTCAAAATCGATAATTCAATAAAGAAGTTGTAAACCATTCTTGCAGCCAGAGGCCAATTTATTTATACTCTCAGTGTTTCATATCGTTTATGCTGTGGAAACATGCGTGGACGGAAACCTCATATATTATCAGTCTAATTGTCCCTTAAATGGAAAGTGCCTTGATATCAGATTAATAAGCAAAAAGTAAAATTCCATCACAGTGAGCGTGACGGATCTCGGAAAATATGCAATAGGAAATGAAAGAGTGCGCAATTCAATGATACGAATTTGTCAAGGTGCAACAGAGATGAAACTGTCATAAACGAAAATACACAAGTAAAGCACAGGACGAGAAAAAATAAAACAGTCGGAGTCACGATTCCAGAGCAATAAAGTACTGAACCGCACAAACATTCATACAACATGCGAGTGTAGACGTGTCACGGGTGAATATCATTTCGAGTATTCTGCAAGTTACTCTTTAAATGTCATGAGGAATGAATCCGTCCTTAGACAATGAGACACTGGGATCACAAAACGAAAAGGCTGTTAGCCTTCATGCGCGTCTAAGATGCAAGATGTATGTACTTAAGAACGAAAAGTGTTGTTTAGTCTTTCTATAAGGGCATATCAGAAATCGTTTTACAAACTTTGTGGACGGACGCTTCACACCAGCGTAAGGAGTAGGGTCCATACAAAACTCGGCACGAAATTCCTATGTTTTTGGGTTACGAATGAAACAACGTTTTACAGAGTTCATAGGTCTTAAGGTTGTATCAAATGGTCAAAGGTTTCTCCACTTTACCTGTCTTAAAAGTTCCTCAGAATTCCATCGGAACAAACCCCTCTCACTAGATACCCCCTAATCAGCAATATGAAGTTCTCATATACAGCTGAAAATATGTCTGTATTTGTTTCACATTACATTGTTGTCGTGGTCTTCGGTCGGAAGATTGGTTTGCTGAAGCTCCCCCAAGCTGCTCCACCCTGTGCAAGCCTGTTCATCTCAGAATAAATACTGCAACCTGTATCCATTTGATTCTGCTTACTGTAGTCAGTCCATGCTCTCTCCTCTAGAATGTTTGTCCCGCATTGGTGTGTGGGTACTAGGGTACCACTTCGTGTGCTCGAATGAACACATTAGGAATGGCGGGAACATGTGGGCGAGGGGCGGGGGTGAATTGAGCATTGTTTGTTTAAGACATTTTTAAATGTATTAGGCGACAAAGTTATTGTTATTGCAAATGCAGATAGAGCACCATGTAATAATTACGAATGAAAGTGTTTTTAACAAGGAAAAGCACTATTTCATTAGAAGGAACATAACGCAGGATCATTAAAACTTACAAGATAGGTAAAGGAATTTGGCTGTTCTTACAAGATTCGTTTAAGTTGTATCCAGATGTCCTAATAAAAAGTTTTTTTGTGATCACCAACAGCGAGTGCAGTGGGTCAAAGAGCCCAGCTGCCGGGTCAACCAGAAGAAGCACGCGAGAGGTCCGGCCAGGCCACGCAGGCACACGCCAAGGCTGTCGTCAGGGACCAGATTATAATGGACTTCTATAACGCACAAAAACAAGGAAACGGAAATGAGCGTTTGACGTCATTGGCCGGGAGGCCCCTTGCGGGGCAGGTCCGGCCGCCCTAGTGCAGGTCTTATTGCATTCGACGCCACATTGGGTGAACTGCGCGCCGGATAGGGATGAAGTGATGATGAAAACAACACAACACCCAGTCCCTGAGCGGAGAAAACCTCCGACACAGCAGGGACTCGAACCCGGGCCCGTGGGGCGACAATCCGTCACGCTGACCACTCAGCTGTCGGGGCGGACTTAAAGACAAGTGAGGAAACGCGTATTACAATCCTCCCTCTTTAACCTAATTTAAAAAATATGTATGGGTTGCCTCGAGAGATGTTACAACTTTTAACAAATTCAGCCATGAAATACCAAAAGGTGGCTCCAATAGCCAAACATGCTTAAAAGTTTTTCATCGGGTACACTAGCGCGAAATGATAACATCTAAAGCCCAACCAACAGGAGACCACAATTAAATAGAAACGCTTAGCAATAGAAGCTAAAAGTGAAAACGAATTACATCCAAGAGGGTGGCTGAGCATAGCGACGCCAGATCGACATGAAGACGCCAAAAACGCATTAAATAAGCAATACAGTTACGTGTCGAAATAAGGAAGAAAGTGATGCACTACAACATGGCAAACGGGCAAGCTGCCGAATGATATTCCAAGAATTGTGCTACACTCTCCACTGCTCGAAACTGAGGACAACCACCAACTCACGAGGATAATTACGTCGCTCACCCAGTCTTAAGAAGTCCAGGAGCAATAACGTTTAATCCCCGGATAAACCAGCACCAACAGCGAGATCTGGAAAACAGAAGTTGCCCCAGAGCACACGTCACGTCTTGTGGTCGCGGAGCGTCCCCGGTGCACGAACGTCCTCCTGGGCGTGTTTACGCTGCTTCTCCTTGATCGGCCAGTGAGTTCCAGAGTCCTTTCATACCGAGCGCCTCGTAGCCAAAACAGACCGCCAGCGACCTCTTTCAACGACAACCGCTAGCAAATTTCTCTCTGCCCGCTGCCCCCCTCCCCCCACCCTTTTCCCGCCCGCCATCACTCTGTCTAAGGAAATCAAAGAGAGCCACACACTGCAGCACTACAGACACACAAGTCGAGCGCGAGGTATGGACTTTGCAGCACAGCTCACCCACACTTCCCTCCATTACCAGACTGACGATGATTTCATGCCTTAGGACGAGTCTTACCAACCAATCTCTTCACTTAGTTAATTTGTACCACAAGTTTCACAAAACATACCCTGTCTGAAATTGAACGTGGAACAGACCGGCGTCGTTTTATAAGTGTAGATACTGCTCTTGGGATTAAGTTCCCTTCTGTGGCCATGACTCAGAGCGTCAGGGACCAATAAATGGCAAAACGAAAGGTAACAAGAAAGAGGGATGTAGTCTTTCGCACTTACTATTCGATTTACACATTGAAGAAATAATGACGGAAATAAAAAAAAAGTTCAAGATTGGGATCAAAATTCGAGTTGAAAGAATATCAGATAAGATTCCCTGATAACACCGATATCCTTATTGAAAGTAAACAAAGATCACAGGATCTGGTGGGAACAGAACATGGACTGAGAGAAAACTGAAGAAACACGAAAGTAATGAGAAGCAGTAGAAATGAGAACAGCAAGAAGCATAACATCAGAACTGCGTATAGCGAAGTAGAGGAAGTTAAGAAATTCTACTGCATAGGCAACAAAGCGAACCACGGTAGTTGGAGCAAGGAGGGCATAAAGAGCAGACTAGCACTGGCAAAAAGGTTTTCCGCAGAATCGACGAGGAGAGGGATATACGGGAAGAACTAACAAGAAGAAGAGATGGGATGGTAGGACATCTGCTAAGTTGTCGGAGAATAACTTCGTATTAGAGGGAGTAGAAGCTAAAAACTGTAGAAGAAGACAGAGGTCTGAATACATCAAGCAGCAAGTAATTGAGAGCCCACGTTGAAAGTGCCAGTTTGAGATGAAAAGCTTGGCACAGGAGAGGAATTCATGGCGGGTTGCATCAGACCAGTTAGAAGACCGATGACCCCCACACCTTCCCCCCTCCCCGCCCATCAAAAAAAGGTGCTCGTAACACGACAGCCAACGCAGTAGCTTGATTTCCAATGTGTTAGCGGCTGCTCAGAAAAGGTCTGTGGCCGCAGCGCTGTCCAAAGGTAATTACTCGCTACGTCTGGCACACAAACTAAACGAAACCAAAGTTCCTAAACACGCTTGAAATGACTGAATTACGTTTATCAGAGACATCTGAAGATATACGGATACAATCGCGAGGGCGATTGTAGGGGTGTTAGCGAATTCAAAGGAACAACTAACAGGTGCGGAACCTTGACTGTGTCGAATAATGAACTGTGGCAAATTACAATCCTTCACATTGCTTACGGATGATCGCAGGCTGTCAGCTGTAACAAATAAGTACTTCTAAGGACACTATTTGGTCTTTTTTCTTCTTCTTTAGTTCTTTGTTGACGCAGTAGCTATACTGATGAGCCAAAACATTATGACCACCTGCTTGTTTGCCCTTCTTTAGAACGAAATACATCACTTATTCCTCTTATAAAGGATCAGACAGTTTCTTCGTAGGTTTTTGGAGGTATACGTTATTAGATGTCTACGCGCAGGTCACGTAATTTGCGTAAACAACGAGCCACAGATTTGTGTACGAGGTGATGGAGACCGATAGCCGCCCACATGGCTTCCATAGGATTTACATCATGTGAATTTAGTCGTCGAGACATCAGCGTGAGTTCACTATAACGCTCCTCGAACCACTGTAGCACGGTTATAGCTCCGATATACGGACTGCTGAAAGCTGACATCGCCGTCGGGGAAGACATCAAGCATGAAGGGATGCAGGTGCTTCGCAGCTATCAGTGTGTCTTCGATTACTACCACAAATCCCGTGCAAGCACAGGAGAATGTCACCCATAGCATAATACTGCTCGCACCAGTCTGCTTCGTGGCGCGCTGCACGTTTCGAGCCGTCGTTTATGGAGGTTTTGTGGAGAGAGTGTCAACCTAGCGCAGAAAAAATGTGAATCACGAGAAGAGCCGACACATTTCCATTTATCGATAGTCAAATCTCGATGGTCCTGTGCCAACTGCAATCGTAACTGACGATGTCGTTGGGCCGCCATGTGAACACGTAGTGGTGGTCGGCTGCGGAGCTCTGTGTTCAACAATGTACCATGAGCGGTGCCCTCCGAGACACTTGTGTGTGCTATTTTGGCAGATGCCGCAGACCACTACCTACCCTACTTTACAGAGCAGACAATCCTCCGAACACCACGTTCTGCGAAGAGTAGTGGACATCTAAACATTTAGCACCTACTGGTATTTCACTGTCCTTCTACCCCTTCTCGTAGAGGCTCGCGACATTCGACTAGCTTCGCCGTTTTTGAGACACTCGTTCACCGGCTCTGCATAATAATGAGCTGTCCTTTCTCAAAGTCGCTTATCTCAATAGCTTTTCCTATTTACAGCACATACACTCCTGGAAATGGAAAAAAGAACACATTGACACCGGTGTGTCAGACCCACCATACTTGCTCCGGACACTGCGAGAGGGCTGTACAAGCAATGATCACACGCACGGCACAGCGGACACACCAGGAACCGCGGTGTTGGCCGTCGAATGGCGCTAGCTGCGCAGCATTTGTGCACCGCCGCCGTCAGTGTCAGCCAGTTTGCCGTGGCATACGGAGCTCCATCGCAGTCTTTAACACTGGTAGCATGCCGCGACAGCGTGGACGTGAACCGTATGTGCAGCTGACGGACTTTGAGCGAGAGCGTATAGTGGGCATGCGGGAGGCCGGGTGGACGTACCGCCGAATTGCTCAACACGTGGGGCGTGAGGTCTCCACAGTACATCGATGTTGTCGCCAGTGGTCGGCGGAAGGTGCACGTGCCCGTCGACCTGGGACCGGACCGCAGCGACGCACGGATGCACGCCAAGACCGTAGGATCCTACGCAGTGCCGTAGGGGACCGCACCGCCACTTCCCAGCAAATTAGGGACACTGTTGCTCCTGGGGTATCGGCGAGGACCATTCGCAACCGTCTCCATGAAGCTGGGCTACGGTCCCGCACACCGTTAGGCCGTCTTCCGCTCACGCCCCAACATCGTGCAGCCCGCCTCCAGTGGTGTCGCGACAGGCGTGAATGGAGGGACGAATGGAGACGTGTCGTCTTCAGCGATGAGAGTCGCTTCTGCCTTGGTGCCAATGATGGTCGTATGCGTGTTTGGCGCCGTGCAGGTGAGCGCCACAATCAGGACTGCATACGACCGAGGCACACAGGGCCAACACCCGGCATCATGGTGTGGGGAGCGATCTCCTACACTGGCCGTACACCACTGGTGATCGTCGAGGGGACACTGAATAGTGCACGGTACATCCAAACCGTCATCGAACCCATCGTTCTACCATTCCTAGACCGGCAAGGGAACTTGCTGTTCCAACAGGACAATGCACGTCCGCATGTATCCCGTGCCACCCAACGTGCTCTAGAAGGTGTAAGTCAACTACCCTGGCCAGCAAGATCTCCGGATCTGTCCCCCATTGAGCATGTTTGGGACTGGATGAAGCGTCGTCTCACGCGGTCTGCACGTCCAGCACGAACGCTGGTCCAACTGAGGCGCCAGGTGGAAATGGCATGGCAAGCCGTTCCACAGGACTACATCCAGCATCTCTACGATCGTCTCCATGGGAGAATAGCAGCCTGCATTGCTGCGAAAGGTGGATATACACTGTACTAGTGCCGACATTGTGCATGCTCTGTTGCCTGTGTCTATGTGCCTGTGGTTCTGTCAGTGTGATCATGTGATGTATCTGACCCCAGGAATGTGTCAATAAAGTTTCCCCTTCCTGGGACAATGAATTCACGGTGTTCTTATTTCAATTTCGAGGAGTGTATATCCGCTAGGGTGATCTTTCGTCCGTGTCTGCGCCGCTTACATACTTTTGTTACCGTGTCACGTCCCCGCAACACCACCAGCCGGGATTCAACGTAGCGGTGGGCAGTGGTCATAATGCTTTAGCTCAACAGTGTATACTGCTCTATACTCGCACCTCGCTGGGTTACGTTCTTCTCACGTGCAGATAATATTACATCCAACTTCATCCACTGTTCACGCTCTGAAATGCCGAGCCACGTGTATAATCCACGATACGACCAGTCCCAGATTAGCCATGTAGCAAGAGTTAGCAAACCCTACGGGCCCTGCGCATTAGGGAGTTTCGGGCCTGCATTAAAAAAAAAAAAATCCTATGAAGTTGGTTGGGTACGGATGGTATTCTACCTACCGTCCAACGGAAAGACAGTGGCGCCCAAACCTACATGAGCAGTAACAATTTTAGCTCATTGCTAAAAGGGAGCGCTTGATTACATGTCGTAAGTTGGCAACACTGCAAAACGAACAGGGAATTCCCCAACGCTGTCCGAGCTAGTCGTAACGGCTCGATCAGTTAGAGTTACCAATAAGAAAGTAATTAATTGATATATTATTTATTTTTGTAAGTAGAGACTGTATATTTGGTGCTTACAATCTGTATAGAAAGAAAAATAAATTACAAAATAAAATTTTACTAGTTAATCGGATGGCGTTACAGATCGGTTTATAACTTACATCGCTCAATTACTATTTAAAATTTTGTTTATTCTCCCTCAGCATCTCAAAGACGTATACGTAAATAAGGGATTAAACAATTAGCACACTGCAACAGATATTTAGCAAGCCTTGTCTCGGCATTATTAGTGTGTGACTTTACTATAAGGTGTCATACAGGCGTCCATCAAGTTTCAAGTGCTGTTACAAGTAGCAAAAAACATGAACGCCTGAAACCGAAGTTTCATACATTTTTAATGAAAAATTCATTAGAAACATGTTTCCCAAACAGAAATAGTCTTACGTATTCTCTTGACTTTGACGATCACCAGTGGCAATGGAGAACGTTCCTTCTCAAAATTCAGGTGGGTTAAAAATGAGTTAAGATACACCATGGGACAAGATCGTCTAAACGACCTCATCTTAATGAACACAGAATATGATTTGCTTAGAGACATTAATCTCTAAATTTGCCCAAAATAAAATCATGGAAACTTTTTTCTTTTTTGTAAAGGGCTGTTGCCTAAAGCAGACTAAGGACCGCTTCTTATTCTTTGCTACGGGACCCTCGCTGGCTTAATCCGGCACTGAATTACATTCAAATTGACATCAGATACCCACGTCAAAACTGCTTAAGAAAAGGAAAAGTTTAATGTTCTGGAGGTGAAGAAGCGAAGCTTTTAGAGACAGAACTTAAGTACAGCTTGAACAGAGACAGGAAAGGAAATTGACTTCTCCCTTTCCAAAGCAACTATCCCACCATTTACCCCAAGCGTTTGACGAAAATCGTATTAAACCTGAATATGGATGCTCAGATAGAAATTTGCAGCCATCTCCTTTCGAATGCGTTTCCAAAAAAAAGTTGGAGCCACATAGTCTTTACGACGGACCTCGTGATAAAATGCAGTCGCACGCGGCACTGAGGACAGTCCGCATAACTGTTAGAGCTGGCTCGAACTAGACTCAGAGACCGTTCGCCAGGGTGACTTAACACAGCGAGGTGATAAGAAGCCACGAGGCACCATTGATTACGTTTTTGGGACTGGCTGAGGTGAAGTAAAATAACATCTGTTCATTTTTCCAGCGGAATCGTGCTAAAACCTGACAGTTCATTACCGAAAAGTTGCCAGATTGTGGTAAGTTTCTCAGAGCTACTCGCCGTGGGTGATAGTCGATGAGTAAGCGGCGTTCGAAAAGATCCGGCAACAACATCTAGGCGCTCGTAAATATGGGCATTGTTCAATGCCGTGGACAGAAACAATGGCGTGGGAAAGGCGGTCAGAGGAACACGCAGTTCGGCCATCGCTTTTACGTACCGAAGGCCACTCGGCGACCTACTTGGGCCTCAGAAATAGCATACACCTTTCTAATTGTAATTGTACCTGTCCCATCCACCGAAACTCTAACAAAAAGGGGGAACTGGCCACGATACTTTGGCTATTCTTGGTGTGTAAAAATGTCAGGGAAGAACTGCGAATGTGTTCAACGTCCTAGCTTTCAACATAAGTGGTCCTTATAAAAAGCACGATTTCTTCTCTACAGTCATACCACTGTATGCTGCCCGCATCTCGTGGTCGTGCGGTAGCATTCTCGCTTCCCACGCCCGGGTTCGATTCCCGGCGGGGTCAGAGATTTTCTCTGCCTCGTGATGGCTGGGTGTTGCGTGCTGTCCTTAGGTTAGTTAGGTTTAAGTAGTTCTAAGTTCTAGGGGACTGATGACCATAGATGTTAAGTCCCATAGTGCTCATAGCCATTTGAGCCATTTTTAAGCCACTATATGCTTATCACTTTGTCACAATATAGGTTGCTAAGAAACTCCTCGTAACTTCCCTTCTTTTAATTTCTTCTACTATTATGTTACTCTGTAAGACTGATTCATATGCTTCTTATGGTAATAGTTATCGTTCTCCTCTTTAACTTAAACTAGACGTATAACTGTATTTCAAAACTGGAATAAGTTTTTCGGATATTTTGTTCTGCCCTTCTGAGATGCAGTTTCACTTTCAAATCGAGCTTTGACTGAATTAGCTGCTCCGTTAATCCCAATTCAATATTTTTTACCAATGATACAGTATTTTTTGACTGTTATTACCAAATTAATATACGATGAAATGACATTGCAAATTGAGCTGAAAACGATAAAATTTCGTTAAATTGAGCTCCATAAGGAGAAGAACTGTAAAGTAAGTATATTGTTCGACTGACACCACTGCCGTTATGCTACTGTGACCGAAGCTATGTTCCCCCACCCCACAATACGGACTGTGAAGCAGCCCGTTTCATCATTTATTTGGTGTATGTTTCAAATTTTATTTGGTACAGCTGCAACACAGAACACTTCTGAAATTTATAAAAATCACTTGATAGACACTATGATATAAAAACTCCCAACCAAAGTTTGTGGCGTAACAGGTTCAGACACACATGGTATTCTACAAGTGTTTGTAACTGCAAGTTAAAATTATAGAACAGATACTATCTTCAACCTGAAGGTTGATTTGAGCGCCGGAGAACTTTAGTATATAGTCCTATTAGGAGTAATTTCTATGAACTTTTAACTCAGCATGTCAGTAAGAGGACGATCTACAATTTGACTTGAAGTGCTAAACACGTTGCAACATATACAGATCATCACTAGACGTAAAACAAGCGAATTGACAGCAAAAGCTCTTAGGTCCAATTGAGAACTGAATGAGGGACCAGTTGGATTTATAGTCTGACAACTACCCATTAAACCAACAAACAACGCAGAACGGATAGGAATGAGTGATTTAAGCCCTTCTCCGTTTGTCCTGCTTTAGTTAATCTTGATAATGCGTATTAATATTATGTGACAAAACTACTATCCTAATCGGGACGCGAACCCAAATGTATTTCGTTGACTGTATGATTCTAATTCCGCCGTCCAAACCTGCCTGAAAGCTACAATTTGCCGTCTTCTCCCTACTGCTTTCAATGTGCGCTGTTTACAGAGGTACCAACAAAACTGCAAAAAATTCGGCTGCTGATATTTGCGTTTTCCGTTTATATTGCGTCAGAGGACGTTACGCCTATCATCAGAGAGTGTGGATACTACCACGTTTTACGTTCTTATTGTGCTATTTGCACCGGTTGCATCATTGACTGCATCAAATGTATTGAAAATAAATCTTCTTCTTCTTCTCTTCAGGTGCAAGCGAATTTGCCTGTTACGGTACCCAATCTTGCAGTGGTCTTCCTCTATCTCTTCTTCCTTGGCACTTACGTGTAGCTTTTAAGGCGAGTCTGTCACTCCCCATTCTTTCTAGGTGTTCGTTCCGTTTTCTCCTAAACTCTACAATTTTATCATTTACACCAAAAATCTTTAGGCCTTCCATAATGTTTTGATTCCTGAATCTCTCTTTTTATTATTCAGCCTTTAACTCGTCTCAGTAATTTTATTTCTAGTGCCTGCATAGGGCTTTTTTGCTATTTGCTAGCCACCCAGTTCTCGCTTTCACAGAGTGGTGTGGGAACTGCAGCTGTTTTGTAGAATTTAGTTTGAGTATCTTTCCTAGCGCTATTTTTAAAGTATATGTTAATTTCTCCACATACCCTGCTAAATTTACTAAGCGTAATTCTATAGCTTTGCTGTAGCCATTATCTTAGTTTTTCTGTTGAAATTTCCAAGTCAAAGTTCGCACTTATTTGTTTCAGTAAGTAAATTCCCGCATCATCAGCATTTAGTAAGTTAATGAAAATAGGTACTGGGGTTATTCCTAATACGTGATCATCGGAGAAAGATAATGGATTGGGGCTACTTCTAGGTATTTGTTTCGGCAACTGTAGACCGATTTCCCTGCAATTGTAACAGTGCAATATACACTCCTGGAAATGGAAAAAAGAACACATTGACACCGGTGTGTCAGACCCACCATACTTGCTCCGGACACTGCGAGAGGGCTGTACAAGCAATGATCACACGCACGGCACAGCGGACACACCAGGAACCGCGGTGTTGGCCGTCGAATGGCGCTAGCTGCGCAGCATTTGTGCACCGCCGCCGTCAGTGTCAGCCAGTTTGCCGTGGCATACGGAGCTCCATCGCAGTCTTTAACACTGGTAGCATGCCGCGACAGCGTGGACGTGAACCGTATGTGCAGTTGACGGACTTTGAGCGAGGGCGTATAGTGGGCATGCGGGAGGCCGGGTGGACGTACCGCCGAATTGCTCAACACGTGGGGCGTGAGGTCTCCACAGTACATCGATGTTGTCGCCAGTGGTCGGCGGAAGGTGCACGTGCCCGTCGACCTGGGACCGGACCGCAGCGACGCACGGATGCACGCCAAGACCGTAGGATCCTACGCAGTGCCGTAGGGGACCGCACCGCCACTTCCCAGCAAATTAGGGACACTGTTGCTCCTGGGGTATCGGCGAGGACCATTCGCAACCGTCTCCATGAAGCTGGGCTACGGTCCCGCACACCGTTAGGCCGTCTTCCGCTCACGCCCCAACATCGTGCAGCCCGCCTCCAGTGGTGTCGCGACAGGCGTGAATGGAGGGACGAATGGAGACGTGTCGTCTTCAGCGATGAGAGTCGCTTCTGCCTTGGTGCCAATGATGGTCGTATGCGTGTTTGGCGCCGTGCAGGTGAGCGCCACAATCGGGACTGCATACGACCGAGGCACACAGGGCCAACACCCGGCATCATGGTGTGGGGAGCGATCTCCTACACTGGCCGTACACCACTGGTGATCGTCGAGGGGACACTGAATAGTGCACGGTACATCCAAACCGTCATCGAACCCATCGTTCTACCATTCCTAGACCGGCAAGGGAACTTGCTGTTCCAACAGGACAATGCACGTCCGCATGTATCCCATACCACCCAACGTGCTCTAGAAGGTGTAAGTCAACTACCCTGGCCAGAAAGATCTCCGGATCTGTCCCCCATTGAGCATGTTTGGGACTGGATGAAGCGTCGTCTCACGCGGTCTGCACGTCCAGCACGAACGCTGGTCCAACTGAGGCGCCAGGTGGAAATGGCATGGCAAGCCGTTCCACAGGACTACATCCAGCATCTCTATGATCGTCTCCATGGGAGAATAGCAGCCTGCATTGCTGCGAAAGGTGGATATACACTGTACTAGTGCCGACATTGTGCATGCTCTGTTGCCTGTGTCTATGTGCCTGTGGTTCTGTCAGTGTGATCATGTGATGTATCTGACCCCAGGAATGTGTCAATAAAGTTTCCCCTTCCTGGGACAATGAATTCACGGTGTTCTTATTTCAATCTCCAGGAGTGTATCTCTTGTGGCATAGCACATCAATCGAATGGTGGTAATTCAATCATCAAGAATAACACACTGGTGTGCAGAACTTACGGACGAAAATAACTTTTGCATGATGTGCCACTGTCGCGTAACATAGGTCGATGGAACTTCGACCATACAAAGGAAGAACTGCTGCATCTGTAAAGTTTAGTACAGGAGGTAAGTGAAACAAATAAGCAATGAAACGAACAGAAATGACCTTTTATTAAAAGACAATGATTACACTGATGTCATCGCGATTTATGATGGCCACTGGACGCTACAAAAGGCGGAACATGCTTCTTAATAGGGGTGTATGATCGGCACAGACGGCAATGCATGCTCCGCATCGTGCTCCCATGCAGCCCGCAAGGATGGGAAGCGTTTTTGTGGTGGGGCGTTCAGTTCGTCTACCAGCGCTGTTGACAACTGCTGGGTGGGCCTGCAATACGTCTCTCCAGCACATTCCACACGTGCTCGATGGGATTTCAGTATAGGTATTGGGCAAGTCAGTACATCCTGTCGTTCCAAGAGCTCTTCTACCGTTGCTCTTCGACGTGGGCGCGCTTTGCCATCCAGAAAATGAAGGCAGTACCCAAAGTACTTCTAAAAAGAAACACATAGGGAAGCAGTAGAATGTCACAATAACGTTGACTAGTGAAGGTAGAGTGTGCAAGTTTTGGGGATCAGCACGCCCATACAGCATTATGCCATCCCACACCATAAGACCCGGACGGCCAAAACGATCACTTCGAGAACGTTCCTGGGCGTATGAAGGGCTTCCATCTCTCACCATACGAGGGTACATCCAGCATTGTATAAGACAGTCGTATTTGTGATCCAGGTGTTATGAGATGAGGAGGGGGTAATGTTGCACAGGCGTACTGACGTCCACGCCTCTGATCACGGTTCTCTCACTGGGTTTTCGTGGCTGTACTCCTTCTTCGTGCGCGTCTTCTTGGGGGGAGCATTCAACCCTAATTTCATTTTCATGTATGACAATGCGCGACCGCTTCAAACAGCGCAGGTCGAGGAGCTCTTGGAACGAGAAGATATTCGCCGAATGGACTCGCATGCCCGTTCTCCATTCGTAAACCCCATCGAGCAAGTGTGAGACGTGTTGGGGAGAATAACTGAAGCACCTCACCTTGCGTCAGCGGCATCCAGCCATAGTCAACCGCGCTGGTAGAGGAATGGAATATCCTACCACAAAAACTCCTCCCCAACCTTCTGGCGAGTATTGGAGCACGTTGCAGAGAATGTGCCGCCGTTCGTAATGACCACACGCCCTTTTGAAAAACCATATGACATCTCTTGAAATGTCCAGGAGACACTCACGAATCTTGGTGGATTTAGTGTAGTATTGTCTTTGAATGAAAGTATCATTTCTGTTCGTCTCACTGCGTATTTCTGTCACCTTCTGTTCTGTGCTGTATCAGTTCTTTCTAATGTTAATTCACAGTGACATATAATGCGAATGTTACTTCCGTCTTCAATCTTTCCACACCACTAAACACGTGAGTAAATGGGTATCTATACAGAGACGAGGTACAAGCCTCCTCCAGACTTTTCTGTGAATTGTCTCTTCCTTCCTACCATGCGTCTCTCCGTTAGTTCAAGGAATGCCGGATGAACAGATTATGATCAAATATGACGTTTAACTTCCAGACCACTATTCAGTCTCTTTTGGATTTAGGACACTGCTGATAGTAAATGTCCCTACAGATGTAAATGTGGGACACGCAGACACGCTTTTTGTTTTTCGAATTGTGTAGGCTGTGTGCCAACATCATCATCCTGGCAAATTTTGTTACAAATTTGTCAAGAACAGTGCAAAGACACCCCTGTTTTTCAGTGGTTCAAATGTGTGTGAAATCTTATGGGACTTAACTGCTAAGGTCATCAGTCCCTAAGGTTACACACTACTTAACCTAAATTATCCTAAGGACAAACACACACACCCATGCCCGAGGGAGGACTCGAACCTCCGCCGGGACCAGCCGCACAGTCCATGACTGCAGCGCCTCAGACGCCTCGGCTAATCCCGCGCGGCTGTTCATTGGTATTCTTCTTCTAATCTACTACGCGAATCAGTGTGTAATAAGTTCCAGAAAGTGCATTTTCATCTCTTGGATGAAGTATGGGAAGAACGAATGCTGGTACACCATTGTCCGCGCTGTTATTTACCTAATTTTACTTGCACCACCTGCAACCGTTAGACACTTAGAGGACGAAAAGTATTCGTATTTACTTCTATGAAAGGCAAGTTCTTGAAGTTATCTAAGCAGGTTGTAAGGAGAGTATTTTCCAGTTAAAATTTTTCAGCTTTTGTCTTGCTCCCTCTCATCAGTCGTACAAGGAAGTAACCTTTCGCGCCTCCCTTCTTTGTCTATACTCGATGTTTCCTGTTCTTGGGTTTCTATACACCCGAGCAAAAATCAAATGAAGGGCATACAACCATTTTGAACGCAGTCTCCTTTTAAGACGATTGCAGTTTCTCAGTCTTCTGCCAAAGATTCGTAGCCTGCCGTTTGTTTCAATTACAGCTGAACCTATGTAGTTGTTCTGTGATTTCGAGACGGCGGCGATTAAAATACTCCTTTGACGATTCTCTTTTAGCTTTCCCGTTCTTCCCCGAAACCGGTTACGGTGAATGCTGGAATGTTTCCTTCGAAAAGGGAACACTGTGGTTTCCTTCCATCCTTAGGCAAACCGAGTTTGTGCACCTACTGATGTTACCTCGTCGTCGACGAGACATTCTACCGTGTTCTTCCATCCTTTTATGTGGCCATTCCACTTCGTATCTCTACACCTTGTTACATTCGAATATGTTTACAATATGACTGACTGTAGTTGTGTCTCTTTAATAATAGTAAGGGAATATTACGCATTTATGTATTTATTAACCTAGTAATATTAGAACTATTAAAAAAAATGGTTCAAATGGCTCTGAGCACTATGGGACTAACTGCTGAGGTCATCAGTCCCCTAGAACGTAGAACTACTTAAACCTAACTAACCTAAGGACAACACACACATCCATGCCCGAGGCAGGATTTGAACCTGCGACCGTAGCGGTCGCGCGGTTCCAGACTGTAGCGCCTAGAACCGCTCGGCCACAACGGCCGGCTTAGAACTATCAAGCCCTCTCTTACATCTAATCAGGCACTCTACATATTTTGAATTTATATTCATTACGATAAGCAGGTATGTCTCATTATTAAACACTGTCACTGTAGTGCAGAAACAGAAAATAATAAGTACAGTTTACATTCGGTCATGGGTACAATTACACAGACAAGCTGCAGGGTGTACTTCTAGGACGACTTTTCATTGCTGCAGACAACATGTTGCTGTCTGTTTCTCAAGTGGCTTTCAAACTACTTCAGCGTATTATCTGAAAATTATAGCTGTCGCAATCTTCTGAGGTTAATGTCAAAGTTGATGGTATCAAAAGCTTTGATGAAGTGTAGTGTTGTCAATCTTGTGGCGTCACATATTTCAGGTCATCAGTTACCTCACTTAATGCAGTGTTCGTGTTGTTCGCGAAAACAGGACTGCTATTTGTCATAAATTTGAATCTGCGTAAGTATTGAGTAATTTGGTCGCGGACAATAAATTACAGGGTTTTGGGAGCAGCGTGTATGATGCTGATTGGTCGGTAATTCCAGCCGCGCGGGGTTAGCCGAGCAGTCTCAGGCGCTGCTGTCATGGACTGTGCGGCTGATCCCGGCGGAGGTTCGAGTCCTCACTCGGGCATGGGTGTGTGTGATTGTCCTTGGGATAATTTAGGTTAAGTAGTCTGTAAGCTTAGGGACTGATGACCTTAGCAGTTAAGTCTCATAAGATTTCACACACATTTGAACTTTTTTTTCTGTAATTCCAGGGTGATTGTGGGTTTTGCTTCTTAGGGATGAATGGGACTATGCATCTTGTGGAAGGCGTGGAATATGCTTCATTCACGAGAGGAAAATTACATATGCCTGTTAACACAGATACTAAGCTGTCTGAAATATTCTTGATCTTGTTTATGATGCCATCGTTTCCCATAGCTTCAGAAGAGAATATTGTTATTGTTTTTCCTGTTGAGTTTACTGCAAGGTGTTTCAGGTAGACAGTGTCGTGGTTAGTTATGTAGCCTGGAGGTTCTTGAGGGCGATAGGTCTTTGCAGCATGGGACTGACTAGTGCTAAGAAAAATATATTCATGAATTAAATCTTCTCAGTTTACAAGCCATATAATCTTCTCGGTTTACAAGCAGCGTCATTTCGAATAAAACACTCGAGTTTCGACAGCTATCTTCGCCATCGTCATCAGGAGCTGAAATTACTGACTGTCTGATGACGATGGCGGAGAAAGCTGTGGAAGCTCGAGTGTGTTTCTTTTCATATGAGTCACATGTCCTGTTGCAGGAAGGAAAAGAAGAGAAACAGCGGAAAAATGCTCCTATCGGAGCACGAAAGATTCGAATATTTTCCTGTTTATTTAAAAGAGTCTGAATGGAAAGTGGGGTACCGGCTACTTCATTCTACCTTCCTCAGCACGTTTAAAATTTTCCCATTAGTTTTGGCATGCGAATACAATCGCCCATTTTTAAGCTGAGACAGAAGAAGACAGAGGCAGTGGCAAAGGGACGGAAAAGTAATAAATACTGGAAGACGGTGGTTGTGTTATAGAAAGAGCGGAGGAGACAATGCCACTGTAAGAGAAAGAGAAGGACACAGTGACAGTGAAACACAGTTGACAGTGACAGAACAGTGCTAGGAGAAGAGTGAAGGAGACAGCGCCAGAAGTGGAGGAGGTGGGGAGGGGGTTGAATGAAGATTTAAGGCGCTCAGTCCGGAACCGCGCAACTGCTACGGTCGCAGGTTCGAATCCTGCCTCGGGCTTGGATGTGTGTGATGTTTTTAGGTTAGTTAGGTTTAAGTAGTTCTAAGTTCTAGGGGACTGATGACCACAGAAGTTAAGTCCCATAGTGCTCAGAGCCTTTGGAATGAAGAAAAACTGGAAATGGATTAGGGCCACTGATAATGAGTGACGGAGTGTATGATAACGACAACGGGTAAGAGAGAGAGAGAGTGACAATGAGAAGAGACGACAGCAGAAGAAGTAATGAGATAGTTGCGGTAAGACAGCAGGGGGGAGACAGTGACAGAGGAGACAGTAGTAATAGGACAGAACGAAAGTGGTTGCGGCTGTGAGACAGTGACAGAGATACACAGTAAGATAATGACAACAAGTTGGGCTGAATGATTGAGTGAGAATGGGCAGAAGGGAGTGGATGGGGTAGCGGGTATGAGTTAAAGTTAGGGGTGCTTGTTGGGGTTCGATGCGAGTTGCGTGTTCAAGAAATCGCGAATAGGTTCGCATGGCAAAATATTTGGAAATTTTCTTAAAGATGCTGAGGGAGGTAAAACGAGGCAGCTGGTACCCCATATTTCAGTCAGAGTCTGTCACGATATAAGTGTATATGTGGCTGTGTGTGTGGCCACTTTAAGACGGGATAGTTAAATATTTTTATTTTTGTAATTATATTTTTTATGACTTTGGTTGGGGTGGCTTTAAATATTGTGGGCTAGCATGAGACTTTTAATTACCTTATACCGCGATAACACTCGTACGGACATCGGCTGCCACGAAGTACGTACGACATACTATTTTTTTTAAACACAACGCTCGACTCACCGCCTTCTAATAAATAGTTTGCATGAGTGCTGCTATTTAGAAAAGACAATATGCGTATTCTTACGTAAACAGTAATTATTAACATGGGCCTCAGGGGCTACTGGTTATTTATGTACCAAATGTCACAAAGATTAACTGAGATATTGCGGAATGTAATGATTTTCAATATTTCTTGTTCTTATTTGCAAAGCAAAACTGGAGAGAATCTGATCTGCCGGTAGGCGGCCAAATTGTAACATACTGAACTCATTCAGTGCTGTGGATTTTAGTAACTGAAATTTATTACTATGATTTTTAACTCTGAAATTAATGTAAGATCAAAACTGAGAAGTCTCTCTCATTTATATTTAATAACATGAATTGTCAGCATAATGGCCGACTAAATTCTGCTAGGGCGATGAGCTCCATGCAGTACGAAGGTCTGTAAAAACGTTGTTAATTATAATTAATGGTTGCGATCATGCGAGGTGACAAGTAAGTCAATAATACACACTTTCTAATAACAATTTTTATTACATTTTTCAAAAATACAGATAAAACGTTCGTTATCAGACAGCACTACAATGGCGGCCTACCGCTAGATGAAACAAAACGGGAGAGATAGTTCAATCGAAGCATTGTCTCTGATCTTCATGGCCTATGTTACACAGAAATTATACCAAAAAATTTGTGTTTTGTTAAATACATCGATATTTGTGTTTTGGTAATGATAACTTACGTTCTTTACTATTTGTTATACATCGCGCATACGTACACAGTCTTAAAATAATTTATAATGCACGCGTCTCATACAAAAACTTCGTTTCCCTTACTCCAAATGTCTATTTATGCGACGTACCGTCACAAGTCTTTTAAATAAACAGTAACATATTCGCCTTGTTTGTGTTCCTATAGGAGCAATTTTCCGCTGGTTGTACTTGGACAATCCAGGAGAGCAGTGAAATATTTCCTCCTTACCGCAAACACTTGTTGAAGGGCTGAAACTCCATTACGATCCCGAGGAATCGAAGGTTGCGAGCGTCTCTCGCTGCAGGTCGGCGAAGTCACACTATTAATACCGAACGTCGCGACGGGCAGCGCAGTGGCCGCGCAGTGAAATATGGTCGGCCGGCGCTGGAGGATACGGATTTGAGCGAGCCTACCGCGCCGGCCTGGTGGTCTCGCTACACCGAGGAATTGCCTTCCATTTATCTTGCGCGCTCACAAACTAATAAGGCGATCCCGGGGCCGGGGAACGAGCCGCGGAGGTAAAAAACCGACTCGCCGGCCAGCGCCGGGAACAATATGGTCGACAAGGCGAGGAAAGCCAATGCTACCACCGGCTCATTGTTACGATTTTTACCACCCGCGCGTCGTAAAGCGGAGGTCGTGAGTGGCTGCACCTGTGTGCACCTGGTAAGAAGGGCTCTCTCCGGCTGCGGGCCTGCGCGCCGTACGAGGCCGCCGCGGTCGAGGGAGCGAGACACGAGTCTGCGCGCCAATGGAGAGACTTGGCCTGCGGCTCTGTCGCTAATTGCTGTCCGCGTAAAGGCCGCGGCGTGTAACAACAATAGCTGCACAAAGCACGCAGGCCCTGCTCGCGAGACAGTTTATGTGGCCACTAGAGGCGGAGGACACAGAAGCAGCACTCGGCGGCCACACAGGCCGCCGTTCAGCTGCTGAGGACCCCGGTTCAGATCCCCGGACGTCTGCGCTCTGCTTCTAGTATGCTATTCCTGTCAAATGTCTGGACCGTTCTAGTACAACGCTGGTGCAGGCAGAAGTGTCTCGGAGCACACCGTTTAGCGCGCAATGCTGAACATGTGGCTCCATAGCAGAGCACACCTATGTGTTCTCTTGCTGATCCACATAGTCTACTAAAACTGCAGAGGGTACGAGATCATCGAGGTCGGACCGTGGATCAATGGAAATGTGTCGCCTGGTCGGAAGAATCTCGTTTCTTGTTACACCAGTTAGAAGATCACGTTGGGATACGGCGTCAACTAAGCGAATAGTTGCTCGAAGGATGCACATCTGTGACGCTATCGGGTGGTTGCTCCGCGTACGCATAACCACCGGCCGTAATTATAGTAATTGCGTGAGTTGTGCGTAGACATTTGGAGCCACATCCCTATAAAAACCAATGATTTGTCGAATACATGCCACGGACAACTTCCAAGAGAAGTGAAAAAATTTGTAATGAACACCGGTTTTTCTGATATAAAGCCGGCTGGAGTGGCCGAGCGGTTCTAGGCCATTCAGTCTGGAACCGCGTAACCGCTACGGTCGCAGGTTCGAATCCTGCCTCGGGCATGGATGTGTGTGATGTACTTAGGTTAGTTACGTTTAAGTAGTTCTAAGTTCTAGGGGACTGATGACCTCAGAAGTTAAGTCCCATAGTGCTCAGAGCCATTTGAACCATTTTGAACCATCTGATATAAACTGGATTGTTTCCCTGTGGTGCACTCATTTTATTCTATGCAGAAGTTCCTTGCAATATTTTAGAGCCTTGAATTGTTATATACATTTAATGGTGTAAGCTATCGCAAAGCTATTGGTGTATTTTTATTTTTATAATATGTATTTTGGTTTTCAAGTTGCTACCAGTTTTGCTTGAATTACGTGGTGACTTCTTCTATGAGAATGTAGCTTTGGTTCTCATGTTGCTACCGAACCATATGAACTCGTTTACGAGGTTCATAATGCCAACCATTAATTTTCGTACAGACACAATCAGCACAATAAAATAGTTATTGAGGAAATATTTCACCACATGCTGTCATT
Organism: Schistocerca cancellata; assembly: GCF_023864275.1. NCBI lineage: Eukaryota > Metazoa > Arthropoda > Insecta > Orthoptera > Acrididae > Schistocerca > Schistocerca cancellata. The sequence goes on along the minus strand of NC_064631.1, from coordinate 470,148,467 downwards.
TTTCCAAGCCCCCTCTTACAGCTTGCACTGTAGCATCTAAGTCTGGAAAATATTATCCACGTAGTCTGTATTTAATTGGCCTAAAAAGTGATGGTGCTAAATCAGGGCTGTAAGACATCGAATTCCATGGTCGCACTGCTCATGAGGGACCTCGCGTTATCGTGTTTGGTTGGTTCAAATGGATCTGAGCACTATGCGATTTAACATCTCAGGTCATCAGTCGCCTAAAACTTAGAACTAATTAAACCTAACTAACCTAAGGACATCACACACATCCATGCCCGAAGCAGGATTCGAACCTGCGACCGTAGCGGTCGTTATCGTATTTCAAGTGGAAATTTGTCTTTTTCTCTGGCGTGACTCTGAAAATTCGAGGTTTCGGCTTCGTCAGTGTTTCTAGCGCTCCAAATCGACAGTTGCTCCACGACGTCGAAAAGAACCATACCGCGTCCACTCCAGAAGACTGTGCATACTACTTCGAATTTCAATAGGCGCAATTTGTTCAGTAGTGAGTAATTCAGTGGCACGTTTCTGTTCCGGGAATGCAGTCTAAAGACAATCCTGTCATCTGTCCCAGGACAACAAAGCCAACACAACATTAGCGGGAATATTCATTGCCGGCCGGTGTGGCCGAGCGGTTCTAGGCGCTTCAGTCTGGAACCGCGCGACCGCTACGGTCGCAGGTTCGAATCCTGCCTCGGGCATGGATGTGTGTGTTGTTCTTAGGTTAGTTAGGTTTAAGTAGTTCTAAGTTCTAGGAAACTGATGACCTCAGATGTTGAATCCCATAGTGCTCAGAGCCATTTGAACCATTTTTGAAAGATTCATTACTTAGTAGTAAACCACCGTAATCTGGTTCTTACACTTAAAACCAACACACAGACACTCAAAAAGGAGGCATTCGTCTTGTAACGACCTTGGTTGACTAGATAATTATAACATTCCGTTCGTCCAGCGGCTGATTTCCTCAGAGGGTCTTACTACCAACTCATCATCGGACACATACAGGAGTATACTCTGACTGTAAATCTTATTTTATGTCGAATCAGTCCTTTGTCAGTCCTATGTTACGTTGTACCAGGGTACGACTTAAATAACGTCTACCCCATGAATTGTCAAAACTAGTTGTAATATGACATTTTCTGGGCGAGTGAGCTAGTTTCGAAAGCCAATACATTAGAAAAAAGAAGAAAAAAACACATACAGGGAGTCACAGAAGGAATAATCAATGTTCAGGGATATGACAGGTCGATCATTTGAAGCAAAAAAACTTCATGTGGACTTGTAATCAAATCCGAATCGTTCTCGAGATAAAACACATTTAATATATATAGTTATTTATTTTCTGTATTATTAAAAAATTGTCAACTTTATACATATACACATGAATACTTTGAAGACCTCCTGATCTTTGAAGCGCCACCCGAAACATTCAATTACAATGACAAAGAACCAAACCCCGACTCGGAACCACCAACTATAGATGAGTTTAAGAACATTATAAGAACCCTGAAAAATGATAAAGAACCTGGGGAAGATGGGATCATCGCAGAACTCCTAAAGTATGAGAAGGAGAAAGTGATCATAGAACTAACACAAATTATACGAAAAATATGAAGAAGAGCAGCTTCCAGAAGGTTGGACATCGGCACTCATACATCCTATACACAAGGAAGGCTATAAGATGGAATCTGGGAACTACAAGGGAATTTCTTTAATACCTGTGACCTATAAGGTATTCTCAAAGGCACTGCTAAAGAGAATGGAAGAACAACTAAATCCACAAATTGAAGAGTATCAAGGAAGCTTCAGAAAGGAGAGATAATGCGTAGAACAATTCCTGAATCCAAACTAATAATCGCTTATCAAAAACAGAGGAGCAAAAAGTTCGTGCTTACATTCATAGACTTCAAGAAAGCCTATGTTTCTGCAGACGCACACACACTGTCCCAAATTTAAGGGGAGACGAGTTTGGATAGAAAATCCAGTGAACTTGTTAAACAGATCCTAAGCAACACAACATCCAAAGTCAAGTTCAGAAGGAAGCTGTCGGAGGCCTTTAAGATTAAAACCGAGGTGAGACAGGGAGACGGACTCTCCCCTACGCTCTTTAATTGCGTTCTCGATAAGGTGATCAGAGGGTGGCGACAAGGAATGTAAGGAATGGGTGCAATACGACTGGGGTGTGAGAATAAAGAAGTACAGGTAGATTGCCTAGCATTCGCAGATGACATTGTGATCTTGTCCGAATCACTAGCAGAGGCAGTTAACCAAACCACAGAACTGCAGAGACAGGCAGCTAAAGCTGGCCTACAGATCTCTATCGAGAAGACGCAATATATGACAAACATTACAACAGCTCGTAAATGACAATAGAAGGACGGAAAATTCAGAAGGTGGAGAGATTCAAATACCTTGGAGAATGGATAGACATTGGACTGCCCGAAAAAGAAGCAATAGGAGCACGAATAAACAAAATGAAGTTAGCATATAAACTGTCAACACCTATAGTGAGAATTTTTCGATAAATGCAAAACTGAAACATTACCAAACAGTGATACGCTCTGAAGCTCCATATGCAACAGAAACTCTCAGCAAGAACCGGAGTGAGTAAGAGACTAGATAATAATAATATCGTTTCGTGAATAATCAACGAAAGGATAACGTTCTACGAGTCGGGGCGCGGAATGTCAGAAGCTTGAACGTGGTAGGGAAACTAGAAAATCTGAAAAGGGAAATGCAAAGGCTCAATCTAGGTACAGTAGGGGTCAGTGAAGTGAAGTGGAAGGAAGACAAGGATTTCTGGTCAGATGAGTATCGGGTAATATCAACAGCAGCAGAAAATGGTATAACAGGTGTAGGATTCGTTATGAATAGGAAGGTAGGGCAGAGGGAGTGCTACTGTGAACAGTTCAGTGACCGGGTTGTTCTAATCAGAAATGACAGCAGACCAACACCGACAACGATAGTTCAGGTATACATGCCGACGTCGCAGGCTGAAGATGAACAGATAGAGAAAGTGTATGAGGATATTGAAAGGGTAATGCAGTATGTAAAATCTAATAGTCATGGGCGACTGGAATGCAGTTGTAGGGGAAGGAGTAGAAGGAAAGGTTTCAGGAGAATATGGGCTTGGGACAAGGAACGAAAGAGGAGAAAGACTAATTGAGTTCTGTAACAAGTTTCAGCTAGTAATAGCGAATACCCTGTTCAAGAATCACAAGAGGAGGAGGTATACTTGGAAAAGGCCGGGAGATACGGGAAGATTTAAATTAGATTACATCATGGTCGGACAGAGATTCCGAAATCAGATACTGGATTGTAAGGCGTACCCAGGAGCAGATATAGACTCAGATCACAATATAGTAGTGATGAAGAGTAGGCTGAAGTTCAAGGCATTAGTCAGGAAGAATCAATAAGCAAAGAAGTGGGATACGGAAGTACTAAGGAATGACGAGATACGTTTGAAGTTCTCTAACGCTATAGATACAGCAATAAGGAATAGCGCAGTAGGCAGTACAGTTGAAGAGGAGTGGACATCTCTAAAAAGGGCCATCACGGAAGTTGGGAAGGAAAACATAGGTACAAAGAAGGTAGCTGCGAAGAAACCATGGGTAACAGAAGAAATACTTCAGTTGATTGATGATAGGAGGAAGTACAAACATGTTCCGGGAAAATCAGGAATACAGAAATACAAGTCGCTGAGTGAGTGCATCGGGAATTCCACTGTTAAATGCAGAGGAGAGAACAGATAGGTGGAAAGAATACATTGAAAGCCTCTATGAGGGTGAAGATTTGTCTGTTGTGAGAGAAGAAGAAACAGGAGTATATCTAGAAGAGATAGGGGATCCAGTATTAGAATCGGAATTTAAAAGACCTTTGGAGGACTTACGGTCAAATAAGGCAGAAGGGATAGATAACATTCCATCAGAATTTCTAAAATCGTTGGGGGAAGTGGCAACAAAACGACTATTCACGTTGGTGTGTAGAATATATGAGTCTGGCGATATACCATCTGACTTTCGGAAAAGCATCATCCTCACAATTCCGAAGACGGCAAGAGCTGACAAGTGCGAGAATTATCGCACAGTCAGCTTAACAGCTCATGCATCGAAGCTGCTTACAAGAATAATATACAGAAGAATGGAAAAGAAAATTGAGAATGCGCTAGGTGACGATCAGTTTGGCTTCAGGAAAAGTAAAGAGACGACAGAGGCAATACTGACGTTACGGCTAATAATGGAAGCAAGGCTAAAGAAAAATCAAGACACTTTCATAGGATTTGTCGACCTGGAAAAAGCGTTCGACAATATAAAACGGTGCAAGCTGTTCGAGATTCTGAAAAAAGTAGGGGTAAGCCATAGGGAGAGATGGGTCATATACAATATGTACAACAACCAAGAGGGAATAATAAGAGTGGACGATCAAGAACGAAGTGCTCGTATTAAGAAGGGTGTAAGACAAGGCTGTAGCCTTTCGCCCCTACTCTTCAATCTGTACATAGAGGAAGCAACGATGGAAATAAAAGAAAGGTTCGGGAGTGGAATTAAAATACAAGGTGAAAGGATATCAATGATACGATTCGCTGATGACATTGCTATCCTGAGTGAAAGTGAAGAAGAATTAAATGATCTGCTGAACGGAATGAACAGTCTAATGAGTCGCAGTATGGTTTGAGAGTAAATCGGAGAAAGACGAAGGTAATGAGAAGTAGTAGAAATGAGAACAGCGAGAAACTTAACATCAGGATTGATGGTCACGAAGTCAATGAAGTTAAGAAATTCTGCTACCTAGGCAGTAAAATAACCAATGACGGACGGAGCAAGGAGGACATCAAAAGCAGACTCGCTATGGCAAAAAAGGCATTTCTGGCCAAGAGAAGTCTACTAATATCAAATACCGGCCTTAATCGGAGGAAGAAATTTCTGAGGATGTACGTCTGGAGTACAGCATGGTATGGTAGTGAAACATGGACTGTGGGAAAACCGGAACGGAAGAGAATCGAAGCATTTGAGATGTGGTGCTGTAGACGAATGTTGAAAATTAGGTGGACTGATAAGGTAAGGAATGAGGAGGTTCTACGCAGAATCGGAGAGGAAAGGAATATGTGGAAAACACTGATAAGGAGAAGGGACAGGATGATAGGACATCTGCTAAGACATGAGGGAATGACTTCCATGGTACTAGAGGGAGCTGTAGAGGGCAAAAACTGTAGAGGAAGACAGAGATTGGAATACGTCAAGCAAATAATTGAGGACGTAGGTTGCAAGTGCTACTCTGAGATGAAGAGGTTAGCACAGGAAAGGAATTCGTGGCGGGCCGCATCAAACCAGTCAGGAGACTGATGACATAAAAAAAAATAGAGTCTAGAACTGATAGAACGAAAGATTCTCAGGAGAATATTAGGACCACGAAGAACAGAAGATGGTCAATTTAGAAACCGAGCCAACAGGTACTGTATACCAAATAGAAAAAAATTTCTGACGTCATCAAGAAAAGAAGGAGCATGTTCTTCGGACACATCCTGAGAATTGGCCAGGGGAGGTTAACACGACGAGTAACAGAATTTCTGATGAACAAGAAATCCAAAGTACGATGGATCCAAGAGATACAAAGAGATCTGGAAGAAATGAGAATCCAGGAACCAGAGATATACAACAGCGTGATATTTAAATAAAAAATTCAGGCCTTCAAAACTATCGAGGACAGAACGAGACACAGAATATAATCACCTTGGACAGAAGAACGAAGAAGGTTGCAAAGTATGAGAATGAAAGAATATTGGGAAAGAAGAAAGACCAGAAGAAACGAAGCTGAAGCTAAGTAACGTGGTCCTAAGATCGGCAAAACGGAAGAAGGAGTAGAAGAAGAAGAAGACATAGACATGAACAACACTTAGCAAACATTACAACAAACGTTTTACAAAGTTTCAGTTGAAAAAAAATGTACATTTTTACACGTTCACCTCTGTTACCACATACGTTACATCACAGCAGCTATACAATTCACAACAAATGTTCGAATTTCTTGTGCGCTCTTGGAAGAACATGTTGTCTTGTTTATCTGAGTGCCTCTGCTCGTTCCCTAATCACATTGGTACACCTTAGCCTTCATCCAACCATGTAAACAAAAGACTAGACAAACACCGCACCTGCATTCTCTTCATTAGTACAGGCGTGTGGCATTTCAACCAGTGCTTGTACAAATACTCTTCACCGATCCTTCCATCTGATGCACTCACAGTCCCTTACCCTACTTTACTCACAACACACCTCGAACTACCGCGCGTTCAACAGGCCACTTAAATGCCAGAAAGACATCCCGGGCAATCAGACTAATAGAACCAAGATAGACTGAGCTAGAATAAAACGTCAGAGGAGTTGTGTGGGTAAGACGCGTAACGTGAGCTTAAAATTAAAGTGCAGGTGCTTACAGAGATACAGTGTAGGATGTATGGCAGCAAAACTTTGTAAATATTCCAGTGCACTGATGTGGAACCGATTTACGCTGAAAAAAATTAGTTCCAATTTTGGCCACCAGGTGCTAATCTGGCGTTGTGAACGCAAGAAAGATACAAAGAAATGTTTTCGTATTTAATGGGCTAGGTACAGCAATTGGTCAGTAAAGGACAAACAACTGAGAAAGGCATATTGTTGGTTTTACACTGAAGCACCCAAAAAACTGGTATAGACACACGTATTCAAATAAAGATATTTGTAAACAGGCAAGAAGTGTCTGGCGCAGTTGTTAGATCGGTTACCGGTGCTACAATGGCAGGTTATCAAGATTTAAGCGAGTACGATCGTGGTGTTACAGTCGGCGCACAAACGATGGGACACAGCATCTCCGACGGAGTGATGAAGTGGGGATTTTCCCGTACGACCATTTCATGAGTGTACCGTGAATACCAGGAATCCGGTAAAACATCAAATCTCCGACATCGTGCAGCCGGAAAGATCCTGCAAGAACGGAACCAACGACGACTGAAGAGAATCCTTCAACCTGACAGAAGTGCAACCCTTCCGCAAGTTGCTGCAGATTTCAATGCTGAGCAGTGAACAGATGTCATCGTGCGAACCATTCAACGAAACATCATCGATATGGGCTTTCGGAGCCGAAGGCCCACTCGTGTGTCCTTGATGACTGCACGACGCAAATGTTGGTAATTTGTGGTAAGATCTTTCGGGACCAAACTGCTGAGGTCATTGGGCTCTAAGCTTACGCACTACTTGATCTAACTTAACTAACTTACGCTAAAGACAACACACACACCCATGCCAGAAGGAGGACTCGAACCTCCGAAGGGGGCAGCCGCGCGGACCGTGACAAGGCGCCCCCCGTGCCGCTGCATGACACAAGACTTTACGCCTCACCTGGGCCCGTCAGCATCGGCATTAGACTGTTGACTGGAAACATGCTGGTTGCTCGGACGAGTGTCGTTTCAAATTGTATCGAGCTGATGGATGTGCACGTGTGTGGAGACAACCTCGTGAATCCACAGACCCTACGTGTCAGCAGGGGACTGTTCAGGCTGGTGGAGGCTCTGTAATAGTGTGAGGCGTGTGCATTGTGAGTGATATTGGACCTCCTGACACGTCTAGATACGATTTTGGCAGGTGATACGTACGTAAACATCCTGTCTGATTGCCTTCATTCTTCTCATGTCTATTGTGCATTGCTACGGACTTGGGCAGTTCCAATAGGACAATGCGACACCTCACAAGTCAAAAATTGCTACAGAGTGGCTCCAGGAACGCTCTTCTGAGTATAAACGCTTCCACTGGCCACTTAAGTCCCCAGACACGAACATTATTGTGCAAATGTGGGATCCTTGCCACGTAGAGTTCAGAAGAGATCTCCATCCCCTCGTACTCTTATGGATTTATGGACAGCCCTGCAGGATTCATTGTGTCAGTTCACACCGACATTAGTCGAGTCTTTGCCATGCCGTGTTGCGGCACTTCAGCGTGCTCGCGGGGTCCCTACACGATATTGGATGGGTGTACCATTTTCTTTGGATCGTCAGTGCATTATTAACCACCACTTGCATAGTTTGTTCACTGGCGACATTGACGAGATGTTGTACAGCGCCAGACAGATCTTCACCTGGTGGCCAAAACTGGAACTAATTTTTCCAGGATTAATCGGTTCCGCGTTAATGCATTAACATATATACAAAGTTTCGCTGCCATACGATAGCCACAGCTGATACTGGACCTCTAGGAGTAGTTACATTTTAATTGTAACCTCACTGTACGTGAGCACCACTAGCCCAGAAGCAAATGTACCGGATGATCAAAAAGTCAGTATAAATTTGAAAACTTAATAAACCACGGAGTAATGTAGACAGAGAGGTAAAAATTGACACACATGCTTGGAATGACATGGGGTTTTATTAGAACCAAAAAACCAGAAAGGTTCAAGAAATTTCTAACAGATGGCGCTTCGTCTGATCAGAATAGCAGTAATTAGCATAACAAAGTAAGACAAATCAAAGATGAAGTTGTTTACAGGGAATGCTCAATATGTTCACCATCATTCCTCAACAATAGCTGTAGTCGAGGAACAATGTTGTGAACAGCACTGTAAAGCATGTCCAGAGTTACGGTGAGACATTGGCGTCGGATGTTGTCTTTCAGCATCCCTAGAGATGTCGGTCGATCACGATACACTTGCGACTTCAGGTAACCCCAAAGCCAATAATCGCACGGACTGAGGTCTGGGGACCTGGGAGGGCAAGCATGACGAAAGTGGCGGCTGAGCACACGATCATCACCAAACGACGCGCGCAAGAGATCTGTCGGACATTTTGTGAACTTTTTTTGTTTTTTTTTTTTTGTTTCTAACGAAACCCCATATCATTCCAAGCATGTGTGTCAATTTTTAGCTCTGTCTACATTATTCCGTGGTTTATTAAGTTTTCAAATTTATACTGACTTTTTGATCACCCGGTACATTAAATGTGTTCTTATGTCGGAGGCAATTCGGAATAGGACATCTGTCTATACGAAGTTCTTTGCTGTCGTATCTCAGGACACCTACTGTTCGTCCCGAGACACATGTAATTTTTTTCCGTAAACGGACAGGTGTTTGGGATCGTAAAAGCTGAACACATGTCTGCGGAGGGCAGACGCGCAGGAAAGGCATGCTTCCATATGCACAGCACACATGTGTGGCCTCTCAGGTGCTCGCGTAGCGTACCTGGGGCGCTAGTCTGCGCGCCGCCGGAAGTCAAAACCGGATCCTCTTTGAAAGGGGTGCGCCCAGAGATTTCTATTATGAGCTACAACCGGTCGCAGTTGCAGCCACTGACTACTGTACCCCGCCCCAGCTGGCTCGCCGGGACGGCTAGAATTTTTCCGCGCTTTTCAATACCTGTAAAAACAGAGCGGCGCTCACGAGCTATTCATGAGGGGCAAGAAATATGTGTGCCTCGCCCCTCTGGACTTTCCGTCCGGTTTCCGGGCGATTAAATATGGACAAAGACTCCGCTCTGGTGAATGTGAGCTTTGTTTCCACATTTTGTGTGCCACTGATGAGAAAGGTGGAACGCTCGTCAAATGCCTCAAAACGGAGAATGGAGCTGCAATAAAGCGGCAGGCCTATGTACGCTCTGCGCACTTAGTTATTAGGCGTAATCCGCTCCTCTGGTCGTATTTTCTCTTCGTTTATTTAGAATGAAACACATGGTGTTGAGCGAGGAAGCATTGTTCACCCAAAACTGATTGGTAGGGGCATCGGAATTAGGTACGCTTATGGTAATCGCCAAGGTAGTTGGCGCAGTATGTATAAGCAGCTGTTGCTCGTCTTTGTGCTACTTTGTCAGGCAGTTATTTACGAAGATTTTCGTACAACGATGCCTAACAACTTACTGTTACACACAACTATCTGCCTCACAATGTCTGAAGATTTCATCTCAAATGTCACCACCGTTTCTTTCTAAATATGAAATTATGTATGTCTCGCTTAGTTCTGAATTCAGCACGGTAAATCAATGGTTGTAGCTTTTCACGTTTGAATGATGAATACTCTTCGTCTTTTACGATTGACACGTTTGTATCGTTATGAACCACAACCACTTCTGTGAAACGATAGGCCTACCGCTTTATTCTTTGACTAACCAACTTGCGTTCGGAGACCAAAGTAAACCTGTGAGACACCACGTATCTGAACTCATGTACAGCCTGATACCAAAAGACAACTGCAACGTTTAGAAACAAAACCGTGATATATATGCGGCATCTACAGAGAACCAATAGTTCCAGATGGAGTTAGTACATACCGCATCCTCAGGCTCTCTTTAGCATCGGTTCTGAAGTGACTCGTAATGTGTTACCTAGAAAATGACTTATTTTGCAAGAATAAAACTTAAAAAAAGAAGATGCGATTTTTACCACGTGTAGTCTTTCATTCACTCCGTCTTCAGGCCACGAGTGGCCTACCGGGACCATCCGACCGCCGTGTCATCCTCAGAGGAGGATGCTGATAGGAGGGGCGTGGTGTCAGCACATCGCTCTCCCGGTCGTTATGATGGTATTCTTGATCTAAGCTGCTACTATTCGGCCAAGTAGCTCCTCAGTTGGCATTACGAGACTGAGTGCACCCCGAAAAATAGCAACAGCGCATGACGCCTGGATGGTCACCCATCCAAGTGCCGGCCACGCCAAACAGCGCTTAATTTCGGTTATCTCACTGGAGCCGGTGTATCCACTGCGGCAAGGCCATGCAGTCTTTCAACAGACTGTTTTTAATTACTTCTTACCGTTTCGTTTTGCAACTCGAAATAGCGAAAACAGTTTCATTCTAGATAAGTTTCACTTTTATCTGCACGGAGCTAAAACAAGTTCATCTAACATATCGACGTTCTTTCTAATGGGAACATTTGTCGAAAATGGAAATGGTACCAATAACTTGCACTGCGCTTGTACGAGAGCTACTCGAAAAGTAAGGCCCGACTAATAGCGAAATAAAAACCACAGTAAAAATCGAATGACACTTTACACAGATATGTTGGGCAGTATATCTACTACGCCTATCGCTTGAATCACGTCACTCTTTTTCAGTTCTGGGCTCACAGCGAGCACCTAAAGATGCCTAGATGAAAGGTGTCTCCCGCCAAATACAAGCGTTATTCGGAAAGTAAGGAACGATCGGTCGTGAAACGGAAACCACAGTGAAAATCCGATGAAATTTTGACAAGTGTGTTGGGCAGTGTCTGTAGTATGCCCGTCGATCGGATTACGTCCTTCTTTTCTGTTCTGAGCACTCGGGAAGCACATAAAGATACCTAGAACAATAGTGTCTCCCGCCAAGTACGAGGGCCTGGTGAGAAATTTCGCCTGAAGCTATGCAGCCAACATAACATAACTGTAGTGCATTTTACTCTTCAAGACAATTCTCAGCCGCATTCTGCAGGGACAATGAAGCTGCTCCTGTATCGTTTTCAATTTCAAATGTTTGATTACCCACAGAGAGCCCGGAATTATCTCCCTCTGAGTATCATTTCTGCTCACATGAACCGCTGGCTATGAAGACAACATTTTGGCACAGACAAAGCGCTGTAGGCCAACGTAGAGAATTGGCGGAAAGCATTGGCGGCTGCCTTCTGTTAAGAGGGTATTGGAAAGTTGGTACAACGCTGCGACAAACGTCTAAGTCAGATCGACGACTACAGAGATAAGTGGCTGGAAGTTGTAGCTAACTGTTGCAAATAAAACAGTTTTGATTTTCACTGTGGTTTCCATTTCGCTACCTATCGTTCCTTACTTTCCGAATAGCCTCATTATAGAAGGCAGCCACCAGTGCTTTCCGCCAATTCTCTACGCTGGCCTACAGCTCATTGTCTGTGCCAAAATGTTGTCTTCATAGCCAGCAGTTCATGTGAGCAGAGATCGAAGTCAGAGGGAGACAATTACAGGCTGTCTTGTGGGTAATCAAACATTTCCAATTGAAAAGGTGGAGGTTTCGCCTGATTTTATGCAGCCCACAGAACACAGCTATCATGCGTTTATTTCTTCATGATGAATCCCCGCCACACACTCCAGGGGCATTGAAGACGCTCTTGCAGCGTTTTCGACGGAACATGTTTGATCACCAACAGATGCCCTCGGCGTTTCATCTCTACTCACATGAACCGTTGGCTATGGAGACAACATATTGGCACAGACAGAGAACTGCAGACCAGGGTAGAGAATTGGTGGAAAGCACGGGCGGCTGCCGACTGTGACGAGGGTATTGGAAAGTTGGTACCACGCTATGACAGATGTCGAAGTTAGAGCGGTGACTGTGTAGAGAAGTGGCAAATAAAACATTTTTGATTTTCACAACGGTTTCCGTTTCGTGACCGATCGGACCTTACATTCCGAATAGCACTCGTAGTTCACACTGAGTAACGTAATCTTACAGTCCAAACGAGATTGGGCAAGAATATGAAAGAACAAACGAATGGAGATAATCTGTCGTTTAGTATAGTGAACGTAGGAACATTTGTCAACTCCTTATTGAAAAAAAAGCCTATTTTAGCGTTCAGGGTGGGGTAATGGAGTACTTAAAAGATTAGACTTTTATTCAGAAGATGCACATTTCCAAGCTCCGTATGATTTAGATACATACCAGTTTCACTGAATCGCAAAGGCGAATTTCGGGATTTTTTTCATACACACGCAACGCTCGCTTCCTGTCTATATGCCACCGTAACTTTGGGTAGTGTTCCGTCGGTACGATCTTCGACATCCTTTCGGTTTTAAACTCTAATCTTTCGCCTTATGTTGTTTCTGGGATCATGCAAATCCGTGCGTTTGTCCTACTACTATATATGTCTTAAAAGTGTGCAAAGATGCTACTACTGCTTTCTTTCAGTTCACTCTTATACTAAAATACAGTTCCTTATTTTCCCAAAGAGATAAAAACGTTATACGCAATTTCTGAGCAGCAAATAGTTGATGTTTCACGGAAAGTAAACTGTGTGGTTCAGAAGACATACACTGCGCAACGAAGTTAAGGAATCACTTTTTCGAAACCTCGTATTTGTCTCGGGCATTGTGATTCATAAATTTGAAATTTTACTCAAAAGGCCTACAGCCTTGCTCTGCAATTGTGCAAAACCGTGGCGCAATGCAACGTCACCCTCGAGGTCGGTGACGCTTCAAACAGAAACGTGTCGACACATGCGAAAAAAAAAGCCATAACTAAAAAGTTCATGTAATCTGTAATGCAGGTTAATGATGTCACGTTGGTACCAAATATCACCACAACACTGCCTGACGCCACCGTAGACGAGAAAGTCGTCAGAGCCCCTATTACTAACTTTCCACCCCTCCTTTTGACGTCTCTGCGACGGAGGCCAGAACCGCGATAGCTAGCGTTGAAATCGTTCTCTAAGGAGATTTTGGGGCTGCATCTCCACTGAAAGCGATAGGACTCTTTTGTAGCTCATTGTGACCGCAAATTTTGCTCTTGTGTATGAGTTGGAACCACTAAGGACCATTCGAAACCATTTGACGGAATTGAAACGTGGTCCGAAGCATCAAAGGGGACTTATTCTTTTTCAGCCCTCTTGTTTTCCGCCCTCCTGTGGTATGGTTGTGCGGGAGTGCAACGTTAACATGTGTGTGAATAAAACGGCAGAGTGACCCCCGAGTTCACCAACAGCCTCGGTGACATCCACGCAACTGTGTTGGACCACGTTACAAATGTACCTGCCAGAACTGCGACACCAATTCAGCCTGGCGGCTCTTCTTTTGTCTGAGGGCTAGGCAACCCCTTTGACACCCCTTTAGTGCGGTTTGCCTACATTCAGGCGCTAGAGCAGATTCCGGACTGGTGACCTAGGTTCCTGACAGGTACACGAGAGCGAAATATGCGGTCACAATGCACTCCAAAGAGGTGCGATCACGTGCCAATGGGATGCAACCCAACAACGTCCTTGGTGAAGCGTTCGGGAGTATCAGCTCACATGAACTCATGAGCTGCGGCCTTTTTCGGCATGTGGCGAAACCTTGCTATCTGAAGCTTCGCTGACGCCTAGGCTGACGTCGCAGGGCTCCAAGCTTTTGCGGCTTATAGAAGAAGGTTATAGGCACTTTTACGCCACATTTGAAAGTATGAATCACAATGGGAGGCAATTACGGGTTTTGAAAAGGTGAGCCTTTAGTTCTGTTGTGCAGACTATTTCAGGGTTCTCCGCATTATTGTCTTCTTTATATTAATCCCAGTTTCAGTAACTTGTAAACGATACAGAATACTATGTCATCCTTCAAGAAGTGCATAGGTACCTTCTGAACCTTACTGGAGAAACAGACTATGCACAGCTTTGTACGAAATGTCATATAAGTATTTATTCAGAAAGGCAGAGGAGAAGAGAACGTAGATAATGGATATGCAGTTTAAAAAGCGTCCCTCCGATTTCATGTCACAATTATTTAAGGTCCTCTCCTCGCATCATCCAACACGACAACACATTTCGCATCCCAGAATTCAGCAACACTAAGGCCACACAAAACACTACCCTCCGTTAGTGGATTTCTTCAAGTGGAAGCAACATTCAATTGCCATCCACCTCAGATCAAGGAAAATGTAGAAGAAGGGAATAGTAATGAGGAAAATAGCACCAGAAATCTCTTATTAGGCTGTAATAACGTATCCCATCTGCAGACGTTACATTATCGGCGAGGCACTCCGTTAACGTAGGGAATTGTGACAAGAACGTTTTTCTGTGCAGTAATCTGCTTAACGCCCTACTGTAGCTGATCTGCATAAAATTGCTGAAAAAGTTATTCAAACTACATGGTTTTTGTCTCTACGGTCGATTTAGGCTTTTTCTTATGAGGTGGTATTATGTGATTACTGTCGTAGTGTAATTCGTATATTTGTCTTCTAGGCAATACTCGATATTCGGCCGATATGAACTTCTAAAAGGCTAACACAATGGCTCCAAAGAAGCTTTAACCTACACGTCAAAAAATTTTAACCTGTTGTTACGTGTTACCGTTTTTCAGATTGGGACATAGAGATAATTTTAGAGCAACACCTCGGTTCTAATGGGACTGTGAACGTTTCGTTAAAAGTTTGAAAATTTTCGTGCGTCGCGACTCGTCACTTTCATGCTTCGAGCTATCTTTCAGCAAAGTCATTGTATCAAAAAACGTCAGAGCTCAGCCAATAAAAGCTGCTATAAAGATTCCTTTATTCAAAACAAGTTTCCACCTACAGAATACCACTAGGTATCTTAAAATCATTTATAAAATATTACACAACCATAGGAAAACTGTGGCGTCAAATAACATAAAATATATCTTACGTCACTGCTATCAACTATTAAACTACATTATCGTTATTAATGAATTCTACCAAACACTGTTAATACTCGTCTACATATTTGTTATGAAGGGACTTCCTTACATTTTTTTTTACCTTCCACCATCCTTGGATCATGGATTGTGACCCTGAAACTTCATGGCAGTTGTAGATGTATGCCGAACCGGGATTCATGCGCCGAATTTATATTTCTCTGCCAGTGAACCTCCCAACTTTTTTTGTCTTCTTTCTTTCGATCTGTTTCTTCGTCGTATTTCGTCAGAGGATATGTGATGTCACATGACATCTTTCATATCCCACTGACAAGAATTCACTCAGGTTTATTCTATTACAGAGAGTAGGTAGCTCGCTGACCAAACACGCTGAACTACCGTACCGACTACCAACTGAACTTCCTGCGGACGACTCACGGTTCGTCCTCACAGTTTTACTTCCGCCACTACCTCTCTTCTATCATCCAAACTTGACTTACGGGACTAACACTCACGGAGGAAATGATATTGCAGACAAAAGGTACTGGTGGAAGTAAACCCCTTGATGGAGGTCGCGAGCTGCGCCTGGATAATTTATTCGGTAAGATAATTGCTAGCAAAAGGGAAGATTATGGCTTCTGGTCCCTGACGGGCACACAATTGAAGTTTGCCGGAACGCTTGACATCAGTCCACACTGAGCAAAGAGAAATATTCATTCCGGAGTTTATCCTTCCGCAGCGACTCATGTATTATGTGACTTACCATTCTTTCTCCTGTATTGAGTATTCTTTTTTCTCGTTAATTTGTTGCAGGTTATGGCACCGATGCTATACAAGACTGCTCCAAAACTTCATTTCAAATGCTCCTAATCATTTCATTTGTCTCTACCATTGACAGTATTTCGCATCTATCCTTTCTCCTCTCACTTGTCCACCGAGTCCTCTAATGAAACAGCCTGCTCTTTTGTTAACACCTGCTGCGGCTGTCATTTCACTCTTATCTTCTGTCATCATCCCTTCCGTTTTTGATGGTGTTAAAAACGGCTTCAGAAGTGCTAAACTAACTAATATTGCTATCGTTATTCTTAATGTTTGCTATTATCGTTATTATTATTTTCTTTTATTACACACATAACACCATAAGTGCGCTTAGAAATTGTGAACGTTTCCTTATGTTTTTCGATATGTAATTACTGGCCGACTTAAGTCTACATAAAGAACAAATAAATAAATTTAGATTGCGTGGTCTTAATACAGATTTTGATGAATTTTTTTTGGTTCTCAAGATTTATATTTTACATTGTCCACAAACTTTATTTTTATAGAAGGGGCAGTCAAATGAAAACGAGACATATGGAAAAATGTAAATAAACTTTTTATTGTTTCAAAAGTAATCACCATGACTGCTAATATTGTCCCACTGTGAGACAAGACGGCCAATTCCTTCATGGAAAAATGTTAGCCATTACCTCCGAAACTATGATTGTATGCAGACGTGCACCTCTTCGACCGAAAGAAACCGACGGCCACAAACGTCGTTCTTCAGGACTCCAAAAATATGTGAATGGCATGAGGTGAGATCGGAACTGTATTGAGGATGCGTAAAGACTTTGCAGCAAAACCTCTGTAGCGTAGTCGAAACAATCTTGGCAACATGTGGGTTAGCATTATCCTGCAACAGAATGATGCTGTCGGCACTTGACAGCGCGTTTAAAGTTTTGCGAAGTGTTCACGTAGCGCTATGCGTTAGCTGTGGTGACGTGTTTCAGAAAATCAATGAGCATTTTGACGAGTAGGTATTAGAGAAGGGTGTGTACTATTACCTAGCCTATTTAATATTTTCATAGACTTCATTCTTCGTAAAAGGAAATATAAATTAAGTAAACGAATTAAGGCAAAGAATATCGTAAACCTGTATGTACTTTTGTTTTTGGATCATATCATTAGTATTCAAAAGAATGAAGATGACCTCCAAAGATCAGTATACGACCTGAAACAAATATGCAAGAAACACAACTTTAAAATTTCTTGTAATAAAACGAAAATAATGGCATTCCGAGAAAATATCCAGTCAGATCAAAAATTGTTTTGGATTATACAGTTTTGGAACAAGTCTCTCAAATCTGTTTTTAGGCTGTGCTGTAAGTATTCATTTTAACTTTGATACTGAAAACAAAATACTCAAATGCCAAGCTGTCTGTGGTACAATCAGCAAAACATTGCACCATAGAGAATAAAAAGACAATTATGTTTGGTTTGTGGGGCACTCAACTTCGCGCTTATCAACACCCGTACAAAATTCCCAATTTTTGGCCAGTCCAGAGTCGCCACATTCAGGAATGGAGATGAAATGGGGCGGACGATACAAATACCAAGTCCCCGAGCGGAGAAAATCCCCAACCGGACTGGGAATCCAACACGGGACCCCGTCATCCAGAGGCAGCAAGGTTAGTCACTTTTTTTTGTTTTTGGTTTGTAATCTCATTTTGTTCGTTTTCGTTCGTTTCATCTGCTCGGTGCGGACGTCGCAAGACACCCGTTTCAGTTCGTCGTTTATCAATTAACTTAGTTTTCTTATTACAGAGGGCAGGGCCCCTAGGCCACGAGCTGCAGACAGAACGAAAACAGCCCGTCGTGCAGTTCTATAAAGTGATGGGGGTTTCTGTGTTATGCCATGGAGAGATAGCTGGGTTTCCAGAAAAAAAAAATGCAAACCAGGGATGAATTTCCTGAGGTCGACGAACGGCTGCACAGTAAGAGTCATGATCAGAAACGAAGATACTAAAACAGAATTAAATATTTTCAGCATAACTGAAAACAATCAAAAGCGACTTAATGATTCGAGACAACACCTCACTAGACTGCCAGGTCACAAAATTCCCCAGCAGATCCTGAACTATAAGCCGAATAGGAAAGTAGATACTGGAAGACTTCGAAAAAGATGAGAACGATTTGTTTGTGAGTTCAGAATAGGCAACAGCCTAATCCTTGAAAGAAAGATGATGATGATGATGATGATGATGGTGGTGGTGGTGGCGATGAGGTGCTCTCCTGGGTACAATCATGGTTCCGTAGGCAACCGTGAACACTTTTCCACGAAGGCATTGACCCTCTTGTCTCACAATGGGGTAAATGTGTTCAAAATTATTTCGATGACTTTTGAAATAATGAACACTGTACTTCATCTACAGCTACATCTACGTGATTATTCTGCTATTCACAATTAAGTACCTGGCAGAGGGCTCAATGAACCACCTTCCAGCTGTCTCTCTACCGTTCCACTCTCGAACGGCACGCGGGAAAAACGAGCACTTAAATTTTTCTGTGCGAGACCACATTTCTCTTATCTTACCGCGATGATCATTTCTTTCTATGTAGGTGGGTGCCAACAGAATGTTTTCGCAATCGGGGGAGAAATCTGGTGATTAAAATTTCATGAGAAGATCCCTCCGCAACGAAAAACGCCTTTGTTTTAATGATTGCCACTCCAATACACATATCATGTCTGTGACACTATCTCCCCTGTTCGCGATAATACAAAACGAGCTGCCCTTCTTTGTACTTTTTTGATGTCATCCGTCAGTCCCACCTGATGCGGATCCCACACCGCACAGCAATACTCCAGAATAGGGTGGACAAGCGTAGTGTAAGCAGTCTCTTTGGTAGAACTGTTGCACCTTCTAAGTGTTCTGCCAATGAATCGCAATCTTTGGTTTGCTCTACCCACAATATTATCTATGTGATCGTTCCACTTTAGGTTATTTGTAATTGTAATCCCTAAGTATTTCGCTGAATATACAACCTTCAGATTTGTGTGACTTATCGCGTAATCGAACTTTAGCTGATTTCTTTTAGTAATCATGTGAATAACTTCACACTTTTCTTTCTTCAGGGTCAATTGCCACTTTTCGCACTATACGGATACCTTATCTGAATCACTCTGCAAGTCGTTTTGATCATCTGATAACTTTACAAGACGGTAAATGATAGCATCATTTGCAAACAATCTAGGACGGCTACCCAGATTGTCACCTGTGTCGTTAATATAGATCAGGAACAATAGAGGGCTATGTTCAAATCTTCAAATGTGTGTGAAATCTTATAGGACTTAACTGCTAAGGCTATCAGTCCCTAAGCTTACACACTACTTAACCTAAATTATGCTAAGGACAAACACACACACCCATGCCCGAGGGAGGACTCGAACCTCCGCCGGGACCAGCCGCACAGTCCATGACTGCAGCGCCCTCGACCGCTCGGCTAATAGAGGGCCTATAACACTTCCTTGGGGAACGCCGAATATTACTTCTGTTTTACTCGATGGCTTTCCGTCTATTACTACGAACTTGACCTTTCTGACAGGAGATCAAGAATCCAGTCGCACTTACTTTTTGCCTCGTTTTCATTCGACTGTCCATTGTACAGGATGATCAAAAAGTATAAATTTGAAAACTTAATAAACCACGGAATAATGTACACAGAGCTAAAAATTGACACACATGCTTGGAATGACATGGGGTTTTATTAGAACAAAAAAAAAAAAAAACAAAGTATAGCTAGACGCGTGAAAGATCTCTTGCGCGCGTCGTTTGGTGATGATCGTGTGCTCTGCCGCCACTTTCATCATGCTTGGCCTCCCAGGTCCACAGACCTCAGTCCGTGCGATTATTGGCTTTGGAGTTACCTGAAGTCGCAAGTGTATCGTGATCGACCGACATCTCTAGGGATGCTCAAAGACAACATCCGACGCCAATGTCTCACCGTAACTCTGGACATGCTTTACAGTGCTGTTCACAACACTGTTCCTTGACTACAGCTACTGTTGAGGAATGATGGTGGACATACTGAGCATTTCCTGTAAAGAACATCATCTCTGCTTTGTCTTACTTTTTTATACTAATTATTGCTATTCTGATCAGATGAAGCGCCATCTGTCGGACATTTTTTGAACGTTTGTATTTCTTTGGTTCTAATAAAACCCCACGTCATTCCAAGCATGTGTGTCAATTTGTACCTCTCTATCTACATTATTCCGTGATTTATTCAGTTTTAAAATTTGTACTGACTTTTTGATCACCCGGTAGAAAGATTTAAGACCCACTCTCAAATTGTACCGAGCCCAGTGAGAAGTAAATCAACAGCAGCAAGTTACCGGGAAGCTCACTGCCAGAGGCTGCACAAGAGAAGGTCTCAAGCTGTCTGAAGGCGTCGCGCAGCTGTAATGAAGTCTAACGAAACCCTCCTTCAGGTCAGCCCCGGTGAATGGCCGTGCCGCGTCTTGAAAGTAACCACACCGATGTCGAGGCGCGGGCTGTAATTTATTTGACTATTGACATTAAAAGCGGCGAGCCTGATAGGCATCATCAGCAGCGGCGAGCGATTCATGCGGTCGCTGCGCTCCTGCAGCGGCCTCCATCCGGCGCTTTGTAAGGGCGCGGGCCGCGGGCTGCGGGCCGCCATCCCCCCCTTTTTATCCGAGGGTGGCCCTTGAAAGCGCGCGCTGATATGTAAAGCAGTTTGCAACGAACAAGTCCTCGCGGTGGGGCTGGCTGTGCGGGCATTCAGCCCCTAGCGGCTGGGCTGTCCTGGACTGGGGTAGGTCTCTCACCCCCCTACCCCTCAGCCCTCTGCCCCTGCATCATAGGGGGTTGCAGCTGAGCCGAGGCGCGGCGAGTCGCGGC
Source organism: Schistocerca cancellata (assembly GCF_023864275.1). Classification (NCBI taxonomy): domain Eukaryota; kingdom Metazoa; phylum Arthropoda; class Insecta; order Orthoptera; family Acrididae; genus Schistocerca; species Schistocerca cancellata. The sequence continues at coordinate 470,127,499 of NC_064631.1, read as the reverse complement.
AGATGCCGAGCACGTGCCCGGTCACGCGACAGAATCTGGCCACCACCTGCCGCTGCAGCTTTGTGCAGATCTTTCCGCCAGCCTCCTGCCCCCCCCCCCCCCCCCCATCCTCCTCCCATGGAACCCAGCAGACCTCGCCTCCTCCCACCTGCCGACACGCGCGCAGCTCGCACCCGCGCGCTTTGCACACGCAGCGCACGCACACGCGTGCGTACCCAGAGGCTGCGTGCGCGCACTGCGCTGCACACCTGGCCGCCCTTCGTCCTCCCCAAAGCCTGGGGGAGGCGACGCGACGCGAGTCTTGAATTCCGTGGCCCACCTCCGCCGGCTCGTCTCGCCGATCAGCTGGCACTGTCAAGGCTACCGTCTTCGGTCTCCCTCTGGGTAAGGGATGTGGCTGACAAGTGCTTTACGGCACGCGAGTTTGATATTGTAAAACATCGTACGCCATTAATATTTGCCGCTGAACAATTCATATGGCTGAACAGTTCCACCAAAAAACAGTATTTAATTTGCAGGAATTGCTCCTTCAAATCTACATCTACATACATACTCCGCAATCCACCAGACGGTGCGTGGCGGAGGGTACCTCGTACCACAACTAGCATCTTCTCGCCCTGTTCCACTCCCAAACAGAACGAGGGAAAAATGACTGCCTATATGTCTCTGAACGAGCCCTAATCTTTGTGGTCTTTCCGCGGAGTATAAGTTGGCAGCAGTAAAATTGTACTGCAGTCAGCCTCAAATGCCGGTTCTCTAAATTTACTCAGTAGCGATTCACGAAAAGAACGCCTCCTTTCCTCAAGAGACTCCCACCCGAGTTCCTGAAGCATTTCCGTAACACTCGCGTGATGATCAAACCTACCAGTAACAAATCTAGCAGCCTCCCTCAATCCGACCTGATAGGGATCCCAAACGCTAGAGCAGTACTCAAGAATAGGTCGTATTAGTGTTTTATAAGCAGTCACCTTTACAGATGAACCACATCTTCCCAAAATTCTACCAATGAACCGAAGACGACTATCCGCCTTCCCCCCAACTGCCATTACATGCTTGTCCCTCTTCATATCGCTCTGCAATGTTACGCCCAAATATTTAATCGACGTGACTGTCTCAAGTGCTACACTACTAATGGAGTATTCAAACATTACGGGATTCTTTTTCCTATTCATCTGCATTAATTTACATTTATCTGTATTTAGAGTTAGCTGCCATTTTTTACACCAATCACAAATCCTGTCCAAGTCATCTTGTATCCTCCTACAGTCACTCAACGACGACACCTTCCCGTACACCACAGCATCATCAGCAATCAGCCGCACATTGCTATCCACCCTATCCAAAATATCATTTATGTAGATAGAAAACAACAGCGGACCTACCACACTTCCCTGGGGCACTGCAGATGATACCCTCACCTCTGATTAACACTCACCATCGAGGACAAGGTAATGGGTATAAGAAAGTTTTCTTTTTTTTTAATACAGATTTCCCTGTCCGCCCACAGAGGTCCCTTTGCTCTTCCAATATCTCTTCTTCCATTCGTTCTATACGGTAAGTTATTTTCATATGTTTATATCTTGCATTCTGTTCAGACGTGAAAACCATTCTTCTTCATCTGTCCTTGGAGTCTTTTGTGGTGGAATGTCTGAATAACATCTTCCCGCTTATTCGAACTGATACACCTTGAAAACCGAAAAGATTTTATTTATTATTATTCATTGTCTTCTCGGAGGCTTCGCTCCGTGGTCAGTCAAGCAGTTCATGTGCATTGCTTCCGGGAAACTAACGATAACGAAATTCAGGGTGGTTAAATTAAACTTTCGCTACCTGAGAGGGCTCCATTGAAAAACAAGGGTCTTATGAAAATGTAACTATATGTCAAAATAATCAGTAACCAAGAATGAAATTTTCACTCTACAGCGTAGTGTGCGCTGATACGAAACTTCCTGGAAGATTAAAACTGTGTGCCGGACCGAGACTCGCCCAGGCTGTGGCTAAGCCATGTCTCCGCAATATCCTTTCTTTCAGGAGTGCTAGTTCTGCAAGGTTCGCAGGAGAGCTTCTGTAAAGTTTGAAAGGTAGGAGACGAGGTCCTGGCAGAAGTAAAGCTGTGAGGACGGGGCGTGAGTTGTGCTTGGGTAGCTCAGGTGGTAGAGCACTTGCCCGCGAAAGGCAAAGGTCCCGAGTTCGAGTCTCGGTCCGGCACACAGTTTTAATCTGCCAGGAAGTTTCAAATCAGTAACCAGTCCCATAATTGAAATTTAATGTTTTAGCCCGTTTCAGACACTTAATGCCTTTCTTCAGAAGATTATGACATTCGCAATATTTGCCAGTGACAATAATAAGATGCATGCAGCGTTTGCTGTGCTCAGGTGGTTCATAGCGCTGGCAATGTCAACCACACGGTCACATCAATATGCTGCATGCATCTTATTGTTGACGCTCGCAAATAATACTGTCGCTGTAACATTCTAATGAAGGGGAGTAAGTGCCTGAAAAGGGTTAAGAAATTAAATTCCTTTTACGCAAGTGGTTTCGAAATATACAACTACAGTTGTTGAAGATGGATAAAATACTAAAAAATGTAACTATGTGACAACATTACCACCATTACACTGTCGTTCATTTACAGCGTTACATTTACACTTACACAATCATGATTTCTGCTTCAAAGTGCCATTATCAAGTGTTTTCTGAAAGCAGGTTAGACAATAACAGTGAAATACGACAGCATGCCATCTTAGGCAATTTATAAAACTTGTAAGTAAGCGTTACAAATATGGATTGTTATACGCTTATATCACTTGTTATGTATTTCACTGTTATTGTCTAACCTGCTTTCAGAGAACACTTGATAATGGCACTTTGAAGCCTAAATCGTGATTGTTTAAGTGTAAATGTAACACTGTAATTGAACGACAGTGTAATGGCGGTAATGATTTTAAAGAAGTTCTTAAATATTAATGACTTTTCTTTTTTTGTTCGTGATACGAAATTGGTAACTTCTTTTTACACAGTCATCAATACCGGTGACGATGATGATGTTTGGTTTGTGGAGCGCTCATCTGCGGCTGGCGACAATGGTTCAAATGGCTCTGAGCACGATGGGACTTAACTTCTGAGGTCATCAGTCTCCTGGAACTTAGAACTACTTAAACCTAACTAACCTAAGGACATCACACACATCCACGCCCGAGGCAGGATTCGAACCTGCGACTGTAGCGGTCGCGTGGTTCCAGACTGTAGCTCCTAGAACCGCTCGGCCACTCTGGCCGACCCGGTGACAATGGTTCAAATGGTTCAAATGGCTCTGAGCACTATGGGACTTAACAGCTGTGGTCATCAGTCCCCTAGAACTTAGAACTACTTAAACCTAACTAACCTAAGGACATCACACACATCCATGCCCGAGGCAGGATTCGAACCTGCGACCGTAGCAGTCGCGCGGTTCCGGACAGCGCGCCTAGAACCGCGAGACCACCGCGACCGGCCCGGTGACAATATTCCCACTTTTAAGGTACTAAGAAATGTGTTGACACTTGCCTTGAAAAGGAAATATTTTTAAGGCAAAAAGTAGAGAAAGGTTTTTACACTTACTGGTTTTCACATGAATGTGTTGATACCGAGGCCGCTCAAGCTAAAAGAAAACTAAATCAAAATGAGTCGTCACCAATTTTTAATTTTTCTAGGTATCAGCATTCAAGGAAAAAAGTAGAATGGCCTCATGTCGGAGAAACAAGCAAAGAGTATCATTTGCATCAGAGAGTGAAATCTAAAATGCGTTTTATCTACACTTTTTCGGATATGATGGCAAAGAAAATTTGTAAGCGCAAATCACAAGTGCTTGAAAGTATATTTTTATTGCATTTGAAATTACATTATTCCAGAGGTTGAGTAATTTATATAACGATCCACTAGAAGCTTCATGCCTACTGTTGCTGAATAAGATGTGACGTGATTGGAACATTAATAGACATGGCGAAATGAAAGGAAATTTCAATAGCAGAATGTAGCTTGTACGCCTGTATATTTTAGTAGGGAAATTTAATAATTAGTAATAAGTGTGAAAAGCTGAGATATTTATTAATTATCAGGTTCATAACTCAATAAGGAACGAAGAACTTTTGCGACAAGTTCTACAAACTGTAATTTTTTTTCGTTTACTACAACAGTTTTCTTATTAATTTACGTTTTTTGATATATTCTTCTCCTCATCTTAATGTTGTTCCGGTATCCTCACTGGATTGAACAACAATCATAACACTCAATTGCTTATTGTGGATAAAAACGAGACATGATTAATGGAAGTGCACACCATTTCTGATAACTGCGCAGAGAAAAAGAATCACGCATATTTTTGAGAAGTCGTTTAGAAACGAAGCAATTCCTAACAAACTGATACGATGTCATCGAGACTTACGTGAAAGGTGAACTACGTGATTCACAAAATAACAAAACACAACGAATTCAATGAAGCAAAGGTAGTTCTGTAAATGCAGAGCTACAAACTACGTCATAATTTTACGTAGTCAAACTTTAAAGGGCATTCATATCGAAAATTTCGCAGAAATAACCTCATTTGTAGTGTTATATACGTAATTCTTACATAGTAGGTAGCTCAACTGTTACAAATAGTACCTTATTTAATCTGAGAGAAAAACTGTGACTTGGTTTTCACATAACACGAAATGACAGGGATTTTCGCATAATTTGATCTGCACAGTCAAGAGAGAGGGTTTTTCTAGTTTTGTTAACAATTTCTCGCGAGATGTACGACATCTTTCTTCGAGTCTTCGTATTAAGATATTTTTACATTTTTGTGACACTCTTTCACTAGTCGAACAGGGCTTTGACATCTCACGCCGACTTTCTTAGTATTTGCCCGATAGTCCCATTGGTTCGATTTGGTACTGGTGCCTCACCAGTTTTCACGTAAAAGTATTTTGTACGCAGCCTCTTTTGCAGAGAAACTGCTGTTTCCCTGTATCCTATCAATCAGTTGCAATATGTCATTGTCTTTATATACAGCAGACCCTATGTGGTCAACCCACTTCATATCTTTACAAGATGTCACCCCCAAATACTTATATGAGATTAATGACTCTCGTTGTCACTCATTAATCATATATACTCGTAGTTTGCACGTTTCTTGAGAAGCACAATTTTGTCGATCCTCATATTTTGTCGATGTCTTACTTGATATTACTGTAGCCTTTATCGGATATATTTTCCTTCTAGATAACTGCACCATCTGCGAAAATCATGAAATTTCCGTTGATACTTTGGTAACTCATTAATGTGTACCATGAACTGCAGTGCTTCAAATTAAACGTGTCGAACATTTTAACTGATCTGAGTATATTACTGGTGTGACTTCAGTGAAAATGTCCTGAAAACATTCCTCCTTCTACACAAAAATTTAACCATGAAAGAGAAGAAAGGTAGTGTGGCTGCTATTTGAGATATTCAGAAGTAGGAAAGACCTAGTGGGATTTAAGCGGAGCTTGAACGTGTATTCAGGTGAATACAATCTAACAATCGACACTCTCTAATCTCTTCATACGATCTGAAAGTGTATTTGTACCCATTCTTATAGAGAAGATAAGTGCAACGAGGATGTAAAACCTCGTTTTGTATGCTCCAGCACCTACTTACAATGAACATGAAGTGCAATAACCTCACCAAACATGCTCCGGATCAGCAGGAGCCAACGAATTTTCCAGCCACAGAAACATGTTGTTGTTGTTGTTGTCTTCAGTCCTGAGACTGGTTTGATGCAGCTCTCCTTGCTACTCTATCCTGTGTAATCACAGAAACATAACTTACACATACTGTAAAATGCATGCAAAAAAGTTGAAAATACATCTGCTGATGGCAGTTTATCTGGAAAACGATTCTGCTGAAGGCAAAATACGTCTAGTGAATAGTACTCGCATGCGTTACCGGTAAGAATACAAGAGCACATGGGAACATTCCAGGAAAACATCTTAATTTCCAAAAATGACCGTGGGATCAAAGTAATAGTAATTGTGAGTGCTTCAGAGTAACTTCAATAAACGAGTTAGGAATTTCCGTAGCATGATTATATTTGCTCCCTAATGTATCGCGAGGAGAACAATTCCACGAAAAATTTTAATAAGTACAAAAAGGAACACCATATAATCTTACATTCCTGTAGTAGTAATGAATAAGTGAGAGAATAACATATGCGTGGGGTGCAATCACAGATGAATAAACGGAGCATCGATATTGATCCTAAGACATGGATCAAAGCCTCTTGCTTTGAACAACCGATATAACATTAGGCACAAACGGGATAATCTACTCGAAAACAGCTGAAAAGTCCAGAAACGAAATATTATGCCAATGCAACCGTGGAAGCCACGATTTCACCATAAACTTCGGTATGCTGTAGCACAAAAAATGTCAGTCGAAATGAAACATCAGATAAAATCATCGAAAGAGAGCAGGCAGTTTGTAGCCCAAACGCTCCTGGAAAACACACTTGTGCTTCGTCTGATTATCTACTCGGGCACCCTACTTAAACTTCGCTGCGCTTACACCGGTTTGGGTAGATAGCTGCTTCTTCAAAGTACAGCGTACAGACGCACATTCACTGTGAAACCAAAGACTGTGACATTCGTAACAGACGAAACCCGTGCATAGTGTGTCTTTGAATCTCACTAGTGACTAATATCTTGCGTAAAGGTAATGGTCTGAAAGACGTTGTCTAATGGGCAGCTTTCACTGTTGCAACCCATTGAGACACAGAGATATAAACTGTCTGTAGGTGACTCTCTATCTAGCACAAGGAGCTGCATCCTGCCAGGCAGGAAATTTCCATTCCAGTCAGAAAACTAATTTCCACGAGAAATATTTTTTTTCTACTTTACAATTCTCGAACTCAGAATATCTTCCAGAAATCTGCTAGAAAAGCAATATAGGACGGTAGTTTTCTGAATTATTTCCTATTTGTATAGATGGTTGTGATCTGTACTTTATCTCAATGACAGAGTACGCATCTCAGCGCAAGGGATCTGCCGACAGTTATAGAAATAATGCCTACATGACTCTAGATAAAAATCAAAGCATAAATCCGCTGTCGGCTACCAAAGGGCTACCAGAAGGCTAATGGTTCAAAATTTCAGTAACTACTGCAGCAAATTATCTCGCCTCCAAAGGACAAGGAACATCTTGCTCCACTAATTCTTGTAGGCGGATGTAGGCCTACGATCTGTGTAGAAGTTGACAGTAATTCCTTCGGGCCCTGGGACTTTACTGATTTAAGCAGATTTTAACATCACTAGTACTGACTGCTATGTCATTTATCTCAGCAGCAAATTGGCTATTGAGTTACAGCAACATCGTTAATTTTTTGCGAGAAGTAACGCCTGAAGACATAATTCAGTGTGCCGACTTTTGGTTTGACATTGTCTGTTTCAGTTCCTGTCTAGTCCATGAATGTCTAGACACCGTAAGAATTAGTGGAGCAAGATGTTCCTTGTCCTTTGGAGGCGAGATAATTTGCTGCAGTAGTTACTGAAATTTTGAGCCATTAGCCTTCTGGTAGCCCTTTGGTAGCCGACAGCGGATTTATGCTTTGATTTTTATCTAGAGTCATGTAGGCATTATTTCTTGATAAAGCTTACCGATGTTGTCTACATACCAACGCAGGTGTCTTCCATCTTTAATTACTATCCAAAGTAAGTAAGCTACAGAAAATGGAAAATGTTACACCACGAAGCATCAGTCCGATATTTATCAAACTTTGAGTTGTTCACCACATTCCACTCGTAATTGCTGCGTATCAATATGACTCGGGCATCACTGCAGTCTCGTATTCGCTGTGGTATGGAAGCAAGCAGCCTCTGAATATCAGCATGAGAAATTTTATACAACTGATTTAAAAATTTCAAAGTTGTTTCACAGATACTCTTGTTGCCAACCGTTTTAATGGCACGTCTGCACAGAAACGAGGAGATAACGTGTAGCAAATACAGGACAATAAATGCGAGTTAGTCAACAAGCACAGAGTGAGAATGGAACCAGCGAGAGGGATATGTGGAGGGGAGGCTGAGTGGAAGCAAAAATATATAAAAAAAAGTTTCGAGAGGTGTGTAGTGCGGTCATGACAGCTATGACGTGATCTCCAGTAAGGTAATAATTATTTTTTAATATGCGCCTGCTTGTATCCCGAAGTGGACACAATACAGGAGACTGAATTCACGACGCAGTATCCCGGACAGGTCGCAAATCGCAAGCAGGATGCGGAGTAGCCGACGCTAAGACGACGTCCCATTTGTCACCAAATTTGCAAAAAGCTGAATGGGGGGGCTATTATTTTAAGATAGCCGGGCAGGCTGCCCTCTTAGGAGTCGTCGCGCGCGTAATGTACGGTTTCGCAGGCGGTGGCGCCGGCGCTCGCGCAGCGTTTGGGCGGCCCGCATTGTTCTGCGGTTTAGGGCGCGGCCGCTCTGCTGATTTACCGCCCGGACGACGCAGCCGACGCCCGCGGGCGCCCCGGTGGTGGGCGCCGCTGCCGGGCGCCGCGAGGTCAGGGGTCGTGGCAGACAGTTCCTCTGCATACCGCGAGAAAGCTACAAAGAAGGGTGCAGTACCAAACACTCCATGAGGCAGGTAGTACAGTTTTCCGATGGATTTCACCGTCATCTGATTGCTTAGAAGGGGGTGATCCACTGATCAGTCATGGAGACAAGGCGAGGTGGTTGCTCATGAGAGCCATGTACACAACCCCATTCCCTCAAACAACGTTTTTCTAAAACGTTTTGTATTCTTACGTATATCACTTTACTAGTTTCTACGTTAATCTTTGGACAGTAAATTATAGAAGGCCAGCACCATCGCCATTACAGTCGTCAGGATACTGTCTTGCAGAATGCGGTCGTGAGGATCTGGTGAGCACTCGACGCCACTGATGAGACACTGTTATCAGAATACACATTTATGGATCAGAGATCTTCCTTCACTGCTGCCAGGAGAGCATGGGGGGGGGGGGGGGGCGGCAGACGGCCACAGGGTATGCCAGTCTGCACCAACACCAGTTTGTCTCACAGTCTCAGCTTGTAAGGTGGCTATAATTTCGCACCTTACAAGCACTCATCCACATACTTTGCCGTGATCTACAAACACAATTAGGTATCATGTTATAAGTTATACATCGTATATATGAATATACACTCCTGGAAATTGAAATAAGAACACCGTGAATTCATTGTCCCAGGAAGGGGAAACTTTATTGACACATTCCTGGGGTCAGATACATCACATGATCACACTGACAGAACCACAGGCACATAGACACAGGCAACAGAGCATGCACAATGTCGGCACTAGTACAGTGTATATCCACCTTTCGCAGCAATGCAGGCTGCTATTCTCCCATGGAGACGATCGTAGAGATGCTGGATGTAGTCCTGTGGAACGGCTTGCCATGCCATTTCCACCTGGCGCCTCAGTTGGACCAGCGTTCGTGCTGGACGTGCAGACCGCGTGAGACGACGCTTCATCCAGTCCCAAACATGCTCAATGGGGGACAGATCCGGAGATCTTGCTGGCCAGGGTAGTTGACTTACACCTTCTAGAGCACGTTGGGTGGCACGGGATACATGCGGACGTGCATTGTCCTGTTGGAACAGCAAGTTCCCTTGCCGGTCTAGGAATGGTAGAACGATGGGTTCGATGACGGTTTGGATGTACCGTGCACTATTCAGTGTCCCCTCGACGATCACCAGTGGTGTACGGCCAGTGTAGGAGATCGCTCCCCACACCATGATGCCGGGTGTTGGCCCTGTGTGCCTCGGTCGTATGCAGTCCTGATTGTGGCGCTCACCTGCACGGCGCCAAACACGCATACGGCCATCATTGGCACCAAGGCAGAAGCGACTCTCATCGCTGAAGACGACACGTCTCCATTCGTCCCTCCATTCACGCCTGTCGCGACACCACTGGAGGCGGGCTGCACGATGTTGGGGCGTGAGCGGAAGACGGCCTAACGGTGTGCGGGACCGTAGCCCAGCTTCATGGAGACGGTTGCGAATGGTCCTCGCCGATACCCCAGGAGCAACAGTGTCCCTAATTTGCTGGGAAGTGGCGGTGCGGTCCCATACGGCACTGCGTAGGATCCTACGGTCTTGGCGTGCATCCGTGCGTCGCTGCGGTCCGGTCCCAGGTCGACGGGCACGTGCACCTTCCGCCGACAACTGGCGACAACATCGATGTACTGTGGAGACCTCACGCCCCACGAGTTGAGCAATTCGGCGGTGCGTCCACCCGGCCTCCCGCATGCCCACTATACGCCCTCGCTCAAAGTCCGTCAACTGCACATACGGTTCACGTCCACGCTGTCGCGGCATGCTACCAGTGTTAAAAACTGCGATGGAGCTCCGTATGCCACGGCAAACTGGCTGACACTGACGGCGGCGGTGCACAAATGCTGCGCAGCTAGCGCCATTCGACGGCCAACACCGCGGTTCCTGGTGTGTCCGCTGTGCCGTGCGTGTGATCATTGCTTGTACAGCCCTCTCGCAGTGTCCGGAGCAAGTATGGTGGGTCTGACACACCGGTGTCAATGTGTTATTTTTTCCATTTCCAGGAGTGTATAAAGGATACTGACATTGTCACGTACACTTTGTGAATAATTGTTAAGCTTATTGCGTGAATAGTGATGGAGCGTCTTAATTATCAGAATTGCATAATGACTGATTGCCTATACTAGTAGAGTTTGGAACAACAGTGAAAATGAAACGGCAGGCGGAACTCAAGCCCTGTGTGGAAGGCCCACACACGTATGTTGGTCCAGCTTAAACACAGGAAGTAGCAAGACGGACGATGGGACGCCTGAGCACTGGAGGACAACAGAGTCGCAACCGGCTGGTATGCTAGCCAGACGGGAAGGATTATACTTCGGAAACTACGAAAATCTGGGACACAGCTGAGAGGAACGATGAGGCGTCACCTTGGAAATTACGCAGGCTGGGTTATTTCCGCGGATTTTTATTCAGAAGCATACCATTGTATGAGTATAGCTATTTCCTTACGAACTTCCTGCGCTGGACGAAAAAATACTAAAATATTGTTGGTCGGCCTTCGGAAGAATCTTAAGAGAGGGAGAATATTCCGTGGTTCCGGGAATATGATTCGTTTTCGGAATTATGAGAGTGGGGAGCCGAGCCTTGCTTGGAAGCCAGCGGTGGAGAAACGAGGTCTTCCGTTGTGTGACGGTCGCTCGGTATCAGCTTTGTTGGTACAGACAGACTTGCTGTCTTTGCTCTCAGGAGAGTTTATAGTTAGAACAGTTAGGCACTGTACTGTTGCGAACCTATACGATACTGGACTTCACCTCTAGGTTGGAAGTTGAGTACGCAGTGTTCAATAATTCAGAGCACTTCCTCTGCCTATACTTATGTTGAGCCGTTATTTGAACTCCGTCCTTGTGGCTGGGAGTTCTCGTTTCTCATCTGTAGAAGACAGAGAGGAGAAGACCTTTACTTTGTGGCTGGAGTTCTTCATCATCGCAGACAAGTACGAGAACCATCACTTCTACGCACCGGACGCAGTATACATACGGTGATATCACAAATTGCTTCGGCGTATTAGGGCTATAAAGCTAAACAGCTTTGATCACGTAAGTTTTATTTCCACTGAGGTTCCACACCACCGCAGATCATCTTTGAAAGTAGTGCCTTCTAGTATTTGGTACATAGATGATGTCAGTCATCTCGCGTTATTGATATTAGATCGTGCAGTCATAATAAGGGGCAGAGTTGGGCAACTGATTGATAATTTTAGTTAGGAAATATAGACAATTGTGTTAAAGGGTTAATTTTAATCTAAAATAAATATATATTGAACAGCAATGTTTATCATTCAGTAGTATTAGTTGCCTTCATCATTCGTTTATGTTTGGATTGTAATTTATAGAATCCTAAGGTCTGATTCAGGGGGTAGTCAGACAGGGCCAAATCATCATTTTAGCGTTTATTATTTTCCGTTGCACACATTCATTTTACACCCGCCTGGAGTAGCATCTTGGAATCTAATGCGGCGAGGGTGGAGCGCACTTGGCTCCTTATGGGGCCACAGCCAGTTAGCTGCAGCGAAGACAGCCACGGCAGCCAGCAACACAGCCAGCGGATTATCAGGACGCACTGGTTGCCGTCGACTGCAGCCTGGAGAAGTACCCAACAGCCCTGCATGAGGTGGGTACGGTCGTGGAGGTTCACGTCACAGATCGGTCCGTGAGGTTGGAGTCTACTCCTAGCTGCATGTTGTGGTGGTGGTGTTCGGAGGGGGGGGGGTGTAGTACTACACCGGAACGTTGTTGGTTGATCAGCTAGTCCAAACACCGTCAATGAGGGCTGCAGAGGCCTGGGGTTGGAAGGTACCGAAGTTTTCCCATCAGCAAAAGCGAGTTTGAGGCAGCAGCAGCTCTCGGCAGCAGAGTCCAACAGATCTAGTTGGCGGTGTCATCGTAGATCGTAACGATCTCAGTAGATCGTGGATGGAGTATTGCAAGTTCTGTCTCGGTAATAGTTAGCTGCAACACTGAGGAACAACTGAGCTATACATAATTGAATGACCAATTCATACAGACTATCAGGTGTACATCTACAGGTGTTAAAACTACTGAAATCCAAAACAGAATGGAAAGTCCAATTGTCTGCAGTAGCAGTGAAGTCGTTTAGAGACTGACACAGCTGGTTTCACAACTTTTAAGTTCTGGTGTATATAGTGCTCTGTCATATGGTATAGAGAGCTGTTACCGAATGCCTGAGAGTAAGAGTTAGCGTGGCTAATTAAAGTTCTCAGCCTTCAGTTTGTGAAACTGTCATCGATTACAAATGTCCAGTCTGTGTTAAAATAAGAAACTGCCACCATGTTACCAATTAAATTGTTCCTGTGGGCCTGTGTCAAGGAACATACAATGCTCCTCGTAAATGGTATCCAGGAAAATATTGGGTCTGGAAGCCAACACACTTATCTGTATTTGTCACCAACGTAATACTGACCATAGTAGCAGACAACACAAGCTATGGAAGTTCATAATGTGTTGCGGGAAACGTGTGCTGTGGCTGCCGTATGGGTTCTGAGATGGTTACAGACTACTGGACTTTTCATTTAGTTTTATATTTCAGTAGTGTAAACAGCTATATAAGTTTGAATTTTCTCATTTTTAGAGAGCTGAAGAGCGATATGTTTAGCTGTTAAAAAAAATTTAACAGCCAAGATCCGATACAATATTTTTTTATTTAAGAAAACCGGATTCAACAGACTATGCTGTCGATTTCAGGTCTTAAAATCTTTTTGCTGAAAAACATGTTCTTTGCACTTTGACATAAACCACAAGACGTCATGCGGACAAAAATAGCACATTATAAAAGGTTTTTCATGTTCTTTCAGTATTTTAGCGATGAAAAACCTTCTAGAAGGTGCTATTTTTTATTCGTTTGACATCTTGTGTATGATGTCAGTATAAAATGATTATGTTTTACAACAAAAAGATTTTAAGACCTGAAGATGACAGCATAGTCTGGTCAACAGGTTGTATTAAACAAAAAAAAAAAAAAAAATTGTCCGATCTTGACTGTTGAATGGTTTTTAACTTGTGTATGTTCACCTGGTATGCTGTATGAATGTATAACTATTTTGGCTGTAGCTGCCTAGTTTTAAAATTATCTGTAACATAGAGTTGTAAGTGAAAAGTGACATGCATAAGTCAGGGTATATGTACATGTCAGGCTGCACTAATGACGGTATCCTTCTGTGGGGATGACCAAATGTGCCAAAGTTTTCTGTCCTCCTCAGTCTTCTTGGTTTGCTTCAGGATGTAGCAACTTCGCCTTTCAGATGCTGTTTTCTACAGTGTCAGAAACTCAGTAGTGATTCTTGCGTTTGATCTGAGCTTTCTTGCGACACTTTGCACAGTCAGCTTTGACGATATTGCTCTGTTGCCATTACGTCATGTAACTGCATTTCTTGCTTGAACACTCAGCCCATCCAGATTGTTGCTATAGGAACTGTATCGACGTGTATCTGTCTGGCCTTTGACCCTTTTTGCTCTGCCTCTGGCTTTGCCAGGGATGAACTTAAGCAATTTTTCAATATACCTCCGAAACATTTTTTGGGGTGCAGCAAAAGTAACGCGATAATTGAGTCGCCAAAATGTGAAGAACGAATTCCAGAAAATTGCAAGCTATGTTTAACAATTTTTGAGTTGCTTGCCTTGGAGCTTGCCCACGTAGATAGGGTTGTTGCATGACTGGTTTTAGAAAACATGCCAGCCCAAAATGGGCACCCATTCTCCATGACACCGTATCTGTTACCAATAATAAATCTGACTGGGTTCATGAGTCCACAGGTAGAACTAACAAACCGTATGAAACTAAGTAAAACAAGACAGAAAGCGAAGTACCTTCCACTAACAGAAAGGTTACAGGAAGACTGGCTCGAACAGAAATGGAAACAACTGGAAGAAACAACAGTGCCTGTATTTACACGCCCTTGTATCCATATTCTGCAGACTAGTGTTCAGAGTTATAGTACTGTCATACGGATTATGTTGAATGCACACTTCGTTTTATTGTGTGTAATTTACGACGTTATCAAAGTTGTGAGAGTTTCTTTCTTCTTGTTTACTGGAAGTGCTGTACTGGCGAAGGACCTATGGAAATGAATCATATCTCCAGAAATGGTATGCAAGCCACCGCATGAAGAGTGGCGGAGGGTACCCTGCACCGCTACTAATCACTTCCTTTCAGGTTCCACTGGCAAATAGAGCGAGGGAGAAACGACTGTATGTGTGCCTCTGAATCCTGCTTGGTAGGTAGTCAAGACGGCGCACAGGATAAGGTTAAGGTTATGGGTGGGGCCGTAAACAGTTACTGTGAGTTCCACACAACTTTATTTTTCTAAGAACCACTTACTTACACATTGGCTTAAAAGATCACAATTAAACAATACGGCTGAAGGCCTAGGTAAAGAAAACTTTTTGGCTTGAAGGCCCAAAACCATACAGCAAACACAAGAACGGTTGAAGGCCTGGCTTAGAAATCAAAACCAATTAAAAATAGAAGGTAAAAAATTTAAAAATACATGCAATGAAAACAATTAACGGCTGCAGGCCTACACTACACGTCTGAAGGACAACTATAATTACGGCACATTAATAAACAATTTTTTTAAGCAAGAAAATTTCTTTTTAAACTTACAACAGAACGGCCGAAACCTGATTCACAGATTGCACGGCTAAAAGCCACAAACAAATTTTAAACAAGTGCTGAGAGCCTGAAGAACAAGTCAAATAAATAATTTAGACTAAACCCCTTGCTTCTTACATAAAAAAAATCATTTAGTGAATACACACGGCTGAAGGCCTTATTAAGGGGTTCACGCAAATCCTCTGCTGAAGGCCACACATAGCACATGGAACAACTATTCAGATAGAACAATTTCTAAGAATAATTAAAAAAAAAACAATCAATGCTCAAAATTTTAACTTAACATGGCTTAAGGCCTTTATGTAAAATTAAAAAAAAAACTGAATTAATATACGGCCAAAGGCCTCGCACAATACTTCAATTAAAATGAAAATCACAATTTAAAACAAACAGAACAAGTGGCGCTCAGAGGTGTCCCAAGGTTCGGCCTGGGAAGGTAGCTCAAACGTAAGGTGAGGTCAGACAGGCAGCCAAGAGTTAAAGTTGGGTAATCTGATGGCTACCCAAACTAGGGACGGCCCAAGGACCGACCAACAATTTAACCAATTCCCTTCCGTCCGACCAACGGCACAACGATGGAGAATATCGGTCGAGAACGAGAATACGAACAGCACTACGCCTCCAGAAATTGGCGTGTAAAAACAGCCTGGGGAACAATAACCATTCTAAGCAACTATGAACCAAACAACTCGAAAAATACTAAAACCAGTAACTGTGCAACAACAAGGACTAATCACAAGTCGACACACACGGAGAACCCAGAAGCGGTCAGTGACCAAATACACGTCGTCCGATGAGACGACCGACCGAACGACCAACCAAGGTCGTCCCCACTGAAGTCATGTGTGTCGGCAACAGTCGGGCGAGTACTGGCTGTCCGGACCTCACTGGAGCTCCATCCCGACTGAACTCTCGACACACGACGACCCGGAAATACTAGCGGTCGCTCCAAAGATAATACGACAGTGCTCTTATCGATAAGCGCTGCTGCTGCTGCCACTCAACTGAGCAGGCAAGCCAGTAACTTAGTGACGCCAGTAAATCGAATAAGAAACGAGGCAACAGGAATGATAAAGACAAGATGACAAGCAATAAACGGCACGAACACGAGCCGCGCATGGTTCAACCTCCGTATGAGCCATAATTCCTCGTATCATATCTTCGTGGTTCTTACATGCAATGTATGATGGCGGCAGTATAATCGTTCAGCAATCAGTTTCAAAAGGGGTTCTCTAAATTTTCTCTGCGGCGTTTCTCGAAAAGAAAGTCGCCTTCCCGCCAGGGATTTCCATTTGAGTTCCCGAAGCAACTCCGTAACACTTACGCGTTGTTCGAACCTATCGGCAGCACGTCTAGTAGCCCGCCTCTGAGTTGCTTCGATGTCTTCCTTCAATGCGACATGGTGCAGATTCCAAACACTCGAGCAGTACTCAAGAATAGGTCGAACCATCGTCCTATATGCGATCCCCTTTACAGGTGAACCACACTTTCCTAAAATTTTTCCAATAAACCGAAGTCGACCATTCGCCTTCCCTACCACAGTTCTCATATGCTCATCCCATTTCATATCGCTTTGCAACGTTACACCCAGATATTTGAACGACTTGACTGTGTCAAGCAGGGCACTCCAAATACTGTATCCTAACTTCACAGGTTTCAGTACAACGAAAAACAAGCTAAAGTTGCAGCATGCTGCAAGTTCACATTATAGGTTTGTTCTTCCTAATAATCCGCATTAACTTACGTTTTTTTTCACATTTACAGCTAGCTGCCATTCATCACACCAACTAGAAAGTTTCTCTAAGTCGTCCTGTATCTTCCTACAGTCACTCAACTTCGACATCTTGCCGTACACCACAGGATCATCAGCGAACAACCGCAGATTGCTGGTCACCCTGTCCGCTAAATCATTTATGTGTATCGTAAACAACAGGGATCTTATCACTCTTTCCTGGGGCTCTCCTGACGATACCCTTGTCTCTGATGAATACTCGCTGTCAAGGACAGCATACATCTACATCTACATTTATACTCCGCAAGCCACCCAACGGTGTGTGGCGGAGGGCACTTTACGTGCCACTGTCATTATCTCCCTTTCCTGTTCCAGTCGCGTATGGTTCGCGGGAAGAACGACTGTCTGAAAGCCTCTGTGCGCGCTCTAATCTCTCTAATTTTACATTCGTGATCTCCTCGGGAGGTATAAGTAGGGGGAAGCAATTTATTCGATACCTCATCCAGAAACGCACCCTCTCGAAACCTGGCGAGCAAGCTACACCGCGATGCAGAGCGCCTCTCTTGCAGAGTCTGCCACTTGAGTTTGTTAAACATCTCCGTAACGCTATCACGGTTACCAAATAACCCTGTGACGAAACGCGCCGCTCTTCTTTGGATCTTCTCTATCTCCTCCGTCAACCCGATCTGGTACGGATCCCACACTGATGAGCAATACTCAAGTATAGGTCGAACGAGTGTTTTGTAAGCCACCTCCTTTGTTGATGGACTACATTTTCTAAGGACTCTCCCAATGAATCTCAACCTGGTACCCGCCTTACCAACAATTAATTTTATATGATAATTCCACTTCAAATCGTTCCGCACGCATACTCCCAGATATTTTACAGAAGTAACTGCTACCAGTGTTTGTTCCGCTATCATATAATCATACAATAAAGGATCCTTCTTTCTATGTATTCGCAATACATTACATTTGTCTATGTTAAGGGTCAGTTGCCACTCCCTGCACCAAGTGCCTATCCGCTGCAGATCTTCCTGCATTTCGCTACAATTTTCTAATGCTGCAACTTCTCTATATACTACAGCATCATCCGCGAAAAGCCGCATGGAACTTCCGAGCCGGCCGAAGTGGCCGTGCGGTTAAAGGCGCTGCAGTCTGGAACCGCAAGACCGCTACGGTCGCAGGTTCGAATCCTGCCTCGGGCATGGATGTTTGTGATGTCTTAGGTTAGTTAGGTTTAACTAGTTCTAAGTTCTAGGGGACTAATGACCTCAGCAGTTGAGTCCCATAGTGCTCAGAGCCATTTGAACCATTTTTTGAACTTCCGACACTATCTACTAGGTCATTTATATATATTGTGAAAAGCAATGGTCCCATAACACTCCCCTGTGGCACGCCAGAGGTTACTTTAATGTCTGTAGACGTCTCTCCGTTGATAACAACATGCTGTGTTCTGTTTACTAAAAACTCTTCAATCCAGCCACACAGCTGGTCTGATATTCCGTAGGCTCTTACTTTGTTTATCAGGCGACAGTGCGGAACTGTATCGAACGCCTTCCGGAAGTCAAGAAAAATAGCATCTACCTGGGAGCCTGTATCTAATATTTTCTGGGTCTCATGAACAAATAAAGCGAGTTGGGTTTCACACGATCGCTGTTTCCGGAATCCATGTTGATTCCTACATAGTAGATTCTGAGTTTCCAAAAACGACATGATACTCGAACAAAACACATGTTCTAAAATTCTACAACAGATCGACGTCAGAGATATAGGTCTATAGTTTTGCGCATCTGCTCGACGACCCTTCTTGAAGACTGGGACTACCTGCGCTCTTTTCCAATCATTTGGAACCTTCTGTTCCTCTAGAGACTTGCGGTACACGGCTGTTAGAAGGGGGGCAAGTTCTTTCGCGTACTCTGTGTAGAATCGAATTGGTATCCCGTCAGGTCCAGTGGACTTTCCTCTGTTGAGTGATTCCAGTTGCTTTTCTATTCCTTGGACACTTATTTCGATGTCAGCCATTTTTTCGTTGGTGCGAGGATTTAGAGAAGGAACTGCAGTGCGGTCTTCCTCTGTGAAACAGCTTTGGAAAAAGGTGTTTAGTATTTCAGCTTTACGCTTGTCATTCTCTGTTTCAATGCCATCATCATCCCGGAGTGTCTGGACATGATGTTTCGAGCCACTTACTGATTTAACGTAAGACCAGACCTTCCTAGGATTTTCTGTCAAGTCGGTACCTAGTATTTTACTTTCGAATTCACTGAATGCTTCACGCATAGCCCTCCTTACGCTAACTTTGACATCGTTTAGCTTCTGTTTGTCTGAGAGGTTTTGGCTGCGTTTAAACTTGGAGTGAAGTTCTATTTGCTTTCGCTGTAGTTTCCTAACTTTGTTGTTGTACCACGGTGGGTTTTTCCCGTCCCTCACAGTTTTACTCGGCACGTACCTGTCTAAAACGCATTTTACGATTGCGTTGAACTTTTTCCATAAACACTCAACATTGTCAGTGTCGGAACAGAAATTTTCGTTTTGATCTGTTAGGTAGTCTGAAATCTGCCTTCTATTACTCTTGCTAAACAGATAAACCTTCCTCCCTTTTTTTATATTCTTATTAACTTCCATATTCAGGTATGCTGCAACGGCCTTATGATCACTGATTCCCTGTTCTGCACTTACAGAGTCGAAAAGTTCGGGTCTGTTTGTTATCAGTAGGTCCAAGATGTTATCTCCACGAGTCGGTTCTCTGTTTAATTGCTCGAGGTAATTTTCGGATAGTGCACTCAGTATAATGTCACTCGATGCTCTGTCCCTACCACCCGTGCTAAACATCTGAGTGTCCCAGTCTATATCTGGTAAATTGAAATCTCCACCTAAGACCATAACATGCTGAGAAAATTTATGTGAAATGTATTCCAAATTTTCTCTCAGTTGTTCTGCCGCTAATGCTGCTGAGTCGGGGGGTCGGTAAAAGGAGCCAATTATTAACCTAGCTCGGTTGTTGAGTGTAACCTCCACCCATAATAATTCACAGGAACTATCCACTTCTACTTCACTACAGGATAAACTACTACTAACAGCGACGAACACTCCACCACCGGTTGCATGCAATCTATCCTTTCTAAACACCGTCTGTGCCTTTGTAAAAATTTCGGCAGAATTTATCTCTGGCTTCAGCCAGCTTTGTGTACCTATAACGATTTCTATCAGCGCTTGAAGTTCCGGTACTTTACCAACGCAGCTTCGACAGTTTACAATTACAATACCGATTGCTGCTTGGTCCCCGCATGTCCTGACTTTGCCCCGCACCCGTTGAGGCTGTTGCCCTTTCTGCACTTGCCCGAGGCCATCTAACCTAAAAAACCGCCCAGCCCACGCCACACAACCCCTGCTACCCGTGTAGCCGCTTGTTGCGTGTAGTGGACTCCTGACCTATCCAGCGGAACCCGAAACCCCACCACCTTATGGCGCAAGTCGAGGAATCTGGGTTATATTACTAAAGAAGTCTCCGAGCCAATCACATGTCTGTGAAATTATTCCATGTGCTCGTACCTTCGTTCACAGCCTACAAGGGGGACCATGTCAAATGCTTTCCGGTAATCTAGAAACATGGAATCTGCCTGTTGCTCTTCACCCGTATTTCGCAGTATATCGTGTGAGAAAAGGGGAAGCTGAGTGTCGCACTAGTGGCGCTTTCTGAAATCGTACTGATTCGTGAATATAAGCTTCTCAGCCTCAAGAAAATTTATTGTATTCGAACTGAGAATATGTTCAAAGATTCTACAGCAAACCGAAGTTAGGGATACTGGTCCGTTCTTTCATCCTTCTTATATGCACGAAATGCCTGCACTTTTTTCCAGCCGCTTGGGACTTTCTGCTGGGCGAGAGATTCACGATAAATGGAATCTTGGTAAGAGACCAGTTCTGTAGAGTACTATTTGTAGAACAGAATTGGGTTTCCATACGAACCTGGTGACTTATTTCCTTTCAGATCTGCCAGTTGTTTTTCTACGCCAGGGATGCTTATTACTATGTCACCCAAACAGAAGTCTGCCAGATGGTCAAATGACGGTATGTTTATACGATTCCCCTGTGTGAACGATTTCTTGAGTGTCAAATTGAAATCTTCGGCGTTTGTTTTGCTACCTTCAATTGCCACACCAGACTGGTGAACAAAGGACTTTATGGAGACCTCAGACCCGCTTAGCGATTTTACATACGACCAGAATTTTCTCTGGTTCTCTGCTAGATCTTTTGCTAAGGTTTGACGGTACAGTTGTTCTATGTTATGTGCATAGATCTTTTCACAGACGCACGAAGCCTTACTAACATTTGCTTGTCGTCATTCGTGCGTTCTCTTTTGAATCGAGAGCCATGGTAGCTCAGCATCTTCCAGATTTCATTATTAAACCATGGCGGGTCTTTTACATCCTTCATCCACTTACTTCGCACAGAACTCTTGAGACCGTGATTAACAATCTACTTAAACTTTACCCGTAATTACTCTATATCGATCTTACTGGAACTAAGTGAGATCCTAACACCTACTTATCTGCTCTGTCCAGCAGAAAGACTCTTCTAGCCTTAGTGACTGATTTATTAACTTTCGTAACAATAGTAGCTGTAAAGACATCACGATCGCCAGTCCTCGTTTATGTACCGATGTTGTCGATGAGGTCCGGCCTATTTGTAAATACAAGGTCTAAGGTATTACCACTGCGTGTGGGCTGTCGAACTAGCTGCTCAAGAGGGTTTCAGTAAACGTGTTCAAAAGTATATCACATGACTGTCTGTCCCTACTCCCCGCAATGAATCCATAGACATCCCAATCTATAACCAGTAGTTAGAAGTCGCCTCCAACTAGTATTGGATGATCTGGGTATTTACTCGCACTGATCGTAGACTTCCTATGAATGACTCTCGAACTGTCGCAGCGGAATCGGATGGCTGGTAAAAAATCCAACAATTAACTTGGTTTCACCTACATATGTTATACTCACCAGACAACTTCACTGTCACACTCAACTTCGACCTCAAAAGAGGCAATACTTCTGTCAACTGCAATGAACACTCCCTTTCCTAAGGCCTCTAATCCATCTTTTCAATATACGTTCCACGACTCACTAAATATTTCTCTCCATCCCAAGAATAATTTGGGCCCCAGAACTTTCCAAGAGGGCAGTAAATTCTGGAATTTTATTACGAATACTTAGAAAGTGTACTGATAAAATTTTGACAGTCTTTGCTCTGAATGCGGTCAGACTTCCCTTGCTGCCTATCAGCTGGGCAGTGTTCATCAGAGCACCTCAAACTACCGTTTAGCCTAAAAACACTCATGTGCACTCCACCCCGTGCTCTGCTACCTCAGTAGCTGCTTCCTTTCTGTAGTGCACCCTTGACCTATCAAAGGGAGTCCTATAAAATACCTCGATTCCCGGCGGGGTCAGGGATTTTCTCTTCCTCGTGATGACTGTGTGTTGTGTGCTGTCCTTAGGTTAGCTAGGTTTAAGTAGTTCTAAGATCTAGGGGACTGATGACCATAGATGTTAAGTCCCATAGTGCTCAGAGCCATTTGAACCTACAAAATCCCGCACGATAATGCAAGTGTAGAAATCTGCATCTGTCACAGAGTCAACAAAGCCTTTGATTGAGACTCTTCACTCGTCTCCAAACCAAACGACCTCGGTAGACTCTGGGAACAACGCCGAAAACTGCGAGCTCTGCAGCCGGCCGCTGTGGCTGAGCTGTTCTAGGCGCTTCAGTCCGGAACCGCGCTGTTGCTACGGTCGCAGGTTCGAATCCTACCTCGGGCATGGATGTGTTTGACGTCCTTAGGTTAGTTTGGTTTAAGTAGTTCCAAGCCTTAGAGGCATTTTGCGAGCTCTGCTTGCACGCCGCGCTTGAGGCCAGCAGTCTTCACCACTTCTGCCAGCCACCTGTACGAACTGAGGATGGCCTCAGAACCCATGTGACAGACGTCGTTGGTGCTGACGTGAGCCACAACTTGCAGACGACTGTACTCTACACGTTCGATAGCCACAAGCAAGGCCGCCTCCACATTTCGAATGAACCCCCTAGCAGACATAACGAGAGCACACTGGCTTTCTCTCCAGCCCTGAATGATATCTGCTTGAGGGGTTCCATGACTCACCTTACGTTGGAGCTCGGGTAAATATGAATCCCTCCCCCCGTGGACTTGCTCGGACGCTGCTGAAGGAGCGGCCACCTGTCCGCTCACAGAATGAATGGGTGAGGCCAGGCGGCCAGTCTCCACATTCGCTCTCCGCTTCTAAGACGCAAACGAGTTACCATCCACTACTTACCCTGCTGTGACGGTGGATCCACCGCGTCATGTGCACTAGTAGGTGCCTCGGAAGCATAGCCTGTGGGGAAAACGGGTGACATCTGAAGTGTCCCATGCGACGCGCTAGATTCTCCGCCACCGCTACACCTCGGGTCAACAGACTGATGGTGAATAACCATAGCCAAAAGCGGATTCAGCAGTTCGCCAACTGTGGCCAGCTCCTCTTACAACCGCACACAGCCTGCCACGTCCTACCCATCCTAACAAGACTAAATAAAGAAGCAAACTATGAAAGAAGATAGAATCGCAGATATGCAACTTGCTACCCTCCTGATGTGTCACCAATCTACGCTGATGTGTTAATGAGCTATGTTGCCGGCTGTTCAGTGAACGAATATTGCGTTCAGATTGTATGTATTTACTCTACCAAAAACGTGGGAGCCGGCCGCGGTGGTCTAGCAGTTCTAGGCGCGCAGTCCGGAACCGCGCGACTGCTACGGTCGCAGGTTCGAATCCTGCCTCGGGCATGTATGTGTGTGATGTCCTTAGGTTAGTCAGGTTTAAGTAGTTCTAAGTTCTAGGGGACTGATGACCACAGATGTTAAGTCCCATAGTGCTCAGAGCCATTTGAACAATTTTTTTGAATAACGTGGGACTGAGACTCTTAAAGATAAAAACAGGAACGAAATTTAATAAATATACTACGACGAAACACAGAAAAATATGAACACGTAACTTGCCGCTCTGTAGATGTACACTAGATGATCAAAAGTATCGGGATATCTCCAAAAACATACGTTTTTCACATTAGGTGTATTGTGCTGCCACCTACAGCCAGGTGCTCCATATCAGCGACTTCAGTAGTCATTAGATATCGTGAGAGAGCAGAATGGGGCGCGCCGCGAAACTCACGGACTTCGAACGTGGACAGGTGATTGGGTGTCATACGTCTGTAAGCGAGATTTCCACACTCCTTAAGATCCCTAGTTCACTGTTTATGATGTGGTAGTGAAGTTGAAACGTGAAGGGACACGTACAGGACAAAAGCGTACAAGCCGACCTCGTCTGTTGACTAACAGAGACCGCCGACTGTTGAAGAGGATCGTAACGTGTAATAAGCAGACATCTATCCAGGAATTCCAAACTGCGTCAGGATCCAGTGCAAGTACTATGACAGTTAGGTGCGAGGTGAGAAAACTCGGATTTCATGGTCGAGCGGCTGCTCATAAGACACAAATCACTCCGGTAAACGCCGAACTACGCCTCGCTTGGCAACGACAACTCACTCTACTGGGGACAGTAATGTGTTTTGGGATTATTAATGATTAAAAGGATTAAAGCTGATACTGATCTTATTCGGGAATAAATGTTTACACTGTCACAATAAATTATCTGCTTGAAATTAACTTGAATAATTTTGAACTAATACGGTCGTCTGTCCAACTGGACAAACTTCACCGCAAGATCGGTTTACTACAGCAGCGGCGTGCACAATCTACAGTTGCTTGTACAACTCGATTACGTAATTTTGTATCGTGCCTGCTGAAAAAGATATTATCAGTGTTCACAGAATTCAGAGTGCCTGAATGACTCTGCCCAACAATTTAGAGAGAACATTCTCGATACGATAAAACGTACTCTGATTACAGTGAAACTGAACATGAAAGCATACGGGTGCCGTAGCCCGCAAACATTTACCTTCAAAAATTAATTTTTAGGTCTATTAATCATATCATCAAAAGAAAACTTTCAAATTACTGAAACTCATTACGACAAACCAACTGTTGAAACTATGCTGAAATATTGCACACCTAGCCATCAACGTACAATAAAATAAAAGCACAACAAAATTCCTTCATAACGTTTGTAGTATCGCCATTCAATTGAAATTACATAGTTGTCTCCAAGAAATATAATGATGATGATTATACAAATTGGTTATTAGTTAATTTAAATTTACTCACGAATTTTTTCCAACATCAGAATTTGTTACTATTCTATTAAATTATGGTACATATTTATGATATGCAATCATGCCAATAAGAGTCTTGGAAGCAGAATCCTTTTTTTGAGTCATCTTTTTCTGATTGCTTTAATGCAGCCCGCCACGAATCATTCCTCTCTCATGCCAACCTCTTCATCTCAGATTAATGCTTGCACCCGACATCTTTTAGGTGTGCTCCAACTTCTGTATTACTCTACAGTTTCTACCCTTTACCGCTCCCCATAGCACTGTGAACGACATTGCCATATGTCTTAATACATGTCCTATCATTCTGTCCTTTCTTCTTGCTAGTGCTTTCTTCACCGATTCTTCTGAGAATCTCCTCATTCCTTACCTTGTCGCCGGCCGGAGTGGCCGAGTGGTTCTAAGCGCTACAGTCTGGAACCGCGTGACCGCTACGGTCGCAGGTTCGAATCCTGCCTCGGGCATGGATGTGTGTGATGTCTTTAGGTTAGTTAGGTTTAAGTAGCTCTAAGTCTAGGGCACTGATGACCTCAGATGTTATGTCCCATAGTGCTTAGAGCCATTTGAACCATTTTGTCATTTCCGTCATTGCTTCTTAGACGCACAGGCTGGACAGTGGAGGCGAAATACTGCATTCCTGTCTTACACCATTTTTAATCCGAGCGGTTCGTTGTTAGTGTTTCAGTCTTTTTCTTCTTGGTTCTTGTACATATTGTATATTACCCTTCATTTCCTATGGTTTACTTCTACTTTTCTCAGAAATTCGAACATCCAATACTACCTTACATTGTCTAACGAATTTTCCAGCTCGGCAAATCCTATGAATGTCTCTTAATTTTTCTTCAATTTTCCTTCTACACTGAAGAGCCAAAGAAACTGGTACAGCTGTCTAATAGCGTGAAGAGCCCTCACGAGCAAGCAGAAGTGCCGCAACACGGCGAGGCATGGACCGACTTATGTCTGAAGTAGCGCTGGAGGGAACTGACACCAAGAATCCTGCAGGGTTGTCCATATTCTGCCTGTTTACATATTTCTGTATTTGGATATGAATGCCTATATCAGTTTTTTTGGCGCTTCAGTGTATTGTCAAGCACGTCAGGGTTACCTCTTTGGTGCCTTTACCTTTACTAAAGCCCATATTATTCTCGTTTGATAACTCCTCAAATTTTTCCATTCTTCTACAGATTATTGTTGTCAGAAACTCGGGTGTTTGAACTGTTAAGCTGATTGTGCGATAGTTCTCGCACTTATCTGACCTTGCTATCTTCGGAATTGTGTGGTTGATATTTTCTGAATATCTGAATGCATGTTGCCAGTCTCATACATCTACACACCAACTTGAATACGTGTTTTTTTACATCTTCCGCCAGTGATTTTCGAAATTATTATGGAATGATATTTAATAAGTTTCCTTTAATTTACGTCTATGGTCACAAACTGTTTGATAACAGTCAAACAGTTTGTGACCATAGACGTAAATTAAAGGCAACTTATTACATATACGGGTCACGTTTTTTCGCAACGATGTTGCAGCTTGTGGAATATCTGCCTCATCTGCCTTATTTAGTCTAAAGTCTTCCACAATACTCTTTGTAGCAATAAAACTTTTGTCCCAGGCTCCCTCATACTGGGACTTTATAAAAAATTAGGCTGTTGAAATAAGAACGTAAGTGAAAACCTTCAACCTTCATAGCGGATGTAATCTTAGCGGTGCATGGAAGCAACCTCTCGTTGCAGAGAAATCCCAGAGATATTTGTCTCAATGTTTACGTTACGGCGGGAGCGGTGGCGCCACTAGCTCAGACGTTGATTCCATCTACGACAGCATGAAGTTACTACCGACGAATCAGAAGCCGTCTGTGATTTATATTAGGCCACCATAGCAGCAGTTTTGACAGTTAGTTGCTTATGACGAAGATGGTGGTGGAAACCGTCGAAAGTTCGAAGTTTAATCCTGAACTGACGCGGAAAGAAGTCCGAGAATGTTTTATATAAAGTTTGGGATCAGCTAGAAGGCAATGTGAAAGTAAAATAAAATATGACAAACGAAACAAGGATCAATGAGAAGAAGATGTGCGAAGGCACAAGCAGCATTGTTCACCAACAGAAGTCAACTAGTGTCCGACATTGGCTTTAATTTCAGAAAGAAATTTATATTAATATATAACTGGTGCAAATGGCAGAGAAGGATGTTGAAAATTAAGGAGAATGATAAGGTATTAGGAGGTACTCCGCAGATTCGCTGAGGAAAGGACTGTGTTGAAATCATTAACTAGAAAAAGAGGTACGTTGATAGGAAATGCGTTATGATGTCAGGGAATAACATCCATCGTTCTAGTGAGAGCCGTAGATGGCTAAAACAATGGAAGAAGACAGAGATTGAAATATAACCAACGAATAACTCAGAAAGTTGGATGTAAGTGCTATACTGAAATGAAGGATGGAAATCTTACGTGCTGCAGAGAGATTAAATGAACTGCGTGT
Organism: Schistocerca cancellata; assembly: GCF_023864275.1. Taxonomy (NCBI): domain Eukaryota; kingdom Metazoa; phylum Arthropoda; class Insecta; order Orthoptera; family Acrididae; genus Schistocerca; species Schistocerca cancellata. Next base: position 470,099,771 of record NC_064631.1, on the reverse strand, counting down.
ACAATGTCGTGCCGAATGACTACCTGGCGTGTTTTACGTTACCTTTCAATCGCTTGACAGTAAGGTCCATTCCGAGGCGGTCGTGACCTGGACTCCCGTGTGCAGTAACGCCAACGCCAATAAAGTAAGTCGTCAGACTAGCGGCTTGGGTGATGACCCTCATGAAGATGAAGCCACGAAGGAAGCAAATTCTCTGGCAACTAATTTGCAGTAAGCTTATGATTGGAAACGGGTCTCGAGCACGCGGTTAACGTCTGCACCTAAGATGGTGGTGCACAGGAGTCTGACGTGGCCGGTAAGAGACGCTATGCACTAAATTACGCGTGTGCGGCCGGCCACGGGATGTTAGGGCCGGAGCGTGCAGTTAATATTCGTCGGGTGTTTCTGGGGCGGACGTGCGGCACATGCGTAGCGAAGACCGGCGGAACCCTGCAATAACTCAGCCGGGCTCACCGCTACTGCAGAACACAACACGCCACCAGACAGATGCTATCTGGCCCGTGCGCGAACGTATATTTCAACTTCGTCTGCTATGTCGTTTACAAGGCCTAATAAACAGCTAGGTAATTTTCAACGAGACATAACATGGGCTTACATCAGTGGACGATCTTTTTCTTTTTTTACATTTTTCGGCTTGAACTTTTCTTTTATCGCTGAATGAACATGTTTCTGGAACCAGTAGACACAGCTTTAACGTAAAAACGTTTATAGACTAGCAATCAGCATTTCGAGTTTAGACTGTAACGTATGTGCTTGAATAACCTGAACCGATTTGTCTTTCACTTCTTGGTGGCACTCTGCAATCATGTTTTTGCTTGTGTTCCACAAAATTTTATTCTAGACTACTAAGATTTTGCGTTAGAAGCCATATTGTTAGGACTGTTGTTTCTAAGGTGTTATGAAACAAAGACGCTACAACTAACAAAGAAACTAAGTTGTAATAGCAAAACAGCAAGACCCAACAACACACTACAAAGAATTACATATTGATGTGGGACGCTTATGGTGTAATATCTAATAGATTATAGGTTGAAAACGGAGCTCCTCGCTACGGAATATTGACAGTGAACTGGACAGATCACAGATGAGTTTCTCACTTCACAACCTTGGTAACAGAGTACTATTTACTATGCAGCAAATGGGCAAAGTCGTTTCAGACATTGTCACAGCATTGAAGATTACACTTTTTTCCTTTTTGGAATGACGTAACTAAACAGCACAGAGTGGGTGGGAGAAGGGGAGAAACGAACGTAGTTACCACTCCCGGATACTACCAGAGTAGTTAGAGGAAAACTAGGCTATCTTCCCCTTCCAATTGCTGTTTATTTATGTAGTTTGTAGAAAATACTGCAAACTCAAATACTGCTAAAATTATTGAAACAATCTAGCGCTATTGTGTTGTAAATACGCACAGGTTGGGACAATGACAGCAGGGAAGTAGAGTTTTGAAAAAAATCTCATATCAATAGCAGTTTTTTAGGTATTTTAATGATAGCGTAGCTCAGTTAGTAAATGTGAGAGAAGGAAGATCATGCAATTTTAAAACAATTTACTCATCTGCTCCTCATAGCTAATCATCATAAAAGTGGCATCCTGAAAAACTTGGCTTGCTGTAAAAGTATATTTTGTATAGGATATATGATCAGCTTTGATTCAAACGCAAAGTGCTAGAATTTGTATCCATCTAACTATTTATTCAAAACATTTCAATCTACTTGCTAGTATAAAACCTTCACATTAAAGAAGAGACTTTGGACTACCATTATCAATAGAACAAATCGCACTCCATACTGCCACAGACAACAACTAGCTCAAAGTGACCATTATTACTAACTCATGTGTTAAAATGTGTTAAATCCAGAAGAAAAAAGAAGTATAAACTTGCAGCACAACATTCTTAAAAAGTATCCGTTCAAAGAAGTTTATTCACAGTTAATTATTACTATTACAAAATATTATCAAGTTATTTCTCAGAATAACTTATACATAATTATTAATTTCATATATGATTACAAATTTTAATTAAATTGAAAATACAAAAAATGTTTTCTGAAAAATAATTAATCTTATGTTAAATTTGTGTTTTACCACATTTACTATCTTATAAAAGCATACACTACAGTAAATGAAAAATTACAATTTACGCTTTTTTGGATCATATTGAGAATTTATTGTATCCATTGAGTACTACAGTATGTGATGAAAGAAGGTCCACTGATGAGATCTGTAACAGTACCCCAACAAGAATATTGTAAGCATGAAAATTCACACAAAATTCTGACACTAAAATGATGAAATGCCCAATGATCAGTTCTGAAAAATCTTGGAATACATATTTTTTCGAAAAAAATCAGAAGGTGAAATGTACTTTGTATGTGTAAGTTTTGCATCCACAGTAATATTTAGTTGGAAAGACAACCTAGTTTACATGTGGTTATAAGCAACAAATTGAAAAATTGCCAACAGGCCACATAGTAATATTTATATTTCTGAACTTCATTCTCATTAATGTAAGCCATATAAGTATTTACTTTCAAAATGGTGAGAAACTGAAAAACATTAAATAAACTTATATTCCTCCATACACCAAAATAATCATGATATGCATATTATTACACAATGTGTCCAAAAAGATAGCAAACTCAATAATATCTATAAAAATATACATTACTAGAAAAATGAAGCACAAATTTAATAACAAAAATAGCTTTCTATGCACTTACTACTGCACGTAAGTTCATGAAGATCAGTTCATTCTAACTATGTTTCATAAGAGCATAATGAAAATCTGGCAACAATGATTATTAATCGGACACAAAAACAAAATTTGAATGACATATAATATATCACACTTTCAATTTAATTTGGATATAACTTTCTGAGCATTGTCTCACAGAATGGAAAGAGTTTATAAAAGTACAATAGTTTCACAGAATTTTCAGTCTTTTTAAAAAATTTAAAAAGCAGTTAAAATATATAAAATTCAACTTCATCAACATTTCCTGACATCTTTGATCGGTTTTAACTGCTCCTCACTACTTTTTATTTAACTTGTTTTTTAAGTAATCAGACCTGTTTCAAACATTCTGATGGTATAAACTGGTAGTCAGCAACATCATAGTGTAACAAATATTGACCACAACCAACTATGTTACTCTTTTCATTACCTATATTTTGCCAAGTTACGTTTTATCACAAAAATCATTTTGTGCTATCAGTATATTTTTTCTTAAGCATCAGAAGTACAGTACCATATGATGTGTTTCAGAAATAAGTACAGAATTTTTGTGGGATGACAGGTTGGATACAGACAATCATTTTAAGTGTAGAAATATTTGGTTCCTGACACATATTTACAATGGCAGGCAACCTCAAAAAGTTATTGATCCACTTGGTGGTGCAATAACTGGTGGTAAGTATCCATAAGTTTGAATGTGTAGTGTCATGTGTTTTAACTGGCAGCTGTATCCTACAGATGAAACTCTACACTAGTTCTCTTTGTCCACATTTGATGCTGTGTATCTGAAGTAACCTGTCGTTTGTGTACTTTGCATCCACCTCAATGTAACTGCACTGTGGCAGGGAGGTGGTATAGAGTAGAAGGATAGTAGGCCACAAGTCAATTAACATATTTATTAAAACAGAAACATGTTATTAAAATACAGAAAATGATGGAAGGCGATCTGAGCAGCTACACCCAGAATTAATTAGTTTCCAAGATCACAACTGTTGACAGATATTACATAACTTTCACAAATGACTGAATGAAATTAAAAAAAATATGTTTTGAGAACAACATTAATTTAAATAAAATTTCATAGATGCTTGGCACAAAGGCCTAATCATACCACAAGTCTACAAAATTATCCTGCAATTCCACATTACAAGTTTCAAAAACATATTGAAAATAGTTAAGAAACAATTAATACCAGCCATCCACTATCACACGACTGTTTGCAGAGAATTAGAAGGCAGATCACTAGTTCGAAGCAAGCAGAATAACCGGACAGTACTGAGAGTTTCAAAGCCAAGAAATTTCTCTTTCTTGGTTTAAGTGTGGATGGCGATCACCATTAGAGAGACAGACACTCTCAGTAAAGGCATTTATCGTACCCAGGTCTCTTTAGCTGGACTCAATATATAACAATAGATACATAAAGCTATTGTGTAACATTCAAACCACTATGATTTGAGACTTTCTCGGCGTATTCCATTCGTGAAATCTTCTCGGGTGATCAGCCGAGTAAAGGCGTCGTCTTCTCGCAACGTTTCGAAGGGTTTCGTACCCATCATCTTCAAGCGAAGTCGCTTGAAGATGATGGGTACGAAACCCTTCGAAACGTTGCGAGAAGACGACGCCTTTACTCGGCTGATCACCCGAGAAGATTTCACGAATTCAAACCACTAATTAACAATTTCGATTTACGACACAAACAGACACTGCAAATACATTTCAAAAAGGTGAATGCTACACATGAAGCACCTGATTCTAAAATAAACAAAAAATTTTAATTATAGGCGCTGCCAAACTCAGTTAAACAGCTCGAGCACCTCTAGCTTAGTCACACACATTCATAGAACCGTAATTTGAGCGACATCATTTAAAGTATTGTTAAATGAAGATGTTTACATGCTACGAGGGATAATCATGATGGTGAGTTAGAATAGCCACTGCGCGACACAACATAATCATGCACACGGTAATCGGACGCTCACCACAATTTCTTGCAGATCGAAGCTTAAGTTGAGAACAGCTCGACCGAAGGCTGTCATCAAGTAGGTGTTACGACGAGTTTGCTAAGGATCATGAGCCAAAAGATGCTACTCACCAGAGTGCCCTTGCGCCCAGTTCTTGAATGTTGCGGACTTAAACCCAACACAGCACCACAGAGGACACGGCACTCAGATGCCGAGAGCGAGTCAGATTCCGTGCATCGCGCAGAGGGAGCTTTTTCAAAGAGCAATCTTCACAACTCCAACCGGTGCTCAGCGCACTAAACCTGCAGTCACCAAAAACCCAATCTTTACCAGAGGGCCAAGATACAGTCTGCAACGACGTCACGGCGTCTCTTGCAGCCTCTGTCGCACACACTGTTCAGCCGCCTGTGTCTTCGCCTCCTGGCGCGACAGTGCTTAAGCGCTGGCCCACAGACCTGCCCTCTGCAGGCGACAGATCACTCGAGAAGCTATTGCGGCCAGAGAGGCTAGTAACGAGCCGAAACTATCGATATCAAAACGTGCCCGCACAGTACAGTAGTTGGCAATCGCGAGTTATACCATAGGTAAGGTAGTGTGTTATGGAAAAATGGTATGCACTTGCAAATGTAAAATGATTGTTTACTCTGTGTTATCAAGTGTAAGTCATGGAACATTTCACATGGAACGAACTTGCAGACATGCATTTAACCTTTAGTGCTGCATGAACTGTGGTAACAGCATACCGTTTCTACACAGAACATTATCCAAACAGAGGAATACCGAGTTGAAGAACATTTCCTGCTGTGCATCTTCGTCTCTGCGGAAGGGGCACATTAGAGGGAGACCTCAGTGCTCTAGGACGACCACGAAGTGTACGAAATACTGATTTCGAGGAACGTGTACTACAAATGTTCGCCAAAAATCCTAGAGGTATGGCTGTCTGCCATTTTCAGGAACGATTTTCAGTTAACGTTTAGGCTGGAATTATTCACAGCCAAATAGTGGGGCCTTACATTCTTACACACAGTGTAATTGGTCGTGTTTACAGCGTATTTCTCGAACTCGCACTTTCTTCTTTTTCTCGAAATGTGCCGTTTCAAGCCAGGAGACGAATGTTCTTCCACCACGATCGAGTGACAGGCAATATCCTGAAAGCTGGATTGGACGTAATGTACTTGTTCAGTGGCGTGTAAGGTACCCAAATCTCACATTACTTGATTTTGATCTTTGGAGCAACGTGAAGCGTCTTGTGTATCAAACTCCTTTAAACACTGTGGAGGAACTCGTAGCTCAAATTGAATTTGATGCAGAAAACGTCCAATATCAAGACAATGAAATTACCCAATGTTTGCACTTACGTCGTTCAACGGCTTGAGCTATGTCATCAAGTAAATACCACACACTTCGAGTATTTACTGTACAATGTACAATGCTGTTCCCTGCAGGAAAAGCGTACGTGTTTTGGCATAGTCTCGTGCTCAAATTGAATTTGATGCAGAAAACGTCCAAGATCAAGCCAATGAAATTACCCAATGTCTGCACTTGCGTCGTTCAACGGCTTGAACTATGTCATCAAGTAAATACCACACACTTTGAGTATTTACTGTACAAGGTACAATGACGTTCCCTGCAGGAAAAGGGTAAGTGTTTTGGCATAGTCTCGTGCACTAACTATGAGTCAGTGACCCTATGTTCGCATACTTAAAATGACAGCATATATCCAGCCTATAATTCCACAATAATTCTGTGCTTATTTCTGAAGCAATACAATGTGTGTGAAATCTTATGGGATTTAACTGCTAAGGTCATCAGTCCCTAAGCTTACACACTACTTAACCTAAATTAACCTAAGGACAAACACACACACCCATGCCTAAGAAAGGACTGAACCTCCGCTGGGACCAGCCGCACAGTCCATGAGTGCAGCGCCTTAGACCGATCGGCTAATCCCGTACGGCGCTTATTCCTGAAGGACCCAGTATAATGAACACTTGTAATAGTGCCTGATTGACAAATGTCATCTCTGCCATAAATGAGCATTGGTATATCTTAAAATGTTTTTCCCTAACCTTGGATATCTAAGCTTCTACGTCTTCATCAATAAAATCATTAACATACACTGCATCATCTTTATAACTTCATCATCAAAGGCATCATTATGGGAAAATTGCCTGTCCTCTCAATATATCTGCTATATCACAACATAGTTCTCAGCCCTAACAGCTTCATAATGTAGAAATATTGCTACCATATTGTATGAACATTCAGTCTGTGATCACTTCCAGCATATGTTCACAACATCTCAAAATATTTTCAGCATTAATAAAACTTAGTCAGAAAACTACTCCTACCTCTAACTTATTACAATTTTAGAGACTTACCTGATGTATGGTGCCTGAAAAACAGCTTCTTTCCTTAAATGACATCCACTGCAAAATTCCATTGAAACAGTTATTCATAACTTGTTAATCAGTATTGTATTTTATCTTAAAAGCTTTCACTCAGAATACAATTAAAAAATATTTCAGCTCTTCTATAATAATTCAAATGCTGACTGTAAATATACATTGTGATGACAGTGAATGCCAAGCCTGACTTATCTTTTGTTGAATATTCCCAAACAGACTCAGGTTGCCAAAAATGCATCACACCATTCCATAAGCACATCCACATCATATACATATGCTTCCATTAAACAAGAGTACCCACAAAAAATCTATCAAGTAACATCACTTTTCCAAAAGATTATGAAGTAAAGAACTGTATTGCTGAAAACTCATACCAAAGTAACATGGCATTTCCCAGATGTACCCAAAACTGGTTAAGAACATCTATTAATGTCACAAATATATATTTCATAAAATTAAAGAATATATATATATATATACTTTACTTCAGAATCAAAGTGCAGCATCTTTTAGCCTGAACAGTTTTGCACTTCAGCATTACTGTGCACATTATCAACAATGTGCAAACGATTTCAAATTAACACAATTAAATCTGAAAATATTACAACTTGAAAATAAAAAAGATACTAAATTTAAATTTAGTATCTTTTTTATTTTCAAGTTGTAAGATATATATATATATATATATATATATATATATATATATATATATATGAAATGTAAAGTGTTTTGCTTTTTCTTTTTAAATTTAGTACCTTTTTTATTTTCAAGTTGTAATATTTTCAGATTTAATTATGTTAATTTGAAATCGTTTGCACATTGTTGATAATATGCACAGTAATGCTGAAGTGCAAAACTGTTCAGGCTAAAAGATGCTGCACTTTGATTCTGAGCATGAAGAAGATTGGACAATTGCAATTTCATGACAATAGTCACGAAAAGGATAATAGTTTTTAGAGCAGAAGTGAGAAGGTGTCTCACAGTTAGGTGGTTTCTTTTCATTGTAACCACTCTTGTACCACATGTATTAAAAAAGGTTGACAAATCTAGGAGAAGATAACTGAATGTGAATGAGGAATTGAATTTTTAGATTATTATTTTTTAAACATAAGCTAACATTACAACTCTGTAATATAATTATGTCTGAAAAATGTTTCATGAGATTTTTCCATGGTCAAAATGTATATACACCAAACAGTTATATCACCAATCATCCCACTAGGAATCTCTAAATTTTCACTTCTTTTCCAAGTTTATCAGTGGTGTTGAACATTTTCATTTGCCTGTTCCATGAAACTAAACAAAAGATAGATTTTTCATTCCCATTAGATTATAAACCTGTTCACATAATTTCCTTACAAACTCCAATACAGATGTGAAAGTGAACTGAGGTGTAATTGCTGCTTTCTGTAAATCTTTTTCAGCTTTTGATATGAAGTTTATATCTTTTTCTTTCAAAACTATAAGCCAGGGAGACATTAATTTTCCACTTGGAGATATAATGCACTGTTTCATATGTATTAGGGCTTTCAGGGATTTCAAGTTTTGTTGTTCTTCTGAAGGGCAATTGTTGATCCTGTATGCATTTTCACACTGAACTCTGATTGGTCAGAATCATACACACTGGCATCTTCAGTCAACATAACTTTCCATTTCAGAGTCTCCACAAATTCGTAAGCCTTCCCATTCAGTTACTATTTATTCACTGTTTGTGCTTGAGTGATGAATTTAATGATTTTCCTTGAAACAATCCTGTCCCACACTAGAATCATGAATCCATTCTGAGGAAGCTTTGAACAAATGTTATGATAAATACCACCATTGCTCACTTGTTAAGTCAGCCTCTGTATATCCAGATCATGTATCATGTCCAGACAATTTGAAATTTATCAAACACATACACAGAAATACCTCATAACTTTTCATTTCTTGTCACATCTATAGTAATTTGTGCTTTCTATTTATATAGACCTTCTCTCTTTGTGACCTTTCTGTAACTGTGTTTTATAGTTTCAAATTTGTTTTGAACACAGCACCAAAATGCAATGACTTTTTGTTTGTACTCAACATCTATGTCACATTTTGCTGCTTTATTGCCTTACCTTCATTATCTTCTCCATTATGTTCTTCAATTAGAATAGGTTCTAAAACTGTTCTTTCGTCTTCAAACCTTAAAGCAATCTATTCTTAGTCAAATCTTCTACTTATGAAGAAAAGTATTTTCTTCATTTGTGATATTAGTTTTCACATTATATTGTGGCTGATCGGACTTTGTACACACTAAATGAAAAGTATTTTTTTGGATTCATTGACATTTTCCCTGTATACATACATAAACAGTACAATTTGCAGACTCTCGAAGACATGAGGAGAGAGAAGCAGATTGCACATCCAACAATCGGTGTGTCAGCATCACAAACAATGATGTTGACTAGGGGTGCCAACATACAATGTTTCCCTTGCACCACATGCCCTCACTCTGCTGCCCATGCAAATGAGTGAGGTTGATAGGCCAAGAGGAAATCATCTCATTGTTCCCAACCCTGTCATGGAATTACTATTGTCTGATACGCTTAGTGTGCAAAATCAATGTGAAGTCAGTACTCTTTCACTCAAACAGTTCTTTGATTCCTCATTATAGTACAGATTTACTATAATTTCAGAACAACAATATACAAACAATGTCAAATATAGCATAATGAAATGTGAAAAAGTTACAACTTCTTAAAAAGAAAACATGAACAGAACACAAAACATATGTGTTTAGAATATATTCAGCAGAGAAAGACTTATTAAACAACAAAATATGACAAATGGTATTGAAGAAGACAGGTATTGGGTGCACATAGAACCATATACGAATACTTCCAGCTTTTTCCTGACAAATGTGGTTTTGCAATGTCATTACATTATATATGATTGCATTAGGTATTAACGAAGCTGTATATTTTAGTATTACTGAAATATGTAAATGAATAACAAGATAGTGAGGGAAATGAGTCTGAAAAAATGACTTTTTTGACCAATCTGAGTGCACCACTGAAAAATATATAGAACTTCTATTTAAGTTTTTTTTAGAATATCTGTTACCACTGTAGTGGTATTCCTTCACAAATATTAAGCTCAATTTTTTTTCATGGGTGTTTGCCAACACCTTAAATGGATATATGGGCACATATAAAAATATATGAACATATTCAAAGTTGATCAATATCAAAGAGTATGCCTTAGAGAGGTTTACATGTCAGTATGAATGTGACAATGCTTGAGTTACTTACATTCTTAATTCTTCTGTTTCACTTTAATTTCTGTTCTGCAATTTCCATCCATTTTAGTACATCTACATCTACATTTATACTCCGAAAGCCACTCAACGGTGTGTGGCGGAGGGCACTTTATGTGCCACTGTCATTACTTCCCATTCCTCTTCCAGTTACGTATGGTTCGCGGGAAGAACGACTGCCGGAAAGCCTCCGTGCGCGCTCGAATCTCTCTAATTTTACATTCGTGATCTCCTCTGGATGTGTAAGTAGGGGGAAGCAATATATTCGATACCTCATCCAGAAACGCACCCTCTCGAAACCTGGACAGCAAGCTACATCGCGATGCAGACCGCCTCTTTTGCAGAGTCTGCCACTTGAGTTTGCTAAACATCTGCGTAGTGCCATCACGCTTACCAAATAACCGTGTGACGAAACGTGCCGCTCTTCTTTGCATCTTCTCTATCTCCTCAGTCAACCCGACCTGCTACGGATCCCACACTGATGAGCAATACTCAAGTATAGGTCGAACGGGTGTTTTGTAAGCCAACTCCTTTGTTGATGGACTACATTTTCTAAGGACTCTCCCAATGAATCTTAAGCTGGCACCCACCTTACCAACAATTAATTTTATATGATCATTCCACTTCAAATCGTTCTGTACACATACTCCCAGATATTTTACAGGAGTAACTGCTACCAGTGTTTGTTCCATTATCATGTAATCATACAATAAAGGATCCTTCTTTCTATGTATTCGCAATACATTACATTTGTCTAGGTTGAGGGTCAGCTGGCACTCCATGCACCAAGTGCCTATCCGCTGCAGATCTTCCTGCATTTCGCTACAATTTTCTAATGGTACAACTTCTCTGTATACTACAGCATCGTTCGCGAAAAGCCGCATGTATCTTCCGACACTATCTACTAGGTCATTTATATATACTGTGAAAAGCAATGGTCCCATAACACTCCCCTGTGGCACGCCAGAGGTTACTTTAACGTCTGTAGACGTCTCTCCATTGAGAACAACATGCTGTGTTCTGTTTGCTAAGAACTCTTCAATCCAGCCACACAGCTGGTCTGATATTCCGTAGGCTCTTACTTTGTTTATCAGGCGACAGTGCAGAACTGTATCGAGCGCCTTCCGGAACTCAAGGAAAATGGCATCTACCTGGGAGCCCATATCTAATATTTTCTGGGTCTCATGAACAAATAAAGAAAGTTGGGTCTCACACGATCGCTGTTTCCGGATTCCATGTTGATTCCTACAGAGTATATTCTAGGTTTTCAGAAATTACATGATACGTGAGCAAAAAATATGTTCTAAAATTCTACAACAGAACAATGTCAGAGATATAGGCCTATAGTTTTGCGCTCTTGCTCGACGATCCTTCTTGAAAACTGGAACTACCTGTGCTCATTTCCAATCATTTGGAACGTCCCGTTCCTCTAGAGACTTGCGTTAGACGGCTATTAGAAGGGGGGCAAGTTCTTTCCCGTACACTGTGCGGAATTGAACTGGTATCCCGTCAGGTCCAGTGGACTTTCTTCTGTTGAGTGATTTCAGTTGCTTTTCTATTCCTTGGACACTTATTTCGATGTCAGCCATTTTTTCGTTCGTGCGAGGATTTAGAGAAGGAACTGCAGTGCGGTCTTCCTCTCTGAAAAAGCTTTGGAAAAAAGTGTTTAGTATTTCAGATTTACGCGCGTCATCCTCTGTTTCAATGCCATTATCATCCCAGAGTGTCTGGATATGCTGTTTCGAGCCACTTACTGATTTAACGTAAGAGCAGAACTTCCTAGGATTTTCTGTCAAATCGGTAACTAGAATTTTACTTTCGAATTCACTGAACGCTTCACGCATAGCCCTCCTTACGCTAACTTTGACATCGTTTAGCTCCTGTTTGAGAGGTTTTGGCTGCGTTTAAATTTGCAGTGAAGTTCTATTTGCTTTCGCAGTAGTTTCCTAACTTTGTTTTTGAACCACGGTGGGCCTTTCCCGTCCCTCAGTTTTACTCGGCACGTACCTGTCTAAAACACATTTTACGATTGCCTTGAACTTTTTCTCTAAACACTCAACATTGGCAGTGTCGGAACAGAAATTTTCGTTTTTACCTGTTAGGTAGTCTGAAATCTGCTTCCTAAACAGATAAACCTTGCTCCCTTTTTTTATATTTCTATTTAATTCCATATTCAGGGTTGCTGCAGCAGCCTTATGATCACTGAATCCCTGTTCTGCGCTTACAGAGTCGAAAAGTTCAGGTCTGTTTGTTATCAGTAGGTCCAAGATGTTATCTCCACGAGTCGGTTCTCTGTTTAATTGCTCGAGGTAATTTTGGGATAGTGCACTCAGTATAATGTCACTCTATGCTCTGTCCCTACCACCCATATTAAACATCTGAGTGTCCCAGTCTATATCTGGTAAATTTAAATCTCCACCTAAGATATTAACATGCTGAGGAAATTTATGCGAAATGTATTCCAGATTTTCTCTCAGTTGTTCTGCCACTAACGCTGCTGAGTCGGGAGGTCGGTAAAAGGAGCCAATTATTAACCTAGGTCGGTTGTTGAGGATAACCTCCATCCGTAATAATTCACAGGAACTATCCACTTCTATTTCACTACAGGGTAATCTACTACTAACAGTGACAAACAGGCCACCACTGGTTGCATGTAATCTATCCTTTCTAAACACCGTCTGTGTCTTTGTAAGAATTTCGGCAGAATTTATCTCTGGCTTCAGCCAGCTTTCCGTACCTATAACGATTTCAACTTCGGTGCCTTCTATCAGCGCTTGAAGTTTCGGTACTTTACCAACGCAGCTACAATTACAGTACCGATTGCTGCTTGGTCCCCGCATGTCCTGACTTTGACCCGCACCCTTTGAAGCTGTTGCCTTTTCTGTACTTGCCCGAGGCCATCTAACCTAAAAAACAGCCCAGTCCACGCCACACAACCCCTGCTACCCGTGTAGCCGCCTTTTGTGTGTAGTAGACTCATGACCTATCCAGCGGAACCAGAAATCCCACCACCCTATGGCGCAAGTGGAGGAATCTGCAGCCCACATGGCCGCAGAACCGTCTCAGTCACTGATTCAGACCCTCCACTCGGCTCTGTACCAAAGGTCCGCAGTCAGTCGTGCCGACGATGCTGTAGATGGTGAGCTCTGCTTTCATCCCGCTAGCAATACTTGCAGTCTTCACCAAATCAGATAGCCGCCGGAAGCCAGAGAGTATTTCCTCCGATCCATAGCGACACACATCATTGGTGCCGACATGAGCGACCACCTGCAGAAGGGTGCACCCTGTACCCTTCATGGCATCCGGAAGGACCCTTTCCACATCTGGAATTACTCCCCCCGGTATGCGCACGGAGTGCACATTGGTTTTATTCCCCTCCCTTGCAGCCATATCCCTAAGGGGCCCCATTACGCGCTTCGCTTTGGAGCTCGCAACTACCAGTAAGCCTACCATCTGCGACCGCCCGGATCTTGCAGACTGATGGGCAACCTCTGGAACAGGACAAGCAGCCATGTCCGGCCAAAGATAAGTATCAGCCGGAGACGGAGCCTGAAACCGGTTCGTAAGACAAACTGGAGAGGCCTTCCGTTGAGCCCTCCGGAATGTTTTTCGCCCCCTGCAACACCTCAAGACGACTTCCCACTCCACCACTGGTGAGGGGTCAACCTCAATGTGGGCAGTATCCCGGGCAGCCACAGCTGTAGTCCGATTGGGGGATGCATGGGACGAGCTGGTTGTCTCTGACAAATCCACGTCCGGACCCCCACAGTGATTCCCATTGGCAAGAGCCTCAAGCTGTGTGACCGAAGCCAACACTGCCTGAAGCTGGGAGCAAAGGGATGCCAACTCGGCCGAATCCGAACACAGCAGTCGCAGTCCCTATCCATGCTAAATACTGTTGTGCAAAGAACATGTGAACTAATCTATAGAGAGTAAAAGATTCGACATAAAATTTAAATGTTTATTAAAATACAAGACTGCCTAGTAAATGCAGTAATGCTGCTTCTTGTTCACTGCTGACACACTGCTCGGCGGCAGAAGGCTAACGGTACTGTCAGTAACGTACAAAGACTATTTGAAAGCAATAAACAAGTGACAGACTACTACGCGACTTTACATGTCACAGATATTAAAATGGAAATCTGTGCCTGCTAATTACGAAACTACACAATGATTTGACGGATTTAACTAAACAAGTGCGCTAAGAAGACTTAAAACAAATTTTCAACTTGACTACTACACTTATATGAACGCTAAATAATCCACTTGCTGCTACTTGCGCACTGCTGATACACTGCTCGGCTGCCGAAGGGTAACTGTGCCTTTGTTTGTACTACCCCACATCTTAGTATATGGTTTACAGTTTCTTTAGTCGTCAGAATCTCTTCCTTTCACGATTGTTTTCCAGTAATATAATTATGTGTGTAATTCTTTACACAAATTAATCATTTGGTCTGGATCAGTGTGGCTTGGGCCATATTCTTGAATAATGACTGAGCCTTCAGTTCATCACTTTTCAGGTCCTTCTCTTTACCTGTATATTTTAAATTGCATTATCTTCACAAGTGTGTTGTTTCTTAAATGCATTTCTAACTATTCATAATGTCTATTTCCTCTTTCTCTGTATGGGTGCCTTGTATGTTTGTGCCACCAGACATGGCTATTGTATGTTTGAGGTTGTTGTTATTTCAGCATTGCAGTTTCTTGAACATTTGCTATTTCTTGTTTGTTATTAGTTTTGATACTATAGACCTTCTGAATACTCGTGGTTTACTCTACATGATAACTTGTGTGGCCACTTGATTTTTTTCTGACTAGGTGAATTTGTATTTCTGTGCATTATTGAATTACTATTTCTGATCTGAATTACATTTTCGATCGTAATTCTCATTCATTTCCATGGTGTCATTTTCTGCATTAACCCTGGCGATACCAAAGCATTTTCTGTAATGCATTTTACCAAGTGGGAAGGGGGATTTCTTTATACTCACTCTAAAGAAATTTAAAAACGAAAGGCAGTTAATTAATAATTATTGATGACATTTATGAGAACATACTTTGAAAGAGGTATTGATTTGTAAGTAGGATCCTGAACTTGAAAATTTCTTTCCGCACACTTTTATCAATCTCACTGCATTATAAGTTACATGTTCTACAAAACTGGGAGTACTTAATGACACTGAACAATTTTAATAAACATTTTTGGAACAGTGATAAAAAACTTATGTTTTTAAAAACAGGCTGGAGCTTTACTACGTGATACAAAGAACATACATCAGGACCACACGAGGAAAATCCGTATTTGGCCATCACATAACTTTTAATAAGCATGCCGAAGGGATGGTACAACAGAATTTGCAAGGCCTCCATTAAGCTAATAAAGGCTTATTATTAAATATTTTAGAGTAGATCGAGATATATGCCCGTTATAGAGATGAACCGTCAGTGCTTCTCAATGAACAGTTGGATTTTCGTGAAAAACATTTTTATGATTTCTTTGACGTAATTCCATGAACATGTATGTACTCTTTTGTTCAGAAAATCATAGGACCCAGTTGTATCCATGACAGAAATGTACCTTAGAACAGTATGTTAATATTAATATCACAATTTTAAACTTCCAACTAGAAATATTACGAAATATGACTCCATTTTTAATAAATCAGTTTTATGACCTTTTAAAAATCTATGTAATATCATATCACTCTGCAGCTGATCATTACATATATCTCTAGTGCCAACAGTGCCAAATAAAGTTAATATAAGTCTGACAGACTGAATCTGGCATAGATGTATACTTGCAGTCGAGTCACAACTCACATATCGATACGATGCCGCAATGGCAAAGACCTTCACAACATCGTTGTCTTTGAAACCATTGTGGTAGTACCACCTTAGCCCATAGAGGGCACACTGAGTATACATCGTCTGTACACTTATTTTAAAGCTTTTAATTGATATTTTATACAATATTTAAGTAATTCCATGGTTGTAAAGTGATATTTTATAAAGAACTATTTTTATGTTATTATTGTACCTTGCCTTTTTTTACGTTTTGACGATTATGTGAACCCATTTTATACTGATTGTTTGACGTGAGGTGGAGGGAGAAGAGGTAGGCGGAGCATCTTCGTACTTCAGCGTATGCTTGTCACTTACTGGCACCAGTTGACATCACAGCAGCTGAGAAGAGTGCTCCACTTACCATCTTCGAAGGATGCCATGGCTATAACGTGTCTTATTGTATTTTATCCTTATAACCATTTTGTCATATTTTATTGTCAGTCCAGTAAGGTTTCTATTACTTTCTAAATTAAATTACAGGTCTGATGATGGTCATGTGATATGACCGAAACTGGTCACCTATGTTCTTGTAACACACTTGGTGTGACCAAGACTGAATTTCAAAAAGAAAAATTTTACTTTATGACTACCCAAAAAAATTAAATAAGCAAATATCGTTAATTGGTGTTGACTTTCAGTCATAATATAACATTTAAAGAGATACTGATGCGTAAGTAGGGTCCTGAACCTAAAAATATTGAGTATGGTATTCATTGTAGCAAGTGAAATCTACTACCAAATTTAAATTTTTGGGTTAAGTTTACAAGAAAAACTTAAAAAGAGTTATGAATGTGGTAGAAGAATTAATTAAACACACTAAATATTTTTTCAAAATTTTAAAATGTTAAGTTATTTAGTAGATTATAGTATTTTCAAATGTTTGACACAAAGCCTCCTCACCCCCCCCCCCCCCCTATTGTGAGTGTTAAGCATCAATGAGATAGGTGGCTCACTGGTAGGACTCTCTTTTGGAGGTCCAATAGTTCAAACCTGTGTACTGCCATCCTGATTTAGATTTTCTGTGATTTCCCCAAATCGCTTCAGACAAATGTTGGGATGGTTCGTTTGAAAGGGCAGGGCCGACTCCCTTTCTCATTCTTCTATAATCTGATAGGGCCGATGATCTCACTGTTTGCTCCTCTACCCCACATAACCAACCAATCAGCAACTTGGAGCACTTTGCCTTTGGTTGGTCACTGATTCGGTAGGCTTGTTGTTCAAGCCTTTACTGACTTCATATATTGAGCCGTAGTAAAGTTAGCTTTGAAAAGCGCGCCGCAGCGCGTAGCGTGAAGCAGTCGCCCTCCGTTTTCTGGCGGTGGAGCCTTTGTCGCAATTGAAGGCATCGGTGTCTCCCTCTAGTGGTAAAGGGGAAAAGTGGGCTGTTCGCGTGGGTTTAAGAGATGGCTGTATGGGCTCTTGTGGAGAGTTGCCAGTTGGGGCATCAAGAAGCGACTTCTCTGCCGATGCTAGAGGGACAGCGCACAGACTGCGGCATCACTATAAGCGACGCGAGTAGCGGTACCGTGGTATGGGGCGTTAACTGCTCGTCGCCAAAGGAATCTTCCTGAGCGTGGGTCCGCAAGGGGCCTAATCTGCAGTTCGGCCGTATGCTGTCGACCGGTGAGGGGGTTCTGAAAATCGGCGCGCCTTCATGCGTCCCTTGCAACTGCTGGCAGCGGGTGGCTCGGCAGAGCATTTGGAGGTGCTGTGTAGGTTCAGTCCTGGGAGTCGTAAGTCACCAGAAGTTGAATATTGATTGTTAACAGATTTTATGAAGTTTAATTGTCTGCCTACCCGCGGGAAGGTGGTAAAAGGGTGGTCCGTTTGTCCCCTTTTGAGGACGAAAGGGGGGGAGTCAGAGTAAATCTATGGTTCGGATTGCTTCTTTCCACTCTCAGCTTACCTACGTGTTATTTCGACTGTCAGGCTCTGCCATGTCTGTGAAAGTCTAGGGCACGAATGACTGTACTGTTTAAAATGCAAGGCACTAAGACCTGATCCATTCTCTCGCATGCCATAACTAGTATTAAGAGACTCACGTGTAAAAGGTACTCTAAAAAAGAACAGAAACTCCTTTTGCCTCGCGATAAGAACTAGTTAATTGCATAACGAATCCCTGTTTATCTGTAAGCTGTAACGTACGTAAATTTGTGTTTATGTTTATTTGGCTATAATCAAGCAAGGTTGTTAATGTATGCTGTAGTGGATTTTTTATATTGTTTCTAGTCAGCAAAAAAAATGGTGTGTTTTTCCAACTTGTAAGTAGGCTGTTTATGTTTTCTTATTGGCAACGTTACGTAGCGCTCTGTATGAAAATCACTGGCTGTGCTGTGTGCAGCCTGTGGCTAGTTTGCATTGTTGTCTGCCATTGTAGTGTTAGGCAGCGGCAGCTGGATGTGAACAGTGTGTAGTGTTGCGCAGTTGGAGGTGAGCCGCCAGCAGTGGTGGATGTGGGAAGAGAGATGGCGGAGTTTTGTAATTTGTCATGAGCTGCTATGTATATTATGACTATTAAGGTAAATACATTGTTTGTTCTCTATTAATATCTTTCATTTGCTAACTATCCCTATCAGTAGTTAGTGCCTTCTGTAGTTTGAATCTTTTATTTAGCTGGCAATAGTGGCACTCGCTGTATTGCAGTAGTTCGAGTAACGAAGATTTTTGTGAGGTAAGTGATTTGTGAAAGGTATAGGTTAAAGTTAGTCAGGGCCATTGTTTTGGAGGGATTATTGAAAGTCAGATTGCGTTGCGCTAAAAAATATTGTGTCAGTTTAACCACAGTGGTGTACAATTGTTCTATGGGGACGTTCCATATGGCGACCCTTAGCCTAGGATACCTCAATGGAATCTTCTGATTCTTTCTTGTAGTTTGTGTATTTAGTGTAGCTTTCGTTTATTGCTAGCGCGTAATTATAGAGAGAATATCCTTGGTAGTTGTGGTTTTTTATTGTTGCACAGTAAAACAGTTGTGGCATGCATGTAGATTTGCACCAAGTATTTCGCAGCTGCGCTTGCAATTAACTAGATATTATTTTCAGTTCTATGTTAATGTGTTCTCTTATTTTTGCTCTTCAAATTGTGCTTATCTGTGTTATCGTGTGAAATATTGTGACAATAATGGCGTGTGAAAAACGTAACACTAGGCTCCAAAGTAAACTGAGATATGACAGTGAAGACGAAAGTAGTGTGTTAGCGCCACCATGTAATGAATTTTTGTCTGTACTGTGTGAACTCTTCATATTTTTTCGGAACCTTTCTGATACTATGAGAGGTTTGAATGATGTATTTGGTATGAGATCATGATTTTTAAAGTACGTTTGAAGTAGATGACACTATTGGAATGAGCAGAGAATTTTCTTTAGGTTTTGAAATTATTGCAGAAAGCTACGCGGATTTTGAGATTTGACTGAGGTGTTATGATGTTATTTTTACGACGACGATGTGTATTATGCTGTTGAGGTATGTTTATGTCAATAAGATGATGCTACCATATATGAGGAACGTGATTACGTGTTTATATGTATATGAATAATGAATAGAAGTTAGGGACTCTTGACTTGTGAAAAAGGATGTTGGAAACCAAGAATCGTACTTTAAGAGTTATGAAATGTATGTAAATGCGTGAATGTATCACAATGCCGGCGAAAATTTTTTTGGACACTGTTATATTCATAGGATTTTGTTTCTACACATTTGCAATGTAAATTCTCGACCTGTGAAATTTTTATATGAGACTGTCACTGTAGCGGAAACTGCTGTCGTAAATATTTCCGTAAGAAAGTTAAGTGACCACCTGCACGTGCGTCGTGGGCACACAGCTGTGTCAGACACCTGGAGAACAAGCCAAGGGTGTGTCTTTCCGGATGCACAGGTAGAAAAAAAAAGGGGAGGCCATTGTCCTCGCTATTGACATTTCCTTGTTGAAAGCATACTGTGGAGCTCGTAATTTATGATATTTACTAAAATGCCTAATGAAATGATTAGAAACATTTTACATCTATTGTCTTTGTAGTTGAGAGATTGCTCATTTTGTTTAATATCTGGTTTCCAGCTGTCTTGCAGCATTGGTTTCATAAAATAAAATTAAATGCATTTGCTAATGTGAACACTTTCTGTCAACAGATCTATTAAATAATTATTTTATGATCCACATTCTTCGAAAAAGGAGCTCTTGGAATGGAAAGAACAATAAGAAGGGACTAGTAACAGTAACTGTATACATAATATTCTTTTCAAGTACATGATAATATTTCTTTTTAGAATAAGTTGTTGTGGTGCACCACTTTAATTACATAGACATTAAGATGTGAATATACATTTCCCTTGTCTGCATTATTGTCTTGTGTAATGTTTTTTTTTGCTTGAGCTATGTCATGTTTAGATATAAGTTTTATATTTTTTATATTTGCTGCTGCTGTTTGCCAGGCATAGTGCTACTGAATTTTAAATTGTGTTACTCTGTTAAGCTAGTTTTACTACTGACTTATTTTTCTTGTTACTGCACATTGGCTCATATTAGTTGTAATGTTGCATTGCTTGGTAATTTAGATTTACTGTAGCTTGCTTTGCAATTTTCCATTTTTTTTTGCATTGCTGTTTGTGTTAATTTGTTATGTGCTGCTGCATTGCCTCGTCTCTTAGTTTAGCATCTGAGCTCAGTAGATTTAAGTTAGCTTAAGAGGAGTAGACTATAAGAAACTAATTATGATGAATTTATAAGAAATGCATTGAGAAGCTATCAGAAAATGGTCTGGCAAAAAAAAAAAAAAAAAAAAAAGGATACTGTACAGTGGAGAAAAACTATTTTTGACAGAGGATGTGAACAGCATACAGAAAGCAGGCTTAGATAGGACTTTTTGGGAATAATGATTAACGAAGGGAGATCTCCATGCAAAATACTGCAGTAAAACAAACCCTGTCCTTTCCTTTTGTGTCATCCCTCTATATGTTGTGTACCCTTGTGTATTTGTGTTTTTCCTGTCTTTGTGTGTTTAGCTGTTGAGAGCTATGTTGTAGACATTTTCTAATACTCTGTTATTTACTTTGTAAAGATGTTTAGACATTATTTATACTGTTTGGTTGCTCACATGTGAAGGTGATGTTTCAAACGTTCTTCAGATCTTGTATGTATTTACTTATGTCATAATTCTTGTAACACTGATGTATATGTCTATTTCTATTCTTTTGTAAAACCTGTATTACTACAAATGTTATCTGTATTGTTATGTTTTTAATTATGTATTTTGTACCTTTGTCATTGTATTCTTATGTTATCAAATTGTAATTGACAGCAGTTCATCAAATTAAGTAATTTGTACGTTCCATTTACTGCACACGTTTCTGTTGGTCATAGTATATGGAGAAGTAGGGACTGATAGTGTTTGCACGTGTGTTAATAATTCAGCAAGGGACTCTTTAACAGCATTGCTGGTTCTATGGACAATTAGAAAAAAAAAACTTCGTGAGTGCACAAGTGGTAGTTATGAACTTGCTATATTATCCGCAAGACTCTTCAATGGTGATTGTGCACCTGCACAGTCACAACAGATGGCTGCTGGCCATCTCTACAAGCACTACAGTGGGTCTGCATCTTTGATGACCCACCAATACCATTATTTCTACAAGGACTACAGTGGGTCTACACCTTTGCTGACTCACCAATACCATTATTTCTTCAAGGACTGCAGTGGGTCTGCACCTCTGGTGGCCCACCAATACCACAATCTCTACCAGGACTACAGTGGGTCTACTCTGTGATGACCTGCCTACCAATATTCTTCAAAACTTCGAATGACTCTGCTGTGGGTTTGCTCTATTGTGGCCCATTACCTGTCAGCATGTCAAGAGTCAGCACTGTCTTTCCGTTGGAAGGACAACACTACTTCTTCAAGACTGCATGGAAATCCACTACTTCCATGTGCATTGTCTTTTACTGCTCAGACTTAGAAAAAAAAACACTGAAATTTTACTGTGATGAACAATCTGGACTGTCTTTATGGACTGTGAGAAAATTTTAGCATTTGACCAACATTGCATAAATAAGTGTGTGCATTTGATATCTTTGTTATTGTAATTATGAAAAATTTTTTCAAATCATTATTGGCCACTGCCCAAAAATATTTTGTAAAATTTTTTGTGGGGAGCATGGGGGCTATGTAAGTAGGCTGTTTATGTTTTCTTATTGGCAATGTTACATAGCGCTCTGTATGAAAATCACTGGCTGTGCTGTGTGCAGCCTGTGGCTAGTTTGCATTGTTGTCTGCCATTGTAGTGTTAGGCAGCGGCAGCTGGATGTGAACAGTGTGTAGCGTTGCGCAGTTGGAGGTGAGCCGCCAGCAGTGGTGGATGTGGGAAGAGAGATGGCGGAGTTTTGTAATTTGTCATGAGCTGCTATATATATTATGACTATTAAGGTAAATACATTGTTTGTTCTCTATTAATATCTTTCATTTGCTAACTATCCCTATCAGTAGTTAGTGCCTTCTGTAGTTTGAATCTTTTATTTAGCTGGCAATAGTGGCGCTCGCTGTATTGCAGTAGTTCGAGTAACGAAGATTTTTGTGAGGTAAGTGATTTGTGAAAGGTATAGGTTAAAGTTAGTCAGGGCAATTGTTTTGGAGGGATTATTGAAAGTCAGATTGCGTTGTGCTAAAAAATATTGTGTCAGTTTAACCACAGTCGTGTACAATCGTTCTATGGGGACGTTCCATAAACTTAATACCTTTCAAGGGTTTTACTCAACGAGCTTATGTGTTTTAAACAGATAGTTGGTTATTAGTGTGTTTTCTTGCCATGCAAAAGTTTTTCGTTTCATTATGGATAGAAATTGATGCCTTGAAAGGAGAGTGTTGTAAAAATTTGCAAGTCCTATCTGGCGAGCATGTGTGTTTGCCGTAAGTTAACTGGCAGAAATTTGTAAAATTTTTTAAAATATATTTTGGAAATGTTAATGTTATTAACTGTGAGTGTCCCCTCATGAACATGACTCATGCGTTTTGGTTTTTCTATTTTGAGAACTAATGTTAACAGGATTGTCTTATATGTTGCAGACAAGTTAGATTCTGTGCCATTTAATGAATGGAGTGAAATTCACCTCTAATTTAGCTGAGCTTGAAATATTATACAGCGTTGCGTTGTATATGTTAAATTGCTTGCCTGTTCTTGCCTTTCACTGGCGTGAACTCTGTTTATAATAATTAAATAATTTAAAAGTCCTTTCCTATCGCAAATTGGGACTTATTTGTTAAATAATTGGTGTTTTTTTTATATCGTACAGTCTTGCACCAAATTTGAATAAAGAGTGTTACTGAAAATTATGTGTAATTTCACCAGTTATTCCTTAGCACCTACTTCCACTTTACATGTTGTGTATTGATTGATATTAATTACCTTTGGTGAACCAGTAGTAATTTTATGGTTCATATATCTATAGCGCATACTGCCATTCTTCTAATTTCACTTCCCCTTTCTGCGTGGTACTAGTGTTGTAGCAAAGTATGTGTATGACTCTTGACCATTCATTTCTTCCAATTTTATGGGTATCCAATGATTTATGAGCCCACAAGGCAAGTTATTTGATTAAACTTTGCACTCACGTGGTTATTTAAAGCAGGGACCGGCAATTATGATGTTTTTATGCAGATGTGCTGTGCCCAATTGTCTGCATGGAATAACCGTTCAGGTCAGTTTGAATTGAAGTTTACTGTTACTGCTAGTGATTTATCCCACACATCTCATTCTCTGTTTCATAGGATACATGCTGAAGCACTGCAGATGTATACAGGAAATTTATATATTTTCCTGTTAAATAAAGATCCACTTCCTAAAGCCTCAAACTATAGACAGATGGACTGTCTGTTTAATGATGTTTAAACCTTCAGTTATTAATCTACTTCCTGTCCTGCACTCAGTGCACTATCCTTTGATGATAGAGACTTATTTTCAGTTGATAAATTTAAATTATTTATTGTTGAGGAAGAAAATTACATGGTACAAGAGACACACTCAGTTTATCCTGAGACTAACTTAAAAATTTCACCACTCTCTCATTTAATCTATTACTTCTAAACAAATTAAGTCATTAGTCAGTTGTTTTCAAGTTAAACCCATACACACTGTCTTTTAATGGTGATTCTGAATTATATCTTGTATAATAATTAAAACTTTATTGAATATATCTTTAGGTAAAGAAATGAAGTTATAAAAGAACTGTAATGGACACATATTGTATACAGTTTCATATATCATTCAACATGATTCTATTAAACTATATATGACAAAGCATAAATTACATCTAATTCTAAAGCCTGAACTAACATTTTCAACCAGAAACATTACACTACATATATTCCATTTAAAAGTAGCATAGTAGCCTTCAAAAAGAGACCAAATTTACCCATTACACACACACACACACACACACACACACACACACACACACACACACACACACACACACACACACACACATATATATATATATATATATATATATATATATATATATATATATATATATATTTCAGTGAAGAACCTTTTTTTCCAGTAGAAGTCATCTTTTATTTTTAAGCAGTATTTCTCATACGTCAAGTTATAGTGACCCCTCAGTTCTAGCACTAGCTCACTCTACACTACAATTTCACCTACCAAAATTGGTTTCTTCTCTGCTTCATGACATTCTCTACACAGCATAGATGGTAACTATAACATTTCTTTTCATTTCTTAGGGTGATTAAATTATTATTATTGCAAGTATCCCCACTCTTCCTTTCATTTGCGAAACCAGCTAACTTCCAAATTTACTTTCTTTCTTACCTTAGATTTCTTAGTAAAAATTTCCACAGTTAAAATACTGTACTGTTATTTCAAATGTATGAATTTGTTAACATAAATTACCTCCATCAATGACACTGAGCCCCTAATCAATGATTCCACAACTAACACCATATTCCTCCCTATACATCAACATAATTACCATTACATAAAACATTATATGATAATCATAATTTTCATAACATATCCTTAACATTTTGCCATTAGTCATCTTCTCTCAGAGAATACTCTGAATACTTTAAAAATTACTTCAAAACCTCATGAACAACAACAAAATTACATTGAAGGAACATCATGATACTAGGATAATAACATTCATTTCGTCATAACCTTACTACAGATAACATTCTGATTCACAATACTAGCATATATGTCACTTTCTCCACACAGATCAGGACAAGAGCATATAATACTAGCTCCTTTCTTACTAGGTATATATTAAATTAACTGCCCAGAGTTTTCATAAAGCTGCATGTGGAAAGTTTGAAAATAGCTGTTACTCATGACAGACACTTTCATTCAGATCTCTGCCTCCATTTCTGCCTTTATTAACTTTTGTGTTCTTCCATTAACCAGTAATTTTATTTCAATAGCATATCAGTAGAAACCAAACTAACCATTCTGCCCCTTCATAACCTTTCCAGTAAAGAACTGCATTTGGAAAATTATCCCAAACTAACAACTTTTATATACAGCCTGCCACTTACATTAATTTGAAATTCACACACTACTGCTAAATAACACAGAAAACTACTTAATATTTGAAACATAAGTCAACTGAAATAGAAAATGGTAATGTGTCTGTAAATAGGTCATTTAAATTGCATTTAGATAAATTATTAAGTGCATTGTATAATGAAAATGCTAACATTTTCTACACCATAATCAAAAGTTCGAAGTCCACACTGTAAATACAATAAAGCAAGGAAATAATTTGTTCATTCTTGAACACAAACTTGCATGCATTACCATGCTTCATTGTTACACAGATTATCAGGTGGTTTATTTAAACATTCAAATTCAAATCAGTATTAATTTTACCATTACGTTATCCAGACAATCTCTCATAATGTAACACTCACGTCATTTTTTTGTAATACTATAATAAGCATGAGAATAACATTACATTCACACTTAGTAACCTTTTCTTGTAGTGCTACTGCAAAATTCTTCAGCTTGTTTCTAATACAGTGCAATATTTCAAATGAATCAAGATAATTCACTGCATCAACATCAAGTTCTTTCCACTTGACTATAAACTCTCTGTGAAATACATTCAGGTTCTTTTCCCAGCAATCAAGCTTCATTGTTCCACAGAATTTTGACATCTTTTCGTAAACAGTTTTGTTGATACAAAATTTATGTCCTAGATGAGTTTTCGCTTCTAATGTAGAAAATTCATCTGCTACTAACAGTTCACATGCTTCACTTCTACTTTCCACACAAATAAAAGTAGCTTTCAAGGTAACAGAAGAGTTACCTTCTACCTTATAGTTAAGAATTTAATTCAAAAATTTTGCTTTACTGGATTTTATTGTGTGTTCTGTGGTTTGTTTACTTACTACTTCTTCGTTTGTTTTAGCAAATTGGTCATTATGAGAATCAAAACTTCTGTCTACGGGTTGCTACACAGCTGCAGCAGATTGTTTTGTTCTTTCACTAATTGACTGCCCATTGAATACTAGGTTCTTTATTACATTTTTAATAATTGATGGTCCAAGCCTTGGAAACATAATTTATAATTCCAAACTGGCTGTTACTGTGTTTCCAAGATCTATAATATGTGTACATTCACCTTCTGTACTCTCGTGTTAGTTCCTTCTTTTGATATTTTTATTTACTTTTTTTGATTTCCACACACAAAATAAAGAAAAGGAACAGATACAGAATTTGGAAACGGTGGTCTCACATGTCCATTTACTCGAAGTACAGCCTGGAGGTTGTTTATTTGTCTTGCATTCTCATCCATCACTAATGATTGTTATATGTAGGAATCAATCCATCCATAATGATTTCATTGGCACTGCTTTCCATAGAAATTCAAATATTATGTTTCCTCTTCCTTTATCTGCAAAATATAGATTCACCAGTAGAAGAATTCTTCTTGTTAAAACTTCCTGAAGAAGAGCTCCCACATTACAGACAACCAGTCCCTCTATTGTTACGAAAAACCATTTAAAATGTTCAAATAAAAAAAAATGTGGCAAATCAACATTGGCCTAGTCCAGGTAATAAATGTGTAAGAAGGAAGACTGTGGAATTTTAAACGATACCCCTGTGTTGGATGTAGCTCGTTATCGAAAAGTGGCCAACTGAAAAAGTTGCTTCGCTGAAAAATATGGCTCACTGTAAAGATAAATTTCATATGGAAAGTATTGTTGAGTTTGATAATTTAAATTCGAACACTACCTGACTGAATATGTGTACATTTTTCAATCAGTTTCAGTCATTTCAGTTAACATGCAGGTATAAATTTCTCATTAAAGAACAGACTGCAGGTTACCGTTACCAACAGTACAAATGCACTCCATACTACTGCAGACAAACTCACATCAAAAATACATTAACTTCAGAAGAACAAAGTTGTATGCAGTCGATACACAGCAGTCTTGCAAAGTATCGACCTAAATAAATTTATCCTCAATTAGTACTCTCATAAACATTACCAGATTGTTACATGGAATAATTTATTTAATGACTTTGATAGTGTGAAATGTGATTACAGTTTCGAACTAAATTAGAAAAATAAAAATTATTATGTTCTTGAAAAGTAATAACTCTTATATTAAGGCTTTTTTGATCACATTTTCCATCTTGTATATTATGCATTACAGGACTTAGTTACATCACCAAAACTATGGTAAATGAAAAATTAGAATTGGGACTTCGTAGAATTCTGTTGTGAATGAATCGTATGTATCGGATGCTCCCGTGTGTGGTGAAAGAAGACCTGTTAACCATTTATTTTACATTTTCCAACATTTTTAGCCCTAGAGAAAGCCTTTGACTACTGAAGTTGGAATAAGATGTTCATGATTCTTAGAACTTTGGGGCTGAAGCACGTACATCGTCCGTCGCAAGAAGCTGTGAGACTGCCTTTATCCCTGACGTAGAAGCGTGCCAGCACAGTAAATATGGTGATAAATTTTACTAACAACTGTAGAGTGCAGATTTGCATTTCACCAATCAATTGGAAGCGTGTAGCGTTAAATAATGTGCGAGCGGTCCTTGTGTGTCAAAAATCGCGATGGAGCAACATCTCTGAATCAAATGTTCACGACAATCCCCAGTAATTTTGAAGAAGAGGAGTGTGCGAAGTCTGTACCGCACACCGTGACTCCCGAACGAAATCAACGTCGCGTGGACGCCTGCCGCGACTTGACTGCAATGCAAAACGTGGACCGTTCTTTTCTAGATAAAATCATCATGGGTGACGACACTTGTACGGTCTACCAAAACGGCAAACTGCTAAATTTGCTGTATTGAAGTGGAGATGGGGTGAGGGGGTGGGAGGTGAGGGGAAAGGGGGGAATATGGAGAATACCTGCAGCACTAAAACCACCATTTTAAAGTTTCTTATTTTTCTATTAATTCACTCTTTAAACTCTTTGGACTGGCAGGGTATACACCAGTAACTTATATTAGGTAAGATAAGGAAAAAAGAGTAGAAAAGCACGTTTGGTTAATTAAGATTTAAGACAACATTACTGCTTATCATCACTATTGTTCAGCTTGTACGCTGAAGAAACAACGGAGGGAGTGAAAGGCAAATTTCGAAAGGGGAATAATGAGGTCTGCAGATGGAATAGCTCTTCTGGACGAATGTAAGAACGACGAGGTTCAATTGACGGGAGTGGACTGCATATTAACGCAGAATATAGCTTACGAAAAAACTAGAAGGTGACAAAGAATGGCAGAAAGGAAAACTACATTTTCTTTATCTAAATTGCGAACCACGCAGTCTTGGAAGAAATGAGAGAAATCTCATAACTTATAATCAAGATTACGTAGGAAGGCCCAAGAAAGGAAGTTATCAGGAGATTGGAAGAAGCGAAGAAAACTTTTTGCAGTGAAACAGCTTCACTGGTATGAGACATGTAAAACGCGAATAATTTCGGGAAAAAGTAGTTCCAGAGCACTAAACTGTGGGGAAATAAAACATGGGCCTCCAGAAACCTGGGGAAGGACATAGTGGAAATTTAAAAATGTGGTCCTATCAAAAAAGGTAAGTGGACAGACAAAGTGCGAGATGCGGAAGTGGTGAAACAACAGGCGAAAGATTGGGTCTGCGGGTGACCCTTACTGTAGGAATAGAAGAATTAGTGAGACATCTGCTACGACTTCTAGTGGTAGTTAACTTAGCACTCTAGGGAGCAGAAGTGAGGGAGAAAGAATAGACAGTGATGTAGATTAAAACAGGCAAAACAGTGACACAGGGTATGATAGGTGCAGCAGTTAGGGCCAGGTGAAATGATTAGCACAAGATAGGGAAATATGGAGGACAGCACAAAAAAATGATATGGTACATTACCCAGACGCTCCCAAATGGTCGAGATCAAGACAGAAGAGAGGTGACACGCCAGGCCAGTAATGGATGATCTCCCTCTCGGGTTCAGCATCCCGTTTCACACTCCAAATGCCGCCCATCCTCTCTTCCCAGGACTAAGAAACCTCTCATCATATTGGTTTCTTGAGGGAACGTTCGAGAGAGTGGGCCAATCCAATATTTGCTTCTTGGAAGTAAATTTAAAGAATTTGAGGTTTTGTCCCTACTGTTTGTGAGTACTTATTTTGTAGCGTAGCTTTCCACCTCCAACGTTGTGTGAGCCTACAATGTAGTCACAAAGTATAATGCAACTATGAGTGTGTTCTATGAAACAGTTTCAGAACAAAGCTATGAAAACTATTGCATGACCTTTTCAGGTCAATTTTCTGCTCATTTTGGCGGTAATAAAAACATTTTACCGCTTTCGGAGACAGCACATATGTATACATCTTACCAACAAAATCTTTGAAATATCGCAGCACTTCTTGAGGTATCCACAATTATTTCTGAGACGTCCTTCGCTCGAAACCCCTTTAATGAAATTCTGTTATAACCTATAACATTCTTCATCTCCCACTGGTTCTGTATCACAATATCTGTAGGTACAGAAGTAATAGCAACAAACTCGTTCTCGATTAGAAAGTGGTGCTTATCTGGCATCTGAATACCTTTGGATCTAGAACGTGTTACCAGCCAGAGATAATCATGCTTGCAGCGTCAAGTCATGAATGGTTGCGCCATCCACACAATTCTATAAATTCGGGGACATCTTGAGCTTACGCTACAGTTGCCGAGTGATATCGATGATGTCTCCCGCCGTTGGATGTGAAACTTCAGTTAATAGTTTTATACATCGATCATGGCCTTTGAAACTGCATTTTTTAACTGAAATCGTACAATTCGTCAAGATATCGTTTAGTAATCACGAGAACGTTGCGATGATGCTCATAACTCTAGTGGCAGACGCTACAAGAAAGGGTTGTGCATTAGAGACTTACTGGTAAAAAAAAGTAAGTTCCAAGAAGAGTAGGAAATATATTACTTTATACAGGTTGATTCTAGCAAAGAAGACAATAGTAATCAGCAACTATTGTTAATAATATTTATTACACGAATTGCTTCGTTACTGGTTTCTAAATGACAGGTTCGTCTTCAGACCGCTGTTCACGTTTATATATACATTTGTTGAAGTTGATATAAGTTTTCGGCTCTTTGGGGCGACGTCGTTGCGATTCTGGGTCGTGGGAGTGTGGCAGTTCGGTTGGGGACTCAGGAGGAGCCAGGTCCGCACGGTGCGAGAACACGCCGGGACCTTTGGTGGCGCGCATGGACTGCCGGATGGAAGGGCTGTGGTCACGAGGGTGCACGACCTCGTCGTAAACCAGATCATGCAGGCTTTAAGATGAGTGCATTTCAATTCAAGTAGACAAACCATAGTGACATCTCGCAATTCTCCAGTGACTTGGGTTCGTGTTGCTGCTCCTAGTGTCGCTGAGGCGAAGAGCAGTGAGTGGAATGCTTGGAGAAAGCGGGTCTGATTAGCTTTCCTTGACGTCTTATT
Source organism: Schistocerca cancellata (assembly GCF_023864275.1). Taxonomy (NCBI): domain Eukaryota; kingdom Metazoa; phylum Arthropoda; class Insecta; order Orthoptera; family Acrididae; genus Schistocerca; species Schistocerca cancellata. Next base: position 470,068,596 of record NC_064631.1, on the reverse strand, counting down.
ACTGTTTAAGGCGTTCAGCTTGTTACAGTTTGTTAAGTTCAACCAGTGGCATTTTTCTTGCTCAGTGGCCGCTAATGCCCCAGTTACCTGCCCTGGGGTTTCGTATAGGTAACGGCAGTGTACGTTTCTTCGCCTTGCCGCTTCTGTGCGGTAAGGCGTGTAGTTTTGCCAGTTTTCATGATTGTAGGCCGTTTGTGATTCTTCTACTCTGGTGGTAGTGATCCCTCTCTCGTTCCGGGCGCTCTAAGAACAGTATTCTGGGGGTGTAGTGCACTCCGCCGGTTCCGGCTTGGCGTATTGTTCCATTCTTGCATTTAGTTTATTGTACGTCAGGTAGCTTCAGCAAGATTGTCATTAGTCATTCGTTAGACTGCTACTATTCAGAGTTACCATCTTGTGAAGTGAATGAAACTCGTAGCTGCCTGTCTAATCGTTCGAAAAAGTGTTTATTGCCGGACCTTCTCAGAGATCGATTCCTGGAGCACCGTCTGGAGCACTGGTCCTTGTATTTTATTATTGTATTATTTATTACTATACCTTGTAACGCCTACATTAAATGTTATGAATGTCTAGTTAACAGTTCTGGTCGCCTTCTGGAATAAATCTAGTAGTGTAAGGGTTGTGTTACAAGGTTACCATAATCTTATTTCTCCCATTTCGTGGTCAATTGCTTGTTTCTTTTAATTAACCTTTGCTTGTATTTGCTATTTTACAGCAGGTTTCTAAATTTTTAAATTTTTTTATATAATTGCCGTTCGTGGCGTGTGAGGCCTTCTGCCGTGATTGTGAGGATTTGCAAAAAAAATTTAAAAAAAATCGATATTTGTATTTTAGCAGTAAGCCTTAAAACATTATTTACTGCCATTCCTGGGGTCTGATACCTTCTGCTGTGTTTGTGGCCACTTACGTTTTTTGATATTTCAATACCTGTAAGTTGTAATTGCAGCGAGTTCTTAAACATGCTTAATTTATTGCCATGCTTGGCGTGTAAGGCCCTCAGCTGTGATCACAGTCGCTTGTTTTTTTAAACATTATCTGTATCTATATTCTATGGTTATTTGCTAAATCGTAACGCACTGAAAACAGTATTATTTACACAGTTGTTTATTCCTTCAGTAATAAAGTGTGGTACTTTTTTATTAATTGTTGATTCAGGAATTACTATTTTATAAATAAATGTGTGTAACTGCAAAAGGCAACCAATAGTATCTGATTACGGCCCCGTCCACAATCGTAACCGAATCCTGCCTTCCCTTGACTACCAGGTCTCATCCTCCGTCACCTAGACCTTCGTCATACACAAGGAGCGTGTCTGTGAATTCCGAAAACGTGAACCGAACCACGTTTACTGTGACAGAGACACATAGGCACTGAATAGGTCTCGCAACGCAGCAGACGTGAAGTCATGTCAGGTGATCGTATGAGTTTCTGTAATACTACGAGTACTCACTCCCTTCTACAGATCCTGGAGGTCTGTATGTGAATTTCCGAAGACCCTGTACGTAACCACAAAGTGTAAAGCACCACACACACACACACTCGAAAAAAGTTTTAATACTTGGTAAAATGTATACGAAGACGGCGATATCACAGGTACAACAGCACAAAAGAGTTCCCCCCCCCCCTTCCCAACGATACTACAATACATGCATTCATTTGACAACAGAAAATTTATAAAGAGTAAATGTTATATTCTATAAATTTTACGTTTAGTGATCATTAATTACAAATAAACTAAGCAGTTGTAGAAATCAGTTTGTTAGAAAATTTTATTAAATTATGCTACGAAAATATTGTGATATACAGGGAGAAAGGAAGTGGTGAGAAATAAGTGTATACAAATGGAACATGAAAAGCGGGAGAAATAGTAGTACAAAATGCATCCTCCGTTCATGTGGGGGATTGTAGAATATATAAGTAGAAGTAGATGCCGAAGAACGCACATCCGTGACGCTTGCGTAAAAGACGGCGAACCCTCTCGACTGGGTGCTGCGTTTGTTTAGGTAGCCGGCGGCCCAGATGAGGTGGGTCAGTGCGGTGAGTGACCGCCGGCCGGGATCCGCAGGCGGCTCCATTGTTGTGGCAGGCGAGGGCAAACAGGAAGCGCACAAAGGGCAGGCGAGCCGTCGCCGCGCTGGGAGCAGATGCTCGCTCCGCCCTGGGCCGGCACGCTCCAGATACGGGGGTGGGGGATGGGGGCGAACTGCGCTGCGGGGGCGGGCGGCGCGCATCCGGCGTCCGGAAGGAAGTGCGAGCGCCGGGGGTGGGCGGCCGACCCCCAGCCACCAGCCTGCAGACACCCTGCCTCCCCTCGCCGCCGATGGGGCACCGATCTGCCCGCTGGTTCTGCCAAACCGGGACACGCAGGTGTGCGCTTTAAGGCTCGTACTCACTAGGCCGACGAAGGCGAACGAAGGAATGTCAACCGTTTCTTTGGCCGATATTTGCTTAGCATGTGCGGGCGGCAAAACGGAGCCAACGAAGAGGGAGGACTCGGTTGCTGATCAGTCTTCTTGTAGTAACATCAAAGCGTTGGTGGTTGGTTTAACTTGGACCCCATCTCGTAGTGAGGAAGCCGAGTCGAATGTTCATTTGTTCAGTAGCGATTTGCTGTGTCTTTCGAACAGAAGTGTATATAAGCTTTTCAGGACAGCCACATGTCGCACTTAATATGTTTTATTGACAGGTTTTGCTCTTTAATTTATCATCAGAAACTCTGGAATTTACGGCTTAAAGTAAAGTAGTTGATGGACATTAGAGAACCTAATGTCTGTCCTACGTAGTGTATTTACTGTTGTTGAGTAGGCTGTAGTGCTGCTTTCATCACCAATGCAGGAGCACTTTTTGTACATAAGGTATCACTTGAATTTGTCGGACTTACGATACGGATGGTTTGAAAATGGGCACAGGTGTCCGAAACTAGTCACCATCAGTAAATGAAAACAGATGCCATGTGCCAAAAAACCACAATAAACGTAGAAGTACATAATATAGCGATGACTATAAAATAAAGGCGTGTCGTAATATTATTCGCGCTTGTATTTAGAACCAAATAGTACAAAACGTATTAACTTTGTTTGTAACGTAATGTAACCATGTTAATTTTAATGTGAAGATGGTAGTATTTCGGCTAATCAGCTTTGAGGAATTATAAATAAGAAGCGTCTGCATTAAGGCTTACACTCTCTTCCATATTGTTTACGTACACAGGGATCAGCAAAAGAAAGGATGTAGTGCACAAACTCAGATTGGTGAAGTGGTGTTCCTTTCGTAAGAACTTCCTGCCAGTGACTTTGGGCAAACCACGTTAAACCTAAATATCAACGGCCAGACTCAGACTAGAGCAGCCGTTCTCGCGATTAAGAGTGCAGTTTCTTACAACTGCGCCGCCCAGCTCGATAATTCTTACAGTTGGTCAGAATTATATTTGTGTCTCTTAGAGGTTAGTTCCTGTCGATTTCAGTTAACCTCCTAGCACCATTAACAACACTGCGATCATTCCTAGCGGGTGCCTGTACTTCACAGATGCCTATTATTTTTCTTTTGGGGGGGGGGGGGGGGAGGGAGTACTTAACCAACGAGAATACCAGCAATTTGCTCCTGATTCTCACTAGATGAAAAGCCTGACTATTTAAAAAGTTTCGGGAACTGACTGGTGCTCGCGTAACGGGGTGTCACCTTGCAGTTCTCCTTGGTTCGAGACGCAAGTCGTTGCCTCTGCGGTATGGAGTCAGTATTTAAAAGAGTCCCACATTTTTCGTAGGGAGTTAATGAGGGTGATCGGTGCTGTTATTTCCTCCAGTGCGAAAAACTTAAAAGAATTTGAATGTAAGTTCCCTGGAGAGTCGGAATTGGGATTGTGTAACTGAAGCTAATAAACGGCGTTTTTTTCCATGGATACTTGAAGAGAGTTTTTTTTGCTTGGCGTATGAAATAGCGGAGTTATACTTTCACTCATTCTGTGTCTGTGGAGATTATCTGCGGAGGTTACCATGGGCCAGACGGAAGTGGTGTTTTTGTCTGTTCGCGGCATACGTTATATAGTGCAGTCGTCCGATATCGGAATCTTTCTGAATGCAGTCAGACTGCTGCAGGGCATTTTAATTTGGGTGATGGAGTAATGACAATTTAAATGCTATCTCGCAGCCCAAAATGAACTTGTTTGCTTTTATTGAGACTGTTTTATGAGTGCAGCAGTGATGCGAGAACCGTTTCCTTGGGAATCGACTGAGCGATACCTCGTGTAATTTCTTCTCTCCGCGCTGCACATCGCTAACTGCGCGTTAATTCTGGTCGCGGACGGGAATGAGAATTCGCGCGATGTCGCGAAAGCTCCGAGGGCGAGACGAAGCACCGTTTCATGGTGAGCTTGACTTTTATTTGCCATAATGGTGGTAGAAATACGTCACTGTGGACTAAACGACTTGAAGAAATACGTCACCATCCCACTTTTTATAGATCTTCATTCAAGACAAGATTTGTTTCCAGTTTTCGGCTGTCTTCAGTTGGTGTAATATCTCCATATCTTCATTAGTACAGCTCATAAGTAGACAACATGGCGAATGTTGTGTTGTGTAAGTCCTATCAGCCAACCTAAGAGTATCTGTATAATGCATGTACTGCAAATGCAAAACAACGAGGTGCAAGTTGGAGAACAAAAGGCAGCTGCAGTGTTCAAATTGCAATTGACTAATACATTGCATTGATAAATAATAAATGTCGTGTGACTAAAGCCTTCCATCGGGTAGACCGTTCGTCGTGTGCAAGTCTTTCGATTTGACGCCACTTTGGTGACTTGCGCGTCGATGGGGTTGAAATGATGATGATTAGGACAACAACACCCGGTCCCTGAGCGGAGAAAATCTCCAATCCATCCGGGAATCGAACCCGGGCCCTTAGCATTGACATTCTGTCGCGCTGACCACTCAGCTACTGGGGGCGGACTATATTGATGAAGATATAAACGTATGAATTTGTATTCAGAAGCTTCCAGAAATTGAATTTTACTCGCAAATGATTACGAGAAGCTGGCCCGTGTGACCGAGCGGTTCTAAGCGCTTCAGTCTCGAACTGTGCGACCGCTACGGTCGCAGGTTAGAATCCTGCCTCAGGCATGGATGTGTGTGATGTCCTTAGGTTATTTTGGTTTAAGTAGTTCTAAGTTGTAGGGAACTGATGACCCCAGATACCAAGTCCCATAGTGCTCAGAGCCCTTTGAACCGTTTGATTACGAGAAGCTACTCTGAAACATTACTAGATGTCTCTCCATATATATCATTCCCATCGTCATGTTACCGTGTGTTCGTGGTTTTGCGGTAGCTGACCAGAAAGAGCAAATTTCTGTATAAAGCTCTAAATATTTTTTGAAGGCTCAGAAATGCACCAATCGCTGTAGCAGTCATTTGGAAATGATTTTTAAATTAGACAAAGACTCAGGACATATAAGCTTTAGTTCCAAAAACTGACGAACATCGGCTGATAATGGTGACCGTTCCGGTGGGCCATCAAAAATCATCGCACCAGTAAATCTCCAGCGAGTGAATGAATCTGGTTCTGCACGGTGGTCAACAGATCATCCAAGGCCTCTGCAACCCCTTGGGAATATTTTTTCGGAAGAACTGAATACTGCAAGGAAGTTTGTACCACGACTGCTTTGAGACTATTAGCAGCAACGCCGAGCGAGAGTTGACAGAAAATGAAACAGCTGCATCAGGACGAGCCAAACTTAGTTTCTAAGGTTCTGGCTATGTTCCTAAAAGCCAGCATCAATCGTCCCAGTAGGAGCGTCTTCCTTTAACTTTTAGTTCTGCCAAGCTTGAAAAGTTCCGTTACGTTCTTGTTGATACAACTTACACAGCGTGATTCAGCTGCTCCTATCCTTGAATTTCATGCAGCCCACAACGCCTTCAAATACCATCCGCAAGATTTTCATGTTCTCTCGCTCGTTGGAAGCAAACTATTAATCAGACACAAAAAATGAACGAGACCTTTTTATAGGAAATTGTGCGCAGTTAAATTTTGTGCTGGGATACGTTTTCAGTAGAGGCCGCAGTTTTCGAATTATTCAAGAGAAACGAACAAAACTTACCTTCAAACGCTTTTTTCTTGAATAATTTGAGAACCATGGCCTCCAGTGATTGCGTATCCTAGTACAAAATTTAACTACATTAAATTTTCTACAAAAAGGTCCTGTTCATTTCTTCTGTGGAACTAATAGCTCGGGCGTAAGGAGCGAGAAAATATGAAATATTTCACACATGGTCTTTGAAGGTGTTTCGGGTTGTATGAAACATACAGGAAGTGGCAATTGAATCACCCTGTGCACAGATGGGTTGTTCATAAAGAGATTATCCCTCCTGATCACACAACCAATAAAAAGTTCTGTTTCGATGTGCTATGACGTTAGAGCTCGAACATGCAGAGAAAGGGTCCACAGAAGTGATGTACGAACGACTGGATACCTCACCATGACAATGCACTTTCGCATACGGTTGATATTATTCACAAATCTTCGACTAAAAACAAGCTGCCAGTTATTTACCACCCGCCACTCTCACAAGATTTATCTCCTTTGACCTCTTCCTCTTCAATCAAGTTGAAGGGGCGACTATTTGATATAGCGGAGGAGGAGGTTTAAGCGAAAGTGAACAGGGTACTAAACACTAACAAAGAAAGTTCTCCAGGATGCGTTTCTAAAGACGCTGGACGTTGGGTTAGTGTATTCACTTCCAAGGGAATGATTCTGAAGTTGATGGTGCAGACAGGATATAGATAAGACGCAATATTAGGTTGGTGCTATGTGTTTATTTATCAATTTTCATGTTCTATTGGTAGTTCACTGTTGCTATTTTAGTTTACATATTTTCATTTTGTCATTTGGGGATACTGAGTGGAGCTGCGGGCGCTAGAATATGGAGAGTCAAGTAGAAAAAATTTAATATTTCTTTTTTGCGTGACTTCAGTAGACGGGCGACAGCAGCCGAGAGCAGCCTGAAACATTTGCACAGAATATGGGGATAAAGCAATTGGACAGAGCACGACAAGAAAATGCTGTTCTCGTTTGAAGGGGAATCGTTTTGACATTAGTGGCTCTCCATGTTCAAGAATATCTTCGGGGTTTTAGGAAGATCTTTTAAATGCATTAATCCAGAATTATCCACGTCATTGTACTCGAGAATCGGAAAACGTGGTGAACTGTGATCATTGCACCATCGTGTAACATTTGAATGCAGTGGGGAAGGTTCAAAAATCGGGTGGATGGGTACCTCATTTTCTAAGACAAACTCACAAAAATGATATGTGCATATCTGTTTGCACGATATCAGTTGGCTCCTAATAACACCTACCATTCCTATCCTGTATCGTTACTGGTAACGAGAAATAGTGTCTTAATGCCACCCGTAATGGAGAGAAAGGAATGGCTGAGCCCAAACAAATCAGCAACTCGCCGTAGAAAGACCTGTGCGCATCCACAAAATGTAATGTCATACATCTGGTGGAACAGCGACGATGTGGTGTACTACGTATTGCTTCCTAGTGGTGTAACCATCACTACTGACATTTATTGTCAACAACAGTGACATCCTGCGGATGCAATCCAAAAGCGATGATCAGGAAGACTGTGGGAAGTGATGCTGCTCCACGATAACGCCCTGCCGAATTCTGCTTGATTGACAAGAAACGCTATACAGGTTCAAAAATGTTCAAATGTGTATGAAATCTTATGGGACTTAACTGCTAAGATCATAAGTCCCTAAGCTTACACACTACTTAACCTAAATTATCCTAAGGACAAACACACACACCCATGCCCGAGAGAGAACTCGAACTTCTGCCGGGACAAGGCGCGCAGTCCATGACTGCAGCGCCTCAGACCGCTCGGCTAATCCCGCGCGGCACTATACAGGTGTTGGGTTGAGAAGTCTTGGGCATCCACCTTATTCATCTGATCTTGCCCCTCAGATTTTTAACTTTTCCGCTTTCTATTGAACAGCTCTCAAGAAGCTTCCTTTCCGTATGAAAATGTCCTCCGAGGCTCGACGAGTTCTCCGCCCCAAAAGCACGAGATTTCTATAGTCCTGGAATAGAAAAGTTACCTCAGTTCTGGTAGACTGTTGTAAATAGTACAGAAGAATATACTATTGATGACTAAAGTCTGCCGGCCGTTATGGCCGAGCGGTTCTAGGTGCTTCAGTCCGGAATCGCGTTGCTGCCACGGTCGCAGGTTCGAATCCTGCTTCGGGCATGGATGTGTGTGATGTCCTTAGTTAGTTAGGTTTAAGTAGTTCTAAGTTCTAGGGGACTGATGACCTCAGATGTTAAGTCTCATAGTGCTTAGAGCTATTTGAACCATTTGATTAAAGTCTCTGTTGTATTTATGGAAAAACTCTACCAACTTACGCATTAAGAAAATAACTTTAGTTAAGGTATTTCGGAAAATTTTGGATACCACCTAATACCACGCTAAAGATGGGTAGAACCTGAATCGTATCTCGATGTAAACAAAGATGTAAAAAAAGTTGCTGGATTCCGTGCGTCTTTAAGTATTTCTGCTGCATGAATAATCGTACGTATAGCGACCAGTAGAAGCGGGGTTCCAGTTGACACATGCGATCCGAGAGGCAACGGCAGGTCCTGGCAAGTACTGACAAGTGCGGAGTGGCACGTACCTGCAAGAAATTGGCAGGTGCAGAGAGGAGAAGAGAAGACGCGAGTGGCGGGTGCCAGGTGCCAGGTGCGTCCCGTGGCTTCCCGGTAAGGTAAGGTGTCCCCGGAGGGTGGGCAGAGAGCAGCAGCGGCAGCGACGCGCAAGGCTACACAGTAGCCGGCGCTCAGAAAGGGCCGAAGGAGTCTTTTGGCAAGAATACAAGCCCGGAGGAGCAGGGCTCCTTCCAGGGATCGGACAACGGCAGGAGGGGAGCGCGAGCTATTCAGGCGCGGCCCGGCTGCGCCCGCTCAAAGGACCAGCCGGGCCCGAGGCGGTTGGCGTGCGCCGCGCCGCGCCGGCGGCTGCGGCTGCCTCTGCCTCGCCGGGTCCCGCACCTTGCCTCCTGGCCACCTCGCCACCTTGCCCTCGTCAGGTGCGCCCGAGAGCCCAACACCCCAGAGGCCCCCAGCTTTGGTCTGGTGCAAAGCACTCCTGCCAGTGCACGTGTTCTTTATGCTGCAGTTATACAAGGCATTCGGATATTCTCGTTACAGACTTATAGTACTTGTAGAGAGGAGTGAGTAAATAAAAAAAAAAAATCAAATGGCTCTGAGCACTATGGGACCTAACTTCTGAGGTCATCAGTCCCCTAGAACTTGGAACTACTTAAACCAAACTAACCTAAGGATATCACACACATCCATGCCCGAGGCAGGATTAAAATGGTTCAAATGGCTCTGAGCACTATGGGACTTAACATCTGCGGTCATCAGTCCCCTAGAACTTAGAACTACTTAAACCTAACTAAGCTAAGGATATCACACACATCCATGCCCGAGGCAGGGTTCGAACCCGCGACCGTAGCAGTCGCGCGGTCCCGGACTGACTGCCTAGAACCGCTAGACCACCGCGGCCGGCGAGGTAGGATTAGAACCTGCCACCGTAGCGGTCGCGCAGTTCCAGACTGTAGCGCCTAGAACCGCTCGATCACATCGGCCGGCTGAGTAAATAACAGTTTGAATAAGACCCCATTTCCGGAAACATCATCCAACGACGTTACAGAACCTCAGAGTTATATACCCTGGCGCCTGTAAGTGTATGAACATGCAGGGTGATTCCGCGATGATGTTACAAACTTTCAAAGATGATGGGAAGGGTAAATATTTTAATTTAACAATTAAGGGACCCTGGTCGGGAAATGAACGAGTCAAAAGTTATAACAGAAAACAGTTCATATACCTCTGCCAGTGGAATACATATACTGGTACTGTTGTTGATAAGATAGAGGGCAGTCTACTTGCAGAGGTGGTAATATGGACCGGAACAAAGAAAATTGTGCAGCAAACATACTTTTGAATCTTATCAAGTGTAAAACACATCTCCTCTAGCCGGCCGCTGTGGCCGAGGAGTTCTAGGCGCTTCTGACTGTAACCGCGCTGCTGCTACGGTTGCTGGTTCGAATCCTGCCTAGGGCATGGCTGTGTGTGATGTCTTTAGGTTAGTTAGGTTTAAGTAGTTCTAAGTTCTAGGGGACTGATCACCTCAGATGTTAAGTCCCATAGTGCTTAGAGCCATCTGAACCATTTTGAACCATCTCCTCTATTAAACACGTTCTTATAGATCCTCAGATAAGCGCTTTAAACCCTTGTTAACTAGACAGTTTTTCTTGTTTTGGTCCATACTACCACCTCTGAAAGTTGCCTAACCTACAATGGCTGTTGATATACTTTCCGGGATGTGAGGTCGTGGTCCAAGAACTTTTCCGCTCCTTACGTTTCGTCCAGGACTTCGCTGACTTCCTCAGAGTCGCTGCTCCGCTGAGTCAGTCGGCAAGACTCAACGGAGCAGCGCCTCTGAGGAAGTCCAGCGCAGTCCTGGACGAAACGTAAGGAGCAGAAAAGTTCTTGGACCACGACCTCACATCCCGGAAAGTATATCAACAGTCATGTCACCCGGTCGTGAAAGCCTTCATTCTAACCTGCAATCTTAGTAACAGCAGTACCAGTACATGTATTCCGCTGTCAGAAGTATCAGAACGTCTTTCGCTTATAGTTTCCGACTTGTTTTTTTTTTGCCGGGAGAGGAACCCTTACCTCAAATTGATACATTTATCTTTCTCCATCATCCGAGAAGGTTTGTAACATCATCATGGAATCACCCAGTATATACATACTTCTAGAGGCGCCGGCACCTATAGATTTTTACGCTCTGTAGCGCCGTTGGATGAGGTTTCCGGGCATGGATTCCTGTTCAAAATATTAGTACTCAGTAGCTTCTACAAGTCATAGCCGTTTTAACGGGAGTTTCCGAACACCCTGTATGTCACTTCCACAGCGAAGGCACGAAAAAATTCGTCAGATCGGATCCAAGAACTCCTCATGGTGGAGTTGAAAATTTCTCCGTCTCGTAGAAGGGTCTACCTAGTAGAGCAAAATCTAAAACTGTAAAGGTAATTTCAGGAGTACTCCAGGAAAGTGTGATAGGGCCGCTACTGTTTACAATGTTGGGTGTGTGGGTTAGAGGCATAGACAAAGTAAACCCTTATAACGAAGAACTAACATTTTACGTTGCTGGGAAAATATGCAACCGATAGAGACACTCACCAAGACGTGTTCCGCACCATTTCAGGAACAGTGCTGAGTCGCATGGCGCTTGTGCACCAGCCTGTGACAAGGCACACCTATCTCGGCATGTTGTCGAACTATGCGGTTACACAGAAACCTCCCGATATTATTTTCGAGCAGCTTGGTGCCCACCCCTGTACATTATGTTATCAAATTTCTCCATGAGTCGTTTCCGGAGTGTTTGATCTGAAGGGAGGTTCCACCACCAGGCCCTCCCGATCTCTCTGCTGTATTTCAGTGCTTGGGTGTTTATCAGGGACATTGTTTACAGAACGAAGGTTCGAGATCAGATAGATTTGAGACGTCGAATCCACACCGTTTATGAACATGTGGGGAGCAGTGAAGTACCGTTTTGATACCTGCCGTGCTGCAAGAGGTGTCCACACTGAACCGTACCATCATGCATAAAAATTTGCGTAATTCAGTCGTGCTGGGTGCAGTGGAACAGTAACTAATTTTTACTCTGCGATGCAAAAAGAGACAGTCAGAGTTGCATTTAAAATGGATGCTTACTTAATCGATGACCATTTTCGGACTCCGTCCATTCTCCAATCAACAGTTGTTTGTCAAGCAAAATGTCCACCCAAAATAGCAATAAATAAAGTTGGTAAATGTGTGTATGGTCCCTACTATTGTTCGTTGACTTTGTTTACTGCTATTTTTGACGGACAGTTTATTTGGAAACCGTTGGTTGGTTTGAGAATGGCCTTAGACCGAAACCAGCCACCGACTAAATAGACATCCATTTTAGTTGCAACTCAGGCTGTTTCTTTTTTCAACACAGTCCATTAAAATGTTGGCCCACCTGTGCGCAATGTTGGACGAATAAAGTCCTAAGTCTTAACCTGTACTGAAATATAGTAAAATTTTTTGTGTACCTCTTACCCGAACAACATGCTTGGGTCAGTGGTCTAGAGCATAACATCGGAAGCTCCTTGCGGCAGACGATGCATTTGTCTACAGAGAAGTAACAACGCCGGAGGAGACTTTCAGGGGATCGATGGCTGTTGCAGATACTGGCAATGGACGCTGAACGTATGTAATGTAACATATTGACATAAGTAGACAGTTAGATTGCACTACTGGTGAAAATATTCGGAAACAGTAATTACCGTGAAAATATCTAGGACTAACTGCCCAGAGCCGCCTAACGTGGAATGACGGAATGGAACAAATCTTTCGGGAAGCAGATGCCAGGCTGAGATTCGCAGGGAGAATCTTCATCATCATCATCATCATTATCATTCTCATGACAGTCCTTTACCTTCCACTGAAAATTATTCCATTCTTTCTTGTTTAGTGCCGAACTCTTCACACACTGAATTCCAGTTTTCCTTATGTTCTTTCTGACACCTCCTCTCAGCTTTGGTCTTCCAACTTACCCAGTTCCTTCAGTCACTGGGTTGAATATCTTTTTAATCATTCCGTCGTTGGCTCTCAGTACATATACTGCCAATTCCTGCCGTTTGTGCTCGGCAGAGTTGAGAATGTCTGGCTCATAATATCAGGGCGTCCCAGGAATTCTTTTTGTGGGAAGTTCCTATGGGATCAAACTGCTGAGGTCTGTGATCCCTAGGCTTACGCACTACTTAATCTAAAACTAACTTACGCTAAGGACTGCACACACATCCAAGCCCCAGGGAGGAATTGAACCTCCGACGGGGGGGGGGGGGGGGGGTACCGTGCGAACCGTGGCAAGGCGCCTAATACTACGCAGCTACACCGCGCGGCTGATGTCCCAGGAGAAATGGTCAGTATTCAGGGACAGCTATGAGCATCTCTTCACCTTCGATACCGTGAAACAAATGTCTTCTACTGCAAGCTCTTTGCTGTACATATTTTGAGAGGTGGTGGCGGTATGGATCAAAACAACAAAAAAGGCCAGTAAACATGTGCTCTAAAGTGCATACGTTAAAAGCTATGAAAATTTGTTCATATCGCTACTGTGAAGCACATCTCTGCTACTGAACAAGTGCCCATAGTTCTTAAGGTACGGATTCTAGAGCCCATGTTTTCAACACAGTTTTTTTCTTATGTGGTTTCATACTACCTCCTAGCAAAAATTGAAAACAATGAGCTTGCAGTAGAAGAGATTTGTTTCACAGAATCGAAGATTAAGAACTGTTCATAGCTCTTAAGGTATGTATTTTACTGCCCACGTTTACTAGACTTCTTTGCTTCGAATGATCGTTTCTGTCGTATCCCTGAAATGTTGACTGTTCCGCCTGGGATATCTTGCAGTTTACATAATTCATAGTTGCACCATCTCCTCCAGACATAACATACATCCAATAACCCAAGAATTGGTATCAAGATCATTCTTTTTAGTATGCCACGTTGCTTTCCATCGAATTATTTTAATGATCATGATTCTGCACCGTATGTTAGCATCGACCGCACTAAAAGACCCTTCATCATAACCTTAGTTTTCCTGAACAGTGGCTTAGATTTCAAATGTTTTCTGATTCCCTGGTAGCATTTGTTTCCGGGTATTATTCGTTTTGGGATTTCAGCGCTAACATTGTTCTTACAGTTCGTTTCTGATCCAAGGTAAATGATACCACATATCGCACCAAACTTAATAAACAAATTTCTGTGCATGGAGTTTCATTGGGTTAATCTTTCTTAGTTACATCCTTATACTTATTTTTACCTTCGTTTACCTGTAGGTGCATCTTTCTAACAGCTCTAACGAGACTGGTAAAGGATTCTTTCACCGCTCTTGGCGTTCTTGCAGTTATATCAGCAACATCTGTGTATGCCAGCATCTCAACTGAGTTGTAGGAGATGGTCCCCCATGTACTGATGCCCGCATCTCCTTTAATCTTTTCCTGGACAATATGACTGTCCCAGTTTTACTCCATTTTTTATGGTCACAGCGCTTCATAACAGACTTTTTATCGTGTCTTTGATGTTCTCCATAGCGGCTTTTATTTAGGCAGTCACATTACCATCTAACCCCTCCATTGCTATATTGCTCGGAAAAATCTCGAGGAAATATAATTCACCCACAAAAGAGGCTGCTCACAAAACACTTCTCTGACTGATTCTTGAGTATTGCTCGGCAGTTTGTGACCCTTACAGGCTGGAGCAAATATGATAAAGTTTCGTCACGGGATCATTTAGTTGGCTCAACAGCGTCACGGAGAAGGTCAGCAAACTTCTATGGCAGGCACTATAAGAGAGGCGTTGTGTATCACGGATAGGTTTTCTGTTGAATTGCCGAGAGCGAGTGTTCCGGGGAGAGCGTGGTAATGTATTACTTTCTCCAATATACGCCCTGCGGAATGATCACAACGAAGAAAAGTCAGAGAAATTACGGGTCACGCGGAGTGTTTCGAAAATCTTTCTTCTCACGAGCTATTCCTAAAAGGAACGGGGACTGCGAGAAAAGATAGTGCTACCAGAAGTACCCTCCATCACACATCGTAAGGAGACATGTAGGGTTTAGATGTAGATGTGGCTGTGGCGACGGGTGTAGCGTCACGCGGGATATCATCCACAGTCCACGTACTCTTAGCGACGTACGGCGCGAGTCATCAAGGAATAGTTAAGTTGGTAATGGAGAGGAGTTTGGTGATCAAAAAATGTAGACAGAGACGAAATGACCTGAGACTAAAATATTTATGCAGAGATGAAGACACCTGAAAAGGTTAGACTAACCTGGAGAGCTGTAAAAAGCAATCCTTTAACGAAAGACCATTAAAACAACATCGTGATCCAGCACATTATGTAGTTTCCTCTGAGGCAGATTGGTGGCATTAGACTAGATAAGATTATGTACGCCGTTCATTTCGTGGACTCATAGTTCAGATGTGTTTGAATTCCTAAGGGACCAAACCGCTAAGGTCACCGGTCGCTAGACTTACACACTATTTAAACTAACTGAAACTAACTTATGCTAAGAACAACATACACACCATTGCCCGTGGGAGGACTCGAACCTCCGGCTGGAGGGGCCGCGCAATCCGTAACATGGCGCCTCAAACCGCATGGCCACTGCGCTCGGCTGTACTCATAGTGAAGAATCGTTGACGACGTAGAACATTTCAGAAAAAATATTATTTAATTTGCTAACATTTCTTCTGCCGATCACAACTCAAAAATTCCTGAAACATTTTATATACATTTTTTTTACTAATTTGTAAAAAAAAATCAAATTAATATATACATAAAAAAGTATGTAAGGTAATTCGTAGGCTAATGTAACTATGCATCTTAAAAAGAGTTACGATGTTTCTCTGCACAAATTGTATCGCTGCGCCGTGAGGTTGCAAAACTCAGATACTAGTAACGAAACATTTTATGTTTCTCGTTATGTCACTGAAAATTTGTTTCTGGTATAATGGACACTTTTCTGGGAGAAAATAAGTGGTTATAATTATCTGTTTATTTTTATTATGTCTAGTGCTGATTCCCTGAACTGAAATGTTAATTAGAAAAATATATCAGTTACGATAAACTACATTTAGAAGTAAATATACTGGTGAGCCGTAGTGTACCCAGCTATTCGAATAGGATTCCGCATGATGTTGAATTCTCAACGGATGTAATATTACGCGCTTTTGGACTACGACAACGGTAGCTTGTACGATGAGTTACCACAAAGCGTTTTACCATATGCCATTAAGGAATGAAAGTAAGCAAAATGTATGATCGTTTCAATTTCTACATCGCCTGTGGCAGGGAGGCATTCTCATCATAAATAAAGATTTGTCTAGCCGTTTCAGCAATTCCATAGAATGCTCTCCCAAAATGAATTGATTATTTCTTTGAGGTCCGAGGAATTTGTGCGCTTTTACAAATTTACCTTCACTTTTTCTAGAGTACATTTAAAAGGAACCGGTATTTTTCCGGGAGAAACAAATAAACTGAAAAGGGTGAGCGAAGCAAACACATATACTCATTTCTAACCATTCATTGTATAGTTATTATTATGATGTTCGAACGAGAAATCTCCTCCCAAATACACCTAACTCTATGAGTACACTGTCTGTCTTACACTCAGATGTCTAATATTTGGGTGAAAAGAACCAAACTCTGTAATGATTGAAATCCCAGTAGCACGTCTTGACTAGCAAAGAATTAAATTAAGAAGCAGGTGAAACAGCCATATATCATCCACACAACTGCAAGAGCTGACAGGTGCGAGAATTATCGCACAATAAGCTTAACAGCTCGTACATCCAAGATGCTGACAAGAATAATACCCAGAAGAATGGAAAACAAAATTGAGGGTGTACTAGATGACGATCAGTTTGGTTTTAGGATAGGTAGAAATACCAGAGAGGGCAGTTCTGAGTTGCGGCTGATAATGAAGCAAGACTAAAACAAAATCAAGAAACGAAAAATGGTTCAAATGGCTCTGAGCACTATGGGACTCAACTTCTGAGGTTATTAGTCCCCTAGAACTTAGAACTAGTTAAACCTAGCTAACCTAAGGACATCACACACATCCATGCCCAAGGCAGGATTCGAACCTGCGACCGTAGCGGCCTCGCGGTTCCAGACTGCAGCGCCTATAACCGCACGGCCACTTCGGCCGGCGATCAAGAAACGTTCGTAGCATTTGTCTACTTATAAAAAGCGTTCGAAAATTTCAAATGTTGCAAGATGTTCGAAATTCTGAGGAAATAGGGGTACGCTATAGGGAGAGACGGGTAATATACGACAAGTACAGGAGCCAAGGTAGAATAAAAAGAGTGGAAGATAAAGAACGAAGTGATCGGATTAAAAAGGGTGTAAGACAGGGATGTAGTCTTTCACCCTGTTGTTCAGTATGTACATCGAAGAAGCAAAGATGGAAATAAATGAAAGGTTCTGGAGTGGAATTAAAATTCAAGTTCAATGGATATTTATGGTAAGATTCACTGATGACATTGTTATCCTCAGTGAAAGTGATGAAGAATTACTGGGTCTGCTGAGTGTAATGAACAGTCCAATTGGTACAGAATATGGATTGAGAGTAAATCGAAGAAAGACGAAAGTAATGAGAAGTAGCAGAAATCAGAACTGCGAGAAACTTAATATTAGGATTAATGTTCACGCAAAAGAAAAAGTTAAGGAATTCTGCTACCTAGGCACCAAAATAGCTCATGATGGACGGTGCAAAGAGGACATCAAAACCAGACAAGCATTGGAAAAAAGGGTATTCAGGGCCAAAAGAAGTCTACTGGTATCAAACATAGACCTTAATTAGTGGAAGAAATTTCAGAGAATGTACGTTTGGAGCACAACAGTGTATTGAGGTGAAACATGGGCTGTCGGGAAACCGGAACAGAAGAGAATCGAGGTATTTGAAGTGTGGTTCTACAGACGAATATTGAAACTGAGGTAGGCTGATAAGATAAGGAATGAGGAGGTTCTGCTCAGAATCGGAGAGAAAATGAGTAGATGGAAAACACTGACAAGAAGAAGGGACAGGACGATACGATGTCTGTTAAGGGCACTGGGAAGAGCTGTAGAGGGTAAAAACTGTACGGGCAGGCAGAAATTGGAATACATACAGCAGATAACTGATGACGTAGATTGCAAGTGCTACTCTGAGGTGAAGAGATTGGCAGAGGAGAGAAATTCGTGGCATTCTGCATCAAACCAGTCAGAAGACTGATGACACAAGGAAAAAAAAGGAACTCTACTGTTATTATTTCAAAATGACACTTTATCGAATATAAAAAATGTGGAATATTGATATTCGCATAATATGTACGAGAGACGGGCTTATATTAGACATGGTGAGGTTTATTTAGTGGCGAAACTGTTCTCCCTGTAAAGCTTCCATGTTCGAGTCCGGCTGCCGCAAAATCAATAAACGATGTAAGTTAAGCAATTTTGAAATTATTAACGTTATAGGGACCTTATTATATGACGACGAGGTGATTTTCAGGGTGACGTTTCGTGAACGGCCAAAATGCAGAACTCCAGGTCTGTGCAAGTCATCAATTGTTAGGAAAAACGTGCCCCATTGAAGGATGGATATGTGGAGAAGGACAAACACCATGGCCAAACTTCAATATCGTTTCTCCGAGATGATAACTGAAATTTTATTATTACTCCTCGTTAGTCATTATGATACAGCTCGCTGTTTAGAAGATGTGGAAGTACAGAAGCAAAATTTTTCGAACTGAGTCCTGACGACAGAGGGTGTATAAGCACCAAAAGGCTGTTTTATTAACAAGTTCAAATGGTTCTGAGCACTATGGGACTTAACTTCTGAGGTCATCAGTCCCCCAGAACTTAGAACTACTTATACCTAACTAACCTAAGGACATCACACACATCCATGCCAGCGGCAGGATTTGTACCTGCGACCGTAACGGTCGCGCGGTTCCAGACTGTAGCGCCTAGAACCGCTCGGCCGCTCCGGCCGGCTAATAACAAGTAAGAGGCCTTTTAAAAATAAATAGGTTTTATGTGAAGACCTGAAATTTTTCACTCATGTCCTTGGTACCAGCAAGTGTGACAGGACAGTATTCTTCCGATGCGAAACCGCTGCTCGCGTGCTGGAGGATGGATTTACGAGCGCGCCGCGGGACAAGTCAAGCCAGTGGCGTGGCCTGCACTCCTCAAGAGGCCCGCCGTGACGCGCTCCAGTCTGGAACACGTACGGGGTCTCCGGCGCCGGCAGATTTATGAAATGGCGGCCCCGTGTTCATCGTATTATTTATTGCGAAATGTTACACAAATTGCTGTGGACGAGCCGCCATAAATCGGACGAGGTCCCGCGAACAGCAATACCATACTTGTTGTTCGCTTGGAGTAATTCCTCTTGGAAGGCTGTGCTAGAAGGGACAGAGCATTCGTTTGTTATTAGGGCCGCTGTCACATGTCGCAACGGCGCCCATAACTCGTGCGGCCTGCTCCGAAATGCTGTCCGTAATGCTCGGTGCCGGCGAGCGATCCGAGCGCCGCTCCACACAGCCGGCGTCGTGATGCTGGCTGGCTCGTCCGCTCGCTACGGCCGACTCGTCCTGGCTCGCCTGGAGCTCGACGATGGACCAACTACTTGTCGTTCCGGAGCCGGCGCTCCCTCAGTCTTCTTCGAGAAGGACTTCGGCTCCGAGACGCTCCAACTTTCACAGCTGTTATCTTGTCGTGAACGTCATACTAAAATTATGACGCGTGCACAGCAATGCATGCTATTACTTTTAATTGGCGTCAACAGGGCCGTACTACCTGAGGCATATATGGTACACTACTGGCCATTAAAATTGCTACACCAAGAATAAATGCAGATGATAAACGGGTATTCATTGGACAAATATATTATACTAGAACTGACATGTGATTACATTTTCACGCAATATGGGTGCATTGATACTGAGAAATCAGTACCCAGAACAACCACCTCTGGCCGTAATAACGGCCTTAATTCGCCTGGGCATTGAGTCAAACAGAGCTTGGATGGCGTGTACAGGTACAGCTGCCCATGCAGCTTCAACAGGATACCACCGTTCATCAAGAGTAGTGACTGGCGTAGTGTGACGAGCCTGTTGCTCGACCACCATTGACCAGACGTTTTCAATCGGTGAGAGATCTGGAGAATGTGCTGTCCAGGGCAGCAGTCGAACATTTTCTCTATCCAGAAAGGCCTGTACAGGACCTGCAACATGCGGTCGTGAATTATCCTGCTGAATTGTAGAGTTTCGCAGGGATCGAATGAAGGGTAGAGCCACGGGCCGTAACAGATCTGAAATGTAACGTCCTCTGTTCCAAGTACCGTCAATGCGAACAAGAGGTGACTGAGACGTGTAACCAATGGCACCCCATACCATCATGTAGGGTGATACGCCACTGTGGCGATGACGAATACACGCTTCCAATGTGCGTTCACTGCGATGTCGCCAAACACCGATGCGACCATCGTGTTGCTGTAAACAGACCCTGGATTCATCCGAAAAAATGACATTTTTCCATTTCTGCACCCAGGTTCGTCGTTGAGTACACCATCGCAGGCGCTCCTGTTTGTGATGCAGCGTCAAGGGTAACGGCAGCCATGGTCTCCGAGCTGATAGTCCATGCTGCTGCAAACGTCGTCGAACTGTTCGTGCAGATGGTTGTTGTGTTGCAAACGTCCCCATCTGTTGACTCAGGGATCGAGACGTGGCTGCACGATCTGTTACAGCCATGCGGATAAGATGGATGTCATCTCGACTGCTAGTGATACGAGGCCGTTGGCATCCAGCACGGCGTTCCG
Source organism: Schistocerca cancellata (assembly GCF_023864275.1). Classification (NCBI taxonomy): domain Eukaryota; kingdom Metazoa; phylum Arthropoda; class Insecta; order Orthoptera; family Acrididae; genus Schistocerca; species Schistocerca cancellata. Next base: position 470,048,129 of record NC_064631.1, on the reverse strand, counting down.
TATTACCCTCCTGAACCAACCGATTCCATATTCTGCTAACAGTCTTTGGGATTCGACCAACGCGAGGAGCAATGTCGCGATTCGGTAAACCGCAATCCCGATAGGCTACAATCCGACCTTTATCAAAGTCGGAAACGTGGTGGTACGCATTTCTTCTCCTTACTTATTGCATCAGAACAATTTCACCAGGCAATGCCGGTCAACTGCTGTTTGTGTAGGAGAAATCGGTTGGAAACTTTCCTCATGTCAGCACGTTGTAGGTGTCGCCACCGGCGCCAACCTTGTGTGAACGCTCTGAAAAGCTAATCATTTGCATATCACGGCATCTCCTTCCTGTCGGTTAAATTTCGAGTCTGTAGCAAGTCATCTTCGTGGTGTAGCAATTTTAATGGCCAGTAGTGTATTTTTGGGAATCTCTCCGGTGGGCTTTACCGTCGCTTACAGCCGAAATCGATTGAGGAGCTCGTTCATGTCGCACAGTTAACTTCAAAGCTATCTCTTATGGCGTGAACGGACTGTCGATGGATTATAAGATGTGAGTCATTACGAAGAAAACTGACAAAGCTGACAACGGCAACAAACTTCGAGCTTAAAATAATGACAATTCAGTGGCAGCCACATGTGGGGCACCGCCAGCGATAACAGGAGAGCTACAATACTGCCAGACCAACGTGAAAGTGAACCTACTCAACAGCTGGAAACAACAGTCATACGCGGCAGCCCTTACAACACACCGGTACGCCGATTATATTCTACATCCAATTTTGTTGCTCTTCAAGGCACACCATCATGGGCTTACATTTCAGCGAGGTAATGCCTTCCCGCACAAGGCAAGAGTTTCTCATGCTTGTTTTCGTGCTTTCCCAATTCTACCTTGGCCAGTAAGATCGCGGAATCTCTCCCAAATTAAGAACGTATGAAGGATTATGGGCTGGGCCCTCCAACCAACTCTGGACTTTGACGATCTACCCCGTCAGTTGGACGGAACTTTACACGATATCCCCCAGGAGGACATTCAATAACTCTTTCAATAATTCTCAAGCCGAAATGGTGCTTGAATAAGGGCCAGAGATGGCCCAATGCGTTATGACTTGCTCAATTTATGAAGTTCTTTATCTTGAATAAATCATCCAGTTTTTTTGAAATTGTAGTTACTTGTTTGTCTGCACATGCACATCACATATATCAATTTCCATCCCACTCTTACTTTATTTATAGCTGTTAAATACTCACAGTGTTCTTAGGACTATTTGTGTGGGTGAAGAAATTGTATGGGGCTATGAAAAATTATTTTACACTTTGTAGCCCGACGTAAAAGGGTAGTATACTAGAAATTCGTTTTTACTTAAATAATTATTCTATTCTCTCTTCATATTGTATATTTTGTCTACGTACTACTTTCATTGTACAAGGTTAAACTTTTTCTCGACTTCGGGTCACACAAATGGTGTCACGACTGATTTCGAATTCTTAGCAAGCCACCGTGAAAAGATTTAAATGCGATACGTGGTAACTCGTCAAAGTACAGATTAAGAGGCCAGAGAACGCCGCTTTTAACACCATTTGTGTGACCTGATGAATATATAAAAATAATTCATTACAATTTGGTCTCCGTGTTCCCGTAAGGCTGGATGCCTGGTTTGTATATGTCATACCGTAGTTCAAGAAGTAAAACTGATTTGAAATTATCAGTCTGTACTACAAGAGCTTTCTGTAGTTGCCTAGAGGACACGGCGTCCATAGCACGGCTGAGTAAATAAGAATTTGTGAACGCGATACCAATGGACTACTTCAGCAGCTCTGGGATGATAGATTCCCGTTATCAGGAATTAATATTGTACCCGTTCAACCAACCTCTGGTCCTGCGGACTATAAGTCAGAACATGGTCCATATCCGGATTATCTACATAGAGAGGAAAGAATAAGTCACTCGTGATTGCGGAGCCGTAAGCACACCTGACCAAGTGCTCCTGGAACGTCCAATTTACGAGTCCGTGATGGCAGAAGGGAAAGAACAGCTCTAGGACATTCCTGTCAATGAGGTAATGAGCTGAAATTTGGCTTTCTGGGCAAAAGATCGTCCATATTCCAACAGTGAGCCAAAAAGAGCGTACTGATCAACTAATACGTGCCAAGGCATAAGGATTTGACATGCTGTGGAAGAAGGGAATACCTCGGTATCAGGATATGGAAATACGTTTAGCACGCCATCGCTCCGTCTTCGTTTCCGATGCCGGGCTGGCTTCGGATCTGGAGCCGAGTCTGAAGGGGAGACTGGTTCGTAACTTCCTCCTGCGACCCAAGTGGTTAAAGGGGATATCCTCTAGTATATAGCCGGCTTGCTTTAGAATGCACGAGGCTCCTACTTGAAGCCGAGTTGGCTTCGTATTCAATTGTCGAATCTGAAGGGGAGTCTGTATCTTCAGTTCCTCCTACTATTTTTTTTTCTTTGGTCATCAGTCTACTGACTGGTTTGATGCAGCCCGTCACGAATTCCTTTCCTGTGCTAACCTCTTCATCTCAGAGTAGCACTTGCAACCTACGTCCTCAATTATTTGCTTGACGTATTCCAATCTCTGTCTTCCTCTACCGTTTTTGCCCTCTACAGCTCCCTCTAGTACCATGGAAGTCATTCCCTCATGTCTTAGCAGATGTCCTATCCTCCTGTCCCTTCTCCTTATCAGTGTTTTCCACATATTCCTTTCCTCTCCGATTCTGCGGAGAACCTCCTCATTCCTTACCTTATCAGTCCACCTAATTTTCAACATTCGTCTACAGCACCACATCTCAAATGCTTCGATTCTCTTCTGTTCCTGTTTTCCCACAGTCCATGTTTCACTACCATACAATGCTGTACCCCAGACGTACATCCTCAGAAATTTCTTCCTCAAATTAAGGCCGGTATTTGATATTAGTACACTTCTCTTGGGCAGAAATGCCTTTTTTGCCATAGCGAGGCTGCTTTTGATGTCCTCCTTGCTCCGTCCGTCATTGGTTATTTTACTGCTTAATTAGCAGAATTCCTTAACTTCATTGACTTCGTGACCATCAATCCTGATGTTAAGTTTCTCGCTGTTCTCATTGCTACTACTTCTCATTACCTTCGTCTTTCTCCGATTTACTCTCAAACCATACTGTGTACTCATTAGACTGTTCATTCCGTTCAGCAGATCATTTAATTCTTCTTCACTTTCACTCAGGACAGCAATGTCATCAGCGAATCATATCATTGATATCCTTTCACCTTGTATTTTAATTCCACTCCCGAACCTTTCTTTTATTTCCATCATTGCTTCCTCGATGTACAGTTTGAAGAGTAGGGGCGAAAGGCCACAGCCTTGTCTTACACCCTTCTTAATACGAGCACTTCGTTCTTGATCGTCCACTCTTATTATTCCCTCTTGGTTGTTGTACATATTGTATATGACCCGTCTCTCCCTATAGCTTACCCCTACTTTTTTCAGAATCTCGAACAGCTTGCACCATTTTATATTGTCGAACGCTTTTTACAGGTCGACAAATCCTATGAAAGTGTCTTGATTTTTCTTTAGCCTTGCTTCCATTATTAGCCGTAACGTCAGAATTGCCTCTCCCGTCCCTTTACTTTTCCTAAAGCCAAACTGATCGTCACCTAGCGCATTCTCAATTTTCTTTTCCATTCTTCTGTATATTATTCTTGTAAGCATCTTCGATGCATGAGCTGTTAAGCTGATTGTGCGATAATTCTCGCACTTGTCAGCTCTTGCCGTCTTCGGAATTGTGTGGATCATGATTTTCCGAAAGTCAGATGGTATATCGCCAGACTCATATATTCTACACACCAACGTGAATAGTCGTTTTGTTGCCACTTCCCCCAATGATTTTAGAAATTCTGATGGAATGTTATCTATCCCTTCTTCCTTATGTGAGTGGTCGTGCGGTAGCGTTCTCGCTTCCCACGCCCGGGATCCCGGGTTCGATTCCCGGCGGGGTCAGGGATTTTCTCTGCCTCGTGATGATTGGGTGTTGTGTGCTGTCCTTAGGTTAGTTAGGTTTAAGTAGTTCTAAGTTCTAGGGGACTGCTGACCATAGATGTTAAGTCCCATAGTGCTCAGAGCCATTTGAACAATTTTTTTTCCTTATGTGACTGTAAGTCCTCCAAAGCTCTTTTAAATTCCTCCTACTATACAGATCGTCAAATGGAAAAATCCTCCAGTACATTGTCGGCCTGTTTTCCGGTGCATGAAGCTCCTTTCCCTGACCGAGTTGGTTTCGTATCTGAAGTCGAGTCTAAAGGGGGAGGGGGATGGATCTTCAGTTCCTCCTATCATTACTGATTTATCCAGTTTCCTACGAAGCTAGATAAATTTACTACAGTTACTTAAAAATGTAGATACAGAGAATGTTCTTTAGATGTTCATGCTACTATGGTATTACAATACTGTTGTGAAGTGTTGCATGGAACACTGCGAAACAATGAAACTTGTCCAGTGTCTCTCAACGGATACACAGAATAAATATTATGTTCGGGAAATATTCCCCTTCAGTTAGATGGCTACATGCAGGAACATGTTGTCGGGCTTCCAGTCTCTTTAGTTCCCATAAGTTCTGGAAGGACGCTACACTACACTGTCATGTAGTAAGTGGCACTGCCATGCAGCACCACTAAGATCTGAGATATGGGACAGTATTTACATTCACGTGATGTAGATTATGGTGTTTTTGTTGGTGTACGTTCCTAATCCTCTTCGAAATTTTGACCTTCATTCACAATGTGCATACAAAGAAAGTGATAATTTGCTGCTAAGTAGGGTTGTAACACAGAACCAGCGACTTGGAGCTAGACATGAAAAAGCTGTCTAATATTTTATTCATTTGTATATTCGCAGTATTTTGGATTCATAGCATACATGATACATGGATGTTTGATAATTCTGCTTGAGTCTTCTACTTGTCGCACTTGAAGTGATGGAGTACATTACTTGGGTGTACTTGCAGTTGCATATAACAAAGTGCTAAAGCGACTGAGCATGAAGCCGTAGTAGCTTCGAGATTCAGGTTCCACAGATGAGTGGAAGGAAGTAATTGGAGACTAACTTCCGTTCCCCATAGCAAAATATGATATATTTGACTCCATTAAGTTTATTTCAAAGAAAATAGTAGATTAACGAATGGCAAAAGCCTTACTTCAGTCTCACGACTGTTGTAGTACTAATACTAATTCTGGTACTGCCACTAATTTTTGGAAACGAACCCCAAAACTGTACTTTATACTGATGTAAACGCAGAACAACGCACACGAGGAAGCTACTGTATGTAATACAATAAAGACATCTGCTGACATCCCAGTTCCTCAATCTCTGCATTTAGGATGAAACATTTTAGTGTGTTTCTCTTTGTTAATTTCTCATTTTTATGATGTTTTGGAACACGTACCTTTCTTTGCTGCGTACAACAGTTAATACAAAAAATTTAACAACAACACACTATGCCACATTTTTATAGAAACTGGGCTCTTTGACGCATGAAAAAAATTTCTCGAAGTTTTCTCGGCGCGTAGAATATTCTATAATTTATAGTCATCATTACTTCTTCCATCTGCCCGTTAAACAGGTTGACTCCCACAAGGATCTTTGTACGGCCTTAGTTCATTACCATTTGACACCTGGTTCCAATATGAACGAGGATCCACTTGACGAGATAATGCGGGTTTCCTACGTCTACGAAGAACAGCAGTTTTTGTTGCTATAGATATACTGTTGACAACTTTTTACCTGTGATACAATCTGTTTTTGCTTTTTGCGTCTCATTCTTTGACTCAGAAGACAGTCACCGACTCTGCTGGACAATGACCACAAGCTATCCTGCTGAAGTGTCAGAAGAATAAACAACACTATAGCGAATGCACATACGAAAAGTAGTATAAGCGGTGTGCCATTAAGTCAGAAAAGCGATTGCCAGGGCACGTTACCTGCAGAGCTGGATTCCATTAAAATATTGCCTACCCTATGCGACTGTAAGGAGAGTCAGAATTTGTCGCGATAGTTAAGGCCAAGTGCTACTAATTTCTCGTAGTTGGGGTTAGCAGTCAAGTAATTTTCTTAAACAACTGCACAAATATTTATTCATAAAATCGGTCCTGTAAGTTTGTCCATGTGGTTATTGCAGATGGAGTACGGGAAACAGGTGCTTCATCAACTGTCAAAACTGTAAAAAGTGTTAGACGTGTGTATATTTTATGATCACGTCCAAAAAAATGTAGTTTTTAAACTCCACTGTCTGCAAAACACAATGTATGCATTTTACTATTTAGTCAAGCATGCTTAGGCATGGATTTGTAATCTTCTGTGGATTTCGGTTTACTTACATGTATATTATACAGAGTTCATTTTTGTTTTTCCATTTTAGGCCTAAAACACGTAACATAATTGTTACTTATTTTGTTTTGATTGCTCACGTAAAACAGAGAGTAAAAATGGATGTGTGCAGATTGGCTAGCATTTATGTCTTTTTATGATGTGACAGTATGTCATCTATAAAGCAGTCAGAAGATTTTTGCTTGATGGGGCATTAATTTTTAAATACTTTTCGTTCTGTGCCTACGTTTTCCGCCCTATTGTGCATCTTTGGTGTGTTTTACTTTTTGATCGTAACTACATACGCTACTTTTGACAGTTTTACGTTTCGTTGTCATCTGGTATCACTTGTTTTCATGCACAAAGAGAGATTTGGGAGAAAAGATACGTGGCCATACTCATCGAGAGTCGCTATGTTATTTTAGCCGCCTGCCTATTCTTCTTTCCGTTTTTGTGCAGTGTGGTGCTAATTTAGAATAGTTGGTGCGTGTTTTGTAATGTGACAACTGGTAGAGAAACGTATTTGATTTGCGATTTGTGTGTGTGTGTGTGTGTGTGTGTGTGTGTGTGTGTCCAGTCAAATAAGTATGGATAAATAGAAAAAAGAAATACATTGCGAAACGCAGAAGGCAGAGTTTAAAAACTCAAATTTAATTCACACTACTGAGAGAAACGTAAGCTGCAGTTTCCCACCGCAACAACATGATCATGACATCCATATGTTAGGAATTTAATGTTACAATTGTTGTTATATCTTACGTAATTTTAGCATCTAAGAGGTCCTGCATAATAGTCGAGTTTCGTTCACATGTGCTTCTCTCAACGACGAAATTTAGAAGTTGTGTTGGGACGACGAGGCAGCTTGCGAGTCAGCAGCAGGGGCACGCCAGCAACCCGCCGCACATCGCAGGCGCCTAGCGCAGCACCTGCCGGGGGGGGAGCGAGGTTGGTTTTCTGCGCGGGGCGCACGTCCGCCACCTCCTCAGCCTTTGTCAACTCCCAATGGGCCAAATCACGGCTCGGCTCTACGATACGCTGTGAACGGCAAAAACAGCTGTCGAGCTTACGGTACTGCGGCCAGAAATCCGAAACCCCGCCGTTCACAAAGGGCGAATCGCAGAGCTATTCCTGGAATATCAGCAATGGGCACAGATTTCCTTCTAAAAGGGGACTCAGAGCCAGGTCCATATTTCTGATGTTGTTATACGCTCACCGCATTGAAATCTGTCAATCGTGTGTTGCATCATTAGTGGTTTGTGATAGTCGTAATGGCGACACTAAATTTTGCTGTGGAACATCTTGAGAGGCTATTATTTATCATGTACTGATGCGTAGACAGCAGTTTACGGCGAAGTGGTTGCAGTACAGGCGATACTTTAGAACATTCTATGTCGAAACACCAGTCTGAACATAATCATAGATATAAAGGCGTGAGTGGGTTTGAAATATATGCTATTAAATTCACATATCCTGGTGTGAACTTTGGATGAATGGCAGGCGTAATTGGTCAGTCCTCGTATTGGTCAGGGATCCTACTGGTTTGATGAGGGCAGGCGTCATATACACTCCTGCTTTAATCTCTTCACCTCAGAGCAGTGGTTTTCTTTTTTGTTGCATATTTCTTAATACATTCTGACACATTAAAACAAAATGCCGGACAGGGGCTCGAACCTGTAACATTAACTTTGGCGACAATTATACTCTTACGTAATTATGTAAGATCGACTCACAACCGGACCTCACAGTCTAGAAGCGTGTTATCGTAACATATATTTCACTTTAAAGAGAAGTTTGTTTTGAAACGTTCTGGGAGTTGATTGCCAAATTACAAACAGAGGAAATAACTTCCCTAAAGAAGTCTGCGCTCATATGGAACTACATGACCGATTGTTTCGTGTACTTTCGTGTATTACGCCATTTCGGTTGCTGCCATCATCAATTTAAAACTTAGAACCTGTAAAAAAGTTTTCAGTGTCAGTTGCAATGAAACCTTTTGTACCTAACAATGAACTTCATTTTACGAGTTCTATTACCTGATGATGAAGGTAAAAAAACGTCGTAATAAATTCAGATACGTAAAGCGTTGTAGATGGCTTTATTTCCAAAAATGAGGCCTGGTTCAAATGGTTCAAGTGGCTCTAAGCACTATGAGACTTAACATCGTAGGTCATCAGTCCCCTAGACTTAGAACTACTTAAACCTAACTAGCCTAAGGACATCACACACAGTCCGGAACCGCGCGACCGCTACGGTCGCAGGTTCGAATCCTGCCTCGGGCATGGATGTGTGTGATGTCCTTAGGTTAGTTAGGTTTAAGTGGTTCTAAGTTCTAGGGGACTGATGACCTCAGAAGTTAAGTCCCATAGTGCTCAGAGCCACTTGACATCACACACATCCATGCCCGAGGCAGGATTCGCACCTGCGACCGTAGCAACAGCACGGTTCCGGACTGAAGCGCCTAGAACTGCTCGGCCACAACGGCCGGCATGAGACCTGGTCTAGCACATTTTCAATCTTAAAGGATGTTTCAAAAGAACATACATTTCACAGCAGAGCGAAATATTCGTTCTTGCATATTTGTCATTTACAAAGAACATAAAGTTTAGAGTTCTGTAATGAAAATACACAATGTATCTGCTACGAAACTGCAGAACTTCGATCGAAACTGAGACCCTGAGTGTTATGCCAACGAACTGTGTCACCTGAAAAATACGTTAAATATTTAAAATGTGTCGTTGCTAATACGTGTAATGTGGCGACGACGTATTTTTCCCAAATCAACAATTTCTAGGAAATTCACAGCCCATGTCACAGAGACGTGGGAGAGTAAATGAGCTGCTTTCCATCCTCCATCGCCTACCTAATTTAAGAATTGCTCTGCTCCTAGCTATGTGTGTGGCATGGGGTGATTAAACTTGGCCACCATGCTCGAACATTAAGCATAAATCAATATCACATCAATAAATGCTTGGTGTAGCTGGATATGGAGTATGAGCCAACATCTTGGAGCAAAATTTAGGGAGAGATGAATCATGAGATTTTTCTGTTTGAAGATTGTATATGCAGAGAAAAAGTATTTTAGTCACTTGTGCAGTGAAACACTTAGGATGCAAGGGCCGCAAAAGAGTAATTTTTATCGTAAAATTTTTATGTGACTCTCCATGCTCTTGTCACAACACTGTTATGTAGAAATTTTTCAGCTCACTTAGTGCTGTAAAACTAAGCCTATGTATAGATCAGCCATGTGTACATGGGAAAATCAAACGAGATTCAGAAGTAGCATTAGAAAGTTCTGACTGAAGGAAAGAAATTTAATCACAGATTAAAGCGAACCATCTTGTGATATTGCAATCCCTCTTATTTCCTTGCTTGCTAAGAAAATTAGACGAGGAACTCCGCCTTATGCAAGACATCCTTGGAGTTTTGTTTTATTCAGACATGTTTCAGCACTTTTTGCGCTATCTTCATTGGATTTCTTTATTTCCTTTCAGTAAAACTGTTATTACGTATTAACGTTTAGAGAAAACAAATCAAATGGTTCAAAAATGGTTCAAATGGCTCTGAGCACTATGGGACTCAACTGCTGAGGTCATTAGTCCCCTAGAACTTAGAACTAGTTAAACCTAACTAACCTAAGGACATCACAAACATCCATGCCCGAGGCAGGATTCGAACCTGCGACCGTAGCGGTCTTGCGGTTCCAGACTGCAGCGCCTTTAACCGCACGGCCACAACGGCCGGCTTAGAGAAAACATTCGATATAAAATATTTACATTTGTGAATGAAGTGATTGTTGTCGAATGTTTGTTTACTGTTCACAGTTAAGATATGTGTTGCTGGGCTAATATTTATTACAACATGTTTAAAGTTCTGGTTTTGTAGCTTATTTGAAAAAATGGTGCATGTATGCATTAGTTTACATACCTTATATGAAGCTATTCAACGTTTATGTTAGTAATTGTAAGTCTGCTACACAATTTAGCAAAATGTAATTTTTATTGTGGTTTATTATGGTTCAAATGGCTGGGAGCACTATGAGACTTAACATCAATGGTCATCAGTCCCCTAGAACTTAGAACTACTTAAACCTAACTAACCTAAGGACAGCACACAACACCCAGCCATCACGAGGCAGAGAAAATACCTGACCCCGCCGGGAATCGAACACGGGAACCCGGGCGTGGGAAGCGAGAACGCTACCGCACGACCATGAGATGCGGGCATGCTTTGTTATGCAAAAACAACTTCAAAGCCGTAAGCCAGCAGTAAGTAAGACGCTAAGTAGTTCGATACGTACACATTTTCGTTCGGAAATCCATAATAAACAAAAGTAAATATAACGCTTTGCTGTTTCCAGGTGACAAGTTGTAGACTGCGCAGCAGACTTACAGCTACCGACACAAACATTCAATAGCTTCCTGTGGTTGTTGTTGTTGTTGTTGTTGTAGTCTTCAGTCCTGAGACTGGTTTGATGCAGCTCTCCATGCTAATCTATCCTGTGCAAGTTCCTTCATCTCCCAGTACCTACTGCAACCTACATCCATCTGAATTTGCTTAGTGTATTCATCTCTTGGTCTCCCTCTACGAGTTTTACCCTCCGCACTGCCCTCCAATGCTAAAGTTGTGATCCCTTGATGCCTCACGTTGTGCCACAAACTTCTCTTTTCCCCAATCCTATTCAATACCTCCTCATTAGTTATGTGATCTACCCACCTAATCTCCAACATTCTTCTGTAACACCACATTTCGAAAGCTTCTATTCTCTTCACGTCCAAACTACTTATTGTCCATGTTTCACTTCCATACATAGCTACACTCCATACAAATACTTTCAGAAACGACTTCCTGACACTTAAATCTATACTCGATGTTAACAAATTTCTCTTCTTCAGAAACGCTTTCCTTGCCATTGCGAGTCTACATTTTATATCCTCTCTACTTCGACCATTATCAGTTATTTTGCTCCCCAAATAGCAAAACTCCTTTACTACTTTAAGTGTCTCATTTCCTAATCTAATTCCCTCAGCATCACCCGACTTAATTCGACTACATTCCATTATCCTCGTTTTGCTTTTGTTGATGTTCATCTTATACCCTCCTTTCACGACACTGTCCATTCCGTTCAAATACTCTTCCAAGGCCTTTGCTGTCTCTGACAGAATTACAATGTCATCGGTGAATCTCAAAGTTTTTATTTCTTCTCCCTGGATTTTAATACCTACTCCAAATGTTTTTTTGTTTCTTTTACTGCTTGCTCAGTATACAGATTGAATAACATCGGGGAGAGGCTACAACCCTGTCTTACTCCCTTCCCAACCATTGCTTCCCTGTCATGTCCCTCGACTCTTATAACTGCCATCTGGTTTCTGTACAAATTGTAAATAGCCTTTCGCTCCCTGTATTTTACCCCTGCCACCTTTACAATTTGAAAGAGAGTATTCCAGTCAACATTGTCAAAAGCTTTCTCTAAGTCTACAAATGCTAGAAACGTAGGTTTGACTTTCCTTAATCTATCTTCTAAGATAAGTCGTAGGGTCAGTATTGCCTCACGTGTCCCAACATTTCTACGGAATCCAAACTGATCTTCCCCGAGGTCGGCTTCTACTAGTTTTTCCATTCGTCTGTAAAGAATTCGTGTTAGTATTTTGCAGCTGTGGCTTATTAAACTGATAGTTCGGTAATTTTCACATCTTTCTTTGGGATTGGAATTATTATATTCTTCTTGAAGACTGAGGGTATTTCGCCTATTTCATACATCTTGCTCACCAGATGGTAGAGTTTTGACGGGACTGGTTCTCCCAAGGCCGTCAGTAGTTCCAATGGAATGATATCTACTCCGAGGGCCTTGTTCCGACTTAGGTCTTTCAGTGCTCTGTCAAACTCTTCACGCAGTATCGTATCACCCATTTCATCTTCATCTACATCCACTTCCATTTCCTTAATATTGTCCTCAAGTACATTGCCCTAGTATAGACTCTCTATATACTTCTTCCACCTTTCTGCTTTCCCCTCTTAGCTTAGAATTGGGTTTCCATCTGAGCTCTTGATATTCATACAAGTGGCTCTCTTTTCTCCAAAGGTCTCTTTAATTTTCCTGTAGGCTGTATCTATCTTACCCCTAGTGAGATAAGCCTCTACATCCTTACACTTGTCCTCTAGCCATGCCTGTTTAGCCATTTTCCACTTCCTGTCGATCTCATTTTTGAGACGTTTGTATTCCTTTTTCCCTGCTTCATTTACTGCATTTTTATATTTTCCCTTTCATCAATTAAATTCAATATTTCTTCTGTTACCCAAGGATTTCCACTAGCCCTCGTCTTTTTACCTACTTGATCCTCTGCTGCCTTCACTACTTCATCCCTCAGAGCTACCCATTCGCCTCCTACTGTATTTCTTTCCCCCATTCCTGTCAATTGTTCCCTGAAACTCAGTACAACCTCTGGTTTACTCAGTTTATCCAATCCCATCTCCTTAAATTCCCACCTTTTTGCAGTTTCTTCAGTTTTAATCTACAGTTCATAACCAACAGTTTGTGGTCAGAGTTCACATCTGGCCCTGGAAATGTCCTACAATTTAAAACCTGGTTCCTAAATCTCTGTCTTACCATTATATAATCTATCTGATACCTTTTAGTGTCTCCAGGATTCTTCCATGCATACAACCTTCTTTTATGGTTCTTGAACCAAGTGTTAGCTATGATTAAGTTATGCTCTGTGCAAAATTCTACCAGGCGGCTTCCTCTTTCATTTATTAGCCCCCATCCATATTCACCTACTACGTTTCCTTCTGTCCCTTTTCCTACTGTCGAATTCCAGTCACCCATGACTATTAAATTTTCGTCTCCCTTCACTACCTGAATAATTTCTTTTATCTCATCAAACATTTCTTCAATTTCTTCGTCATCTGCAGAGCTAGTTGGCATATAAACTTGTACTACTATAAGCTTCATGTAAGGTACGTAAACTAATGCATACAACCGACCTTTTTCCAAATAAGCTATAAAACCAGAAATTTAGACATAGTGTCATAAACAACAAACAGTATATCAGCTCAGTAACACATATCTCAACTGCGAACTGTAAACAAACCAGGCATAATATTTAACAACAATCGTTTTATTCACAAACGTGAATATTTTGTACAAAATGTTTTCTCTAAACGGTAATATGTAATGACATTTTACGGAAAGAAAATAAAGAAACCCACTGAAGATAGGACAAAAAGTGCTGAAACATGTCTGGGTATAACAAACTCCAAAGGTGTCCGGCATAAGGCGGATGTCGTTGAGAATTAAGATTCTGAGGAGCAAAACTTCGACTTAGCGAAAGCAAACGAAGGAAAACAATGTGAGAAGCGTTCAATGAATTCTAAGTAAAATTGTGTCAACCGGTCGGATAAAAAAATTTTGGCCTTAGGTAAGCGGATCAAAATTATCTGTTCAGTTGCTCAATGATGATACATTCACCGAAAATGTTAATGATAGAGAGAAGACTGAAATACTGAATTTAGTCTTTCACTGAATGGGGTTGTACCGCTCTTCAAACAACTCATGAAATTACTGGCACTGAGACAAGTGATAGCGGAGCAGATGATCAGTTGTAATAACAGAACAATAGAAAGGTACCTGGGGCTGGTGAGATATCTATAGGATCCTTCATAGACTATGCAAGAACTTCCTCCCCTTCTAGCTGCTGTTTATCGCAGGTTATTTCAGGAACAAATTGTACCAGGTAACTGGACGGAATCTCTGGCTGTTGCCGTTTAAATCTGTGATGAAACTTACTTTGCTTTCGTAAGAACTTCTACTATTGAACAGACGCATGTAATTTTAAGTCTCTATTGCTGTCGTTAATCTGTTGTAGAATTGTGAAACATGTTTTATTCTCACATATTGTGAGGTTCTTGGAGAACGAAAATCTCCTCTATAAAAAGTCAAGTTGTGCCACAAACTCCTCTTCTCCTCAATCCTATTCAATACCTCCTCATTAGTTATGTGATCTACCGTTCTAATCTTCAGCATTCTTCTGTAGCACCACATTTCGAAAGCTTCTATTCTCTTCATGTCTAAACTATTTATCGTCCATATTTCACCTCCATACATGGCTACACTCCATACAAATACTTTCAGAAACGACTTCCTGACACTTAAATCAATACTCGATGTTAACAAATTTCTCTTCGTCAGAAATGCTTTCCTTGCCATTGCCAGTCTACATTTTATATCCTCTCTACTTCGACCATCATCAGTTATTTTGCTCCCCAAATAGCAAAACTACTTTACTACTTTAAGTGTCTCATTTACTAGTCTAATTCCCTCAGCATCACCCGACTTAATTCGACTACATTCCATTATCCTCGTTTTGCTTTTGTTGATGTTCATCTTATACCCTCCTTTCAAGACACTGTCAATTCCGTTCAACTGCTCTAACAAGTCCTTTGCTGTCTCTGACATATTTACAATGTCATCGGCGAACCTCAAAGTTTTTATTTCTTCTCCATGGATTTTAATGCCTACTCCGAATATTTCTTTTGTTTCTTTTACTGCTTGCTCAATATACAGATTGAATAGCATCGGGGAGAGGCACAACTCTGTATCACTCCCTTCCCAAACCCTGCTTCCCTTTCGTGTCCCACGACTCTTATAACTGCCATCTGGTTTCTGTACAAATTGTAAATAGCCTTTCGCTCCCTGTATTTTACCCCTGCCACCTTCAGAATTTGAAAGAGAGTATTCCAGTCAACGTTGTCGAAAGCTTTCTCTAAGTCTACAAATGCTAGGAACGTAGGTTTGCCTTTCCTTAATCTATCTTCTAAGATAAGTCGTAAGGTCAGTATTGCCTCACGTGTCCCAACATTTCTACGGAATCCAAACTGATCTTCCTCGAGGTCGGCTTCTACCAGTTTTTACATTCGTCTGTAAAGAATTCGCGTTAGTATTTTGCAGCTGTGACTTATTAAACTGATAGTTCGGTAATTTTCACATCTGTCATCACCTGCTTTCTTTGGGATTGGATTTATTATATTGTTCTTGAAGTCTGAGAGAATTTCGCCTGTCTCATACATCTTGCTCACCAGATGGTAGAGTTTTTCCAGGGCTGGCTCGTACATACAACAGTGATTTTCCTATCAACATTCTCAGTTGTTCACTCGCATAATGGTTGCAACTGTGCACAATAGTAATCACGTTGACAAGTTCACCATGAAACAGAGGACGAAGCTGTTAACGGGAATTAAGGAATTTTTACGTTTTTCTGTGACATACCTATTTAATGCGGTAACAGAAAAGCGATACAGTATCAAACATGTTGTTACGAAATATAGATTAATTTTATGGATCGTTGGAGAATTAAAAGCAGCTTTGGATATTTAAGTAATGATTTACATTTTACAGTTTGTTATATTACTCGCGACACAACGCATCTCATCCATTCCTTCCCCGGGAAGCCGACTCGGGAGCAGGAGACTCATGGCGACATCCCTCGTTCAACCGGTGAACTACGACGACGAGCGGGCCGTCTGGGCCACCTGCGTCCGTGTCGTCCACCCTAAAGCCACTGCAAACCCCGTAACAGAATAGTGCTAGTAGTCTCCTGTTCACAATACACAGTTTTTAAAATGATCTTCCGAACTTCATGTTACAAAAAGAGAAAGTATAATTGCAGTTTAATCAAATCAATACACTCAGACATAATTACTTTCAGGGATAGGTTCAATAGGCTATATTCGATATGTATAGTACTCTTCCTTGATACATACGCTAGCGGAAAAAAATCGCAGGACCAAGACAGAGTTGTGCGACGTAAACGAAAGTTGGTAGGCGTGTTTCCGAAAGATGATGTCTGTTAAAATTTCGCGCCAGTAACATAAGGGTTTAGCTGTAGCGCCACTAAAGAGAATGCAAATCAGGTTTGCTTCAAATACATCCTGTAACGGTCGTGAGCGTCAGTAACCTCTGAGAATGGACTTGGTGAGCTGATGATAGCCAAGAATGCCTCTAAGGCGACGAAGACGCCCTTATCACTGACTTTGAGCGAGTCGTAATATGGCTACGAGAAGCTGGATGTTACTTCTGTGATACTGCGGAATTGTCAGGAATGTAGCTACTGTATATGATTGCTGGCAGTACTGGTCACGAGAATGTATGAGCGCAAGAAGACCGGGCCCCGAACGGCCATGTGGCACTACTGAGAGGGAGGACCATCGTATTCAGCGTATGGATCTCTGGTGCATCGAAATGAAGCTATTGCAGCAGTCCGAGCAGCAGTTGGCACCACAGTGACACAATAAACTGTTACAAATCTGTTACTTGAAAGACAACTCAAAGCCATACGCCCTGTAGCGTCCATTTCACTGACACCAGACCACCACCATTTGTGATTACAGTGCTATCAAGCGCGATTTCTTTGGGGGGGGGGGGGAGGGGGGATGGGGGAGGTTTGTTGTATATCCTGGTGCAAGCTGTTTCTGCCTCCGTGCCAGTGAGGGCGTATGTTGGTTAGAAGGAGAGCAGTTGAGGGCTTGCAACTAAACTATCTGCATGCTAGACACATTGGACCTACATGTGAAGTTATGATCTGGGGTGCGATTGCATATGACAGGAGGAGTACTCTCGTGGTTATCCGACTGCTATTTTGTACGTGAATCAGGTGATTCGATATGTTTTACTGCCATTCAGGAACAGCACTCCAGGGGGTATTTTCCAACAGGATAAAGCTCGCCCACATGTTTCCTTGGCCTGCGCTGTCACCAGATCTGTCTGTAATTGAGGACATATGGTACATCACAGGACGACAACTGCAGCATCATCCACACAAAGCGTTAACCATCACCGTAATGACAGACCAAATGCAACAGGCGTGGGATTCCTTCCCACAAATTGCTACCTGGCACCTGTACACGAAAGTGCATGCATGTTGGCGGTTACACCGATTATTAAAGTACCAGGATCTCACATTTGTAATGGCTTGTCTGTCGCCTTTATTAACCTGTGAACTTCCTATATTAATGACTTGACCCAGGCAAATCCTTTCTCGAATTTCATTACTCTGCATTAATTATTTATTGATGCTGCGATTTTTTCGTGTATTTGCAAGTAAGCTATATGTGGAATAACTTAGTTGCACATTTCAAATATTATCACTAGCCATCAACACATAGTACACACGCTCCGTGTTTTGTATACTCAGCGCGCGTGCGCGCGCCCACACACACACACACACACACACACACACACACATTACGATCGACTGACATCTAGACAATGATGATACTTCTGCATTTTCGATACAACGCAAGAGATTTACAGTTTGTGTGACTGTATAATTATGCAGCATTTATTTTATGTCTCAGGATCCCATGAGAATGAAAGCTTCCTGCTATTGTCGATCGTTGTTCTTTGGCATAATGCTTCTAGAATATCGGTAGTAAAATACACTGCTCGTAATCTAATATCTCTAGGTTGTACTATCATACCACAGCTTAGTAGGTCTACTGATGATATGATTACTTTCTGCCACATACTGAAACAGGAAAAATCTATGGACGGCAACTCTTACCATTCAGTTTACATATGTGAGAGACATCAGTGATTTTATTTATTTTTAAGTAATATGACAGACACGTCTTCATAAGTAATGAGAATTTGTAACGGAAGGTTTACACAGTTACTTACACCCAACCGACGTTAATGCAGAGCTTACGTATTCACTTCAGTTCTATACACGAAATAAACGTCAGCAATTCAGTGCCGTAATTTTTTGTCTTTTTTGTTCGTGTGACGCAATTGCCTTCTTTACGATCCGTACTGTTGTTACAGTCATTAAATTTCTCCTGCAGCCAAACATATTTAAGCATGTCCGTTAAATTCATGCAACGGACGAACACTCGTATTGTGCCGCAGGTGATTACCATCGAAGGCAAAAAGCCTTTTTTTTTTTTTTTTTTACAGCGCAGTGCGTTAACTTTGAACCATATATTACCCCCCCCCCCTCCCCTCTACCCCCTCTGGGCAAGAACGTCATTCCAGGTACTGTACCTATGTTCTCCTTGTTCCTTTAAGAGTTGACAGCGGCACTCACATTTTTGCGTTGGCTTTTACGCGCACACACACATAAACACAGACACAGACACAGACACACACACACACACACACACACACACACACACACACACACACGCACACACACAGAGGAGCGCACGCGCGTGCACGCATCCTAGCTTCAGTTACACTAGCTGATGCATGCTGATGATATGGTTCATACAAGGAGTCTGATGTGGTCAGTGGATGAACACGGAACGAAATTACCGCGGACGTGTTCACGATGTAAGAGATTCAGAAAACAGTACTACCGAACAAACGTTGAGATTATATTACCTTAAAAAGTCAGAAATTTGTGTGGCAGTAGTCTGGTGACAAACTCTTTATCTGTCGTCAAGGAGAGCTTAAAGCAGTAAACGAAGGGAGACGACGAGAGTGACGGTATATACAGGGTGTCTTAAAAGGTACGGTACAACTTTAATGTGTTGTAGCGGGCAAACTAATTAAGATACTCATACCAGATTGTCTTACGTGACCCACTATATCGCAAAGCTTGTATGACATTCAATACATTTCACCATGCGCGCCTTTGGTGGCACGTACATACCAGACTGTATTCAAGATCGATCGACATTCGGCGCAACGTGTCCACGACAGATGTGGCAACGGCAGCAGCGATTCGGTTCTTTAGATCGTTGATGTTGTTTACAAGCCTTTGGTAGACTCTGCCCTTACACACTCACACACTAAGAAGTCCACCTGTGTAATGTCAGGCGACCTAGCAGGCCACGGAACTAGACCCCCCACCCAATCCAGCGATCGGGAAACACCTGGTGTAGAACATACATTATACAGTCCCAATTTGGCAGAGCACCATTTTGTTGGAAAACGGCTGTCTTGGAACGAGGGTGGTTGTTTCATATACCGTGTTTCAAAGGGCCTTTGTAGCTGCGTGTCCGATTTGGTCTGAATTAATCGTTCCACACACTGACCCTTTTCTTGAACTGTCGACATTGATGCTTCATCCACGACAACATGGAACACACACAAACAAAAGCCACATATGTTGTGAATACCATAAATAGTTTCGGTGCTGTTACACATTAAGTTGTAGCTTCCCTTAGGAGACACGCTGTTTATCTCCAACTAGCGAGCGAGGTGGTTCAGTATTAGAAGGAGCTAACATTTGTAAGCTGCTGAAACCACCGTCTGTCCTTTCGTTCAAGAGGACAAGACCGATATCTTTCCTTAATGTGAGCTCGTACTCCATCTCTAATGACCTCATCGTTGACGGGACGTGAAACTGTAATATTCCCTCTTTTCTTTTCTGCACGCATTCTCAGTTCACGGTAACTGTGCATCATCACTGAAGACGATTTACTTTTCGATTAACTAATTTAAATGTGTTCTGACAGGCACCTAAAACGAAGCGGACTCCGGCGGTCCATTTGAGCTCATCACAAAAGAAGCAATTGCCGAAATCCGTCTTGTGGTCTACTGAACAAAGTTTCGTGAGAGTACTGAAACAGTAAACATCTCGATTGAGCTACTGCATAATATCCTGCACAGAGAATTGGCTATGAAGAAAGTGTGTGCGAAGTGCCTGCCGCCGCTGAGTCGACCAATAGCGTGTCTAGCACAATATTTTAACTCGTGCAATTCACAATATTTTTTGCGCCGATTTGTGACTGTTGATGAAACCAGGATGCATCATTACACACGAGCGTCAAAACGGCAGTCAAAACAATGGATAAAGGTTAGCGAAAGTGCGTCGAATGGGGCGAAAATCATTTTATCAGCTAGTTCGGTGATGGTCACTGTTTTCTGGATTCCCAAGTATTAATCCTAATGGAATACTTAGAAAAAGACATGACCTTAAACGGACTCTGTTATGTTTCATTGCTGGGTCGTTTGAAACTAGCATTGCCTGAAAAAAAAAAAACGAAAGTTGGCATGAAAAAACGTACCGTTTCACCAGGGTAATACACTATCCTACACATCAGCGATAACAGTGTTGGAAAATGCTTGAACTGGGCTTTGAATTGGTTCCTCTCCACCATATTCACCAAACTTAGCCCCAAGTGACTTCTTCCTATTCCATAACCTGAAACACTGGGTTGCTGGGAAGAAATTTTCATCAAATGAGGAAGTGACAGATGCAATCAACGAGTAATTTGCAAGGTTTGACGGAACCTAATTTTCCGACAGGGATGAAAAAACTGGAGGGTCGCTGCACAACTGTATATCCCTCAAAGGAGACTGTGGCGAGAAGTAAAATCAGTTGCTTACGAAACATTTTTCTTGCTGTTTTACCAAGCTTATCAAACCACCCTCGCACTAGTCCACGGTTTAAACTATGTGTTGTAAGAGCTAAAAACCAAAATCCAAAATTTTTATTGCCAAAGTTGACATCCCACCCACTTACAACGTTGAGATATAGGGCAATTAAAAGTACTCTCTATAACATACTTGACTGCGTTATGTTGTGTTTAAGCAATGGGATCCGAACTGCCTATTGGCATAAGAAAGGCATTTCTGATGATAGTGTCCCCTAACAAGTGTCTCCAAATCGGTATGTGTCAAGTAGAGGAGGCCTCATGCTTGTTTTGCCTGCAGAATCAGCGATAATGCGTACTGGGTGAATCAGAGAACTAGAATACTTACGACTCAACAGTTCATGGTATTTAAAGAATGGGAGAGCTTACTACTAATCAGAGCCTTACTCAAGAATAGAATGCTTTTAGCAGTTGTTAAAGGATAATTAATTTTACAAAGCAATTAATCAGAGCTGACCTATCAAATTTTAGGAAACGCGAGGGATGAATTTTGCAAAATACATGGGGAAAGAGAAGACAGAACGAGACTGTTATTGTGTGGTGTTTCGATGTTGCGCCTGATGGCAGGCACTTTAACTGCGGCTGAGGTCTTTCTCAAAATTATGGTTCTGGGTGTAGACAGTGCCCATCAGTCGGGCTTCGCACGCAGACAGCCACGTGTCCAACCTGGTCTCAGTCGTCTCACAACTTATCACCCGAAAAATACCATCTCACAATTTACCTGACGTTAGTATGTTATCTATGCACTTCCTGGTTAAGAAATGCACTAATGAATCCACGTAGGAGTCTGCATGTCTGTTTTCTCGAAGTAATAACTAGCTCCTAGGGAAGTGATGCAAAAAGAGACAGCCAGAGGTGCAACTCTGTTACTCGTTGTTGTCACCATCATGTGCAAAGAGGACAAAACAGCAGACTAGCACAGGCAAAGAGGGTATTCCTGGCCAAGAGAAGTCATCGGCCTTAATCCGAGGAAGAAATTTCTGAGAATACACGTTTGGAGCACAGCAGTGTATGATAGTGAATCATAAACCGCGGGACAACCAGAAGTGAAGATAATCGAGGCGCTTAGGATGCGCTGCTACGGAATGATCTTGAAAAAGAGGTGGAATGATGAGGAGGTTCTCAGCAGAGTCGTCGAAGAAAGAAACATTGGAAAACAGTGTAAGACGATGATAGAATATGTTTTACCAGATGAAGGAATAACTCCCATAGCACTAGAGCGAGATGTAGAGGGTAAAAATTGTAGAGGAAGACAGAGAGTCGGCCGGAGTGGCCGAGCGGTTCTAGGCGATACAGTCTGAAAGCGCGCGACCGCTACGGTCACAGTTTCGAATCCTGCCTCGGGCTTGGATGTGTGTGATGTCCTTAGGTTAGTTAGACATAAGTAGTTCTACGTTCTAGGGGACTGATGACCTCAGAACCATTTTTGAAACAGATTGGAGTACATGCACCAAATAACTGAGGACGTAGATGGCAAGCGCTAGTGCGTGGTGAAAAGACTGAAGTTTGGCACAAGAGAGGCATTCGTGGCGAGCCACATCGAACCAGTCTGATGACTGACGGTTTAAAGAGAAAGAAAACAATGTTTTATGCTCTTGCATCTGGCACAGCTAATCCTGTTACTTGATACTGATTTAAATTGTCACACTTGCGTGCAGTTCTTATGGACAATAAATGTAAACAAAATAAATACCATCTCAAGCCAGACTGGAAGAGAATAAAATTGCTAGAGACCGAAAATTTCACGCCCAGGAATCAGCATGGTTTTAGAAAACACCACTCGTGTAAAAACCAGCTTGCCCTTTTCTTGCATGATATACTGCGACCTATGGATGAACGGCAACAGGCAGAGGGCATATTCCTAGATTTCCGCAGAGCAGTTGACACAGTACTCCACTGCAGATTGTTAACAAAGGCACGAGCATACGGAATAGGTTCCCAGATACGTGAGTGGCACGAAGGCTGCTAAACTAATAGAATCCAGTACCGTGTTCACATGGTGAGCTTTTATCAGAGAGAAAATATCGTCAGAAGTGCCCCAGGGAAGCGTGATAAGACTTGATGCTATTTTATATATTCTTAATTGATGATCTGGCGAACGGTGTAAGCAGTAGTCTGCTGGTGTTTGCTGATGATGCTGTGTATGGGACAGTGTTGAAGAAGATAGAAGATTACTTTGTAAGTAGGCTCTTTAGGTTTTTATATTGGTAACGCCACGTAGCGCTCTGAAAATCACTGGCTGTGCTGTGTGCAGTCTGTGGCTAGTTTGCATTGTTGTCTGCCATTGTAGTGTTGGGCAGATGGATGTGAACAGTGCGTAGCGTTGAGCAGTTGGAGGTGAGCCGCCAGCAGTGGTGGATGTGGGGAGAGAGATGGCGGAGTTATGGAATTTGTGAGACTGCCTGTCTTGAACTGCTATATACACTCCTGGAAATTGAAATAAGAACACCGTGAATTCATTGTGCCAGGAAGGGGAAACTTTATTGACACATTCCTGGGGTCAGATACATCACATGATCACACTGACAGAACCACAGGCACATAGACACAGGCAGCAGAGCATGCACAATGTCGGCATTAGTACAGTGTATATCCACCTTTCGCAGCAATGCAGGCTGCTATTCTCCCATGGAGACGATCGTAGAGATGCTGGATGTAGTCCTGTGGAACGGCTTGCCATGCCATTTCCACCTGGCGCCTCAGTTGGACCAGCGTTCGTGCTGGACGTGCAGACCGCGTGAGACGACGCTTCATCCAGTCCCAAACATGCTCAATGGGGGACAGATCCGGAGATCTTGCTGGCCAGGGTAGTTGACTTACACCTTCTAGAGCACGTTGGGTGGCACGGGATACATGCGGACGTGCATTGTCCTGTTGGAACAGCAAGTTCCCTTGCCGGTCTAGGAATGGTAGAACGATGGGTTCGATGACGGTTTGGATGTACCGTGCACTATTCAGTGTCCTCTCGACGATCACCAGTGGTGTACGGCCAGTGTAGGAGATCACTCCCCACACCACGATGCCGGGTGTTGGCCCTGTGTGCCTCGGTCGTATGCAGTCCTGAATGTGGCGCTCACCTGCACGGCGCCAAACACGCATACGACCATCATTGGCACCAAGGCAGAAGCGACTCTCATCGCTGAAGACGACACGTCTCCATTCGTCCCTCCATTCACGCCTGTCGCGACACCACTGGAGGCGGGCTGCACGATGTTGGGGCGTGAGCGGAAGACGGCGTAACGGTGTGCGGGACCGTAGCCCAGCTTCATGGAGACGGTTGCGAATGGTCCTCGCCGATACCCCAGGAGCAACAGTGTCCCTAATTTTCTGAGAAGTGGCGGTGCGGTCCCCTACGGCACTGCGTAGGATCCTACGGTCTTGGCGTGCATCCGTGCGTCGCTGCGGTCCGGTCCCAGGTCGACGGGCACGTGCACCTTCCGCCGACCACTGGAGACAACATCGATGTACTGTGGAGACCTCACGCCCCACGTGTTGAGCAATTCGGCGGTACGTCCACCCGGCCTCCCGCATGCCCACTATACGCCCTCGCTCAAAGTCCGTCAGCTGCACATACGGTTCACGTCCACGCTGTCGCGGCATGCTACCAGTGTTAAAGACTGCGATGGAGCTCCGTATGCCACGGCAAACTGGCTGACACTGACGGCGGCGGTGCACAAATGCTGCGCAGCTAGCGCCATTCGACGGCCAACACCGCGGTTCCTGGTGTGTCCGCTGTGCCGTGCGTGTGATCATTGCTTGTACAGCCCTCTCGCAGTGTCCGGAGCAAGTATGGTGGGTCTGACACACTGGTGTCAATGTGTTCTTTTTTCCATTTCCAGGAGTGTACATTATGACTTTTGAACACTATTGTGGTAAATACATTGTTTGTTCTCTATTAAAATCTTTCATTTGCTAACTATTCCTATCTGTAGTTAGTGCCTTCCGTAGTTTGAATCTTTTATTTAGCTGGCAGTAGTGGCGCTCGCTGTATTGCAGTAGTTCGACTAACGAAGATTTTTGGTGAGGTAAGTGATTTGTGAAAGGTATAGGTTAATGTTAGTCAGGGCCATTCTTTTGTAGGGATTTTTGAAAGTCAGATTGCGTTGCGCTAAAAATATTGTGTGTCAGTTTAAACACAGTCATGTATACTTGTTCTAAGGGGACGTTTCAACTTAAACAAAATTTATATTTGGTGTTGAAACCTGATGGTAGTCAAGGGAAGGCAGGATTCGGTTACGATTGCTGACGGGGCCGTAATCAGTTACTATAGGTTGCCTTTCACAATTACACACAATTTATTTTAAACCAGTAATTCTAGACAACACAATAAATAAAAAATACCACACGTTATTAATGAAGGAATAAATAACAGCGTAAATAATAGTGTTTTAAGTGAGTTACAATTTAGCAAATCACCACTGTGATCTGGGTAGCAGGCCTTACACGCACGGAATGGCAATAAATTAAGAACTGTTTAAAACTCGCTGCGACTTACAAATTACAGGTATTGAAATATTAAAGGCAAGTTGCCACAAACACAGCAGACGGCATCAAACGTCAGGAATGGCAGTAAATAATGTTTTAAAGAATTACTGCGTAAATACAAAGACCAAATTAGAACTTTAAGGCAAGCGACCACAATCACGGCAAAAAGGCCTTACACGCCGGGAACGCCAATAATATAAAAAAATTTTGAACTTTGCTGTAAAACAGCAAATACAATAGCAAAAGTTAATTAAAAAAACAAGCAACTTATTCAGACGGTGCTCCAGGTATCGACCTCGGAGAAGGTTCGGCAACAAACACTTTCGCGTGCGATAAGATAGGCAGCCAAGAGTTGCATTCACTTCACATGATGGTAACTCAGACTAGTGGCAGTCTAACTAATGACTAATGATAATCTTGCTGAAGCTACCTGACGTCCGATAAACCAAATGCAATGATGGAACAGTATGCCAAAGCCGGAACCGGCGGTCTGCACTACGTCCCAAGAATGTGTTTTGAGCGCCTGGAACAAGAAAGGAACCACTACCACCAGAGTAGAAGAATCACGAATCCAAGTCACAGGAGAATCGCGAGATATCACAATGGGGGAGGTTTCTCTACCTGGATTGAAATGCACTCATCATGAAGCTTGCTGGATCCGGTTTACGACGAGGTCGTGCACCCTCGTGACCACAGCCCTTGCATCCGGCAGTCCATGCGTGCCGCCAGCGGTCCCGGCGTGGTCTGGCAGTGCGCGGACCTGGCTGCTCCTGAGCCCCAACAGAACTGCCACGCTCACACGACCTGGAAAAACAACGACGTCGCCCCAAAGATAGGGCAACAATTACTACATATCGATAACCACCGCTACTGCCACTAGCGTACAGGCAACGCTTGCGAAACCGAGTGGCGCCAGTCAACACGAGAAGAAGACAAACAACCGCAACCATGTCAACTAAACGATGGCGTCTAGCCTGCAAAAGAGGGCGAAAACCTACAAACAGCACGAACGCGAGCCGCAGCACAGCTCAGGTGTGATGAATGAAACCGGCTCTAAATGTAGAAAAATGTGAGTTAATGCACATAAGTAGGAAAATGAAACCAGTAATGTTGGGATAAAACATTAGTAGTGTCCTGCTTGACACAGTCATTTCATCTAAATTTGTATGTGTAACGCTGCAAAGTGAAATGAAATGGAACGAGATTTGGTAGGGATGGCGAGTGGTCGATTTCGGTTTATTGGCAGAATTTTAGGAAACTGTGATTCGTCTGTAAAGGAGACCACATGCAGGACGCTAGGGCGACCTGTTCTTGAGTACTGTTCCAGTGTTTGGTGTATGAGGTCAGGTTAAAGGAAGACAACGAAGCAGTTCAGAGGCGGGCTGCTACATTCGTTACCGGTAGGTTCGAACAACACGTAAGTGTTGCGGAGAAGCTTGGGAATTCAAACGGGAATCCTTGGAGAGAAGGGGACGTTGTTTTCAGAGGGACACTACTGAGAAAATTTAGAGAACCGGCAAATGAAGCTGAATGCAGAACGATGCTACTACCGCCAACATATATTTCGCGCAAGGATCACGAAGATAGGATATGAGAAATTAGGGTTCATACAGAGGAATATAGATAGTCTTTTTCCTCTTGCTGTATCTGCTAGTGGAACAGGAAAGGTTCAAATGGAATGACACTTTCACTCTGCAGCGGAGTGTGCGCTGATATGAAACTTCCTGGCAGATTAAAACTGTGTGGGACTCGAACTCGGGACCTTTGCCTTTCGCGGGCAAGTGCTCTACCAACTGAGCTACCCAAGCACGACTCACGCCCCGTCCTCACAGCTATACTTCTGGCAGTACCTCGTCTCCTACCTTCCAAACTTTACAGAAGCTCTCCTGCGAACCTTGCAGAACTTGCACTCCGCCGGCCTCTGTGGCCGAGCGGTTCTAGACGCTTCAGTCCGGAACCGCGCTGCTGCTACGGTCGCAGGTTCGAATTCTGCCTCGGGAATGGATGTGTGTGATGTTCTTAGGTTAGTTAGGTTTACGTAGTTCTAAGTCTAGGGGACTAATGACCTCAGATGTTAAGTCCCATAGTGCGTAGAACCATTTAAACCATTTTGAACTAGCACTCCTGAAAGAAAGGATATTGCGGAGACATGCCTTAGCCACATTCTAGGGGATGTTTCCAGAATGAGATTTTCGCTCTGCAGCGGAGTGTGCGCCTGGCAGATTAAAACTGTGTGCCGGAAAGAGACTCGAACTCGGGACCTTTGCCTTTCGCATGCAAGTGCTCTACGAACTGAGCTACCGAAGCACGATTCACGACCCGTCCTAACAGCTTTACTTCTGCCAGTACCTCGTCTCTTACCTTCCAAACTTTACAGAAGCTCTCCTGCGAACCTTGCAGAACTAGCACTCCTGAAAGAAAGGATATTGCGGAGACATGGCTTAGCCACAGCCTAGGGGTGTTTCCAGAATGAGATTTTCACTCTGCAGCGGAGTGCGCGCTGATATGAAACTTTCTGGCAGATTAAAACTGTATGAGACTCGAACTCGGGACCTTTGCTTTTCGCGGGCAAGTGCTCTACCAACTGAGCTACCCAAGCACGACTCACGCCCCGTCCTAACAGCTTTACTTCTGCCAGTACCTCGTCTCCTAACTTCCAAACTGTGAGGACGGGGCGTGAGTCGTGCTTGGGTAGCTCAGTTGGTAGAGCACTTGCCCGTGAAAGGGAAAGGTCCCGAGTTCGGGTCTCGGTCCGGCATACAGTTTTAATCTGCCAGCAGGTTTCAAGGTTCATATGGTTCAAATGGCTCTGAGCACTATGGGACTTAACATCTGAGGTCATCAGTCCCCTAGAACTTAGTACTACTTAAACCTAAGGACATCACACGCATACATGCCCGAGGCAGGATTCGAACCTGCGACCGTAGCGGTCTCGCGGTTCCAGACTGAAGCGCCTAGAACTGCTCGGCAACAGCTGCTGGCAACAGGAAAGGGATCGACTAGTAGTAGTTAAGTGTCCCCTCTGTCACGCTCCGTACGATGACTTGCGGAGTATGTAGTAGATGGAGACGTATGATATTTGTAATACCACAGAAACTGCCTTCCCATAGTGGACCTGCCAAAGTCCCAAAACATCACTACAGTACAGCTATTAATGTAGCTGCAGAAACTGATGAGCGGACTCGAAGAGATAGACGAAGGTGAATGCCGAGACTCTCTGACGAGCAGGTAGGTGGAGCGAACACAGGTGTGTGGGTGAGAGCTACCAGACCGCAGACAGATAGCAGGAAGCTGGATCGCAGCGGGCGCGCCGAGACCCGCCCCGCGAGCTCGGGCCGAGTGCCATTGTTTTTATTGCCGGTTATTAATAACCGGGCGAGCCGTCGAAATCACTGGCTGGCCGACCGGCCACGGGCAGGAGCAACACGACGGCGCCTGGGCGCAGTCGGACTCGCGCGCTGCGGCGCCGGCCTCGCGCACGTGACGCGGCAGCCAGCGGGCAAGTGCCGCCTCTGCTCCGTCTCCCAGCGCCTGGCGGCCGGCAGGAAGTGCTGCTCCGTGGCGGCCAGACATGCCTACTCGTGCATGCGATACCCGCCGCCGATCTACATCTAAATCTGCATGTCTAATACGTAATTCTCCCGCCGGTGTGCAGAAGAGGTGCAAGTGACCTTTTACGTGCCGGCCGGTCGGCTTTACGATTTCTGTAGCGTGACCTACGGGGCACGTATCGTAACATTATCTCCTAGCAATTTCGCAAGAGAAGGAAAAACTGTCCCGAGTGCCGGGGACAATGACCATCTCGTAAGGAAAACAGGCACTGGAGCATTTCACGCGAAAGCCAACTGCCTTCACACGGTGAATTCCTAATGACAAATTCTGTAGTTACGAGGAAGCGCAGAACAACTTCACATATGTAAAGGCGAAATGCCACATTTAAACGGAAGCAGAACCAAATATAATAAGAAACATCCTTAATTCTTTGAAATAACAGGCTGTTTATGGTGATAAGTAATAGACATGTGTTCTACACTTCTTTTTATTTCCTTTGGAAATAATAATAGATCACGTTTCATCACGACAGATAAGATAATGCAACTCGTCTGGTCTTTTTCCACTCTGTGCTGTCTAAGACATCGATTCTGGAGATGGACGATATATGCCTCTTTTATCGCTTTCCAGGTTAACGGTCTTTTCATTTTCAGGGGGATGTTCATAAAAAAACGCACACTATTTAAAAAATGCACCAAATCCATAATTTTGAAGATACGTCAATGAAATTCTATACCACGCTTTATATGGAATTAGCAAATTTGCTTTTAAGTTCTTTAGGTTATATATATATTTTTTTTTTGTGGAATTTAAAAATTTTGTTTTCAAAAATTGATGTGTATACCTTTTTCTTAGAAACTATTGAATAGACGCCTGTTTTTTTCTATTTAATCTCTTTCCATGTAGTTAGTTTCCCTCATAATGTTTTTTGTATGTACGGGAGAGGATAACGGTAATAACTTTTTATTTGTAATTCTGTAAGGATAATATAAAATTCATGCAAAATTCCAAGCACTTTGTCCCATATCTCAGCTTGCACTCAGTATTTTGAAATTTGCTCTTGAGACAACATTTATTGGGTTCATAGAAATAAGTGTACAAAATTTCATAATTGTAGCCTTCATACATTCTGAGAGAAAGGTACATAAACTTTTAAAAAGATAATTTTCAGGAAATGAAATTTGAGGCTCTTCCTATGTTTTTTTATCATCTCCTCAGAAGGCTCCAGTTTTGTACTCTTTGCTTTCAAGGCTTCTCTTCTGGTTCCTTGTTTTCTGCCTTCTTTACTTTACCACGTCTTCACCTGACTTACAGCTGCAGAGAGGCACTGTAAACCTACACTCCTGGAAATTGAAATAAGAACACCGTGAATTCATTGTCCCAGGAAGGGGAAACTTTATTGACACATTCCTGGGGTCAGATACATCACATGATCACACTGAGAGAACCACAGGCACATAGACACAGACAACAGAGCATGCACAATGTCGGCACTAGTACAGTGCATATTCACCTTTCGCAGCAATGCAGGCTGCTATTCTCCCATGGAGACGATCGTAGAGATGCTGGATGTAGTCCTGTGGAACGGCTTGCCATGCCATTTCCACCTGGCGCCTCAGTTGGACCAGCGTTCGTGCTGGACGTGCAGACCGCGTGAGACGACGCTTCATCCAGTCCCAAACATGCTCAATGGGGGACAGATCCGGAGATCTTGCTGGCCAGGGTAGTTGACTTACACCTTCTAGAGCA